>NW_028232859.1:57954913-58654789 GCF_057557595.1 Rhyacophila brunnea
CTGCTTTTTAAGATTATGGATTTGGTATTTTTTAAACTTAAACGTTATTGTTTTATTTAATATTTAATGTATAATATATATACAATTCTTAAATACAATACTTTTTTCCAATTGAGCATGAGAAAAGTTATCTTCATACTTACTATGTATTTGAAAATGTTCGAAATAAACATTTATTATCAAGTGCCTTGCGCGAATCACCAAGTTACTTGTATAGCTTTTTAAAAATTAGGTAGGTATATACCGGCTAACTATTTAAAAATGTAGAAATTACAGAAAATGTGACTCTTGAAATTTAATAATTAGTATCATGTTATTTATTTAGGTACCTACACCATTCGTCGAACAGCATTCATCAGTTCATTGAATCATCATGAATATCGTGATATGAATTTTGGCAGAGGTTTAATGTAGTTTTGTTAGTTTTTCCATACGCAGAGGTATTTACTACGCACACTGCCTACCGCAAAGTGTGGAGTCAAAGCAATGCTGCCATCTTTTCAAAGTGGAATTATAGTACAGAGCCTCCAAAATTATAGTATTTGGGGAAAAAGTATAGTACGCGTTGCCATCTGTTGAAAATGTAGATAGGTATAGGTTTTTTGTTTCTCAGAAAAAAATAACGGAGAATTTGAGAAACTCCGAGACCCTTTTTATTTAGGTACTTACCTCTTCCGACTAAAAATGCTTACTGAAGAATAATTAAAGACATTTCATTTTAAACTAAAGTCAAGGGATTTTTTTACGTTTTTCCAGCAATTTTTTTGCGGAGTTCTCCAAATCTACTTATATTGCGAAATTCGAAATTTTAGTACTTTTTACATATTTTTTCTGATATTCAAAATTAAGTATAGTATTTTGGGCGTACTATACCTGTTTTATATCGTAGTACGCGGACCAAAATTATAGTACAAATACTATAATTTATTATAGTACGGTTGGCAACACTGAGTCAAGTTAAAGTAAACGATTAAACACGGACACGGTTATAATAGCCTTACCAGTAAAAGTTTAATATCTCCTTCTAACTGAAATTTAATATAATATTATATTGTACACTAAACTTGTATACCTATTATTCCAACTCTTCATCGATCACACATGTAGATTATACATAGGTGATCGCATTGTTTCTTTATTTGTTATATTTTGTCGGTGCTCTTGTGTGTTACTTACCTGCTCATAATAACGAAAACCTACTGTTTTATAATTTCATAAAAAAAGGGTATATACCTAGGTATATACAATTAAACATTAAACACCACCCTACATGGCGTAATTTAAGATTTTCGAGTCCTTCATCAAGGATAGGTATTCCCACGTGGTTAAATTTAAGTCTTTGATAGATTTGCGCAGCCATCCATCGCAAAACAATTCAGCGGAGTAGGTATGTAACGTAATTACAATAAAATTATTCAACTATTGGTACTTATGTGAATTCTGATTATGTTCTATCAAAAATTGTTTACAGTAATTTGTATCCGTTTCACAGATGATTGGAACGTTCGTCAGTATTTATCTGCGCGTATCTGCGGAAAAAATGTTTGCAAACCTACATTGTTTATTTTATAGTAATCACCGATTGTCATGTGTGTAATAATAATAATGCACGACTGTGCTATTTTCACGAGATTTAATTTCACGAACCGGGTTTATCGCATACAAATTGATTAAAATAACATACATGATAAGTATGATGACTACACATCCTTTTTATAGATGACATTCCCTTAGTTTATGATATTAATAATTAATTGGCGTTCACAGTTAATGATAAATTAAAACTTTCTCAAATAATAAATTGAAAAACGATCGACCTGGAACCCCGACATTTTTAATGGGTTCTCAAGGATGCGGTCCCAAAATAATACGGATCTCAGCGTTGCTGTTCCATTTCTTCCAGTTCTGTTTTCTACTACCTTAGCAACTAGGATGCCATTCTACACAGCTCAACCACCTTAGTCTGCCTGTTTTAGTAGGTACATAGCAAGTCCACTTTTTAAAAAGTCAGTTGGCTACTTATTTGCACTTTCGGGAATTTTATCGTCCACTCGTCACCCCCTTTTTCAGAATGTTGCTTTATTATTTACCTACTACGCTACTAGCTTAGTCGTCAATCTTCGTATTAAAAATAAATCACCAGGTACCTATGAAAAGGTGTACCGGTAGATCATTATTTGGGTATGAATAATGAATGATTCACGAGTTATACCACATTAATTCATTGTTAACATTTTCTATCAAATTGGTTCACCTTTTGAAAACAATCGTAAAACTGCTAAGTAACATATTATCAAGACTTGAAAATGTTTATTTTTACTCTTGTGAGGCTATTTGATTAGTTATTTTATTTTTGTTTATGTTAGTTACCGACGTTGACGTATACCAGGGCGCTGCCACACATAAAATCTCAAAATGGAAATGTACACGATATAGTAGGTCTATAGATATGCACACAATTGTTTTGTAATAATTAACTTTGTAACAACATTATACATTATATAGGTTAGAGTCAATAATATTCATTTGTATTTATCCGTTTATGAAACAATGGAATTTGTATACTTAGAATGATCGCCATCATTCATCATTATCATCAGCTCTACAATCAATCGTGTCTAGATCTTTGCCGCCTATAGGATATTTTCTCCACAGCAGCCGTAACCCCTAGTTGCAAAGAGGATGACGTCTCCATTAACTCAGTCAAGCCATCCCATATTTGGTTTCATCTTCCCCCCGAGTTTATTGACATCAATATGTTTATGGATTAAATTACATGTAAATAACTATTGTTAAGTAATAAAAAGGTGCAAAATAAAATACTTACTGTCAGATGTAATATTTTACCATTATTCAATTTGAGGTACTACTTAACTTGTTTGACGTCGACCTTGAACTTGCGAACTGATGTTTTTCTTAATATATTATGTTAATTTGGCTATTATTCGTACAAAATAATATATTGGGTATTGAACCTAAACTTGTTTTTTTAGTTTTACAACGTTTATTCTCTATTTTATACTATAAAAATAGACTAAAGGCATTATAAAGTTCAAAAATAAACGGACACATCTGTCGTCAGAATCTTCAAGTATTGAGTTTAGAATTTGTATCAAAGGTAAAAAAAATACGCGACTGCGCCACCTGTCTTCAACCGTTGTCTGTACCTATACGATTATTTTGTTAGGAATTCAGATTTATTTTGTATGACCGTTAGGTCACGTGACCTCAGTCCCGTTTACCGAAATGTATGCAATACGGTGGGCTCGAAAGGCGAAGCAGCTTTGTACAAAAATAATTAATTATAATATTATTTCTATGGCATTCAATCACATTTATAATTTATATAAGTACTTAGATTGTTTGTAAAAATTAAAGTAATTTTTATCTAATGATATTAAATTTGATGTCTACCTATAAATGTGTAGGAAACTACACAATTCAAACTTATCGCTCAATTTTATATGGTCAGTAGGTTATTGAAACTTCGTCGATGTAGTGTGTACCTATTCATCACTATTAATATCGTATTGTCTTCTTATACCTGACAAGTGTGCTCTTTTTCTCTGATCTTCACCGCCTACCTACCTCATTTCAAAAGTTACCCTTTGTGTGAAATACATACATCATATTACATAGGTAGGTATATCAATTTATGGATGCTGAAGTTATGAGACAAGTTGAAGGTAAAGCAATGCGGCCGGGTTGATAAATAAATAAGCAAAGATGAAAGTGGCTTGTGCGGCCGTTGCGTGGCGCTCGTGTCGTTTTGGTGATGTTTTTCGAGGATCCATATTTTATTCCCAACATGCCACGATATGTGCAGGAGTCGAATCTATTCAACACTTATTTGAATACGTTAGCAGATTAAAAAAAAATCTACCACTAATGGCTGAATATAATTGTTATCCAAATAAATAGCAGGCCTTACGTATTGATACGTAGATCACAACGAATGAGATCGGCAGACCACGTAGGATGCTATCATGCAGTCAGTCAGTAAGCCCTAAAAGTATGGGCAAGGTGCAAGGCAATGCCTAGAAAAAAATCTTTAAAGTGGATAGCCCATCTACTGTTTGTGGACGACAACGTGTAAAAGTTTGTACAACTAAACCAATAAGTAGTATTGTTAAAGCTTAAATTCATATTAGTACACACATTATTACACGATTATCCGCCCACCTATGTGCATGTTAAAACCGACTCCAATAGAGAAAAATCATATAATTTTTGGCTTTCTCAATTTGAACTTCACGCCCAAGTAACTAGTGAACGTGTTGGGTGGGTGTCTACCTATTTTTATTAGAGGTTTTTATTTTACTCTGGCAAGAAGTTTTCTGGAATCCGAAAATTTTCCCCCGAAAGTCATCTGGCGAGAGTGCTAAATAGAGATTCATGACGACGTGTATGTATTAAATAAAACTTTTTCCATGATTTAACTACATCGATGGTTTTTATGGTCGGAAAATTGGCAGCGCTTAATGGTGGAATTTCGTTCGCGGGGAGGCGGTTGACTTTTCTTTATGAGAAATGAAAATGTGACTACCAATAAAACAGAGTTCCGCTGTATTATATTGCGGACCATGAAGTAAGAACCGTTCAATAAAATACCACGCACTCGTGCTGTATTGGAAGTATAACACTATCGTAGTTTCTGTAAAATTCCTGTGTTCAAATCACATAGGAAAACGAATAAATGGCGGGAAAAACAGTATTTGAAATCAATTCCGCAGCGGCTCGGGTGTTCTGTGAAGTTTGAAAATGAAGAATTTGGGGTATTTATAATATGTACCTACTCTTTGATGGAACGATATATATATATATATCACTATGATACCTTATCTTTTCTCCATGGCCCCCAGATCCTGAAACGAGCCCCAAGGCTAGGATCTTTGTCGGGCCCTCCTACCTAACGCCAAGGTAAAAGGCAGTGTGATGCTCTACAGTAGCATTTTCGAAATGGTGTTTATAGTAAAATTAAGGGTATTTAGTGTACTTTTAATACTTACATCCACTTGAATTATGGAGTTTTCAAATAATGACATAATTAAAAATTACATCGCACAACCACATATTTTAAAATATAACCATAATTAAAGGAAAATAGCGCCGCAGGCGACTTATTTACTATTAGAGCAAATGTATGATGCATGTTTACCTCACTTATTTGGTGGACCCACCACGCCGGGCCCCCAGGATAAGCCCTGTCAGCCCCCCCTCTTTGTGGGTGCAATGCTTTTCTCACTTTAGAAATTTTTATTTCACAACCACATAAAATATAATTATGAATATCATAAATGACTATTAAACATACATAATGTTGAAAACACTTCTGAGAAAATAAATATATTAATTATAATTAACTCGTTCATTTGTCAAGCGGTGACGCTTATGTGATGGTTCTTCATCATCCATAATATTTATATTTTTTGTGTTACAGCACCCTATCCCTATTATAATTAGGTACCCTTAAATCTCTTTGATAACATACTAATTTCTCGATACTCGATATGCTATTACCACACTGTAAGCATCTGTCAAACTAATTATGAGAGTATCATTTGTTTTCTTTCACGTCATGGTTAAGGGGGGACATGCTCGTCGAAGGTCAAAATTGAGTTTTTATTGTATTTTCAAACCATGATCCTGGACACTCCTTAAACGTTGTAGATAATCTATTTATATAATTTTAAAGCCTTATTATCCTTTATAGTTATTTTAAACATTTGATGACTGCATGAAGTATTTTTGTTACATAAAATAGTATTCTTTTAAACCTCTCGCTCTAATGTTTTAGAATATAGTCATATTTCGGTACATAACTGTGCAGTGGTGTTAAGATTTTTTACATTTATTAATATTTAAACGCATTTATAAAACCATTAGCATAATTTATTACGAGATAATTTTTGTAAAATATTCACGATAAAAAATTATATTGATAATCTCTGTGATCCCAAATTTGACAAGAATTAGACATTTTATTATTCAAAAAATCGGCAATATTAACACATTTGAAGATGATTCTAAAGATACTTATTATAAGCTATGTTTTTGACCATTCAAGTGTGATAAACATCTTATGAATAATGATTGCTTTATAATAATTATTGACCTAAGAATAAGGTAGTGTTTTTTTGAAATACGCCATTTCTTTTGTCATTCCCTAGTAGTTAAGCTACAACATACGGCCGTAGCCATAAATTGACAAACTCTTATTAAAGTAGGGAGTAAAATTATGTTAACGCGCGTATTTGAACATGTACCTAACTGAATTTTTTTAAATTTTTTTTTAAACGGTACATGTTCAAACACGCGCGTTAATATCATTTTACTCCCTACTTCAATTATAGTTTGTCAATTTATGGCTACGGCCGTATGTTGTAGCTTAACCATTGGGGAATGACAAAAGAAATGGCGTATTTCAAAAAAACACTACCTTATTCTAAGGTCAATAATTATTATAAAGCAATCATTATTCATAAGATGTTTATCACACTTGAATGGTCAAAGACATAGCTTATAATAAATATCTTTAGAATCATCTTCAAATGTGTTAATCTTGCCGATTTTTTGAATAATAAAATGCCTAATTCTTGTCAAATTTGGGATCACAGAGATTATCAATATAATTTTTTATCGTGAATATTTTACAAAAATTATCTCGTAATAAATTATGCTAATGGTTTTATAAATGCGTTTAAAAATTAATAAATGTAAAAAATCTTAACACCACTGCACAGTTATGTACCGAAATATGACCATATTCTAAAACATTAGAGCGAGAGGTTTAAAAGAATACTATTTTATGTAACAAAAATACTTCATGCAGTCATCAAATGTTTAAAATAACTATAAAGGATAATAAGGCTTCAAAATTATATAAATAGATTATCTACAACGTTTAACGAGTGTCCAGGATCATGGTTTGAAAATACAATAAAAACTCAATTTTGACCTTCGACGAGCATGTCCCCCCTTAAAACAAAAGAATCCTCCTATTTTCAAATTCCGAATTTGCGTTTATACGAAGTTAAATACGTTTTCTCCTCTGAATACACTCTCTCTTACACATTTTCATCCGTTACAAAATATAATTGAAGCCAATTAATATTGTATGTAAGGTAAGTATATTCTTTCGTTAAAGATAGATACTTAATCAACCCTGTATGTATTGCATTAATTATCGACATTATGTATTACAATTTGCAATACTAAGTAACTCATATCGATTGTATATCCTCCAGTGAAATGTGCGAATCGTTCTGATTTCGGGGAACAGGTAGGTCCGTCCCCTCTTTATCCCGTGGGAATCCTCATTGTTCTGTGAGAAAGGGGATTAAGGCCTGGGAACATCCAGCGAACGTCTCGATGATGTCAATTTTACAGATTATTCCATCTACCTTATTTTGTTCGTATGAATAGGCGGATATTTTTTGCCGTGTGGATTTTACGTTGTCAATGGTTGCATGGTTGAGTTTGATTAATTTTGTTCCTTTTGTGTCTTTTGTGGAACATTTCTTTTCATAATGTTACTTTATAAGAAGGCATTGCTATACCTTTCTTGAACCTTCAGGCAGGGCCGGCCCGTTATTTTTTGACGCCCCCTCCCTCATTCCTCAAACAGATGGATACCACTCTTACGTACGTTTAAAACAGGAGAGGCGAAGTCTTTTTCTGTCTTGGGTTGAAATATTTTTTAATTTATTAAAAAAAACGAATTAAAATTTCCCACTATATTCAGCGGTGGGGCTGTCACTTATGATACTTTTTTGATGCCCCTTATCAGTAATGTTATAGTTATAGAGAAGGCTTGCCAAACTGGTGAGTGTTCAAATTTAAATTTATTTATTTTAAATTTATGAATCACGCCATTTATATATAGCTGGTGTAGAAAAAGACCTGAACTATCTCCATAATTTAATATATCATTCTGTAGAACTAAAGCACATAATACCAAAATACCTGTGTAAGTAAGTACCTACTTCTTGAGTCCAGTTTTTAATTTCGTGATATTTAATTTATAATAAACTGCGGAATAGTTTAGTGGACAATTGTTATGTGTTTTATAAAAATGTAAGTATTATGTAAAATATGGTGCTCCTTAATTCTCGACGCTCTGGTCGGTTGCCTGGGTCGCCCTACTAACGGGTCTGGCGCTGCATTCTTTTATCATCATAATATTGTATTCAATTAATTCAATTACCCGTAGGGCATTTCCATGCATTGTGGAACTCAATAGGTCCTACATAAATACATACTTGACACGACAGCAAATTATTTCAATCTCAGTAAATCGCGTTATCACTTCGAAATTATCTTTTGCGCATCTGGTGTCTGGTTTCTATTAGGTTCTTATCAATTTCTGTTATCGCTTCATTGTTTGCACTGATAATAACATTGACAGTGCAAAGCAAGGATTGCAAACCCGAACAGAATTTGCAATCCTGGGTTTAGGGGATTAGTATTTTTTTTTATCCGGGGATAATACAAAACTACTGAATTTATTAATAAACCATTTTTATTAATAAACCATTTCATTTATTCAACGAACAATTCACAAGATTTTGAGAATTTAACATTCCATATATTGAACATGCATAACGCAATTTGATAACCATTTCATGTAGGACTTTAAATTGCCGTAATTAGGTAAGAGGCTCATAGCTTAATTGGTTAATGCACAGTGGCGCGATACCAGTGGTTATACGGGTTCAAATCCCGTCGAGAAACGTATTTTTTTTCCAAATATGATTTTTTCTAGTGTGTATATATATATATCTGAGGTGTTGACAAAGTTATGTATGTTCCATTTTTACAACGTTTTTATTAGCTCGTTTTCTTGTTTGTCCGGTGGTTGTTGTCAAGTACAAATCTTGCAATCGATTTATAACTAACTTCCCGACTAGCTAGACATTTGAAACATTTAGAAAATATGAGAACACGATGCCAATGCATTCTTTTAATACTTTTAGCCATCTTTCAGCAGAATTGAATTCAGTTAATTCTGTTTTGTATGGAAAGTTATTTCAGAAAATCCTTAAAAAGTAAAAGACTATTATTGGTTGCTAAGGGGGTGGTCCTAGCAACTAAATTATTAATATATACGTGCGTTACTATGGAAATCAAAATGACATTTCAGTATTCTATATTATTTGTTTGTTTGTTTGTTTGTTTTTTATTTACTTCATATCAAGTACAAGTTTGAGCATATTGAGCATGATAATTCAACAGAAAATTTAAAAACGTTGTATATATAAAAAGTTCTTTTTACCTTCTAATTATTATTACTTTAATAATACAGATATATAAAAAATACTATCTTGGCCCCTTCCTCTTTTCTCGGTCTACAGTTTTTCGCTGCCACGTAGAATGGTATCAGATTCTTTTGCAGGTGACTCGTTTAGGTGTTGGCGTCGTTACTTTCAAATAACCCTAACACCGTTCCAAATTAATTTTTGTAGCCGCAATGCCAGAGGAATCCGTCCTTCCTCTACATCCGCCGAACATCAACAGAGTTTCTCGATCCAGCGGGTTGTAGGGCGTCCCTGTGATGGATTAGTGTCTCTGATGTTCACGACTGCATTTCTCCAACGGTTTTCCACTCGCCGAGTGACATGCCGGCCCATTGGCATTTCAACAGCTTCGCTACCTTTCACATAACGAACCCTTGTCTGCCTCCTTATCAATTGGTTTCTTTTGTGTTCTACCCACGTTATGTTCAACATGCATATTTTTTTCGATCACGTTAAAAAAATATTTTCTGAGATTTAATATAAAAACTCATTTCGGGATTCCACAATATTCTGTCATTACCGAGATTTTAGGATTAATAAATGGAATAGAATTGAAACCCTATTACAAAAGTGGATAAAAAAAATGACTCACATAGAATTAAGTAAGTAATATACCTACCCATTTTATAAATCCAATTCAGATTCTTCGCGTATAATATACCATTTCTATATTTATACATATCAATAATGATTATTATCTAACCACTTCCTTACTACTAACCTACTACTTAATATGTGGCATATAAATAAATTATCATCGCCCATTGGTTAATTTATTTTTCCACTTATAATCCTGCGATTCTTGGCCAATTTATTGATAAAGAAATACCGGGAATGAAATGACAAATCTAGCGAATTCGGGATGGATTAGGTTATCTTGTCAAAACACAATTTATTGAATTAAAAAGCGCCTCCAATATTGTATCAGTATATTATGCTTTCACGTGTTTTATCAAATTATATATTACCTACTTATTCATACAATTTCCTCTTTCCCCATTATTAGGGAATCCAATCCCGAGCCAAAATCTTGATCCCGGGATTTCGGGATTACAATTTGACGATCCCGGGATTTCATTTTTTTCAATAGTTTATATTAATTTTTTAAATATACAAATAACGTTGATAAAATCGGTCAAAGATAAATCTAGTATAATTTATACTATGTACGTTCAATCTTGGAAATACATAGGTTTAATGGAGTAAATAATATTGTGAAAGTAAAACAATTTTATTTATTTATGAAAAGATAACAAATACAAGTTCAATTAAACTAAAAAAATAACCTATTGTGTTGACAATAAATACAATATAAAAATATTAAAGATTTAAGTAATTAAAACATGACTGAACAATATACTCGAAGTAATACCAAAGCATCAAGTGTTTCGTCATTTAACCTGGATCTAATTTTGGTACCTAGGCAGCCTGTGATTTTTTGTTTATTCGTCAAATTTTCAAAATTTCAATTGTTATTATTTTAAAAGGAGAGATAATAAATAACTTTTTTATTAATGACAAATGCATTAATTTCCCCAGATGTTACGATAGAGTTCAGATTTTAATGCATTTTACATCCATTAAAACATTATGTATCACCTTACCAGCTCTACTTTTTTAAAAAATATTTTTCGTCCTCTAAACTAATTTAAATAAACTGATTTATTATTTTCTGATGTTATGATTGCGTAAAGCAACAAAAATGGTAGAATAGCATTTTTTGGCTGTGCGGAATGGTTTAGTTTCTATAAAAATAAGACAGCTTAGATGTAAATGTGTTTAACGTCTAACTAAATATTTATTGATTTAGTTATTCTATTTCTTAAATTCACTCCACGGATTTACCTGTATCGTACATATTATGTGGAATTTTTAATGTACTCGTATGTTAACCTATTTATAAGTCTAAACGATTTTCATTTATAAAATTTCGTAGAATCAATATTGTGTTTAGTGTTTACATAATATTATATTGTTGCTATTTCTGATAGTAAAGATGTTACGAATGGGTTAGCGAGATTTAAAATAAGTAAATCATGGTTTATGACCTTTCCAATTTTGGCAACACATGGGTAATAAATCAAACTCAGTTTATTTCTAATGAGTTATATGTTATTAAAAGTATTTTTTCTGTTATATTTTCGTATTTATTTTATTTTCCATAAAAAATTATAAAAAAAATCAATCACGAAAGTTTCGGGATTATGTTTGCAGATCCAGGGATTCGTAGGTATCGAAAATAGTTCGGGATCCCGGGATTGGAATCCCTACCCACTAGATCAGTGTTTACAGTTTCGTGACACGGTCTGACTATAGTGGGCGCCCATATGCTTCGCTTATCGAACACGATAATTTACGCTTTTTTAGTATTCGAAGCAAACCATCAACAGTACGCCGCCATTCACTTCAACTGTGTTGTACTTGTAAGTAAGGACATAAAAAAAGTATCGATTAGGTGTCGATACTTTTGGTATTGATAATTCGATACTGATACCTTTTCTTTCGGTATGACGTCCCTAGTTGTAGGTAAGTAGTTCCTAAATTGAATACTTACTTATAGCGCCTGTACACGTGCATCGATTTACTGGCAGCAATAGTGTATTTTAAACTATCGCGATAATAACTGATTACACGTAAAAGTGCTGACTGTCTCGCCAATCTCATTCTTCAAGAGTAATGACGCAATGTTGTCATTTTATAGTACTATTTGATAGGTAGTGAAAATCGATCAACCTCAAAATGAGTGTCTGCGCGGTGTAGATCGTTTTTTTAACAGCAGGTTCGCCACTATCGTTCTACTGCGAAGGCGCAGATATCGAACAAATCCAACAGTCGCGTGAAAATTCAGAAGATTCCGCTCTCTTTTGATTCATGCATGCACTCTTGCAACTTGCATGATAATATACGATTACACGTGCATTTGCTTGTTATGACCGCGATAATACGTACTGGCAGCAGTAAATCTATGCACATGTAAACGGAGTATTATACTACAATCATTCCACAATTACTACTGCTGCCAAAGGTTGCAATATAAAAAAATATTCTATGTATCCCTCTTTCAATAATCCAAACTCTTTAAAAATAATTTGTGGCAATGCCCTCTTTCGTTTTATGTGATATTAAAAATATTCGATGTCGGCATTCGATATTAAACGTCACCTTGCAAATTTACCATAATGGATAAAGGTACTCTTAATGCCCGTATTATTTATGAGCAGCCTCGATGGGGTTGGTTGCTTGGCGTTGGGGGCGAATTTACATTTTCTAAAATATCGCCATTTTGAGAATAGGTCTACTAACTTTTTAAAGGTCTTTTTGAGTGACGTCTCCGGCCGGGAAGATTGAATCTCCAAAGACTTTCGCTAGCGGGCGAAACGTAACTTGTGTATATTAAATTTGAAAGTAAGTTATAGGAGGATTTTTTTGACGGCCAAATCGATCGGATTAAATTTTATAACCTTTAACTTTACGAAAAATTTAAATGTTTTAGACAAAATAAATGTAAAAGAAACCACCCTAAGTAATAATATAATGTTTTATTTATTTATTCAGACATTATTATAGAGATTGGTCAATGCGTCATAATACACAGTAAAAATACGAAGTATAGACATCTAGGTAGGTATGTACGACAGTGGCGAAGGGTAGGTATATGTAGGCTGTTAGGAATCCGACATAAATAGTGCACACTAAACTTTGTCAATCAAACGTATTTGTTTTCATGAAACTAATACTACAGTGTGTACATAGTGTTGTTAGTTTTTTTTATTTTAAATTCAATTAAACAATGCGAAAACCAAGCCATAATAGATAATAGTCAAAAAATACTCGTCTATCTATAAAATATCTTAAATTAATCAATTAAATCATACAAAAATTTGGATATTTTATAGATGGAATAATATTTTTATCTATTATAGTTTGATTTCGGCAGGGTTTAATGAATTGAATGAATGGGTTTATAAAATGAACCAACAATACGTGTAATATGTATTCTTAATCCAACGAAAACAAGTAAATATGAATGAAAAAGTGTGCACAGTTTTGTCATATCGCCCAAAATATACCAAAATTATTATGGTTTGGTTTAGGCAGGGTTTAACTGATTTTTAAAAACTTACGAACACAATCTGGAAATTGTTGTCTTAAGTCAATAAAAACAAATACCTACGTGTGACTAAGAAAGTTTAATGTGCACTATTTATGGCGGATCTTAACAGCCTACTGATGTACGATGATTATAAAAAAGTAAACTACTTAGAAATTATGCGATATACAGTAAACATACTTACTAATGAGAATAATTTTAATATATTAAGTACTATGATATAAGTAAATGTTTAACGGGTCATCCATCCATGTCATATGACAAACTTAACGTCGTTATTAAAATTTTGACGTAATCTGATATTTTTTGTCAAATGGTTGGGGGTTGTTTTAGAAAATCAGACGTCACAAAATCAACTAAATATAAAACTAATTTTTGATGTTAAAAAAAGTTTTCAGCGAATGGAGAAGGAGTTCAAAAATGTGTATTAATTTAGACACGGGGTATTTTTGTGATCATTTGGGGGGGGGGGGGGGGGGGAATTGAACCTAAGTATTTAACACAAATTACACCCCGAAGATTATAATTATTCAGTGACTTGCATTGCAACGTACTTTCGCAGAAGCTAACTATTTCGTCGAGCCAGCGAATTTTAAAAACTAACCAGTACTATCTGCAATTTATTTGTATTCTTAGTTTAATGAAAACAAATAAAGTATGGCTGATATAGTTTTGTGTGCACTATTTATGTCTGATATCAACAGCCTACCTCCACTCTTCGCCCCTGATATGTACGCACTTTCATCTTGACAAAATAATGCCACCTGAATTAAATATGATGCGCGTGCGGTGTGGCTGTTACCAAGATTGTTTGTTGCCCTGCGACACGACGGAAAACATAAGCCCATTCGAGCCTTTTTTCTTGTCAACAAGGAGAATTTACTTCTGCACTCTTTTTTTGGTACAAAGCAGAGCGACATACCTACTGGTATAAGATAATATATTTTGCCGACAGTGGTGTGGGTAGGGCATTAGGTTGGGCATTATACCGTATTAATGTAATTATAACCTTACTAAGAATATTAACTTTACTAATAACTAATGTTAACAGAATGTTGTAATTATACAGTTTGATTGAAACTTATAGCCAGTTTACACGTGCGTGGATTTAGTGCTTGCAGTACATAATTATTGTCACGGCAATACATTATTATTATTAAACTGGCGCTAGGGCCGTTCAGGTCCATGGCCGACTGCACAAAGTTTCTCCAGGCATCTCTGTCCAGCGCTCTCTCTTCCCAGTTGACTATCCCCAGCCTTTCCGCATCCCTTTGAATGTTGTCCGCCCATTTCCGTCGAGGACGGCCAAGAGGTCGAGTGCCAGCTGGTGTGCCTTTGTAAATCCTATAGAGAGTTCTAGATCTTTCAGATCGTACAACGTGGCCCGCCCATCTGAGCCTTCTTTGACCTCAGAATATTAGTGATTCTAGGTTGGTATCGGTCGAAGAGCTCAGCGTTTGTGCGGATGCGCCACCGGTGGTTCTCATTGACGGGTCCAAGTATTCTCCGGAGTATTCTGTTTTCAAATACTTGGAGCGCCTTTTCTTGTTTTTCCGTTAAACCCCACGTTTCACATCCATACATGATGATCGGTTTGATGACTACGTTATACACCCGAAATTTCGTTTTGATGGACAACATTTTGGACCTGAACAGACGGCTCAGCGCGAAGTACGCTGCATTTCCACTTCTCAGTCGGTCAGCGAGCTCTAGGGACATTTCATTTTTAGAGGTAATGTTGGAGCCCAAGTACTTGAAAAGAAAGGTTCTCTCGAACGAGGAGTTTCTTATTCCAATGTTTCCAGAAGGTTCAATGCCTCTTGTCATTTTCAAATACTTGGTCTTTCCCACATTTACTCGTAGGTTCAACCTTTTCGCTGTGTCCTCCAGAGGAGTGAAAATATCTCTGACTTCTTCTTCAGCATCACCAAATCATCTGCGTAACCCATTCAGGGTAACTCCACCTTCTGCTTTCAGAGCTTCTCTAACGGCTTTCTCTAAAGCTAAGTTGAACAGCATTGGTGATAGGAAGTCGCCTTGTTTTAGTCCTGCTGCCATCTCAAAAGATTCAGATATACTACCCGGCATATGAATTCTACTTCTGGATCCGTCCATGCACACTTTTATTATATTTATAAGTTTTGACGGTATTTCAAATTCTTTCAATATATTCCAGAGAGCTTCTCTATCAATAGAGTCATATGCGGTTTTAAAATCTACAAAGAGACAGTATACATCTTGGGCGTATTCCCATTTCTTTTCAAAGATTTGGCGAAGTGTAAAGATTTGATCGGTAGTGCTGCGGTTTCGTCTAAAGCCGCATTGTTAGTCACCAAGAATGTTTTCGGCATATGGCAGAATTCTTTCGAGGATAATATTCGACAGAACTTTGTATGCAGTAGGCAGAATAGAGATGCCACGGTAGTTTGCACAGTTGAGTTTGTCCCCTTTCTTGAAGATAGGACAGACCAGTGATTCTTTCCATTCTTCAGGGATCTTTTCTTCCTCCCATATTTGTTGCAGTAGCTCAAGCATGGCATTAAGAAAGGTTTCTCCTCCATGCTTGAGAAGCTCCGATGGAATATTATCGTTTCCTGCCGATTTGTTATTCTTTAAATAACTCCGATATATAAAATAAAATGCTCCCATCAACTCTGCCTTATTTGGTGGCGGTATAAGAGGTTCTGCTGTCGCGATTTCTGGCGGTTCCAAAGGTTCATCTGGTACAGAGCGTTGAAGTAAGTTTTCAAAATGGGACTTCCATATGTTTAGCGCTGGCTCTTTGTTTGCCACTATCTGACCCTGTTGACCTTTGATTTGTAGCGTGCTAGGTTGAAAGCCTCTTTTTTCAAAGCTCACTTTCGAGAAGAATGATCGAGTTTTATTTCTTTTTGCTGCTTCTTCCATCTGCTCAAAATTACTTTTGATGAAGCTTCGTTTGCACTTTCTCAGATGCCTTCGGACATTTTTGCACGTCTCGCTATATCGTTTCTGTGCTTCTTCGCTCTGCGTATTTTGCAGATAGAGCGCTCTTTCTGCTCTTCTCTCCTCCACCATTTGTCGGCAAGTGTCGTCGTACCAAGGGCACTTTAGTTTCTTGGGTGCCAGTCCTATCAAGACTTCCGCAGCTTTTACCATTCCTTCTTTTAGTCTCTTCCACCTCTCATCGATACTCCAGGCTTCTCCTTCGGTGAGTGTTACGACTTGGTTTTTTAACTCTTTTCTGTAGCTATCTCTTCCGTTTGGAGTTGTCAGCTTTTCTATTTGGTACTTCACTCTCGTCTTCGCATTTGCGTGGGCTGTCTTTTCGGCAATACATAATACAATAATATTGTAAATACTTATTGTCGCGTCAGTTGTAACTCTACATGCATGGGTTAAAAAAGTTTAGCGGCTTCTGAATTTTCACGCGATAGTTGCAACCTCTCGGCATGTGCGCATGCGCGGTAGGACGATCGTCGTGAACCTGCTGGAAAAAATACTAACTACACCGCGTAGCACACAAAACATGCACGCAACAACAACACACGCATCTCGCTGACGCTTGAAAGATTAGATTGGCGTGATAATCAGCATTTTGTGTGTTAACAGTTAATGCCGCGTTAATTTAATTTATATGGTATCCAGTCAATCCATGCACGTGTATAGGCGCCATTATTTTATATTTTCTCTAAGAGTCTAAGCCATGCTTTACCACAAGCTTATCTGCGCAAACCGGTTTGTATCGGGAAGCCCGTGTGTATAGACGGGAAAATGTTAGATCGCGCAAACCGAGCACAAAAAAGCGCTGTAAAAGTAGTTTGCACAAACTACCTATACCTATTGCGCAAGAAAGTCGCTGCCGTCTAGCCGGCGCATTAGACTCTAAGGCAGGGGTTTCCAACCCCGTGCCCGCGGGCACCATGGCGCCCGCGGAACGATTCGTATGTGCCCGCCACTATTCGACAGAGACAGAATTTTCACGCTAGCCTGACACACGCAGAAAACCCGAAGTGAACGAACGCCACGAACTGAGCCGATAAACGCCGAAGCACGTGACAGTAGTATTTTTGAAAAAAGCGGCATATAAAATTGAATCATTATTCGGTTCGACATATTTATGCGAATCATTGTTTTCAAACATGAACTTAATAAAATCAAGATATAGATCTCGACTCACCGATGAGCATCTTTATGATTGTTTACTAACAGGGTTATCGTCATACTCTCCTAATTATGAGGCACTGGCCAATGATATGCAATGCCAAAGATCACATTGACATATTGATATTCTATTTTTTTATAAAATGTTTTCTTTGTATTTGTGTTTTTTGTTTACTTTGTTTACGTTTTGTAAATACATTTCTCCGTGTGTATGCAATTTGAATAATAGTTTTATTATTTTGAAACATTTTTGTTTATTATTTATTAATAAATTATGAATATAAGAAAATAAATTATGGGAAAATGAGAAGTTATGGAAGGAGTTTGTCGATTAAAAATAGGTGGTGCACGCCACTCTACCGATATTTTAGAATGTGCTCTAGAGTACAAAAAGGTTTGGAACCCCTGCTCTAAGGCATACCTCAAACGTATGACATTGTGCGGTTAATCCGGTCCGCAAAGTGCAGTTGCTTCTTGGTAAGCTGTGGTTGTATTGTCGGTTACCATGTTCTCTAAACACTCTCGCCGAAATTGATGTAAAATGTCAGTTAACGTACATTTTATTGTGGTCGACATGTAGGCAAAATACGAACCATTTTCAGTATGTTTCATGTTTCAAATGCTAAGTATTTATATGTATATATAGCTATCTATATTTTTTGCACATCTGTAACCTTTTGTATGATTTCTCTCTGGCATTTCTGGCATACATACCAGCGGTCTACCCTCTTATATGAATAGTCAAAACACAGTCAAAGTTAGTGGAGGTAGCTTACTACTTAGCGGAGTGTAGTGATTAATTATTAACTAGATATGAAACATTAAAAACTACGAATAAGTACTCGAGAATGAGTTGTTAAACTTCTTTGTCTACTTACCCTTTTATTTAATCGTATTTCTCCTTCTTCCCTTATTTCATGTGTGGCTCCTAGTTGTCTCATCGTCCAGTTGTCCAGTCAGTGTCGTCCAGTCTGAGGCTCTCTTATTCCCGCCAATTCAAATACCTTAATAATAATATATTTTAGTTCGTTAATGAACACACTTTCGGCCAAACTTTATCCACTCAGAGCTCTACATACAGTCGAACTTGGTAATTACGAGGAAGATGGGACCGACTGAATTTGCTCGTTATAAGCATCTCTCGTTATATCGTTATATAACATTTTTCGCGCCACGTTCTATTTAAACATAGAACAAAAAATCTGAAAACCATCGTAAAAATCCCAGAAACCAGTATGGCATTCATAAACTACAAAAGAAGTTGTTTTTGTAATGACCGCCGGCGCCGGTAGGAACCTACTGACTTCACAAAGCACGAATTTCTTACATGCAATTTCAACCATATGCGTGGATACTTTTTCAATGTTGTCGGCGAAAACGCAAATTAGCTACTTAGACACTTTACTAGTGTCATAAACGTAATCCGATCCCGGCGGCATCGGTCTAGTTAACGTCCGGTCGGATTTTATTCCTTAGGGCAGCGGTTTCCAACCTTTATGCTACTACGCCTCCCCGAAGAATTTTTTTTTCCGCGCCTCCCTTACCTTTTATTGTTTTAATAGATCAAATAATATAGATACGTTTTAAATAATAAAAACTTTATTATAAAAAAAAAACTGAAAACTACAATTAACAGAATAATAACAAGGTTTAACTATAACATACACATACATGTAGATTTATTTTTTATAAAAAAGTATTTTTAAACATTTAAACCAACTACATCTATCGCATAAAAATTTAATGCGAGGGTTGTTGTTGTTTATTGGCACGAAGTTTATCAAATCTTGCGGCTCTCGTGGTGCAGTTGGTAAGGCGCTCGCCTTCTACCTGAGAGTTCCTGGGTTCGATTCCCGGTCATGACAAAAACATTTATGTGTTTTTCTCAAAGCCTGGGTGTTTGTGATTGTTCAAAATTACTAACAACCACCTTGTACGAAAAAGCAAGGACATGGTTATTAATAATTCTAAAAAAAAAAAATGTGGAGAGTGCCACTCGTAGCTCTTTTTCGATTACTAACCTAGCTCGATATTTGGTTTTCATTGCAGCCAGTGCCGAAAAGCCCGTTTCGCATAAATACGACGTTACAAACGGTAGAAGCACTTGCATTGCTTTGTAATACAAATATTCATACTCTCCGCTAAGATTCATCCAAAATTGAATTAAGGTTTCATTTTGAAACTTTTGTTTTAGTAGGCTATCGCATGATAATTCTATCAGCTTTTCCTTTTCAATGGTTGTCAGCTCAAATTCGTCATCTTCATTGTCGATAAATGGATTCTGTACCCACAAAAACTTTGAGAAATCAAGGTCTTTAAAATAATTTGAAAAATGCAGCACTAAACCATCCAAGTGTTCAATAAAAAGATTCTTGCTTGATTCAATATTGGCTGTGGCCCAGAAATCTTTTAGCAGTGAAAACATGTCCAACTCATTCTTTTGTAAATTTGACTTCCATAAATTCAACTTTTTAATGAAAGCTTTTACTTTGTCTTTTTGAACAAGTGGATGCATTTGTGATCCCTGCATTGACTTATTCAAACTGCTCAATTTTCCAAAAATTTCAACCAAATAGGCAAGTTTAACAAGGAAATTATCGTTCGTCCACAAATGTGCCCCTTCATGGTGATTTCCTTCGAGAAAGGTTGCTATTTCTTCTTTGAGTTCAAATACGCTTTGAATCACTTTTGCACGAGATAGCCAGCGAACTTCACAATAATACAGAAGTTCTTTGAAAAAATTCTATGGGCTTATCAACATATTCAGAATGTAGAGTTTCATGGTGCCGTTTTAATTTGACTGGTCTCATACTATCTGAAGCCAAAACTTTCGAACACAACAAACACATTGGTTTTTCCAAGCCATCTATACTAACACTAGTGAATCCTAATGATGAATAGGATGAACTGTATTGTCTTTTCTTGGGAACTTTACTTCCTTGTTCTATTTCGGTTTTATTCCCACTAGTATCAGCATCTTTTCTCTTACAACCACTCAAAAATGTATCCATTCCACTAAAAAATATTTTATTATTATATTATATTAAAGAAATCACGTCAAAAACAATTTAAAAAAACAATATCACACCCTGCCTACACGCTTCAGTTGACACTTTAGCTACGAGTGACATTTAAATTTGAGGTTATTGTTTTCATGCAACCAGCGGTCGTTTTGTGCATTACCGAAACAGAGCGTTTGCAAAAGCACCATTTTTAAATTTCTCCGCTCCAAATATTTTTTAATAGGATTTAAATATATGTATTATGTATATATATTAAAATAAACATTCATGCACTGAATTTTCATTGTTACGTTAAGATATGAAGTTTTATTTATTTGTAGATATTATGGTATAAAAATTAATTTATTAAAAAATTTTGGCGCCTCCCCTGGCGATAGATCGCGCCTCCCAGGTTGGAAACCGCTGGCTTAGGGTCGAAAATGTTGTTTTTAAACGATCGACACATAAACAGTTTTGCTCGGTATACCCGAGAAGTAGCTCGTTATAGAAGTGAATAAGTGTATGGAGAAAATCATAAACTAAAATGTAACGAATGTTTCCTCATCACATCCGAGATCTCGCTAATTCCGTATTAATGAGATGATAAGTGAATATATCCATAGTGCAACAAAAATAGTAAACCAATTAGACAAAAGTAAAGAAAGGTACTATTTTTGGGCACATTTTCGCAACTAATGTGAGTAGATATACCCTTTCTTGCGGGGGTGCCACATGTAAACCCGTTTTGACATTTTCATATTATTTCCGAGGGTAAATTCGAAAACCCATTTCCGTGCGCCATTAAACAAACACATACAATTCGCCGCTCGTTTAATGAGAGGAGACAGTCTCAGTGTAGGTGAGCAGGAGATTTTATTTTGCGTTTTACGACTCGTTTTTCAATTCACTTTCGCCTTGTTAGTGCGTGTCCGGATCATATAAAAAAACGACCATTGGACCAGCGGTGCTTAAAGTGCGCGCCGCAGGCTGTTCGAAAAGGATTTCATTCCAATTAATCATACTGCAATGTTCTGATGCACGTATTACGCTGTGTCACGAATTTAAGATCACAATATACATTACATATCACATGTTTACATGAAAAATTAGACGAAGAAGACGATGATGATGATCTACCTGTGCATGTGACTAACCAGGAGTTATTTTACTATTTTATGCAGTGCGAAGCCGATGCGAACGCGATGGCGACGCGGTTTGAAGCGATATAAAGCGAAACGATGCGGAGCGGAAATGTTGTCCAATGTGCCCCGTCACCGGTCGGCAATGCACGTTTATCATGGATGGACGCAAGGACCGAGTTGGGTTTCGGGAATTTCCCGACGGGAATTCTCGAGAAATTTTCGAGATTTTCCATCCCGAATCTCTAGAATTGAAATTTTTAACATTTCGGGAAATCCCGGATCTCGAGATTTGTAATGCTTTATTGTAATGGCGTTAGAACAGATTATGCCATTCGGCAGACCCGACAATAAAGTGAGTGTCATTTTCTTTTCCAGATGATTCGTCCATATTAATGTCATTGTATTTAACACAAAAGGCAACGTCGACTCAAAATGAGCGCAATTTTTGCATCATCAGAGAACTTTGTGTTTCAAAAGCGTACGCGATTGTCAGTCTGTGTTTTTTGAAATTCTATTTTAATAGGTAATGTTTTGAATTATTTTTGTTTTTCTACTTCTATTTTCCTTTGTCTTCTTACATAAATAAAAAAAATCATATTTTGTTGGAATTTGTCTGTTTTTACACTGATTTTAGGATTTTACAGGTTTTTTAAATTTCCCGATATCTCGAGAATTCTTTTCTGCTAATCCCGAATCTCGAGAATTCAAAATTTCATCATTTCGGAAAAACCCCGAATCTCGAGTTTGAGATTTTCTCGGGAAATACCCAACTCTTGACGCAAGGGTTTTATTTATTTGAAATCTCTTATTTCTGTGTCTTTTAAATACAATTTTTTACAGAAATATCTATCTCAAAGAAGTTAAACTAATGTTATATATTTAAAAAGATACGTTCATGGAGAATTTCATCATTTATATGAAGATATTCAATCAGTATCCGCAGCGCGCCGCGTTCGTTCGCGCAAAAATATCAAACCAACTGATCGCGTCGCTGAAGCCACGTGCCGCTTCGCATCGCTCGCCGGGCATAATCTGCAAGTAGGCCACTCATGTAGCATTCGCATGTGTTTGACATTTCCGTGCCGCGCCGTATCGCATCGACTTACCGCCTTATCGCCTACGTAAGACATGGTGTTACTGTCCAGGAAGCCTGGCTATTGTATAGAAATAAATCATTTTTTTAAAGAAAAATATTCATTGTTTAATTTTATGTGGAAACCGCTTAATTGTGCCAAAATCTCTTGGTGTGTCCCAATTAAGTGGAATCGGCTGTATTTGCGTGAATTCGCTAAGTTGCCATATCCTCGGGCATTAAGGCTATAGTTCAGTTGAGGCATAGTCTAAAAAGATCGTGGCTAGACGATGCGCGGATTGTGCAAATGACGCGTGCCGAACGAAATATAATTTGTCATAAAAATTCAACATGCGTTCATGTTAATTGTTATATTACTAATAATAATAGTATATTCATTGACATGTTTTCTTTTTTAAATACATACGTAAAGTTTTTTAGTCATCTTTACACGATTTAAGAATATTTTCATCTGACGCCATGACAAAACGAATCGACATGCCGACACCTCCACTTTCGGTCTCCGATTGGCGACTAGTGAGAAATTTCGTCGCACCTACTGTTGAAAATTGTTTGCCGTTTTACTGAAGTACGCTCTTAAGTCACACATTTATCAAAACTCCTGTAGGTCTAACCTAAAATATCGCTTGAATCCAAAATCATTAACAAAAATGATAAAAGTTATCATATTTAATATGATTAGGTATATCGTAATCAGGCAGTTAATTATCCCGGGAAGTTAACTGTTCTGCGTGATATTTTTGAACACGACCGCGTTAACCGCGAGCTATCAAATATCGTTGAGTAACACTGTAAAAATGTTACTTGATTCTAATCGGATGCATTTGGAACTAAGTAAAACGCAGTGTCGCGTGTTAACAATTGTTATAGATAACCGCATTGTTTATCGAATTGCTCCGAGTGATATCCGTGTTATTTTGGAGCAATAAAAATAACGGGAACGTGCTACCGTGTTAATTTGTAGCTCAGGAAAATTATTAAGTATTTTATTTTATATGATATGGATTGATTATGTCACTATGTGTAAGAGAATGCCAACTGATAATACTGTTTCGTACAAATGCCATTGAAAATATTAATAAATTTGTAAGTTGTTTTACAAATAACGTCATACTTAATTAAAAAACATAACTAATTTGTATGATTGTTTGATGAGTGATGATAACCTAAATCAGTGAACTCGACTTAATTTGTTGTTATTAATGTTTGATATTTTGCCATAGTAGCTTCTTATAATATAAAAGTCATGCAAACAAGATAGTAAGCACCCACATTAATATTCTCAAAATATTACGCAAGAATATATTAGTACCTACAGTGATGGCGAACCTATTGCACGCGAATGTTTTCTTTTGAAGAGAAAAATTACTTAAGTACAATAATTTTTAAAAAAAATACAAAAATGTAGATATGTATAATAATATTAAGAAATAATGACGACATAGCCATACGTATTTTCTTCGTTTTTTTTTTATATTTTTTTTTATATTTTTTCCAATCGATGCGCCAATGGAAACGACGGAATTCATGCATACATGACAGATCGCATCGTAGAAAACATAGCAGGAGGATAAAACACTCTTCATTCGTTCATTACGTTTAATTTAAATTGCATAGGTCGGTCTTTAGGTTTTATACGTCACACATAATATAATAGCACTGACCTCATTGGGCGGCGGGGAAAGCCGCGCAGCGAACCTCTGATTTTGATAGATTTACAATCATTTTATAATGAATTCTTGAGACCACTCTAGCGGGAGAATGTCTCATCTGATCGGAGCAATTCTTGTGTCAATTTGTGCATAAAGAATCACACTAAGTAAAACAGTAATATAATTATAATTTTTGAAAAACTGCTCTGCACGTCTAGACGGTCATAAAATAATATTTGGGAAATTTTGGCACGCGTACGTAAAAAGGTTCGCAAACCCTGTATTAGTAGGTACGTATCATAATATTATGAGTGTGGTTGCTTCCTTAACCTAGAATTATTTGAGTTGATATCAATCTGAACTATTCCGATATTTAATTAACACTTACTTCAACATGACACGTCCCAGTGTTGGGGCATATGGCAAGCACATGGTTTATACATTTCCCTCGATCCATCGCCACGTCGCGCGCCTCCAACCTCATGAGACTTGCATCGCGTAGATCGCTTTTGTTGCACCGCTGCAGGGTGACGGTCGGTCGGTCACGGCGTCGGAACCCTTGAGGTTGTGCCACAAACGTACGTATATTAAATATAACATAGTAAATATACTATATTCACTAAACCTATCTTAGAAATAGGGAGCATCACATGTTTATTCTCCCAAGGTGCAGAACCAACCTGCCACTGGTAATGCCAATTGGGGGGCGATAACTATGTCCATCAAAATTGCTTCGGGTGTTGATATATTCCACTTAGGTGGAAGTTTTTTTATAAATTCTTAAAATAGGGTCTCCTTAGTAAACTGGATGTACTTCTTTGAAGTTCTATAGATGTTTAATTGTTTTTTCACTGCTTTTGTATGTTTATAATATTATGTTCTCTTTTCATATTTTAATTTTTATCTCCTTTATTACTTTTCTTTTTCTTTATTCTTTATAATAATGTTTCATGCCATGTTGTGAACGTCTTAAACTTATAATTTGTAATGTTCACAATATGTTAAAAAATAAATAGGTAATTATTTAATTAATCAGCCAAGTATTGAGAATGGTAGGTATATTCATTAAGATAATACTTATAAATGAATACCACAGTAAATATATTCCTAGTTGATATACCTATTATAACGTATTCAGTTTTATACGTAATGTATTTAAACATGGCTACCTTCATCATTATAAGAATCCTCGGAATTAGATCACTTCTTAGAAAAACTAACTTTCTTTTGAAATCCTTTCTGATAGTGTTGGTACCGGCTCGCAAATATTCGAATCTTTGAATGTTGTCGGTCTGGTGAATCAAGATTCAGCTAATCACTCTGATTGAGAAGTAAGACTCGAATCCCACCGGACAGTAAACACCTTTTCGAAGTTTCGGGGGAGATCACGTCGATTTACATATTCCGCGCGTTCTGAGGAATATTAACGATCTCGAAACGCGGCAGTGGAAGGTCTCGCGTAGGCCTTTTTCGCGAGACATGGATAGATTCTATATACCGACCGCTATAATCAGTGCGATATTTAATTACATATTATGTACAATATTTTATTACCACAAGAACATGTCGGCAGACATAATATACAGTCGAACTTGGTTATTACGAGGAAGATGGGACCGACTGAATTTGCTCGTTATAAGCATTTCTCGTTATATTGTTATATAATATTTTTCGCGCCACGTTCTATTTAAACCAGCGATTTCCAAACTGGGAGGCGCGGAGTGTTGCAAAGGGAGGCGCGAAACACAATTATTACTGTGGCCGCTAGTTATAAACTACATAAAAAACAGTCCCATAAAAGGTTGTTTGCAAACCTGTCTGAAAATATGGAGACTAATTTTATAATACCTCACTTCTATACTATTGTGAAGCGCGCTGGCTATCTCGTGAAAAAATTAAATAAAAGGGTCAAATCATACTGTTGAATTTTGAGGCAAATTTTTAAACATAAAAAATCTGAAAACCATCGTAAAAATCCCCGAAACAAGCATGGCATTCATAAACTACAGTAGAAGGTGTTTATTGTAATGGAGCCGCCGGCGCTGGTAGGTACCTACTGACTTCACAAAGCTTGGATTTTTTACAACCAATTTCAACTACATTCGTGGATACTTTTTCAATGCTGTCGGCGAAAACACCAATTAGGTACTTAGACACTTCACTAGTGTCATAAACGTAATCCGATCCTGGCGGCATCGGTCTAGTTAACTGCCCGGTCGGATTGTATTGCTTAGGGTCGAAAATGTTGTTTTTAAACGATCGACACGTTAACAGTTTTGCTCGGTATAGCCGAGAAGTAGCTCGCTATAAAAGTGAGTAAATGTATGGAGAAAATCATAAACTAAAATGTCAACGAATGTTTCCTTATTACATCCGAGATCTGTTCGACTGTAGATATATTATATTTATTTAATTATTATTTATTAACTCACCCCATTTAAATTTTATTCTGCGGTAATCTCGGAAAGATATTTGGAGTGATCCCGTGAACAGTTACAACATCCCGAACTGCCTACGTCATGCGTATACTCACGTAAAGGCCCGTTTTCACGCTGCCGCTTATTGCTTTATGTGGACGGTGTCTTTATTTCGTTATAGTGGTATTGTGATGTTATTTACTGCAGACGAGGTAATGAGTTATCCTAACTAGTGTTAATCGTTTATTATTGATGATAATTTTCAATAGAAAGTGATACGTGAAATAGTATTATCATTAACCGTTGACATTATAAACATAATCGTAACACGTCCCCATATGAATTTTACACATAATCATGAAATTGCTAATCAAGTAGGTAACTATACGCCATTGCTATTATATTAGATACGGTTACGGTCAAAGTGATGCCCCTTATAGGGAAGGTAAACTTAGTCTATATTTACAACGTTTGAAGGTTTCGATTTGATATGAAACAGATTAATTAGTAGTCATGTTTAAATCCTTCAATTTAATTGGGCCATCGTATTGGTATGTTTATTTAACTCTTTAAACCAGGGGTAGTCAACCTTTTTATACCTATCGCCCACTTTTGTATCTCTGTTAATAGTAAAATTTTCTAACCGCCCACCGGTCCCACAGTAATATATAGGGAAGTAACTTTACTTTATAAAATTTGTAAGAGTCATAGCAAGTTTAAGCATATACTAATAATTATTTACCAAATACTTTATGTCAGACTTTCGTTAAGTTTGGCAGTATACATATTTATGAAACAACTTACTGTAGTTAAATCTATCTTTTTATTTATACTTTGCATACATAGAAGCATGAAGTCAGATGAAATTACATTTAATTAATTAAATTATTAATGATATCCCTAAACTTATGCGAGGGCGATACAAATAATATATTTTATGAAATTTAAATTGTCACGGGGAATTTTATGAAAACATAATGAAAATGTTTATAAAACTCCTACCGCCCACCATGAAAGCTGGAATGCCCACTAGTGGGCGGTAGGGACCAGGTTGACTACCCATGCCAATTGTCGATGTTATAATATCTTTACATTAAATACTATCCGAATCCACCCGATTGTCCCATCATGAGACAGTAGTGATCAGAGACAGAAAGAGAGAGAGAGAGAGAGAGAGAGAGAGTTATCTGTGAAAACACGAACTCGTTGCTTCAAGGAAGTAATTCCGAATGCTGGGCGAGATAAACATCGACATTTCTGGTGTTATCAAAGTAAACATAGCCTAAAAGAATGTGCCGCGAAAACTTTGAAAATTGCCACTCTAAATTGCCTGCACGTCCATGGCTTCTTACATAATATACTGATGTGAGCCTTAGATATTGCTTGCTTAAATGTAGACATCTAAATAGTGAGTAAATAGATTAATACCTACTACGCAGTATATTTCTTCGAAATCTCTCCGGGTTAATAAACGTAAATTAAAATACAGGTAAATTAAATCCAACGAAAACCCTGAGATATATCCTCTCATTAGTTTATTAGTAAATAATGTTGTTACGGCTTAAGGTTTTGTTTGGAGGTTTATAGAGGAATATGTATCTAAAACAAATATTACCGTATCCAGTGGAAGTTCGTATTTAATAAATATAAAATAACTGAATACAATAAACACTAATTTTTGTTGTCACCCCAAGACCGGTTTCGTCCTCATATAGTCTTCGGTGATAACAGGGAACTGAAATACCTAACGGGGTGTGTAGAAACAGGCAACCGATCTCGAGTGTGGAAGAATATGGGATATACTTAAACACGTGTTAAGAATACACTTGTATTTCATTCTGACAACTGCTCTCATTTTATGCACTAACGCTAAATCAATATGTATTTGAAATTGCAACACACACTATTGCACGTCTATAATGTGTGGTTCATTTTCGTAGGACACTCACACATTATAAACCCTGGGTCAAAATGTAGTGTATTGGGTTATAGCCTATCGGTATTCAATTTAATTAATACTTAAACAGTTCTGTGGGTGGTTGGTATAAAAAAAACCGCAAGTTATTTTTAAATTTTGTTGACACTTACTAGCTCATTCACAAATTCATACACACAATAAATTATAATTATTAAGATGATCACGTAAAGTCATAAAATATCCGCAACCAAAGCAAGACGTTTACAGCATGCCCATTTAATTTTAACACCTTGGAATCGTACCTAATTATTAGAAAAAAATCCCATTACTTAATGTAGAGCAAGTGGGACTCGGATCGAGTCCTCTTAACATTTGAGCTATCGGTCTGACTTATATTTACTAAGATTTCTTAAAATAACGTATTTTCAAAAAATAAAATGGCGCAAGCTGTAAATGTGCCTTTAACATAGGGTAGAAATCTAATATTCTTAAATCTAATTTGCTTTCCGATCGAATACAATATACAACCTAATTTGAGTAGGTCAAAAGCAAAAGGGTTTCACTTACACATTGAAATATGCGCATAAAAAGAATAACAAAGTTTTAACATGTAGGTACCTACCAAATTGTAAATATCATTGTTTTATATTAGTGAGCTATTTTGACCACTGGTTAATTTGATAATCGATTTTTTTAAATTCACTCCTGGTATCTGACTTTCAATAATTTTAACAATGTGGAACTAAAAAGTTATACAAAAACTATTAAATGAAATTAAAAAAAAAAATGGGGAAGGACCGAGAAGTTCTACGTAGTATCAAAACCAGGAAACTACAATACCTCGGCCACATTATGAGAGGACAAAAATACAGCATTCCCCAACTTGTCATTCAAGGAAAGATCAATGGGAAGCGTAGCAGAGGACGGCGCCGCATTTCGTGGCTTAAGAACCTCCGTGATTGGTACGAGTGCAGCTCCACCGAACCGTTCCGGGTAGCAGACGACAAAGATAAGATCGCCTCGATGGTGGCCGACCTCCGCTAGGGGATGGCACAATAAGAAGAAAAAAAACAAAAATACGCTTAGTGGAAAAATATTTTTTGTTTATTTTTTATAACATTTTAATTCCCCCTATCGAAGATATTGAATGTCAGATACGAGGTGGTCAATGTTAAGCCCTTTTGCTTCTTACATATTTACTTATTATTTTATTTAAAAAAACAGCATTCAATCCACTCAACATAGAGAATATTAATTGTATTGTTATATAGTTTACACATATTCAAACGTTTTGGAATTGCTATTTAGTGGTAGAGTTTAAAATTTCAATCTAATTTATTGAATTATTTTATTATCCGGGTACAATAATGTAGAGCATTCTTATAAAACGGCTATGTTGGGTAGGCCATTACACAATACCAGTTTTAATTCCAGAGATTGGCACTGGGGTTTTGCGGCCGTGGAATGGAGCTGTGTCAGGTGTAGAGTTTGGGGGGGCTTTTCCGCTTCCTGCATATTTAACGAAGCCTCCGGAAGTGACGTGTGACAGCGGGCTGCTACCGAAAACGTGACTTCATCTGCGAACAGTAGGGTGGGAGCGTGCCCCTCCCCCCTCTTTGATGAGATTTTAGGTAATATTTTTTCACGGGCTGTAATTGAATGCCAAAATTTTGTCTTCGCTCAAACTCGATTGATCAAATTTTCGAGTCAAAATTGTACGGGAATTTTTATCATATCTTATGTGTATTTATACGTTTTATAAATTTATTTTGAGATTTTTACTTATTTAAATAAGTATAATATTTATATATTAGATTAGACCGTAAAGCCTCGTATTCACTAGTAACATAGAGTATACGTGACGCTGCAACGTCGCGCACTGTCCCTCAACGTTGCACGCAACACAGTGCGGTACAGGGAACTCAGAAATAATGAACTCAGTAAGGCGATAGCAGATAACCGACTCGAGTAAGGAAGAATCCGGGTTAAACTTACACACGTGTCAAGAATACGTTGTACGTCGAATACTGATAACTGCTCTCGGTTTATGCATTTACGCTCATTTAATGTTGGTGTATTACTCACACTATTGCACGTGCATAATGCGTGTTTTATTTTCGTAGGACACTCGCACATTCAAAAACCCTGCATCAACATGCGGCGTATTGAATATAGCCTATCGGTACTCTATTTATTATCTGTTCTGTGGTGCGGCATTTTACGTGACATGGGACATTTAGCATACTGTCGGTGAGTGTAGACGGGTGCGCAACATGTCTCAATATGAGTCACTCGAACATAGACTCTTCCTTCTCTTTGTAGTAAGTAGTTCCGCACCCAACATCTTTTCTTTCTCGTTTCTTTTTCTCGTCTTCTTCTACGTAAACCACTCGTTAAAATGAATATGTACGCAGCACTGACCAACGCAACCTCCTCGGGCGAAGGCGAAATTTCTGCGACAACTGATGTGAGTCATGGTGTGTACAAGTAAAATGTTCCCGAGACATCGACGTAAATGATGAGCATCATGTCCCGCGACATGTTGCTCCATCTGTCCCCTAGTGAATACATGGCTTTAGTAAGTTATACTACAATATTCATACAATTAAAAAAAAAAAATAACAAGTGTTAGAATAATATGTATTTATCTGTGTGAATTTATCTAACTTTCTACATGCGTATTTCATTGCACACGTTCCAGCAACGGATTTATGATTTTCGATATATCACGACGAGTATAATACTAAAGAAAACTGTACATACGCATAAATATTTCTCCAGTTTTGTGTAATGGATGCTCTTGGAAAAAAACGGCAAACATTTTTCTCTGTATGTATTGTATTATTTGTTGTACGGCTATGTCGTTTGAAGTCCACACGGAATAACATAATTACATCAAATATTGTTTCGGAAAATATTAATATAATACAAAGGACATAATGACATTTATTATTATCTATTGTTAGTTAAGCGTCAAACTTGATTCGTTGCGGTTTAAAGGTGTCACGAGAGTAGCACCACCGTATGCCCGAATATTAGTATCCAATCACCAACGAGCTGTGCAATGGGCAATTGGTGCCAAAAGATAACCTCTATATGGAGTAAAACTTGCGAAATTACGACTAAAATCCGGAAGAGGTTCATCAGGGCGACCAAACAGATTCAAAGCCGTTTCCGGTGGTGGAAAGAATAGTGAAATGGCGCGAAAGATACTAATTATTCTTACACTGTCTATCAAACAAAACGAGAAGTACTAGAACCGATGATAAAACGAGGAAGTGGAGAGTAGAGATATGCTCTCCGATGGTCATAAACTGCGAATCATTGAGGACATGCGTAACACGCATGAAAGTTTAGAACCATCTCTCGCTCGGTATTGTTGGTGTATAATTTATTGTATGAAAAATCCAGCGTCGAATTTTGAGTAAATACAGAGATTAAGAAGTTTTTTTAGTTTACTTGTTTTTATATCGTTCATTCTGTAATTTTCAAACAGTGAAGATTTTTTGAGACTTCGATTTAGTTGACTAAGTAGTATCAAATCTATTGAGCTTTATTTAGGGGGGGCTTCACGTACGAATGCGAATACCTCATATGTCACTATCATCATCGGATTGGTTACGACTTCAATGAATTGCTTATAGGTATACTTTTATAACATGTAGAGACTATGTAATAGACAGCCAAAATATCATATCTGTAGCCTCCACTCGGCGTCTCCGAAAAATGCAATGGTTACATTATCTTCGGACAGTACAGTACACCTGTATCTAATACATAGAGTAGCTGCGGCAAGTATAACGTGAAGCGTGGTCGTTTCGAGAACTACAATTCTCCCTAGCCCTTTCCAATTCGTTCCCCTCGCCCTGAAATCATTTGACGTTCGTTATTTGTGCGTGATGCAAGTTCTTGTAAAGGGTTTAAACGTGGTAATAATGCAAAAAGTTTTGAAAAGTGGTAGCAGGAGGATTATTAGTCGTGTTATATAACCTATAAATAAAGTCGATGCAATGACAAGTAGATTTAATTTGATATTTCAGTGTTACTATATAACTAAAAATATCCCAACCGATTGGAAAAATATTGTCGTCTGGTATTGTATTCAATATTCACATTCTGAACCAAATTAGGGAAAAAAACGTTTCCTTATACTGGCAATCCTTTCATAATATATTGCAGCGCCAAGACGGCGGCGGCCATGCCACTTCAAGTTATAATTTCGCAGTTGGTGTGAACGGCGAAATTTAGTTACGGAAAAGAAACATCGGACAGAAAACCACGTATCAATCCGCGCGGACAGCGTGGTGTGATCTGTCCAATCACCTCGTATGGGAATTTATGTAATCGAGCTTGTGCAATAAAATAGAAAAAAATCCCAGTATTTAACTTATCACCTCCTTCGTAATCGCCCTCGCGGTGATGTTGATAGACGATAAATATTTCACGCCGTGTGAACGACTCTCCTAAGAGTGCTAACATTGTTCTTTGAGAACCCTTGCTAGGCAATGGGGTATTGTTTTCCTTTATGGGGTTTCTAAGAGGAAATAAAAACTGGAAACAAAGTGATAACTAACAAAGTATGAAGTCTACGAAAACTCACCTTTTTAGGGAAGCCCTATTTATTTTTGTTTTCTCTTATTTGCCAGGAAGAAATTTATTGAATTCTTGGAGGACTTTTGTTGAGAAGTTTTTTCTTGGCGGGTATATTTTGTTGCTGGGATGTATTTATTTTGGGGATATTAAGAGAATTATTATTATATTTATTTTTATTTCTCTTTTTAATATTGAAATAAATACAGTTTTATACATATGTACTGTATATAAATATTTACTTTTTATTATCTATGAGAGTTATCAGCATACAACTTGGTGCTCTGGTAGATTTTATTGGTTAATATCTAGTAGGCACCTAACAATTATTATCGATTACTTAATCAATTTGAGCGTGCGTACTACAGTACTGCGTGATATCTGTTGTGGGAATTGTTTATCATAAATGATTACAATGGAGCCATGGGTATGGGTCCAATTTTTTAAGAGGGGGTCCACGCATCGTAGTAATTATCGAATTCCGTACATTCGTAGGTAAATGGACAATCAAAAATGGAATAGTCAGATCCCAAAGAAACAGCTAAACGACCTAGTACGACCCTTGTAGTTAAATGTGTAGGGCAGTGGTTCCCAAAGTCGACTGGACTCCGACCCATCTAACAAAAATTTCCAATCTTGGGACCCACCTCTTAGCTGTCTTAGAGAAAAGAGGGCATACATATTGGTATTGCTCAGATTCCCTAGTGGCGAGTCGTGGAACTACTTAATGCTGTCTTATTTGTATTAGTTGAAATATTTTTTTTTATAAGTTTTACCAATATGAATGAAAGACTATTGAAATAAGAAACACAACTTAAATAAAAAAAAATATTACTTACTTTTTTTTTACAAAGTTACTTCAATGGGAAAGATGTATTTGTTTCTTATTTTTCTTCATTAAAGTTTTAGCATCAACTTCAACTTTAGTTACTTTTAATCGCAGTGAGTTTGATATATCCAATTTATTTCGGTATTTAGTTTTAATGTTAACGATAGCCGAAAACCCGACCTCACATAGATATGAGGTAGTAAAGAGGAGGAAGACTTTCATAGCTTCATCGAACAGGCAAGGGTAATTATCAGCAACTGAGAGCCAGAATTTCGTAACTTAAGGCCATGCATTAGTTGAGGCACGGTCTAAAAAGATCGTTGCTAGGCGATGCGCGGACTGCGGGTCGCGGGTGCAAATGACACCTGTCAAACGAAATATTATTTTTCATATAAATCCAACATACGTTCATTTTATGTTCTGTTTATTGTTCTATTAGTAACAATAATAATATATTCATTGACATGTTTTCTTTTTAAAGTAAATGGGTAACGTTTTTAGTCATCTTTACACGATTTTAGAATTAATTGACCCGTCGCCATCACGCAGCAAAGTGACGTGCTTCTGGCTCGAGATTCTCTCAGTGAATGGCAGCGAGTCCAAAATTTCGTCGCGCCTACAGTTGGAAATTATTTGGCGTTTCACTGATGCGTCACCTTAAGTTTATTTCAATTTTTAGGAATTATAAATAGCGGAATAAAATATCAAATTTATCACTTCCTATTTTTTTAAATTCATGTATACAGTGACGAGGGCCCACTCAATATTCGCTCGCGACCCATAGTTTGGGAAACCATGGTGTAGGGTACTGGTTTCTCATACTGGGTTTTTCTATAGTTCTAGAATTTTCTATAGTTTGTCTGTTTCTGCGATTGTTTTAATGTTACTACTACATGACTATAATAAAATTGGACCTCATGGTATGTTGTAATGAATAAGAAAAACTTTGATGGATAATGTGGAGTCAGACTTGGAGATTATATGAGTTCCAGTTTACCCAGTGTTTGACGTAGACTTAAATCTTTATGGTGGACATTCGCCGCCTCAAGTGTACACTTTCATTTTTCTTGGTTTTCTTCTCTACTTCTACAGTTATTGTGCCCGAAGTTTTACCATTATACTTTGGGTTAATGCCATTGCTATGGCTTCACCAAACAAGAGGCAAAGATGTCGATATTCGATGAACAATTCGCTACAGGTGACTAGCCGATAGCAGAAGTTCGGTATTGATACATCTGAATGACCTTGATGGTTATCAAGATCTATACACAAGTATTGCTTTACACGATCCATTGAATTAATTTTGATTTTAACTTACTCGTACATCCGTTTTATGGTAATGCCGACAAACTATTGCTTTTTGCTTTCTTTATAATATTACATAATATATCCACTTCCCATATTGAAGAAGAAAAGAAATTTCTCTTGCGTTATAAATATTAATGGTTGAAAATTCTAAAGTGGTAGGCAGGGCATGACGGCAAAGTTGACTTTTCATAATATTCCCTTCCATATTTACATTAAACTTGGCCAAAGTTTTTGTATATTTAGTTCAAACAGAATTCTCAAAGCTGGGTCGAATCTTTCGTTTTTGCTATCCACGGTGTTCTGTATGTGCTTCACGCCGAATCCGGTAATTTATACGAAAGCACTTATTTATACGAATAAAATAAGTATCTAGCGGTTATTTGAGATATGTATGTCCGACGTTAGATTTAAAACAACGACAGGTACTTGCTTACCTTTTAGTCTTTAACCACTTAAATTATTATCGTTACTTACTTACTTCGAATGACTAATAAGCAAGGGAGTGGGAGGGAACACAATCATAATGGAAAGTGGGTTGTTTTCTGGGTGAGGTTGAAACAAGTTTTAATTCTCGAGCGTGGAGATAATATGTGAGATCAGTCACACACGTGTTAGAGAATATGTATGTTTTTTCAATAGTTACATTTCTATCATAATGTGCATTCAAGTTTGTCTCGTGAACGTAACTTACATTTAATATTGGTAACATCCACAATGGCCGCGCGGTTTAATACGTCTGCCTATGGCATAAAGCCCACCAAAAAAGCGTTCGGTGCGCTCACTACTGAGTAGGCCCCCTCCCACCCGCGCATTACCCTTCACCTATGTAATAAGGGGCCCAAGAAGCACAACATAATTATTATTATCAGCGTCTCTCATAACAAAGCAATAAAAATATTATATTATTTCTCGGGGCTTGTAATTACGCAATAACTGAACAATGAGTTCTCTGTTATTAAATAATGACTTCTCGCCCGTCTATCGACGACGCTTCCAGAGCGTGATTTTGCTCGCCGTGTTCAATGAATGGACTACGTTGTATTTTCGTTAATTCGTCCGGCTGAAAAGCCACACAACGGTGTCTCATGGGGCAGGCGGGCACAATGCGTCGTCAAATCCAGTGTGCGCTGGCGTATTTGATTACGTTGTTTTTTCGATGATTCACATAGAAAATGCGCGAGCGCCCCGCAAGCCTGCTTTAGTGGACTTTATGCCTAAACGTCGTGGGTCTTAGGTTCGAATCGTGGGTCTGGCAAGTTCACATATTGTTTTTTAATTAGTGTATGAGTCAGACTATGGACCTAATACGTTAATCAAGTGGCTGACGACCATTCTCGTAAAAACTAAGTCTGTTAATACAATCCTCCACTCTGTGGAGACCATATTATGATCTTATTAGATCGGACATGGTCAAAGAAGAATATTTGAGGACATTCCGGAGGATTTATATTTCTTCGGTCTTATGGCCTTTCAGTAAATTAGATTTTAAACTCTTGGCCTATTGCGGTGGTGCACAACCTATTTGAAAGACAAATTTATCCGTTTTTTAATTTTTATATTTATTTTCTACATTTTCTTATGTAATATTTACATATGAGCTACTGACGCACACTTAATTTTCCGCCCCTGTGAGGGGCGCTCCCATAAGGAGTAGTGCCTCCCAGCCGCTCGGTCTGATCCTGGTAGTCAATGTACCACCGGTTAGATGATTACGACCCTCGACAAAGCAGAACAATATTAAATATATGTAGAAGTCCCGCAGTTTGCTCTGGCAGGTCCCACCACTTCTCAGGGTGAACTGTGGAAGAGATAAGTCGGTCACAGACCATGTACATATAGGTAATAAGATAATAGGATTAAATTTTGACTAAATATAATATGCTAAGGTAAAGGGTTAATTAAGATAGATTAAATATAAAATATGATTTGGTTGTAAGATAATTGGTAATGTATAATTGTAATATAATGGCTAATGAAATGTAATATGCAATGGGTTAGCGAAATAATAAAGTGGGACATATGGACGGGCGTTAATAGTATATGGTAATTGATGTAATTAAAGTAATATTAATATTAATCATATTATGTACATCGATGTCACTATATGTTTGGTTGATAGACTGACATCAGTCAACCTTATATAAATGTGTAGCATATGGCGGTATCGGTGTGAATGGGTAAGAAATACGACCACCCCTAACGGATAAAAAGGCAAGATTCTAAAATCCGATATCAGTCTGTTTTGTAGATTCCGGGGGTCGCCTCGGCGACGCTTTGTTGCCCCGGGACCCTCACGATCTCGTCTGCATAACTAATTAGAAATAACTAAGTTAATGTTAAATAATTAGTTAATAATAATCAAGCTAATTTTAAAATAATTAATTAATAATATTCGAATTAATTTTTACTTAATTAGTAATAAATGTGGTTATTTTTGTGGACTTCGAGATATAAATAAATCAGACGTTTTCAAATGTTTTTTTTTGAATTTCGAGATTTAAATAAATGACTTTTCATAATTTACTTGTGAGTTTCGGATGCGAACAATTCAGACATTTTGCTTTTGGATAATTGTGGCTTGTAGACGTTAAATAATTTTGACATTCGACTTATCGTGATTGTTTAACGAGAATCTAGTTACATATAAACATTATTTCACTGACATTTGATTATAAACTTTTTAATAAAGGGTGACCATAAGTTAAATTGTGTAACAACATTGATAATATACCAGTTATGAAGTTTAACCAGTGTTTTCTTGAGTTATCGACTTTCTTTCTCTACCGTAACTTCTTGGTTACTCCACGTCTATGAGATTCCTGCCTGTTCCTCCACATTAATGAACCTCCACTTCCAAGTGCCTGAGCTAGTCAGGAAGTCGGAGGCCTTCACTACCCCAATCACTATACACTCTACGTACATAATTATGTATTTGCACGACATTTATTAATATATAGGATATTAGAATGTTTACGTATTATTTAATGAAAAATTTGGTAATGGAGTCATTGTAATTTTGTGCCGCGGCTTGTGTATCACCGGTTTATAGCGACTGGCTTCACATTTATATTTTATTATTGTGTTGTATGGAGGCATCCTAACTAAATTAATATATTTGGTTCATCGTTGTTTTTAAATCAATATCGTACTTATGTCAACATAATGCTACATATATATTTTTTTTAACAAATTACAACTTCGGCAACTTGTTGATAGATAAAAACTAGATTCGGCTTAAAGCTTAAATGGTCTTCTGCCACTTGTAAATATATCTGATGGCTTCGGGCAATAATCGTTTGTACAAGTATTTTCGTGCAAATCAGAGTATACTGATATCGCGATCCTTTCAATCGGTGGTGTTTGTTTGCGCTGGTCCTGGACATTTACGTTACTTTTTACGCTTGTTTCGGAATAGATTCGTAAACAAAGCGGTAATTGCTTCAGCGTCTGGTCGCGTTAAATAAAGCGAGGAATAACACGCCTCCAGAATCCAGATTGGTCCTTTGACCCGAAATAATGCGCCAAAAACGTGACGGCGTTATTAAGAGTAAGCTACAGTGAAACACAATATTTTCGAGAGCACTTTTTATGTAACAAACATCGGTACAAGTCAGTTATAGGGATGCCAGGCAAACACATTTTGAAAATAACCGAAATACTGGATTATTATTGTTAGGTTGGGTTAGTTTAGGTTATGTTAACTTAGGTCAGGTAAGGTTAGGTTAAATTAACCAAAGTGTACCCAAACATTCAATTGATATACAACAAAATATAACTAAGTACGTATCTAATACTATCGACTGTTGCATATAATTATGTAATACAATTCTGCATTTTCCATTGATGAGTGTGCATAGTTCCTAAAGATGCTGATGGGGGAAAACTGGATCGCAATAAATATTTAGTGGAAAAGTACAACATTAAATTTACTTTAATTTAAACAAAATATGACCTAAAAATAGTAAAAATTTCGTGAATAGAAACCAGGGACTCAGAACTCAGAAATAATGTCCAGTTCCCTGCATGTTCCTGTACCTTTGAAAACAATCATAAGGCTCGGACAACTCCTATGCTTGCACATGAAAAAGAAAGCATTCCAGCGAATATTTGTCCCAACACAAAGACAAAATTGCCATACGGTTTTAGTAAGTATAATTAAACATTCTGCGAGTAGCTTATAACTATAATAATGCACACGGTCGTAACTGTAATTAATCAAGACGAACAGTATTACCTAGAGGCCATCCATAGACTAATACCACATGTGGTTTTGAATCGTGTGTCATACTAAACTTTCACTAAGTATATAAGCGTTTGACCGAAGTCATAAGTTAAGTATGGCCTCCTAGGTGTCGCAAACAAATAGGTGTCGTGTTATATAGAGAAATTCAATCGAATGGGGTAATTTATTCAATTCCAAAAATTGAAAATGCTGGGTGCGTGTTTTCTGCTATTTAAAAAAAATGCACAAATCATCATACGACCGTGCCAATTGCGTGTTAAAAGTTACCTCTTCTTCTTCGTCTTCTTTCACCCTGTCACGGCAAGCACAAGTTCGCGCCACTTCCCTCGATTCGTAGCCAACTCTTGCGCCTCTCACCATGCCAGACCTGCAGCGCGTAGATCGTATTGAAGCATCGCTGCAGGGCGAGGTAGGGCCGGCCACGACAACGGAACCATTGGGTCTGTGTCACAAGGCTACGAAGTGTCGCACTCTTTGGCGGCATCCGGAACACACGTCCCAGTCACTTTTAGTTGTTTTTAATCGATTTACCTGTATAGTAAAAATTGTATGGCATGTCACTTGTCGAAACGAATGTTATATGTATATCTGGTTTACCGAAGCTAACAGCCTCAAATAATAAAGTATTACAGGTGCTTTCAAACATATTGTCCTATTCAGTGACGTCCCTAGACAAAATGCCGCCCCTAGGCAGCGCCAAAATGCCGCCCCATTTGTTTATACATTATTTTTTATCATCCTTTCATGACTAAAATATCTAAGAAATGTGTTGTGTGGATACTAAGAAAATATACGCCACTAAATCTAATCTAAATGCCATCTTTGCTTCAATAGACAATACTGCGAGTCCACGGTTTCAAATACATTTCAAAATACACCTGAAAACTTCCAAAACTCACGAGTGACTGGCAAAAATATTTGGATACATTTTAAATTAGGTAAGTACCTATGTACTACGTATAATTATTCTCAAATCTGCACGTATAATTGGTGGTCATTAGGGAATCCAATCCCGAGCCAAAATTATGATCCCGGGATTTCGGGATTACAATTTGACAATCCCGGGATCCCGGGACTGGTCCCGAGATTGGCATTTTTTTCCATTGTTAATATAAAATGTTTATATTTACAAATAACATTGATAAAATCAGTCAAAAATAAATCTAGTATAATTTATACTATTTAAGACATTTATTGTTAATATTGTATACGTTCAATCTTGGAAATACACAAGTTTAATGGAGTAAATAATATTGTAATATAAATAATAATGTGAATTTAATATGAGATTGCTGTTTCTGATAGTAAAGACATAATGAATGGATTAGCGAGATTTAAAATAGTAAAGCAAATAATCATGGCGTACTTATGGCCGTTCCGCATCATAAATCTAATTTGTCGACCATGTCCGATCATAATAGGATCATATGGGCCTCCACAGAGTAAAGGTTTGTATTAACAGATTTTGTTTTTTTTACGAGAAATGGATGTCAGCCACTTGCTCAACCTGCAAAATCTAATTAGTCAGCCAAATATGAAACTGCCGTAAAACGTATGATATCATGATGGAATTACTTTGTTAAAAGTGCGAAGCATTGTTTTTTCCAATCTTTCTCATTTTTAATAATTCATGTGAAAAAATAAAATGAATCGGCAACCTACACACGGGTATAAATCAAACTTCATTCAAACTCAGTTTATTTCTTATGTAGTTATTTTTTATTAAAAGTATTTTTTCTATTTTATTTTCGCTTTTATTTTATTTTCCATAAAAATTGATAAAAAAAATCAATCCCGAAATCCCGGGATTATGTTTATCAATCCCGGGATTCATAGGTATCGAAAATGGCTCGGGATCCCGGGATTGGAATCCCTAGTGGTCATCAAGGACGTGACGTCCAAGTACAACGGAAGTAAGCTAGATATCGCGAACCCGACAAAAAATACAGTCCTGTTAAACCTTGTATGTTAATAATTAACATACGCGTATTAATTATTAATACATTTTGTTTCGAACCAGTGAGCATATCTTTTTAATGTAACGATTCTTCCGTTATAACTACGTTTAGGTAGCTATTTCTAAATATACTTACCTTATTATTCTCCTCGATTTGCCGCCCTTTGTGTAACTGCCGCCCCCAAGCGACGCTCAATCTGCCTACCCCCACGGGACGTCGTTGGTCCTATTTTGTTGCAGTGAAAATGATATTCGTGTTCGCGAAGTGACATGCTAGGGCGCTAGGCTGTGGGAACTATAGTACAAAAAGTTTTTAATAAATCAGTTATAATTTTGTAGTAAGTAACAAATAATGTAAGTAAACGTAAGCATTATTAATTTATAATTTCAATTATTTATTTTATGGAATTCAGTATTAACAGAATCGTTTTTCTAATATTCAGATCATTTTATTACTGTGGTTTCTAACATCATCTGAAAGAGTGTGTTTTAATGTAAACAGATCTGAATATATCGGGAGATGAGAATAGAAATCCAAACAAACCAACTTTTGAGCGAAATATAATGGTATTATCAATCGATTCCTTCCTGTTGCGTTCATTGAATGTTTGCGAGTATTATAAACTTCGTAAAAAAAGATAAATCACGATTTCCTCTCCTGAGACGTAGCATATGGATTTAGTAGGCGTCATAACAAACATACTTTACGATGATTGTCATTGGTTGAAAAAATTAATAAATGAGAAAGAATGTAGCTTGTGATATTAGTCATCAACAAGTTTATTTTGTATACATCATTTTTCTGGACTGTAAAAATCGTGAAATTCTCCTTTTAAATTCAATAAAATCAATGAAAACAAAGAAAAAACTTCAGCATGACAACGATCCCTGATATTTATGAGGTTTGCAATTTTATTCCTTATATTACTTTTACGATTTAGGAGGTTTTTATGAATTTACTTTTTGAAGCGATTAGACGTTTTATATGGGTTACGTTAATAATACGTACCGAAATTGGATTTATTTTATTCGTTTTTTTTTTTGTATTTTTAAAACTACAACTGGCCATGCGCCCAAATGACATTTGTGTAATTAGTAATATAAGTGAAAAAATCACATAAATATTGTTACCTCAATAGGAATCGACCCCGGAGCCCCCGGAGGATGGACCACCGCCTTGTGCACTGGACAATGAGAGCAGCCATGAGTTATCCAAGATTGACCGACGATATATTAAAAATTAAATGGTCCAATGTCCTTATAAGTAGTGTATTTGTGATTCGACAAGCGTCTGCGATCCTAACTGGTACCTGCACTATTTTATCCATTAGCCATAGAAGCTTTTCCTCCCATTTCAGAATGGTTCCGATCTTGCTCGTACCTCCCGCATACGACACTCGTCTTCCGTTATATCCTACTTAACACTGCCCCCCCCCATTTTGTACGAATGTTAGTTTTTTCGTCGCGCGTAACTCGTTCACCTGTGAATACAGCCCAGGCCCAATTTAATAGGTATATAATATTATCTGTTTAATCTGCAAACCGGCTAACTCCATTTGGGCAAAATGTTCAGGAAATAGAAAAAAAAACTATCGAGCGGAATTTAACAATTCCAAAAATACACTAACACTATTAACACACACTTACAAATAAGCTGCACTATGAATAATTATTACTCTATTTTAGCTTCGTTTTTATATATTAAGACAACTTATATAAAGGGCAGAGTTGTTCCATTTCCGATATTGGAAATTTGGCATCTGCAGTTGGCTGTTTTGTGTGAAGAACGATAACACATTTGTTTATTGAGTTTGATAAATACGTTATAACAAAATGCCATCAAAATCTCATTTTTGGTCAAAAGTGGAGTTAGCTGGTTTGCAGATTAAACAGTCGTGTAGCCAAATAAAAATATATCGCACGCATAGCAAAAATAACAAGTGCCACTATAAAAATAAGTTTAGGTAGACCTTATCCCACCATTTCCTATGCTCTACTTTAGCGAGTTATGTAATAAACTCTCAGACCGAAATAATTAATTTATGCTATTCCCAAATTCACGATGGAATTATTAATTATTGTTTGTTGCTGTGCTTGTGAAATGTAGGGCTAATGACACGCCAAAATAGTTCGTAAAGATTCAAAAAGGTACGACTAGGGCTGTCACAAAAGTTCTATCTATTCGACAAACACCAACGACTAGCAGTATCACACGCATCTTATTATATAATATTTTTAAATTGTTAACATGTTGTGTCGATCTAGATTGACAATCTATTGTGTCAACAGACGCCATTTAATAAATGATAATTCATTGCCATGTCAATAAAAAAATATACGAATGATGAAGACACTGTGGGTATAACGTATAACTGAAAAAGCAAACATTAAACTATTTAAGTTTTATTTTAAATATTGATTTATATTTAATATAATACGTATTTACTTGTATGTGAATTAAACGATATTTTAATAGTCGTAGGGTACTGTAAAGTGGTAACAATTTTGCTACCTTGTTATTCGTCGTTCGTTAGGATTTATGTAACGTTCTGTGCATCTGGGCCTAAGTTAAGTACATATCACTTGTGTGTACTCAATAGAATTACAGGTAGAGATAATATTATATACATATTGTGTTTGTCAATCGTTGAAAGGATATTATTATGAAAGGCTCAGCAATTAGCGAAGGCATGATTTCTTCTTACCTTTCTCGAAAACGTATTGTGATTTATCTGTTTCCGCTCGATTCATTTCAACTTGCCTAAAATATAATATCCATAGGATATTTCCAGGGCAATAAAATTGGAAAAGGTCGATGTGTTCCTCGGCAATATACATCTTTATTGCTCTCCTGTAAATCATATCATTTGTGCACCTTACCTTTCTTTCCGTCTCACCTGTTGCCATTGATTTTTTGCCGAGCCTTTGTCCCAATATCTACGTAGACGCTATCATAAAATAATTACTATTGTGTTTGATCGTAAATAATGGTTTTTGTTTACACAAAAACTGTCAAGAGTACATTCAAAATGATGTTTCTTGCAGTAATTATTATTGTGTACAATTTATGGACTACAGATTTTTTACCTGCTCTAATGACTTGGCGCGATTCTTTTGTTTCAAAATATCCATTGCAGATTGAAACAAATTTTAATATCCCTGAGCAATCGGTTTATTCTCTCGTCTGCCGTTTATTACCGTATAAATCAGTCCAGAGCACTGCATAGGCCAATTATATAAGTTTATCAAAATACAATGACAGACTAACATAAAGTTTATAGTATTTTTTTTTTATTTTTGCTTGGACAATAAATAATCAAATGTAAATATTATTATGTATGTAGTTAATTATGTTCTAAAAACTTTGTACATATTATGTGCATTTGCAATACGCTCGTAATTTTGGAGATTAAATCTGCATTTTGGGATCTGTATTAGCTTTGTGTACTTACCTACGTATTATTATGGATTGATAGAATCAAAAGTGTTGTGCATCCTTCAGTGAATAATTTTCTTGTTTCACAAAAAATTCAAATTGCTTTGGCCAACATTCTTACGTACTTCGGGCGTAATCCAGCTACCTCAGTCTACTTCGGCCCTCCTCCCACGGCGCAACTGAAATCTGGCGGAACTGGTTGGTGATGGTACTCATAAACTGACCAATGTGATGCTTCGCACACGGCGCTACTGAAGCCACTTGAAATAAAAATCACATAACCTCGAACTGTCAAACTGGACCATCGGCTGTTTTGTATAAAAACCGACAAAACGCACGCTGCTGCGTTTACTCGAATGCAATTAGGTTATTTCAATTTTGCTTATCTTGTATTTTTGACGTCTTGGTTTGTTAATGGTTTTTATAGCATGACACTTGTTCGCAGTGCTACCAATTTTGGTAAGAAAATATGATTTTTTCCCGAATCTAATGATGTTGGTACCACTGTTTTACGGTGACTGGAAACTTCAGAGACCGCGCGACTAGCATGTCGCGTCTCTTCGCGACCGTTTTGAAGCTGAGAGATTTCAGTCTCGCCGTCAGCGAGCCGCCATTGAAATACATTGGCTAGATACTGGTTGGAATTTTAGTTTCAGTTCCGACGGACATAAGTTGCGCCGTGGGAGGATGGCCTTAATGCCCTCAGAGAACGCGTACATACCCCGTTTTGTTGGTAACTCCGCCAGCCTACGCTCGATTCACATTGAGACGGTTTTGACCGTACGGCAAAAATCAAACGGTCAAAATCCGAATCGGTAACAAGTTCACGCCACTAAAAGAATGTCGCCTTTCGATTTTTTGATGTACGGTCAAAACCGTATAATATGAAAGGAGGCTTGGGGTAAAGACACTGCATTGCAGTCGACGCAAGGTCTTATTTGATTCCAATTGCAACCAATTGGATTTGTTTTATCTAACGGTGATTCTAATCGGATGCAATTGGAATCCAATAAGACCCTGCGTCGACTGTAATGCCGTGTGTCTGCAGCCTTAATCCAGCTCAGTTTCTGCTCACAGATCTCAGCTTATTCACGTATTATGTTACGTGATATTTTCGCTCCTTATACCTACTTCGACTTCCAAATGCAGGCACATACACAATAGGGGAGGGGGGTAGTTTTGGGCCCGGCCCAGCCCCAGAAAAACGGAAAGATATTAGGTAGATGCAATATTACTTCGTATTCTTCGTCAAAACCTCATGACTGAGGATCGTGACCCAGATGATTTGGCTGTCGATCAATATAAAATGGCATTTTCTTTAACAATAATTAAATAATATTTAAATCATAATATAATCGACCATTTCGGAATGTTAATTGATTATTATCAATTAGCTGATTCAAAAAATCAAAATCCGTGCGCATCACATTTGAAATATTTTTTTATTCATGGCTAATTGTTTTAATAATTCAAGAATTTATTAAATAAAGACTGCTTTGGAATGCTCTTTCATTAGCATTAAAATTTAAGCGAACTAATTTGCATAGTTTGCGAATCTCCAAAACAAGATAATATCTGAGAATGAAAAATAATATATTCATTTGATTTAATTTAATGAATCTGAAGGATTGTTGTTATTATTTTATAAAATGCTGAATATTCTCTGTGTATAATATTATCCTATATACCAGTGGCGAAGGCTCCATAGTAGGCGATTATTTGAAGACTATCTTCTAAGAAAAATTGATAGAAAGTATTTAAATTTAAATAAATAAATAAACGTGTCGGAACCAATCTATCGTCAGAATAATTATTTAATCTTTAAAAAATAAAAATGAGAGCCATCTATCGTCAGGATTTAGAATAAATAAAAAAAAATGACAAAGCAGGGCCACATGTTCTCTAGCGAGTATTGAAATATCGATTCATTCGAGATGATTTTGGCGTGCTTTTTGTATGAACTGCGTGTCACGTGACATCGGGGTAGTCTGGCTTTGTTCATACAAATTTATAAACATATTAGGCAAAGCCTATAGGTTCATTCACGTCATAGAGTCAAAATAAATAATAATTTTATCCCATGATTATTATTTATCAGTTAATTCAGTCATAGACTAACATAATTATATTATTTTTGGTTTAGTTTGTCATTTTGAGCTGTTGATACCGCTATATTTACCGATGATATATTTTTGGGCGTATGTTACGTGTAGGTATAGGAAAATACTCAATTTATATTCATCGCTCAATTGTAGATATATAGTCAGTGAGCTATTGAAATTTAATCGATTTAGTGTGATGTTGACATTAGTGTATAGCTATTCATCAGTAGTAATATCGTATTATCGTCTTATTTCCGGTTAGTATACCTAACGAGTGTGCTCTTTTTCTTTGATCTCCACAGCCTACCTCTTTCCAAAAGTCACCTTTCGCCACTGCTATACTTATACTATAAGTAATTTGTTATAATGACTGTTGAATAATATTTTTAAATTATTACCACAGAAGATTTCCCGCATTTTCAACATGAGTTAAAACGAGTTTTCCGGAAGTATATAACATGCGAAGCTTTCTGAATGGTAACATAAAGAGACTACGTACTATTGGTGTTCCCATTTTAGTACTTTCGTCGAGACTTAGCATATTTTAAAATAGTATACAACTAGCGCTCCCAAAAACCACATCTGATGTATGGCGTTATATATATTATATATATTTTTTAAACTCCAAACAGCTTATAAACAGAGTATCGGCGCTGTGCTGAACGCCGGACATTAAGTTTTACCCGGAGCAAGAACGAAACCGGCAGGCAGAAAATTTGGACCGTTCCACGCTGTTCCAGATTTTCGAATAGTACCTAGTCTTAACTAAATTTTAAACGATAAAAGGCAATTGATTAAATATTATGTTATGTCCGCTAATCATATTCATAATTTAGAATCAAAAAGGAGATTGATACTTTAAACATTTTTTTAATAAAGCTCATTTAACACACCCGTTACTGTAATGCCACATTTGGTTACACTCAGTCATTAAACCGCAAATATGTCACTTAATATGCACTTCGTCATCTTCATATTTCGGCTATAATTTTATTATTTTATAAATCGATAGCATTGTCAAGTATACCTACACAGTATATAATAATTGATTAATATCAGTCAGATTTCATTTACTTTACGTTTACTGCCTCCAAGTCATAATACTCGAGATACTATTATGACTTTTAGGCTGTAAGAATGTATAAAAAAAACTTCTGATTATAATTAAGTTGTACCTATGCCTTTTTGATATTTTTATAAATATAACAAATAGCAAATAATGATGATGAAACCTTCTTGCCAAAATAGGTAATTTGCCTTTCATCTACTGTAATACTGTTATTCGCGTACGGTAACCCAAAGTGACATCACCGAAACAGATGGAATTTATTAGTATCGTAAAGGGAGGGTCAAGATTTAAAAAATAAGGTGTGGGTACATTAGGCACGTAGTAGGCACGGAGCGGACGAATAGAATCTGCTCCAATCCTCTTTCTACGTTAAAATATTACAACAGATTTTTATTGTAAAATCGTCGTATAGCATTTTTGTACTTGCCTTAATATTATTGTTTTTATCATAATATGCATATTCATTCATCATTTATCATTTATCATGTTGCATGTATTATATTATAATAAATGCAACATGCGTTATCGTTACGAAATGTACACTCTTTTACTTATTCACGTATGTCAGTCTATCTGTTCATATACCCAAGTATTGTATTTTGTTGATACTGTTGTAATATTGTCTATTTGCTTGATATACCTACAACACATTGATAATATAAATTTAGGTAGGTACTACATACATTGTTTATTTTAGAATATAAGTAGGCTACATGGTGTTGATATATTTTCGTCAAAGCCCGGGATTTTCGTAACGGAATTTAATATTTTAGCATGTAGTTAATTGGTGATGTAATTGACTTTTCTGTTGTAGGTAGGGTTGCCAATCGTCCCGACGTGCAGGATCCCGGTTGTATCATTTCCGAAACGCTAAATGTTCATCAGTCCATAAATCGCAAGAAAGATAAAGCTCGCCGAGTGTCCTCAAATATTACCAATACCTATTCAATGCGTGTTTCATTTAGGTGCATGATACAATTTAATGAAAGTTATGACTAGGGCCTGGATTTATATGCTAGTGCATGTTTTATTAGGGTGTATGCACAACTATGAGAGTTGCACAGAAATCTGTTTTGAAAGACACAGAATAACGGAAGAACGGAAATTTTAGTAGGTATAAAAACTTTTGTAAAGCTATGTGTGAACAATTTTCCCATAGCCTGATTTTGAGGAATAGTTACAGATTTCCAACAGCCAAATTGTATATGGGAAGGATATTACCATGACTTGATTAAGGCCTTGTCTACATGACGCGTGTCTCGCCGCGATTGCATGTGGACACCTCAATGAGGTCACCTGTACCTCGACCGCGAGCGACAGTATGTGGATGGCTCAATGAGGTCACATGTACCCGGAATGCGCGCGAAAATACGCCATGTGGACAAGGCCTAAGGATTAAGTTTATCCTATATTTCTCCACACTCGAGATTTAAATCTTATTATAGCCTCATCCAGAAGGTTAACCCACTTCTAATTATTTTTGTGTGCTCTGGTCATACATAATAATATAACAAAGCGTCAAAACAGGCCATCATTTTTCAATACGCCTACGTACAGAATGTTAATCTATTTATGGTTGCTATTTCAACCTCACTACAACATTGGACTGCAAATGTCCACATTCTTACAGTCTTAACTCTTTGTTGGCAACCCTAGTCGTAAGGGCGCATAGACAAGTTCATCTCTCGATAATTATTTCGGTAGTGCTTCGCTGTATGCCAAATACAATTTGTATTTTCGCCAAGTCCTCAATTACAATAATGAATATCTCAGCTTTGTTTTGGATAGACAACTAGGTTACATAAATCAGGCATGATGTTAAATCTTGAATTAATCGCGAAAGGTTCCTTTATTTCCATTTGTATTAATAATTAACCAGTACTTAGGTATATTTGAGATCAAAGAGTTATTGCTATGTATTTGCTTTGTTATTCTTTTGGCACATATGGATCTAGGTCAGGGGGGGGTACCCAACCCAAATCGTTTGGTGGGCAAAAAAAAATTTACTGAGCTTAGGTGGGCTACACATATAAAAAAATAAAAAAAGAACTTATTCAAAATATGTTATTCTTATTACCTTATAATAATATGACACTTGTTTTTGGAAATTGTTTGATATACTTTTCATATTGACTGGTAATTTAGCCGACGCGTATCGTAGTTGGAATGGTCGTGTTTTCATCGAGCAACCTGCTGCGACACTTCGTTTTTACTACATTTAATTTCGAAAAGAACGATTCGCAGCCTTATGTAGTCTCAAATAATGCTGCTTGCACATTGCCAGTCGTTTTAATTTTGTAAATTTATTTTCGAAGATATAAATATATTTCTGATAAAACTCAACCTTATTCCCATCGAACGCACTTTAACTATATGCTTGATTGCAGTTCTATTAGCTCAATTTGTAAATTTGGAGACGCTGATTCCACCTCCACGTTAAATGGAGTTAAGAATATTTTGAACAATTCCTCATACTTTTGCATAAATGTATCGAATTCTTTAATTAATTTTGTGACTTCATTAGAATATTTAAAAAAAATCTTTACGGTCACTATTAAGTATGGAGTGTGTGGAGCCGGCATAAGCATAAAAACAGGTACTAGCACGCAGCACAACAAGAAAGATCTAATTTCACAAAATAAAATATAAATGTGGTAAATTTACGAGATTTTTTTTTATTGTATGAATACTAAAATGTAAAATATAGAAAGCTGAAAAAAGTCTTCATTTGGGCCGCGGGTTCAAATCAAATCAAATTTATTTATTTTACATATAATGAACATAACAAATTATAAATTCAAAGCGTTCACGAGATGACATAAAATAAGTGTTAATAATTAAAAAAAATAAAAATACCGAGAAGTGTGAGTTAATAATACAATAGGTAATAAAATAAGAAAAGAAATAAAATAAAATAAAATAACAAAGTAAAAGTAGATGGAAGCACACAGAGTGAACTTTGATAGACCCAATCTTAAAAACTTATAAAACAACGTCCACCTAAATTCACCATGACGTAAATAGAATATATCAATATCCGATATCCGATATCCGAAGCGATTTCATTAAACATGTTGGTTGATAAACGTGGTGGGTAAACGGGTTGGGCATGCCTGGTCTAGGTACTAGGTACAACATTTCTAAGACAAATTACATTATACCGACTTCAATTAATTATTAAATATTTTTTGCGTGGTTTGTGCAAAACTTACTTATCATATGAGTTTAGGATCCACACATAGGTACAATATAAACACAATAGGGAGCGTTGCTCGTAGGTACGAGGGTGGGTCAATAAGTCCTTAGAAAAGCCGACAGGTGGCGCGACTAGTACTGTAAGCGGTTTGTTTTCATGCAGCGGCACTACCGATTCAGTATGCTGCGAAGTTTCAATCAGATTGGTCGGGTTGTTGTGTGTTTCTCGTACATTTAAAAAAAAAATTGCTTCTGGAAAATGGAAAAATGGAAAATGGAGAAAATTGAGTTTAGAGCTGTTATTAAACATTTTAATATAAAAGGGTTAACAGCGAAGGAAATAAAAAATGAGTTGGATTTAGTTCACGGCATATCTGCTCCTTCACTTGCAACTATTTATAACTGGTTAAATGAATTTAAACGTGGTCGTACATCAACAAAGGATGAACCACGCTCAGGACGTCCTGTAGAGGTGACTACACCAGAAATGATCAATAAAATCCACGATATGGTGTTAAGTGACCGAAGATTAAAGTTGAGTGAGATAATTGAGGTTACAGGGATCTCAAAAGGTAGCGTCATTTCTATTTTACATGACAAATTGGGCATGAAAAAAATTTCTGCAAGATGGGTGCCGCGTTTGCTCACAGTCGACAATAAACGCAATAGGGTGGTGGCCTCTAAAGCCCTGTTGTCGCTCATGCAACGCAATCCGGATGAATTTTTTCGTCGCTTTGTGACTGTAGATGAAACATGGATACACCACTATACTCCCGAGACGAAAGAACAGTCAAAGCAGTGGATTGCGAAGGTAAACCATGTCCAAAGAAGGCGAAAACCGTAAAATCAGCTGGTAAGGTTATGGCTACTGTATTTTGGGATGCAAGTGAAATTATTTTCGTTGACTATTTGGAAAAAGGAAAAAAAATAACAGGGGATTATTATGCATCTTTATTGGACCAGCTAAAAAACAAAATTGAAGAAAAACGGCCTCATTTAAACAGGAAAAAAATCCTCTTTCATCAGGACAATGCCCGTGTTCACACATGTTTACGATCAATGGCTAAAATTGAAGAATTGAAGTTCGAATTGGTCGACCACCCACCGTATTCGCCAGATTTAGCCCCCCAGTGACTTTTTCCTTTTCCCAAACTTAAAAAAATGGCTAAGTGGACAACGTTTTTTCTCAAATGAAGAAGTCATCGATCGGACAAATGCTTATTTTGAGGACCTTCCGAAAACTTATTTTTCTGACGGTTTAAAAAATATTGAGAAACGTCTAACCAAGTGTATTGAGCACCAAGGAGATTATGTTGAGAAATAAAAAAAAAATACAAAAATAAAACTGTTTTAATGCTTTTTTCTAAGGAATTATTGACCCACCCTCGTATAATATAATTGAATATTTTTCATACGCTTTGTTTATTTTAGTTATAATATATAATATATGTCATTGGTTTGTTGATCGTATACACATTAAACCATAACAGTATTTTTTTTTTACTGTGCTACCAACATTTGCATGTACATTTAAGGAGTTTGCGTATTGTTATCAGTGGTGTGTTCTGTCGTCTCTCACAGCGGTGCGGTGCGGAGGCGTCGCAGACAAACATTCGGGGGCCTTTATTATATCGCCGATTAAACAAATAGGGCGGCCTGATTCAACCAGCCAGAGATCATGCTACGTGACGTGGACCGGAAACTGTATTGTTTACTAAGTATTGGCATGGGAGTGCCCAACAGGACCGTATATCGGTTCAGCAATTTTCAGCATCGTAACACTGAACATTCAAGGCGTTATATTTTATATCATGTATGCTATATCACCGTGTTGTTCGGCTAACTTACGTACAAATTAAAGTACGTTGTAAATATCAACTTCACAGGAGAGTATTTTTTTAATTAAGCACATTGCAATAGTGATAAATGTGAGGAGAGAGAGATGTGAGTAAAAGAGAGACTAGAGAAGTTGAAAGTTAAGTGTAGACCGTGTAGAGCATGATTAAGATGTAAGAGTAAAGATTAAATTATGATGATTAAATAGTTCAGGGCATGTGATCGCGCTGACAAATGTATGTGACTATCAGTGAACCTGTATGTATGGAATATAATAAAAAAAGGAATTTAAGCATAGACTAAGAAAAATGTGTATAAACAAGACTTTTGTAAGTGTATGATAAAATTGATTAATGATTAGGGCGCCAAGTGTTTCCTAGATGTGTGCATGATGGTATAATAGAGCATTGAAGAAAACACTGCAATTTAGAAGTAACAAACAAAGCTAGAAAACATTGAATTTATTGAAACAAGTGAGAAGATAGAGACATGAAATTCAAGAGACTTGTGATCTTCGCTATGTGAACATATATATTTACCGTGAACCATTTATGTGAACAGCATTTACCTACTTTGGATTTAGGCGTAGGTATCCACAACGTGACAACCTCTTCAATGTTCCTGTTATATAATATTATAATAAATAAATAATAAAATTACGCAGGTTTCATATGAGTTTCTATAAACCAGGCACGTCCAACTTCAAATATGTAGGTTGTTATCTACTATCCAGTAGATAACAACCAGCTGACAGTGATATACACAGTATCCCATCGTCAATATATAAATTATACCCCCCCCCCCAGATAATAAGTAAGTACCTACATCATTTACGTTGGGATCCAGCACGACATATTTATTTTGATACTCATTTAGAAATTCGACAAAGAACATTTGTATGATATACTAACACGATTATGGACTGATTTTTATTTATTGAAAGGGGCTCGAAATCACATCATGCTAAAAGGCGCGTATTTCAATTAATAATCAAACTGGCTCTGCTTTCACGAATACAATAAAACATCGGTACACACGTCTTACCGATATATTATTGCGATGGTAACATTACCTACTGTACTCTGAAGGTTGCAGCCTAGATTCGCTTCTGGCGAGGTTCTGCGAGTTTCGGTAAAATATGTTGTTGCTAGGCGGAGATTTAGTGCTCGGAGCACCAACCCTTTGTGGGCAAACAAAGCCCGTCGCGATTCTCAGGGCGGGCTGCTTTCTCTCTTCCCTCTTTTGTGCTTGCTTCTCGGCCGCATGAAAAAACATACTAACATCATAATTCAGGCTGTTTTCCACTACTCAAAATGTCGAGAATTTACTATGAGAGCAACATTATTATAATACATGTTCACGACTCCTTACAATATTATGTTACTGCATACGTACAAATTCGTGATAAAATATGTAGAGAATCCTTGGACAAATAACGGTACAAGCGAATGTGAACCTTTTCACAATAATTAAGTACGTATTTCATTCTAGGGTTATTTTTTTATCAAATATTATTAACTCGGAAATAGGTACTAGAATATCTGTTAACATGAATACGTGTATTTATTAAGGCGCTAAGTACCAAAAAAATAAAAACTGACATTTTAAGCAAGTCAAAAAAATACAGCAAAATAATTAAACCTGTCGACGTTGTAAGTCCGTTAGCGTGTTTTATTTATAATGGTGTAAGTAGCACTGCAGTGGTCAACGGCATTCAATATAAAATAGCTGACGATGGTGTGTTCTTAATACCTAAAATTATAGAAGCTGCCGTGATTGCTTCACACTGTAAAACTACATTTTTCGAAAGGTCTGCTTCATGAAATTTTACTGCAATGACTCGGTATTTTGTAACTACAGGCAACACTACTTTTTGGTACTTAGAGCCTTATTTAATACACGTATTCATATTATGTTGAGTATGTTTGTATGCATTACATAATATATTAATTAAAATACAACACAACATGTAATGCAGCCATGTAGCCATCTCTCTTTGAAGGTCGACAAATAGATACTAGGAGTTAGAATCTATTTTCGAGGTAATGAAGGGTAAATCATAACCCGTCATGTTGATTTTTACACGCTGTAGGGATCGCGCCAGATCGTGTTTATTTATATATATACGAACATTTTTACAGTTACCAAGAATACACAACACAAATTAAATTAATTTCAGAATGGAAATTATTTATTTTTAACAAAACATTTTGACAAGATTAGTTACAAAAGACGGTGCGAAGCGGACTGATTCTCTCGTACCTGGAAGAAAATCGCGTTTCCTTCGTCGGGACGTGCAACTTACGGTATTGTCGATTTTGGTCGGACTGTGAGATTGGCGGTAAATTACTAAATTTTAGTTTTTACTTAATTTAAATCACAATAACCATGGTGTATCGGCTAAAAACAATGACATTAATATGGACGAAGCATCTAGAAAATAAAATGACACTCACTTTGTGTCGGGTCTGCCGGATGGCGAAATTCATATTTTAATATCGGTATCCTACGCTCAAATGAACATTCTGCTTGCAAGGTTTCGACTCCACCGTTATTATTGTGTTACAAAATGCCAATGTGCCTAGTTAAAAATTGTAAAAAAATCTACTAAACACTCCAAGAAAGATGGGATATCACTTTGCATGTGTTAGTATTATTTATTATTTATAAAATGCCATTTTAAGATATTGATGAATGTTTATGCAATGCAATTGAATGACAGGAACCATTGGACAGTCAGTCGCCTGTGATTTGCTGGGCTCACTTGCGTCTAATCTCCGAGAAGTCGTAAGTAACCGAGAATCTGTTTCTAACGCAATGAGTCATGACACTAATACGCCATTACAATAAAGGTTATATTACTATAAATTCTCGAAGCTTGTGTCGCATAATGGAAACGGATACGTGATACGATCACGTGACATCTACCTATACATCTGTGAATGACTTTCATGCACAATTTTTCGTGCGCGCCGGGTATGAAGTGAGTCGTCCATTTAATATGTCATTGGCTAAAAAGCACTGCCGATGTATCATTGTGTGTTAGTGTTACCTTAATCTTAATCCAAATAATTTAATAAGAATTTTTAACAGTTTCCTCCACCGAGTAGGAAGGAGTAGATGAACATAGTTGACTTAAAACAAAAATACATTTTTCTTTTTTCTCTTAGTCTTAGTCCATATCAGCCTCTTATTTCGGTCATAAGGACAACATGCGGCGCCTCGTGTCATGCTAGCATCCCGTAGCTCCGCGGTATACACCCTGTGACATCCTGGTTGAGTTGAGGTAAATACTTATTAATATTCAAATCGACGCGGACGAATTGTTTTACAGCCTGTCGACTGTCTCTTGAATTCCTCGATGAAGTTATCGTAAATGACAACGTCTTCGGCCTGGATAATAATATAATAGGTATATTCCCAAATAATGTTTATATGTATTTTTACAACGTTTTTATTAGGTCATATTCTTATTTGTCCGGTGGTTGTTTATCCAGTACAAACCTTGCAATCGATTTTTAACTAACTTCCCGACTAGCAAGACATTTAAAACTATTAGAATATATCAGAACACGATGTCAATGATTTTTTTAATACTTTTAGCCATATTTAAGTTGAATTGAATTCATTTTCAGTTAATTCTGTTTTGTATGAAAAGTTATTTCGGAAGAAATCCATAATCCAATCCACTATTATTGGTAGCTAGGGGTCTGGGGTCCTAGCAGCTAAATTATTAATATATACCTACGTGCGTTACTAATTAATATGAAATGTCAAAATGACATTCCAGTATTATTTTTATCAAGTTCAAATTTTTTTGATCGTTTAAACTAGTCAAGTCAAGTTTATATGATTCAACAGAAAATTTATAAACGTTGTAAGTATATAAAAAGTTATTTTTATCTCGTAAGTATTATAAATATATGGATTTACTTTGTTCGTATAAAATTATTCTTTTAATGATCGTGCTCTCTTGATTCCGTGAACGGTACAATGACCAAGGTTCGTTATTTAATCACTACTCAACTTCAAGGAGGCATTATGAAAAAGGTTCGGATATGTTATTTCAGGAAGCACTTTAATTGGCATAACGATATTAACATATTCTGCTTCGGCGAATCAAATGTCCGACCAACTCAATTTCCATTGTGTGTAGACACAATTGAAGGAAGTAATACTTTACCAATACATTACACAATAAAAGCTTTTTCATTCAATAATTTATTGTTTGCTTTAGCAAAGACTGAATAAAAGCACTTTACAAATAAAAAATATGTACGTTGTTACATTATCAGTATCACACTTCAAACGACGATTCCAATTTATTGGAGGTAGAGCTTTTATACGCCCGTTGAAAACTAGTAATAACAGTACAGTTCAGAATATCATTTAAAGTAAATATTGTATTATGAAAACACTATTATTATACGTCTGAGTGAAGAGATGACATGACTGACAACAAGGAGTGGCGAAGGTTGCTTCTTGAAGATAGGTAACTGAAAAATAGTAATGCGTGTAACCTCGTTCGAACTCAGGGTAGCAAATTCTACTCTCACGATAGCGTCTTGACTGCTAGACCATTTGGCATCGAATCCAGCGCGCGTGAATTATTGTATAGATTTATAAAAAATACATGGCTGTAAGCACGTTAGGCTAAAATACACACATCCTCGGGGCACGCGATAGTATGACACTGGTTTTGAAATCATTTGTGTGTATTTTTTAAAATACGTATGTAATCGTTTGTATCTGTTGTACTCACGAAATGTTCCAAATTAGTTGCAGCCTTTCATTGGTGGCATTAGTGCCATAACTGGTTACGTACTAGTGTCATTTTATTTAGCTATGTGTCCCTCTGGTTGGGCAAGCGGACAATCAATATATAATACTTACATACCTACAGACAAATATAGTTATATATTTTGTAGAATATAAAATAATGGAGTTATTATTTAAATACATTAATAATAATTATTTAAATAACGGCTTTCATTTCACGCTTCATACGTAGTACCTAGTATTTTGATCAGATTATAGAAGTACTCTATATTATATGGGTCGTATTTAATTGAATTATTTTTAAATAGAAAATTTTCTTAGACTGCTGGAATATTTCCAATAAATTAATAATTCAATTCGGTGGTTTTTTACTGGTTGAAAATGTTATAACAATTTATTTGATTAATTCTTGCTTTAATATAATAATATATTAACGTAATATAATCAAATTTTGGGTTGGTACCGGGGCGGTAACCACCTATTCTGTATAACTTGTTGAACAATAAAGTAAATTCTCGGAAAGCGTTATTATATATTGTTATTTTCCATTTAAATCTTAAGTAAATATCGAGTCGTCATCCCCAATTTAATTAATTTATATATTGATGGTGTATGCCTACCTACTCTGCCAACAATTTCAGCATACTTGGTGAGCGTTAGATGGAAGGTTTTGGCATAACCGATATACCTACATAGATATTTTAGGCATTTAGATTGTGTATGGTATATTTACCTTACACATTCCTGAAATTTCTGCAGGTTGGTATTATGCATTTCTCACAATTTTCACTTTAAGGTGATACATTATTGAAACGGCAAATAATTTTCAACTATAGGCGCGACGAAATTTTTTACTCGCTGCCATTCGGAGAGAGAACATTGAGCTGGAAACACGTCAATTTGTTTCGTGATGGCGACGGGCGTATTAATTCTTAAATCGTGTAAAGATGGAACGTTACATTCTTAAATCTTGTGAATTATTCGTTGAATAAAAAAAATAGTTAATGAATAATCAATTTTATAATATAGTCTTTTAATTGTTGTATTATTGTTTTATATTGATGGTGACAACCTATGATGGGGACTATAAACGTACATAACAGTGGCGCTGTGGTTTTTTTTATTTAATTTATTTATCGCCCGTAACAGCACAATAACTAAAAAAACAAAGCAATTATAATTGATTGTTACCACGTAAACGCCGGTTTAATTAGTACACATATCTAAGACACATTCGTACGTACGTCCTAAGAATATAATACATTAGTCAATACCACCAACTTTTTCTTAAGGGGGTACATGCTCGTCGAAGGTCAAAATTGAGTTTTTATTGTATATTCAAACCATGATCCTGGACACTCCTTAAACGTTGTAGATGATCTATTTATATAATTTTGAAGCCTTATTATCCTTTATAGTTATTTTAAACATTTGATAACTGCATGAAGTATTTTTGTTACATAAAATAGTATTCTTTTAAACCTCTCGCTCTAATGTTTTAGAATATAGTCATATTTCGGTACATCCATGTGCAGTGGTGTTAAGATTTTTTACATTTATTAATTTTTAAACGCATTTATAAAACCATTAGCATAATTTATTACGAGATAATTTTTGTAAAATATTCACGATAAAAAATTATATTGATAATCTCTGTGATCCCAAATTTGACAAGAATTAGGCATTTTATTATTCAAAAAATCGGCAAGATTAACACATTTCAAGATGATTCTAAAGATATTTATTATAAGCTATGTCTTTGACCATTCAAGTGTGATAAACATCTTATGAATAATGATTGCTTTATAATAATTATTGACCTAAGAATAAGGTAGTGTTTTTTTGAAATACGCCATTTCTTTTGTCATTCCCTAGTGGTTAAGCTACAACATACGGCCGTAGTCATAAATTGACAAACTATAATTGAAGTAGGGAGTAAAATGATATTGACGCGCGTGTTTGAACATGTACCGTTTAAAAAAAAATAAAAAAAAATTCCGTTAGGTACATGTTCAAACACGCGCGTTAACATAATTTTACTCCCTACTTTAATTATAGTTAGTAATTTTATGGCTACGGCCGTATGTTGTAGCTTAACCACTAGGGAATGAGAAAAGAAATGGCGTATTTCAAAAAAACACTACCTTCTTCTTAGGTCAATAATTATTATAAAGCAATCATTATTCATAAGATTTTTATCACACTTGAATGGTCAAAGACATAGCTTATAATAAATATCTTTAGAATCATCTTCAAATGTGTTAATCTTGCCGATTTTTTGAATAATAAAATGCCTAATTCTTGTCAAATTTGGGATCACAGAGATTATCAATATAATTTTTTATCGTGAATATTTTACAAAAAGTATCTGGTAATAAATTATACTAATGGTTTTATAAATGCGTTTAAAAATTAATAAATGTAAAAAATCTTAACACCACTGCACAGTTCTGTACCGAAATATGACTATATTCTAAAACATTAGAGCGAGAGGTTTAAAAGAATACTATTTTATGTAACAAAAATACTTCATGCAGTCATCAAATGTTTAAAATAACTATAAAGAATAATAAGGCTTCAAAATTATATAAATAGATTATCTACAACGTTTAAGGAGTGTCCAGGATCATGGTTTGAAAATACAATAAAAACTCAATTTTGACCTTCGACGAGCATGTCCCCCCTTAAGATATATATGAAATTTATAAACTGTAATAATTGTTATTGGGTAATTAATATATTATGTAAGTAAGTACCTAATAAAATGTGTTTTGTTTTGTTTTTTAAGTATGTCCGTAAGTAAGTAATACACATAATATTCTTTTTCAATATATGTTTAAAGTCCGAGTAGGGATCTAATAATCTAATAGGTTGAGGAAATGGGTTGCAATCATTTTTCGTAAAAACAAAAATCAGGAAATATAAAGATGCCCATATGGTCTTATTAGGATCAGACCAAAAGAAATAACGAATGTAGGTATATCGTCACCACAGTAAGTAGATAACTCTGACTTGGTCATTGTTGGGAAAATGAAATTTAACCTTTACTTGATTAACATAAATTTAGGCTATAATTATTATTTAAAATGAAAATGGACCAATTGTGCTTGTCTAATTGGGAACAATTAAATAGTGTTCAAGTGTATGAAACAATATTGTAGATATATTATTTTATTTACTTATATATGGTTTTAAAGTTATCTAATATTTTCAAACATAAAATTAATACAGTTCCCATTAACTTCTGACTTACGTAGTTTTATAAGTTTGTAGAGAAGGACATGTAGAATCATATTCAATGGCTATCTCAAAAACAGTGAAAATCAAATTATCTATTTGTAGTATTGAGGTGACGATATAATATAGATATATATAATTATTACATTTATTTGCTGTCTACTTAAAGTGATCCCCATCTGATTAGCTGGCTGTATATACCTACACACATGTCTTGTACAATCAATATATTAGTTTGATTGTAATTTATTATAATGCGGACACTTGTACATTCTTTTAATCCCATATCAAGATTATGTCCTGAATATGTATTAAAAATGACTACAACTTAAAAGTAACTTTTTGACTTACACTCTTAGTATGTGACATTATACAGAGTGGGGCGTGGGAACTTCCTTTTTTAAAAATGAAACAAAAGACTACAGGTTTAAATTTTTTTTATTCCTATTTTTCGCCTGTCACACAACATTTAACATTTGGTTTTACACCGTTTTAAAAATAATATCTTTATCTTGTAAATGTCGCCCTCTATTGAATTCGGAAGTTTCGGTTCACTCTTTCAAGCATTCCGACCGGTATATTGGCAATTTCGGCTCGGATGTTCTGTAGGTCTTCCAGGATCTGTGGACGATCGTTATAAACCAGGGATTTGAGATAACCCCACAAGAAATAATCACATGGGGCTAAATCAGGCGAGCGCGCAGGCCAGTTTACATCCCCTCTCAGGGAGATCAGCCGCCCGGGGAAGGCTTGCCTCAAAAAATCAATTGAAACCCTGGTGGTGTGGGCTGTGGCCCCATCTTGCTGAAACCACACATTTTCTAGCTACATTTCTTCGAGACCAGGCAAAAAAAAAACACATTGGATCATTGTCAAATAACGGTCTAAATTCAAGGTTACAGCACAACGGTTTTATTGAAAAAAGTAAGGGCCGATGATTCCTACTCTTGAAAATGCACACCATACCGTGACAAGATTCGAATGAAGGGGTCTCTCATGAAGTACCTTGGAATTTGTTTCACTCCAGTACCGCATATTCTGTTTGTTAACACAGCCACTAAGGTGAAAATGTGCCTCGTCAGAGAAGAACACAAGCACGTCGTTTGGTAAGGTGTCAACCAGCAGCTCACATGATATTTGTCGGGTTAAGTAATCACACAAACCGTTGAGGCCTTCCTCTCTATGTGACTCCTACTAACTTCATGTCGTTTTAAAAAAAGTCCCACGCCCCACCCTGTAGATAATATGTCTAATTAAAATTTGTACTTTCGTCGTTATTTGATATGCGGAAGTCAAATCTTACTTACCCGTGAATTTATATATGCTTTGAATTTGAATTACTCTTCAATTTTCTGAAGCAAAAGCGATCGCTGTTTGTTTTCCGATTCATGGAAACGGAGGGCTGAAGGATTATTTCGCTGCCGAAATTGTTGATAATACAATAAATTTCCGAGCACAATAAAGTAATAATAACTCGATCTGCCGAATTTCGCGAAACACGAATCCGCGAGCGCTCGTTCGTTCATTCGCAGTTAAATTCCATTGTTGATTTTGCTCACAATGGATCTTGATTAAGATCTTAGCTCTGTTTTCAATAACGCTGACGAAAACAGCAATGTAATTGTTGATATTATTAGATTTATTTTCGTTAATTATTTGGATTTATTTAGGCATGTTTGTACTCAATCAAAAACTATTTCTGGAAATGGGTGTGCCTTTTCAGAACACTTAGTTACCCAATATTAAATACTTGATATTCTTGATTCTATTATTGACTCATTTATCTTTGTGATACTTTCCTTTTAATGAATAGTTGAAGGGTTGAATACATGAGCGTGTATATGATAATTTAATTAAGTCTTGTAACTAGTCATTTGAAATAAGTAATTTTTAATATGAACGAAAGTCTTCGTGACAATTATATTTCATGTCTCGTTCTGATTGATTTAGAGGTCATTCGAGTCATGAAGAATAAATGATATACATAATTTTGAAAACACTTCTGAGAAAATATATATTTAAATAAAATCTTTTTTGAAAAAATACGACACTCAGGAATCGAACCCGCGTCTCGGGTTTACCGCCCACGCACATCGACCACATTGTTATAGGTATCCTATCTAATTACGATAAATTCTAACCAATTGCTCTTACAATACTCTCTGAAGCGCTTTCCGGATTGAGTTACTATTGGCAATCGGCTTTTGTATTTTAAATCAAAGTAGGTATTAATTACTTACTTTAATTACTAACCGACGTTACGGATTACTCCATCATTTTTTGTTGTAACTTACTTGTTGAAGTGTTATATACTTATATTATTCAACCTAGATTTATATATTATAATGTGTGCTATCGAACGGCATGGCATCGCACAGTATACCTACCGCATGTTGATTGCATTATCACTGGACCGCAAATGACTTACAGAGCATCAACATCTACGCTAGGGTTTGCGAACTCGAAATCCCGAATCCCAGGAAACTGCTCGAATTCGCTACCATCTTTTATATTATAATTGACATCTTTAATAACGTATATTTGTTAACAAATGAAAAATTCGTGAAATAAAAAAAAAATGAGAATACATAATTTGAAAACACCTCAGTAACCTGTTAAAAAAAGGCTTTAAAAAAATACGATGCCTGACAGGCAAAATTAATGCAATTTGATATGCATTTCAAGATGTCAAAACTACCGTTGATTAATAAAGCACATTAGCGCGAATCCAGTGGATACGGGTTCACGTCCCGTTGACCATCGTATATTAAAAAACAAATTTAGTAGGTATATATCTCAGGTGTTTTCAATTAATGATGTACCTACGTTCAATATAAATTATATTACATTCTCAAATCTTGTAATTTATTCGTTCAATAAAAAATAGTTCAATGCTCAATAAATTCATACATAATTAGGAAATTTGTAGTGATTGAGCTTATGGAGTATTAATGATTTATATTTATGTCAAAGAATTATTGTTTCATTACATATTGTTTTATAAGAAACTTACATCCAATCAGTTAATAAATACGACTGTTTCAAATTCTTGACACTTTTTTAAAAATTGAATTATTGGAACAGATGTTGTTTTAGAACTACCGACAGACCGTGAGGCCCAATATTATGATAGTGTAGTAAGTATTGATTGAATAAGTACCATAGTCTTAGACTATAGATACATCTAGACGCCACCCATTGCATTGCTAAATGAAGCTGCGTGCCGTGCGTTTAGTTTGTGGGCGAGCGAACGCATTCGTATACAAATGTTTGAGACCATTTCGCTAGTGCTCGCCCAAAGTGCTCGCACTAGACGCTCAAAATTAAAATATAATTTTCTATTTTTTTTACGTTATATAGTATTTTTAAGCGGTGAAAATGCAACCATTAGGTAAAGATATCCATAATTTAAGTTATTTTAAAGAAACACTAGGTCACTGATATTAAAATATATAATAATATACAAATAAATTATCACGAACATGTATCAATCTCCTTGCTTATCAGTACGTCTACCACATTTTAATACAACACACAGAACCATCTTTTCCACTTAATTAACTAAAAATATTTACCATTGACTTTATGTTTAACACAAAAATAGCAATTTTAGCAACACGGTTATCGACGCTTAGTTAAGCAACAAACTAATATTTGGCGGCGTCACTATTAGCAAACCATCTCCCACATCTGTAAACCTTTTATCTTACTCTAGCGCGTGTCGCAGAGATTATAAGGGTGCCGAATAGTTTCTCACTCGCACTTATGCATCGTTTTTGTTCAGGCCTTGACCATAGTAGTATAGTTGAAAAATTACAGAATCATCAAGGATTTGAGAAAATCACATAAATGAACCCGAAACCCCCGGGGAAATAAACTATGAATGTTTAGATACTGTTTGTCTTATTATAAAAACATCACTAACCTTGATTTATTTTGTTTTATAATAAATAATAATATTCATATACGAATACCGCAGAAGTATTTTATTTGCAAAATATCGGGATACATAAATCGGGGTTGGTAATACTCATCTAGGAATTGCAAATTCTGTCCCGGATTAGAATCCCTAGTACCTACCTACCTACTTATCTACCCAGTTACTCTGCTGACCGCGCCGGTGAATAATATATAGCGTGCCCTCATTATGCAATCACTACTAACATTATAAAATAAATATATAGGAAATAATATGCTAATGAATGCGTTGTGCGGTGTGTCATATTGAAAGAATGCAAAACGTAAATATTACTATTTTAACTCGTTTCCATCAATATTAATTTATGCTATAATAATTCAATAATAAATAAGTAATTCCTTTTTAATCATGCTTACATTCCACTAACCATCCTTAGGTACTAATAGTATAATTGATTTTCTGTATTTGATTAAAAGGTATTTTTACCTTTTGACTATCCCATGATCTATAGCAGGGGTGGCGTGCCAAATTTTTCCAAATATTATTTTTCAACTGTGATGTGCCGAGCAGTTATGGGGGAAATAGTTTTTAAAAATTCTGTTATTATAGAAGTTCTAGATACCACTCACAGAACATTGCACAAATAGGGCTTTATCACTTTTTTCAGTTACGCCATACATTTTAGTCCACCAATTTTGAAACTGTCTGCCAGAATTACTACTACTAGCTTTACCAAGTTTTTGTTTCTCATTTGGTGCAATCATTTTTGTGGTTAGAAATGAAATTGTTTGTAATCTATTAAAGAGTTTGGTTCTTTACGCACAAATTGATACCAGAATTACTCCGATCATGAGGCGTTCTCTCGCTACAATGGTCTCAAGCATTGTAAATCAATTAAAATTAGAGGTTCGCGGCGCGGCATTGCCCGCCGCCTGGTGAGGTTAGTGCGATAATAGTATATGTGAAGCATAAAGTCTATGAACAGACCTACACAATTATATATTTACATTAAACGTAATGCCGGGTCCACACCGAAAACAAGTCGCGCGACAACTCGTTAAATTTTACGATAAGCATGATAATTATCGTAAAATTTCTTAAGCAATTATGATAATTATCGTAAAATTTAACGAGTTGTCGCGCGACTTGTTGCCGGTGTGGCCGCACTTTAATGCTTATTCTTGAAGAATATTTGCTGGCTACTTTTTATACAATGCGATCTGTCATTTATTATTATTATATGTTTTTTTCCCTCATCAAACGAGTGCCATGCAAAATCATCTCACGTGCCAATGGTGGCACGCATGCCATAGGTTCGCAACCACTGATCTATAGAGTAGAGTTTTATCTCGATTCTCCGTAGGTATATCGAAAACTTCAAAATAATATAAAACTTAAAAATAACAATTCTTCACGAGTAGAAGAATTAGTTAGTTGTGGATCTTTTCTTTAAAATTTTGTTTATATAGGTACCAACTTATTTATTCCGCCATAACTATTGATGGAAATCAGTGGCGAAGGGTGGAGGTAAGCTGTTAAGATCCGACATAAATAGTGCATACTAAATTTTGTCATTAAAATAATCTAAAATCTAAAAGTATGCCATTAAATTATAGATAAAACAATATTTTTTTTTTATCTTTTATGGTTTGGCTTAAACAGGGCTTAATGAATTTAAAAAAACTAACCAACACCATCTGTAATATGTACCTATCTATTTATAATTCAACGAAAACAAATAAATATGACTAAAAAGTACGCACTATTTTGTCGGATCGCGCATAGCATACCTGAACTATTATGGTTTGGTTTAGGTAGGGTTTCATTGAATTTTAAAAACTAACAAGCACCGTATGCAAATTGTATTCTTCTTTCAATGAAATCAAATAAGTATAACTAACAAATTTAGCGTGCACTATTATTTATGTAGAATCTTAACAGCCCACCATCACCCCTCGCCACTGATGGAAACGGTACAGCTTATAATATAGACGGTATTGTTTTTAACAAATTCAGCAGTTTTATCTCTATATCTCGAAGTCTCAATATAAATCTAACGGAAATAACTCAATCGAGATTGTGCAATAAGTAAAGTGGTGAGATAGCGGTCGAATGGCGAGGTGAGATGCGTCTATAACGGTCTTATATCTCATTGATTTAAAAAAATATATATTTCATCGTCCTGTATATAATAGTCTACTTTTTATTTCCGTCACGTGAACTACGTTGTGGTCTATTGTTAGGTGATTATAATAAAATTTTATTAACCCTAATAAAATTAGAAATACTTACCTAGATATTATAAGTATAAGTTTTCATAATATTTATAGAAAATGAATTGGTGTTTCTGTATTGTGATTGTTGAACATTCAACGATTGCACGATATGTTCGTTACTATGTCTTCCGGGGCGGAGTTTGTGCATCCTGCATCTACCCCTCCCTCCTCCCTCTGGACCATACTGCGTCCTCCGGCGCTCGCAAAACAACTCTATTTCCTCTGGGGGGCCCTCTTTTAAAGCATTCTGTCACAACCGAGGACATGCGAATCGAATAATTCTAAGACCATTTCTTGCCAGGATACATTTCATAGTAATATTCTTATTTTAATAATATTGTCATCCATTTTTAACTTGTCTTCAGTCTTGATCAATCCACTGCTGATTGAATGTCTTTCCAAGCTGACACCATTCCTCTCGGTCATTTGCACCACGTTGCCCCATTACGTATTCATATCTCATAAATCCAGTGACTTTAGGTACCATTGGGTGACTAGATTTATCCAACGATCGTTTCTTCTCCTAACTATCTGCTCTGCCCTTTTCCATTAGATGTTTTTTGCAAACTAACCTTAAATCACATATTATCACACATCAAATTAGTTCGTTTTATTTTCTTCCTTGCCCGTCATGTCCAACGACGCTGTCCATGTTTCGCATGTACCTATATGTGTTTACAGAAAGTGCACATTACGTGAACACTTTATGTACAATGGGAAGCATCCCAGTCCAGCCTTAGTATGCATCCCATACATGCGAGGGGTGCAAGACTACTCAATGCGCTCCCAAAAAGACGTGCTATGTATTTTGTTTTTGAAATTTTATTTTTCTGCAAGTATAAAATTGTATTATAATGGATTTAAATTCAAATTCCACCAAGTTCCTTCGGTCGATAGTATTAATACATATTATAAAATTGTATGTTTTTTAATATATATGTTCTTCTTTATTATGAGGGTAATGTTAGTCATAAGTAAATCTCATGTTGTGAACATCTTCAATTTAAATTGGTTACATCCACAATGTTTTTTCCCCCTAAATAAAAAAATAAATATAGAGATTTGTCCTAGATACCTGTAGGTATGTAGTTCTTGAACTGTCCGAGCTGACTACCATCGATTAGGACCTCTTTTCGCTCAGCAAAGACTGTTAGGTTATTTTCACCCTATGTTGCTGCTTGTGACGTATCTTTTTCTTCATTGCGCTATAACCCTATGTAGGTCTTCGACTCCAGCATATGGTCCCGCCCAAGCTATTTTTCCTCCAGTTTTGGTCGCCCAACTTCTTTAAATTTAACCCGCCACTAATAACTAATCCCTCCACCTTATACGAGGTCGACCAGGACTTTGGTTAGTTACCTTCCGGTTTCCCGAATATCAATAATTTTATTGTCTTGTGTTAATCATTCTTACTGTGTATATGCCTATATCTAAGGCGGCCCGGTTTGATGCGACTACACAATATGCGGGGGCTCCTGTACTAAGATTATGTAAATCTATCTCCACCCTGACCCATTTATGGGTCCTAAGATACTGCGCAGCATGTTCCGCTCAAACGAACCCATTAGTATATCCATATTTTTTGTTTTTCACCAGGTGTTCTAGCTATATACGACAACTGGTGTTGTAGAATTTTGTGTAAGGTGTATTTTTTTTAATAAAAAAATTATATGAGTACATATATATTCTTAATAACACTACAACATACCAAGATGCCCAATGATAGTAGTGTAGTGAAACAGCAATGTATTTCAGTAATATAAGTGCAACAATCACAAACGGCTAGGCTTTAAAAAAAATCACATAAATATATTGTGACCTCATCTGGAATCGAATCCGGATCTCCAGGATGAAATGCCAGCACCTTACGCACTGCACCACGAGAGCCATATCCGTTCAATGCCTTGGAACATAGTACATTTGTAAGGTCGAATCAATGTTTGTTGCTTAAAATTTATATATATGTATTTTTTTTAAATTTATATTTTTAGGCTTCTATCATTGTTCATGAAGAATCCCATATAATATATTATATGGAATTGTTGGCCCTCTCAAAAGCCTTGCTTTGTTCATTGGCAGTGTTTGGTCCTCTGGACACAACCATTAAGAGCGTACATAAGTGAAACGGCAAATAATTTTCAACTGTATGTAGAAAGAAATTACGGCCGCGTTGTCATTCGGAGAGCGATAGTCGAGGCGTCTGCACGTCGATTCGTTTTGTCATGGCGTCGGATGAAAATATTCTTAAATCGTGTAAAGATGATATAATATAGATATAATAATAAACATAACATAAAAAGGACGCATGTTGAACTTTTATGACAAATTATATTTCGTTCGGCTTCTGTCATTTTCACCCCCGACCCGCATTCTGCCCATCGCCTAGTCACAATCTTTTTAGACCATGCCTCAGCTGAGGTATAGCCTTAACAGTGAGTCCTTACTATGCTGGCGTTTTACTCAAGGTCGACAAATATTTCTCTAATATTTTAAATTATACCTATTTGTAATTGCTAGCATGATAAAGTTTCTTTCTTTTCTCGTATATTTGAAATTTAATATAAATAACCCTCAGGGTAAACAGTATTTACTTTGTTAACGAAATTAATAGGAACGATTTTACCTCAGAAGTAATACAACCACCCCTCAATTTTGCTCCTCGACAATCTTAATTGCAATTAAACTTGATAGGAAAGCGTAGCAAATAGGGATTAACCCCGAATCTGGTTAATCCGATTATATTGGCTGCATCGTAGAAAAGTAATTGTTCAGCAATGATTTATTGCTTTCGTTATTCCTTGTTTGCAATTTTATTACTATGAAAGCTTCAGCAATTGAGTGTGATTGGATTTAACTGATGTACTAGACATCTTATTATAATCGGATGGGTCAATTTTTAATTTAACTACGTATGGTAACATGTAATTAGGGATTGCCATTCCGGTATTTCAAAACCGGTATTTTTCGATACAGAAATACCTGTTTTAAAAATCAGACAATACCGATATATTCGGTATTGACAGTGGAAACAAAATATATTAATTAACATAAAAGGCTCAACAGGGCTAATTTTTTGTATGGTTACGCGATGTCTGGTTTACTTCCGTGGGCCTTAATCGGCATTGGTGACCAGCAATGACACATGCTATAAAATATTAAAATTTTAAAGAGATTTTTAGATAATATATTATATTTATTGGTAGATACCTACTTCTGTTTTTGGGCAAGCAGCGTCGCGAGTACAACGGTCCCGGAGTAGAGTTTTGTTAATTGTTCGAAACACACGCGTGTTTTTTTTTTCAATTAAACTAGATATTCAAGAAATAGATGATGTTTGTAATGCTCTCACTTTCATTCAGGCATGGTCTGAACAATTCGGTTACAGCAATCCTCAATAAAAATTTAGGGTGCTTGTTCTCCGTCTGCATAGAAAAAAATAAAGATAAATAGTTTCTTTAATAATTAGTCGATAAGACATCTTTTGGTTGTCTAAGGCTAAGCTAAAGAAAGGTATGTGAAGTGTGTAAGCTGATTGTATTTAGCTTGTATTAGCTGTTGAAGTATTGATTGGGGGTTGTCATCAGCCTGGATTGACGCACTGCTGGATGAATGCCTTTTAGGGGAGGTCCTTCTAATTCGTAAAAGTTGAGTTCGTCGATCCGGCGAGTTTTAGAGTGGCGCTGTGGTCGTTGAGTTCTCCGCTGGGTATCACTGTATTCCAAATATAATCACCACTAACACTTTTGCCAAAACCATACATAGATCACACGAACTCAACACAAATATCAACAGGTCACAGAGCACTGATAGCCTATCTAAAAAGATTAATGCCAAGGGGCGATGTTAAAATCGTGTAGTATGTCATTAACGACTGCCCAATACTAGAAAAGGAGCGACGGGCTATGTTACTAAATTGAAATGCAAAACCTTCACGCAATACCAAACAACAAAATAATACATAAACACTAGGTAAATAACAATGACACTACCTAATTACTACAGAAATCACTCTAGATCTAAAACTCGTCATGAATATTATATAGGTACCACTCAACACTCAAGCAATTTGTAATTCTTAGACTTAACCAAACGTTATAGCTAACTAGGGTCGTTAAAAAAGAATCGATACTTTTTGACCGATATTAATTGTAAGCTTTTAGAGTAATTCATATTACGTATGTATCTTGTTTTTCACAAACCCATGTTTTGCCAATACTTACGAAAACGAGGTTGCCAATCACTCAGCTAATGAACTTTATAACCGACTGCGAATTGGCCGGTAGATGAACAAAATTGAATCATGCAATTTCGCAAAGTCCTTTTGCAAAATTACTCGGCGTGAATTTAGCCGAGGAGCAGTCGATGAAGGCATTTTATCGTCATGTCGGATAGAAAATAACGAAGCGTTACATCTGGGATTTCTCAAAAATACCCAATAAATATCCAACTGAGCTTAAAACCCCTTTATTTTTATTAGCGTCGAGTAATTTGGAATGCTCGCGTGGAAATTGTTTGTTTTTGTACTACGAATCTTAATTTCATTATTCCTTGTCTATTTCAATTATTCAGTTAGACTTTTTTTTGAATGATTTTCGCTTGATTTATGTGCCTTAAAAATAACGCAAATTTTAGTAATTGAAGTGTAGCTATTGTCCAGCGGTTATCTACTGGCCAAATGACATTCCAGCCTCACTACCATGATCCACTATAATTTATATATTTTTTTACGGATGATACATTTCTAGTTAGTGCGATTTTAATCTGTAAATAATCTGTGTAAACGTTCAACACGTACAGTGAAATCGGGTAAGAATGATTATACGTACCTGTTTATGCATATTTTTGTGGATGTCATAGGATTCCTAAAACCCAGATCTCAATTATAATATTATTTATTAAATATTCATTTTTCACGCACAAGTCAGTACCTATATAGGTATAATATGATTTCGTAATGTTATGAGATAGCGGATCTGCAATTTCATAACATTACGAATTAATATGATTTCATATTAATTTCAATATATTATTTCATAGTGTAAATATGTACCTATCAATAGCGGGTCAGAATCGATTGGACATGTCACTTGATTACAAGTTTCCGTCAAAGACACATCGCACCGAACTAGTGTTATATTTATTTATATTGCATCGACTGTACCATTCTAGTTATTTGAAACAGTAAATAAAATCTCCCCTCCTCCATCATCACGATCAACTACAAGGTACCGTATCTCATCTGCAATACCTATCCTCCGCCGAACCAAAGAATACAACAATTTTATTGATATCGTAGTAGATTTTTGGGTTTCCACCGTGTGTCCTTCCTTCTTTCCTCGATGCTCGAAAAATTATATAGGCCAAACTTCTAGAACGGTGAAGAAGCGTGTGAGTGAACACGAGAGGGCATACCGACTTAGACACTATACGATGTCAGCAATTACCGAGCACTTGATGGATACAGGACACAAATTTGACTTTAAAACCAAGATATTGGGCCGGAATAAAGGATATTTCGAAAGATTTGTAAAGGAGGCCATCGAAATCCACAGAAACCCTGAAAATATTAATAGGGATGATAGATTACGGTTAAAAACGTCATGGCTTCCAGCACTATCAGCAAAATTCAATATTCGAGCCGGTATCTCTGGTCGTAACGATTGGCACATTACGTTGAGCAAAGTTTGCTCTTAGCTGATCGGATTCCTTTTGACATTCGTATACCTACACTACATTTCATCATAAAATTATCATCTCTTGATAATGGCCTCTGCAACAAGCCCGAAACGTCGAGGAAAGAAGGAAGGAGGACACACGGTGGAAACCCAAAACTCTACTACGATAAAAAAACAACCGTGAAAGCCTCAAACGTTATATAATTTTATTGATGTTCTGAATCGATTTTCACAACTACTCTCATAAATTAAGAGTCACATGTATATCCATTAAACAATATAATAATAATAGAACAGGTAGCATTAAAATAATAAATATTTTCCAATTAATTTCAACTCTACTTGTCTTGCCAAAAATTTATTCAGTGTGTGGGGTTATAAAAATGTTCGACAGTCGTTAATGCAGTAATATTATTATGAATTTCATTATATTATACATTTTATAAATAATACAAACATTGTAATATTAAAACTGCACTAAATACAACTACTGCTTGGTGCAATTATTATTGGCATTGTAATGTAATGTAATGAGATTTAAATGGAACGTACTAAGCCCTAATTATCTGAGCATTGAAAGGTTAGGATAAAATTATACCGAATTACAATAATATTTATTTCATTATTTTTGTCACTCTCAGATATATCATATGATTCATAATATCATTCCAATAATAATTCTGGGCCATCATGTAATTATAATGAAATAATAGTCCGTGGTATTTAAATAAATTGAATGTCTACCTGAAATACTGTATAAGCATCGCTTACTAAAAATGTATTAATAGTGAATATGTGATGATATGAAATGGTACGTTTAATTAACATGGAAAGTATAAAGTTGGTACGGGATGTATATTTGGATTTTCTAAAATGTACCCCAAAAAAGGTCATACATACGGACAAAATATTGTATCAGTACTTTTTTTTGTTGCATAATATGACATCCCTGATTATGCCACAATTCTATACATATACGTAACACAATAATTGTGATAAGTTACACTATAACTCGATAATAGTAGGGTAACGACATTTTAGCATACACCCGCTCAAAATTGCGCTAAAGGCAAGTTGTTTGCAAACAGCCATAAATCAAACGTCAGATATCCTTATTGTGTAGGTAATATAATAAATATTAAAGCCAACACGTATGATAATATTATATAACATACAATTCTGGAGACACTGCTTTAGTTTCTTTATGAGGCATCTAAGTAGTAGGGACTTAGTATTAAGAATTGCTTGACATATAAACAATTCAACAAAAGCTTCTCGTTATTACATGGTCCTATTCTACATTATTTTTCATATATTTAGATCAGTAGCTTTAGCTTATAACCTTTGTAAAAACAAAAAGCAATTTTTCTAGATGAATCCATGCCTACCACGAGAAAATGATTCATGATTCGTTCTGAACGATTAATTATTTCATTTTGATTTACGTGACTAGACTTTTATACAAAATGTGCACAACGTGGCTGATGGACGACCAGACGAGTGTAATGTAACCCGGATTGTATGGACGGTACAGATCTCGACGGGAATCCTGTTGTTGGAGTTCTCGAACACCACGAGAGCCTTTGTGTTCGTATTAAAAACCAACAGCCGATGGATCAGCGCGAACGTCGCTACAAGGATTATGTCATGTAAGGATAATGTGACCAGACGTCCCGTTTTCAGGCGGCGTGCCCCGGTGTCCCCGAACACAGCTTCGGGACGCCAAAATGTCCCGTTTTCGAAAAGAAAGAAACTTGTGACCAAGATACAGAAATATTTGATTAGTATTCACTTTTTTCTAATTATATTAGGTACACTGCAAAAAGTGTGGAACACTGGGAATGTTTCAACCGAAAGTAGTTGGGTGGAGTTGTTCAAACACTTTCGCGCCAATAATTTGGATCACAAAAATTTTCGTTGAATATATTTTGTCTGCCCGGCACTAATGCACCAGTGGAAATGGACTTCTCTCTTATGAATAAGTTGTAGACGAGCGAAAAAACACAGTTGAAAGTAGATGTCCTTAGAGCAATGTTCATTATAAAAGTAAATTCGAAAAAATCCTTTTTTTTTTGAAATTTTTTTAAAATCAACACCAGCAACTAAATTTGTTCTTCGAAAGAATATAACATCAGATAAATTTTCATGTATTCATTCATACCTGTGTGTACTTTTCATTAATAAATAAAATAATATGTACTATTAAAAAATATGTAGGAACTCAATCGTTGTATGCGCCTACTCAAACATACCTACCGATAATCTTCAAATAAATAAATAAAATAGGTAAACTAATATGACATGAAAAAACATTACTATCTTGTCAATTGTATTGTATGAAAGTATGAGGCGCCTTAAATGGATAAGTACCTACATTTTTTTCGGTGTCCTGGTTTAGGGGGAAAAAATAAATGGTCACGTTACGTGAGGATCGTAGCTACGCCCATACGACAAATACGCGTTACATTGCACATTACATTACATGCGTCTGGACGCGGCATTAACCTCCGGCATCATATGAGTTCGATTTCAAACGACTTGTACGTCTACGTCTTCAGCGCCTACGAAGTGTCTTATTCTTATTCAAACGGCTGGAGCTCTAGAGCAGTGTCTTCCAACTTTTTTATACCTACAGACTGGTAAAAATAGTGGAAATATTTCGCGGACCGCTAAAATATAAATAAAAACTATAATTTAAATACTTGGTATTTTGTTAATTAGTTTTTAAAGTCGTAATATATTATAACATAATATAATATGATGATCATGAATACAAAAAATATATCATGAAAATTGTATTGTAAATTGAAATAATCAGAAACCGATCATTAAATAAATTAATAATATAAGATCTTCTGGAATTTTGAGAAATCAATTTATGTGATATCTGCTGCTACATCTTTGCTAGAATAGTAGATAACCGTGGGTTCAGTGTTGTTTCGGAGAGATAAAATACTGCATTGGTATTCATTCAGTTACTCTGTTCCGTTTTTATTACTGACATAGACGAAAAATCTTCTCAAATGAATAGGTACTTAATTGAAAATGCTGACAATAAATAGTTCACGGACCATCAGAAGATATCTGCGGACCGGCGGTTGAGAAACACTCCTCTAGATTAGTTTTGACGCCGCCGTATGTAGAGCTTTGCGATTTCTTGACTTTTTATCATTTCTCTAATTTGAGACTTCTTGAGTGGTTTATTTATTTCGGACATTCGGGCGTTTTTCTTGAGTCAACTTTTTTATTATTGACAATTTTCGAGACGGGAATAGGATAATTTCGATTAGGTCGTTCGAGGAGGGTTTACGTATGATTATTACACCTGTGGGTCTATTCTATACTTATGGAACACTAAATTGTTAATAGTATCAAACTTAGGGTAGGTTTGTATCAAAATATTAGCACTTATTGTAACAATTACACGAAGCTGGTTTTTATTGTTGCAATAAGTGCGATATTTTAACAGCAGCAAGATAGGTGCTGTTAAAATATAGCACTTATTGCAACAATAAAAACCAACTTCGTGTAATTGTTACAATAAGTGCTAATATTTTGATACAAACCTACCCTAAGTTTGATAATATTTATCACTTTATGACTTTAGCGGTCGATAAGCATAGAATAGACCCACTGATACCCAACATAGGCTATAGTTACAACTCTTGTAAAGTGATAGTGACGATGACACGGCAGTTGAAGACTACGCCCTAATCCCCCTTTGTAATTGGTTCCTTCTCTTTATTACGTTGAAAGGTAACACCCCCACCTCACACACCCCCTGTCAGCGACGACACAAATTTAAGAATAGCCTGTTCAAAATATGCAAACACCTCTTTAGTGTAGGAAAGCTTTTAAGAAAATTGTTTGTATGACAACGAGAGGAATATTAAGTTAATGTGACGTGGCTTGTAAAAGCGCGACAAAGGAACGCGAAGCAAAGAATAAAACAGGCCCGCAGGAAAAGCGTACTCTGACTGCACTTGCTAAAGCTGCAAGGTAATCCAATCTTTTTTACAAATTCTTTGTTAGACAGGTAATTCACCCACCTGTACCTTAATAATCGTATTATTTATTGCGAACCAGACTGATTGTAATGTTGAATGATTATTAATAAACAAAATGGCGACGTCTGCCTATTCAACGTAGGTCTACAGTCTACACGTTTTTGAGTCGGTAAACCAGGGTTTCGTGTAGATTGTACGTAAAACATTTTACCGTGACACAGTTATATGACCTATCGGAAAGAGATGACGGTATACCAATTTTATTAGATTCAATATGTACATTAATTCGATTTTCATAGCTGATTTTGGCAAAATTCAAGAATGAAAACCTCCTAAAAAATAATCCAGTATATCGGCTATTTTCAAAATTTGTTTGCTGCTGACAGGCTTCCTGTAATGTGTAAATCGACAAAAACCTTGTTTTATTTAGACATGCATTTTATGTCGGTACTATACGACCCAAAGAAGTTGGACGGTCTTTAATATACGGCCATATATTACCGATACAATATTTCAGGGTGAAGTGTGGTACGGCGAACTGCATACGTATAAGTTTCCGGGACACGGTAAACCAGATATAGGAATCAAGATTTCCTCCTATTTCTCTTAAATCTTACAGATTCTCATAGAAAGTCATATGTTCTTATAAACTGGTTACATATAAATAAAAAATCGCCTGCACCGCAATTTTATGTATGGAGTAGGTATTAACATTTCAAAAATGTGCTGGCGGTCAAGAAACTATGTTTATCTGTTATATTATTATTATATCCGTGGCGACTTAGAATTCTGTATTGCGTCCCCCATGGCAATGCGGTTATCAACCTCTTTAGTAGATAGATAGCAACATAAATATTAAGTGTAGGTACTATTTAGCTAGAGAAAAACTCTTTTAACTACCTACTATTTCTAATAATATCCATAGAATATAAATTTAATGGCGCGGTCATATTTATTTTAAATTTCAAATTATTCAATTACCCTTACCAAATAAATTATGAAATTATCGTTTATCTCAAGTTGTGCAAATGGTTCTACTTTGATAATTGTACGCTAGATGGTGTCGTTAGGTTTCATACAAAATAATATTCTCAATTACTGAAATAACGCTCGAATAGCTACAACTATAAACATAAATATTTTTCTAAATCTGCAATTAATTTTGTGCTTGGGTATATAAGTTAATTGCATGTAATTATATACAAATAAGTAAAAAAAAACTGAATACCTACTCGTTTAGTAAGGTGTCATCGCAACTCTGCTCTCATAACTAGTTAGTAGGTACGTAACTGCAGATATCTGTAAATTATACATCATAGACAGGCGTTAGTTAGGAGGCCTTTAATTATGCAGGCATTTAGATTGCGACGATTGATGTGATGATTTTCACTCCAAGCTTGCGACCTTGGACCGTCTGTTTATATATTTATATACCTAATATGTTAATGGTTTCCTGCCGACTGACATATAATATCCATTCGGTTTGACTGTATAATTAATTAATAATCTTTTGATCTCGACTTTGATTATTATTCAATTTTACGCGAAAATTTAATGTTCTTTATTGAAGTGGAACAGATTTTTGACATTGGTAAAACAATCTTTTCAAAACTCTCTGCGCCCTGTATGGATCATAATTATGGACAGTCGGAAACAGGAGAAGTATAATTCGCGTAGTATGTGCAGAGGCTGTGTTGGCCGGCTCTCACATCAAAATTCGTCCGCCTGCAACGTGTCGGATACGTCGATGTGACGTCATCGTTATTCACAAAACACACGTTGCCAAATGGAGCTCCGCAGATTGGTCGAATGCGACTTTTTAGTTTGAAAAAAATATCTACTGTTGCAATCGACAAGTTGGATGCTTCTTGGGCTGCGAGTCGAAAACGCCAAGACGTATACAAACACATACGAATTGGTTCATTGCTATACCGGCTCGCCGATCGCCGCATCCAAATATCTATACGTTTCGAAGGTTACGTGCGACCGTCGATAGGTAGATGTGCGCGGTCATCAGATGCTACACCGGATCGACGTTCTTGGAAGGTTTTATTTATGGCTGTGCGGCAGACGAGGCGAGTTTAGATGTGAGAGCCGGCTTAGAGCTAGGGATTGAAAAGTATAAATATACTATTTATAAAAAATAGTATAAGTAGCGGAAATGCTAACTTTTACAAACTAAACTAAAAGTCTGGCAGTCTTGGTATTATCTTCGTGCGAATATAGCCGGCTGAAGATATTGTACACTTGGCAATTTATTATGAAAATAATATTCACCACTAGGGCGGTAGAGCGATTAATAATAATACAAACGTAAAACCGGTATTTCGGTATTCATAAATTACTGGGGATCACGATTTTGGAATGCCGGTATTGTAAACCCTAGTCAGAGTGGCCACGAGCATGGAATGCCAGATGAGTTACCAACAAGGCGGGCTATGTACGTATCTCACGAGGACAGAAGAAAATCCTGGCGGATAAATCTGAGATGGCTGGACTGCGACGCATTATTGTCCGGGATGAATTACATACAAGTAGGTACTGTGGTTTTTGAAAAAAAAACATAGCTGTTTATTTTATAGGAATTTTAAGTAATATTATATTTTCTTTTATGAACCTGATAATGTGATAATATAGAACATAAAAGTCGTAAAAATAACGTGCTTCCAAATATTTATAGTATATTAAATTTAACGACATTTTCCCAATAGTGTCTTAAAACACAGTTTCATAAACCTTCTTGCCTGTGACCCCTTATCACCTATTTTCAAATCAGTGCTCTGCAATAATTTTGTTTGACGACACATTTCAATGCATTATCTTGGATACCAGACAATTTAGTGATAAATAGGCGAGTTTTATTTAAATCCTACTTAGGGGTAGGGAAAATAGAGGAATTAACTTCATATCAATTGCATCTAAGGTCGTGTGGGCAATTTTGACAACGTGAACTAAAACTTGATACTTCACACATGTTACACCCAATATATAGTAATTACGTACTAACAAACCGCCCTTTTGGGCTCCAGGGGTTGAGGGATGGAATCGAGGGTGAGAAATGTGAAATGATTACGGTGATGGTGGTGGATATGGTCAGGATCATAACTGATTATGATAAATTGATTTATTGACACAGTAGAAAATACGAATTTGATACCTATACAATACAATATTGTGTTTCATAGCGCGTATGTGGGTAGAAGTGTTAAGAACGCGTCTTCTTAGTTCGACAGGGAGATCAGAGTTTAATTAGAACACGTCTAAATATTATTTTTATCTTTTTATACAACGCGTGCACATGAGATGAGTATTGGTTTGAAAATTCGTCTTATCATCACGCCAGTAAGGCAGCATAATAATTAAATACAAAAATGCACCATACATTGAGAGGAATGAACGTCAAATGTGTCTGGGGTAAGCGTCAACCAAATGCGTGGTGAATCGGTTTTACGACCGCGTGCGGACTAGAAAGCACCCAGATGCTTGCCGTCACAAAAAGGCGATGTCAATACCCACATATTTATTTTCTATGTTTGCTTCAATATCCTTTGATATCTTGATACGAGTACAATATAAATCTAAATAATACTACAGCAATATCAGTTATACAAAGGAAAGAAAGATACGAATGTCGTTAGGTTTGAACGGGTGCGAAGGAAACGGTGCATGAGAACAAGCTCAAAAGGGATAACGTTCTGTTTGTTCTTGCATTATTGAAGTGAATAAGGTTACATATAAAAATATTTTCTTGTTTGTCGCACGTAGTCTCGTTTTCTAACAATGTCGTCGGATCAAGTGACTTTCTTTTACAATATAAACAATCGTTACCCTTTTATTTTATGCGAATGTATGTTATGTTGAACCGTAGAAAGCGCACCAAATCATTATTCAAGCTATGACCGAACCACAAATTTAACGTAAAACGTCAGAAAAGTCGATTTTTTCGCTTTCAAATCTGATATATTTTAAGTTGACTGCGATTTTTTCATCTTGATAATTAAATATTGTGTATCTATCTACTTAAAAAAACATAAAATCTATTTCATTATAATTACCCAATATCAATTTTATCGTCATCAACCGAGATCGATCCTCTGCTGGATGAAGGCTTCCCCTAACCCCTTCCACACTTCTCGGTCTAGTTCTTCACTGCCACGTACATCCTTCGAACTTTACGAGTTATTGTTTTGGGACGTCCCAGTCTCCACTAATTTCCCTTGGATAGGTGGCACTATACTATACTATACCAGATCACAATACTAGTTGATAAATTTTAAATTGCTCTCCTGAAGTTGGTTATTGATTCAAATTCAAATTTATTTATTGACATATAGTGAAATTTGCAAATTAAAATTTTAAAACGTTCACAATATAGTAAATACAAAAATTATGAAGTAAGTACGCCGAATGAGCTAAATAGATCCTAAGAATTAATAAAACAACGTCCACTTAAAGTCACCCTCACGTAGGTGGAATATATCAATATCCGAAACGATTCGGTTAAACACAGTTATTGGTCGTCCAACACCGCGTATAGGCCGGAAAAGTATGTAGCCAAATATTCGTCAGCTGAATGCAGAACTATTTTAACTTACAATTGAAATTTTTTAGGAGATAGTTTTTTGAAACAATTTATTGAACTTATTTATTATCTTTATGGATAAATGTACGCATCATAATTGAATGCCGGAAACTTAAAAGGCTGTAAGTGCCAGAAATTATGAAAACAGTTTTCTTTAAGAAATGGATAGCCATGTGTCAAGGCCAATGTCCTACAGAAGGTTACAAGTGCCACTGATGCCAGGAAATAATTCTTAAAAATTCCAGAAGATGGTGTTGGCGTTGGTTGTACGAATTGTATGGTTGATGTATGAATTGAATGTTTGAGTGTATATTTAAATTCCCTCTACCGTCTTTTTTTGAAAAATGGCACTTACACCCTTTTAAGTTTCCGGTTTTCAATATGTAAATAAGACTATTGATGAAAAAAATAGTGCATACACTTGTTTATATAAATAATAAATAACTGAAGTAGGCTGTTTCAAAAAACTCTTCTGCAAAACATTTCAAATGTCAGCTGACGTAGGTATTGATTTATACTCTTGGTACGTAGCATATTATCTCTTGTAAAGGCAATCTGCCAACTAGTCCGGAACGTCGAAGTAGGTAGAAGGAAGAGGAAGAAACAGCACACGTTGTTATGCCGTATACCGTAAAAGAAATATCAATTATTTTTTCAATCCGCCGCTTTGTAAAAGCTTCTAAGCTTCGCCGCTTGAGCCTTCGTTTTCCCACCCCACTCGTCAACTTTAGTTGTTGTTCTTTTCAATTTGTATTTTAAAAGTTCCGTCCTTTGTTTCGGGCCATCGGTGGGCGTCGTGCTCGCCTTTTGAAAGTAATAAATAATTTCAATCGATCACGCCTCCGGAATGTCCGAGAAAATTCATCCAGCGACGAAGAAGACGAACGCGCCATTGTGAGTTTGATCAAAGTTTGACGTTTCAGCGAGAAGTTCGCGCCGAGCGGGCGTGTTTCGGAATTTTAGATGTGACAGATTGTTTATCTTTATTATTTCCCCGTCCGTATATCCATAATAATATAACGCCAGGACTATAAAATTATATTGTTAGTATTGTAATAACGTTGAACGATACAATTTTTCATAATGGCAATCTTGTCCATACTGTTACCAACGTAATAATGCACCGCGTGGCTTAAGCGCCGGCCTATAGTGTCGAGGATCCCAGGTTTGAATCCTGGTCTGGCAAGTACACATATTGTTTTTTTTAATTTGTGTATGAGTCAGAGTATGGACCTAATACGTTGAGCAAGTGGCTGACATCCATTTCTCGTAAAAATTAAATCTGTTAATACAAAGCTCAACTCTGTGGAAGCCCATATGATCCTATTAGGATCGGACATGGTCAAAGAAGAAGGAGGGCTGTATACTGATGTTTTATCTTCTTCTTCTTTCACCCTGTCACGACCCAGCGTTGGGACATATGGCAAGCACAAGTTCGCGCCGCTTCCCTCGATCCATCGCTAACTCTTGCGCCTCCCCCCATTCCTGACATGCAGCGCGTATATCGCTTCTGTAGCACCGCTGCAGGGTGAGGCTGTGCCACAAGGGTACGATGTGTCGCACTCTTAGGCGGCATCCGGAACACATGTCCCAGCCACGTAACACATCTCTTCGTGATTACGTCAATTACCGAAGGCTGCTGTGTCTGCTCACGAACTCGTCTGTTTGTAACACGGTCGTACCAATGTCCCCTAAGATTCGGCGGAGACATCGATTCTCGAAGCTCAAAAGCCGAGACCTTTGAAGCTTAGTAAGATGCCATGTCTCACAGCCATAAAGGAGCACAGGTAGCACGCACGCGTTGAACAAACGGCATTTGGTCCTCACAGAATACAGCGTTGACTTCCATGCGACTCCAAGTTGGCTGAATGCAACCCGCCATACCCATGCGGATTCCAAGCTCACTAGAAATACCACCATCTGACCACCAACATAGAATGTTTTATAATGGTTATAAGTTATTTGATATATTATAAGTATCACCATTCTTTAAAAAATTAACTTCAATGAGTGAAGTTTTGGCCCTTGATCCAGGGATGTAGGGCGGATCCCAAGAAGCAACTAATTTTGTGCGGAGAACGATATTTATTAAATATGCGATATTACAATACAGCGTATTTATTATAATGCATGTGATAGTGGAGCACCCGGGTGCGACCCGGGTTTCGCCTTTCGCCATCTTCAGGCACTGTGTATACTCACCAAAAGGCAAATAAACACTGACAACGAATACTATTTATTAACTCTAACTTATATAACGAATCAATACAATAAAGTAGGTAAAAACTCATATTTATCTAGCCAACGTTTCCGGGGCGAGCCTTATTCATTAAACCTTATGTCGGGTATTGTATTTTCTATGTAATTATTTAGATTCTTATGTGGTTTATTGCTTAAAATATAATATTAAAATAAAAATCGGTGGGCTTGCCAAACCACGTCGTAGTTTGTTATTGTTCAAAACCTCAAAAATGATAAACCAAAAAATAGAAGCATCTACTCGTTACCGCAAAAACAGTTCGTTAAATATTAAAATAGATGCCGGATCCCGACATTTACTTAAAAAGGTGACGTTTGGGAACTCTAGAACAATAGAAATTTTAAATAAATACTTTATTAGCCTCTTCGTATGACGTAGGGGTTTATTCATGTAATGATATCACAGACAAATTAGGTCTACCCCAAGCGACCATTTTACAACAATAAAGGTACCATCATAACATCACATTCGCCATGGATTGTTAGATTTAGATTATCAACCCATGGCGTTATTTAATTTAGGCGAGTGACCTCTGCGACCCCGATGTCTCTGGCCACGCCCGTTAAGCCCCTGCCGGATTAATGTAATATTCATTATCTAATTAATGTTGACCCTCCAGTTTACATCTTCGTAAGTGTTCCTTCGGGGTGCTCCAAAGGCTCGGCTATATATTTTTAACGAAGCGATTTTGAACCGGAATTATGTAGTCCCTGCACTTTAAGTATTAATTATTTTTCTTCTACAAAAGATAAAATTTTGTAATATCAAGAAATTATTACATAATTATATATGAGGGGCTGACGATTATGGTTATACGTCATGTGACATATACGTCAGTAAAAATAGTTGGGACACGGCCACCTCTAATGGAAGCCATACCTATGCAAAGTCCGTTGTCCTATTTCGTACCACTCAAAATCAAAATTTACCCATTTTCACCTGATTTTTTGCGTTATTAATAAATTACATGACATGAAGTTAATATTGTAAAAACTATTAGAGTATAATTATTGTTCAAAATATACCTATATAAAATAAAAATGCTTCATGTAACTTTTAACCAGATTATTTACATTGTGTAAAACAAAAAAAAAAAATATTGTAGGGCTTTCGAAATAAATTTCTTTTAAAACGTCTAGTACGAAAAAATACGTATTGTTAAGTAATTATTTCGTTAAACTGCGCAATGATAATATTGTAGCATTGGATCACATGATAAGAACTGATGTGTATAAAAAAGTTTTATTATTTTTATATCAACGTATTTAATTTGAATGTCAAACTTTTTCGTGGAATAGTTATAAGGATCATTTGAGAACAAGACCGCATCTACAAAATGTAGAAAACAGTTTCTTATGTATATTTTATTATCACATAATTGACTTTGAAGTACCACTACATTTTTAATAATCGGCTCCTCCTGTCATTATTGTATCGGTCGTATTCAAATAAAAATATCCGCAAAATTATTTTTGTAGATATCATAACACTTAGATATAATTTAATTTTCGATTTTTTTTATGAAGGGCCTTTTTACTTTCATAATGTTTTCATTACCTATAGTATAAGTGTGATATAATATATATATTATTTTATTATATGTATATTGTACTTTATGAAATGACATTAAAAGCAATTGCTATACGCTTTTAAATCCATTTAATCAACGGATGCTGGATGAAGATCGTATCTACTTTATAGTATTGTAGCACCGAAATATATATAATGTATATATCCATTGCCGCAGTGGTGCTTAACTAGACTTTTCATCTCATTTATAACGAATAATATGTTTCAATAGTTTTTTTTTTTTTTTACTAAAAAACCTTATAAATCCGGCACCCATTCAGGATTTTTTTCCAGCGAACGAATTTCAAACAAGGAAGTGCAATTTATGAAGAATTTAAAATACTTTTATTTAGTTTTCTCCGGTATACGTTTTGGCTAGCCTTGGTAGTATTTATTTCCTTTCTTAGTCTATGTCAGTTCCTTAGTCGGAGCAAATGGACACCACTAGATACCACTAAGTTCCCTGTCGTTACCAGTATTTTGCGTCTTCCAGGTTATGCCAGCATCCCGTAGCTCCGTCGTATACATTCTGTGAATGGTATTCAGCGACCTTCCAGGAACCGAATGTATTATAGCGATCGCCGCGGCTAGCCTGACTAATCTACTTAACTTGGCAAAAAAATAATGCACATTGTCAATTATTATCATCATCATTCTTCTGGATTCGCTTTCATGCTCTTGGCGACGTGCATTACTATGTCACGTATTCCGCGTTGTCAAACTAGTAGCCTCTAGGTCTTAGACTATAGATACATCTAGACGCCACCCATTGCATTGCTAAATGAAGCTGCGTGCCGTGCGTTTGGATTGTGGGCGAGCGAACGCATTCGTATACAAATGTTTGAGACCATAGACCATTTCGCTAGTGCTCGCCCAAAGTGCTCGCACTAGACGCTCAGAATTAAAATATAATTTTCTATTTTTTTACGTTATAGTATTTTTAAGCGGTCAAAATGCAACCATTAGGGCTTGCGCAGACAGAGAGCGGTCGGAGTTCTGCGTTCAACCGACCGTTGACCGCTAACGTTCAGGGACAGCAGACAGGTGGCGGTCAACAATAAGCGTTCCATTTGTTTACAAACGTTGTACTGACACAAGCGCTGCATAATGCGAGACCGCTATATTCCGACTGCGAGTGGAAGTGAGAAAGCACCGCTGTTGCGTACTCACTCCCCCGTGTGGTTTCGCTCTATGTTGTGTGACTGCTCAAATTCCTATGACGGGACTGGACGGGAGGTACGGCGTTCTTTGTAATTCCGGGCATAGAACTCCAGAACTCTAGCGTTCCAATTGACCGGCGCGGTCTGACCGCCGGCTGTGTACCCATACAGTATGAAGTCCATACAGTACAAAGAACGCCGAACTCCGAACGCGGAACGCAGACCGCCTGACCGCGCTCTGTCTGCGCAAGCCCTTAGGTAAAGATATCCATAATTTAAGTTATTTTAAAGAAACACGGTCACTTGATATTAAAATACATAATAATAATTGACTAAAAATATTTTCCATTGACTTTATGTTTAACACAAAAAATAGCAATTTTAGCAACACGGTTATCGACGCTTAGTTAAGCAATAAACTAAGATTTGGCGGCGACACCGTAGCAAACCATCTCCCACATCTTTAAACCTTTTATCTTACTCTAGCGCGTGTCGCAGAGATTATAAGGGTGCCGAATACTTTCTCACTCGCACGTATGCATCGTTTTTGTTCAGGCCTTGATAGATCTCTAAGTATACCTTTCATACGTTTTCTCCCTCTTGGATCTGTCTCTTATTTGCCCACTTGTCTACTTCCATTTTTTAAAACTCAATCACATCGCATACCCCCTGTGAAAACTGAATATTGCTATAGAACGGGTTGTCTGTCACATCCAACTTTGTTGACACCAGTATGTTGGAGCGTGAGAGTATCGTAGTTTATCTTGCTTTTATGATGGGTTGGCATAGATCCTCTTCTTGACGTTAAAATATAAAAGGAGTTACTTCTCCTCCTCTTTTGAAGCCAATTGAGATGCTGACGCCAGGTAATGTAAAAATGGAAGGTACATTAATAAATTATCACCTGCTATCAAGTCACTATTTAACTGAAAAGCAAAAGATCTAACTTGCAAGTATGTTACACTTTTATTTGATTTAATAACTGATGGACGTTTTTAGAGCAACGGACAATAAATCACCACATTTTAATAGAGATTACATTGATCTGACAAAATCACGGTATGCCAGAGCATCCACGATACCTAACGTAGAACTTACTATACAATGTATGAATTACACCCTATATAGTAGAAAAATTACGTAATCGATGCAGAGTGCAAGTAATGATCGGTGCAAACAAATAAGTTACAATGTTGAGTGTGTAAAGAATATTCTAGGACGAATGCAATAGAAATAAAATGCAATTATAATTAATGGATATCAAAAGAATATTCTAGAGAAAACATTAATCAAAAGAATAGTTTAAAGTTAAAACGGATGTGTGGTAGATAAGTAAATTAAGGGAATAACATTATTGTTATTGAGGTTTTTATTCAATTCTAGACAATAGGGTAGATAATAATATTACAAAAAACTGGGTTTAGGTACATTATAACATTGAGATATGTATTTCATTACCAGTATAATAATTAATAAGCTTAATTAAAATTGCACTTACAACAAAAGTTGCACTTACATTTCCTGGCCTAGATATCGTTTATGGATTTTGTTATAATTATAATTAGTAGCTATTGCAACGCTCGTGGGCCAATGTTGGGCGTGGATAGGACCGTATTTGAAATAGGTTTGCTGTTATTGTGGATGAGTTTAATCTCGTTTAGTGGACTTGCGCCAACCCGAGTGAGGCGCCTTTGTTAACACAGATAGGAAATCCCAATTTGCAATTTATATGCATATTATAGTGCTTTCATTAGATTTCTGACTTCTATTAACTATATTATTAGGTATATTAATTTTACTGAAAATCTCTAGAATATATCAATATTTTCACGGAAAAGAATTAAACTTAGTACCTACTTATGAATCGTTACTGAGTTGTTAAACCTCTGTTGTCAAAATTTGCTTATTTTTTATATTTTCTATTCGTTTAGGCGTCATAATTTAACAAAACCTCATTGCTGTATGTACCAATAAAATTAAAATATAATTATTTTATATAATAATGTTGTAACAAGACGTCTTATTTTCGTAATTCCTCTAATCTAATGTAATAATTCTGTACCAACCGGGAATAGGTAGGTACGTCTTGTTTTCAGATTAACATAAGTCATAATACTCATAACTCCTAAATTAAATAAGTTATTAATTATTTAACAAAATACGGTTAAATTATAAAACTGTATCGTTATACATAGTTTGTTTGTATAATTAAATAAACATATTGTATAATTAAATGTAAAATAACACCGTGAAAAGTTGCTTCTGGTGTAGGTACCTACTTATTAGTTACTAGTTAGTACAGTATGTACGTCATCAATCATCATATCGGAGCTGTTATAAATGCATACCTACTCTATGATGGCTATTTAGATAAATCAAATTATCACAGACTCGCCTAAAAATTAACATTATCCAGGCATTGTAAAATGTTAATCCGTTAAAAATATTGTGCATTAAAATACCCACTGTTAATACATTAATCTTAATCAAACCTATTAAAACTTTATTAGGTGTCACGCGATCCAAAACACTACAAGTCTCTTCAATTTTTTGAAGTTATACTTCTTAAGGCGCGTTTGGAAAATCAGATCAAAGTGTTTTATTGGCGTGTGACATGTAGGTAACACATAATTTATTTTTTCACACAAAAATAGATTCACTCGATTGGATTCGAACCACCGATTGTTCGGTTATCAGCTGAACGCACTACCATTACGCCACAGTATGATACTCAAATCGTGACAATTATACAGTATACTATTATAGTTTAGAATTGTTCCGTTGCCTAGGCAGCGAATTTATAATACAATATAATATTATTGTTTAGAATTGTTCCGTTGCCTAGGCAGCGAATTTATTATTGTCGGCCATTTGCAATTCCTTACGTAAACAAACTATTAAACATCATAGTGGCAGTTGTTACTTTAAAAATAAAAAAACAACGATAAATAATTATATAATTTAGTAATTTAAGTTAAAGTGTATAGAAATAAACTAACAGCGTTCCAATAAGCGGTTCTTTTTCTTGAGTGTATAATTTAACAAGATAATTAAGAGCTAGTCGAAGAATGTAGGTTATCACAAGATTTGTTTTTGTTTTGTTACACCAAAGAAGTATAACTTCTAACGCGCGTACATAAGTACACACACCGATTCTTTTTATCAGCTTGTGGGTAGATACACCCATCAGTTGGGCAATTATTTATTTTATACTGAGACATTAATTTTCGCAGTACAACTGTCGAAGATTTGCCATTTCCGTAGTATGATTGTACGATTTGCATGCGTAGTGCGTTGGAGAAACAATCATTTGTGTTAAATGGTAGACTTTCAACTGACGATATGTCAAAAAATATTTGACAGGTAAGTAACAAATGACAGGACTGCGAAATTCGTACCACGAGTTGGATAACTCTGTATAACCGTGACATTTTCAATGGGAGAGAGATGTGTACGACAATCATTCCGAGCAAAACCGACCTGTCGATTGCGAATTCACGCGGGGTTCAGTAGACGGGATAGAAACTGATTGCACAGCATTGAAAGTGCTTTGGTTTCTCGACAACAATAGGAAAAGCGGTTTACGGACCAACACCTGACGGAAACACCATCAGTGACTGTTTTCTGTTTATACACGATTCCCTATAACGCCGAAATTCAAAGGAATTGGTATTTGTTGTACTTAAATAATAAGGTTTGTTGCTAGTATTGTTTTGTTCCAAGTTACTAAACAGAGAACACTCATTACATGCATTACCCACCTAAATTAGGATTTTCAATCCCATAATTCCGCTCGCTTTCCATGTGAACTTCCTTGGAACCATAATGAAAACCCTGCGTCAAATGTAGTGTATTGAATATACCCTGTCGGAATTATATGTATTAATCGGTTCTGGGATAAGCAATAACTTTACTAGCCCTACCATCGTAAATTCAATCGCCTATGGAGGACGGCCTTGCACTAACCTCGTTCGTCATAATACCAATTGAATGTGTGAATATAATACCTTAAAATATACCAATATGACTTGTTTATTAAATTTTAGTCGAATAGTGCTATTAAATCTCTACAGGTAGTAATACAACTAACTATATTTGCTATCAGTGGCGAAGGGTGAATGTAGGCTGTTAAGATCTGCCCTAAATAGTGCACACTAAACTTTGTCAGATATATGGGTAATGTTCGGTTATACGGAATACAGCGGAAAACGCATTTTGAAAATAGCCGATAAACTGGATTATTTGTTAGTTTGGGTTAGTTTAGGTTAGGTTAGGTTGGGTTAGGTTTGGTTAGGTTAACCTAACAAATAATCCAGTTTATCGGCTATTTTCAAAATTCGTTTTCCGCTGTATTCCGTATAACCGAACAGTACCGATATATTATGTTATATGTATTTCGTTTTCATTGAAATGATACTACAATTTACAGGTGATGTTGGTTAGTTTTTAAAATTCAATTAAACTCTGCGAAGACCACGCCATAATAGATTATAGTCAAAAAATATCCGTCTAGCTATAAAATATCTAAATATATGCCATTAAATGATACATAATTTTGGATATTTTATAGAAAGAATAATATTTTTTATCTATTATAGTTGGGTTTATGTAGGGCTTATTGAATTAAAAAAATGAATAAAAAAGTGTGCACTATTTTGTCGAATCACCCATAACATGCCAAAATTATTAAGTATGGTTTTATTTAGGCAAGGTTTAATTGATTTTTAAAAACTAACCAACACCATCTGAAAATTGTACTCTTAAGGGCGGACGTGCTCAGCGTGGGTCATAATGGAGCTTTTTTTCTATTTTTAAAGCATGATCCTGGACATTCCTTAAACGTTGTAGATAATCTATTTATATAATTTTGAAGCCTTATTATCCTTTATATTTATTTTAAACATTTAATGACTGCATAAAGTATTTTTATTACATAAAATAGTATTCTTTTAAACGTCTCGCTCGAATGTTTTAGAATATAGTCATATTTCAGTACATAAATGTGCAGTGGTGTTAAGATTTTTTACATTTATTAATTTTTAAACAGATTTATAAAACCATCAGTAAAATTTAAGTCGACATTATTATAATGAAATATTTACGATAAAAACTATATTGATAATCTCTGTGATCCCAAATTTGATAAGAATTAGGCATTTTATTATTCAAAAAATGGGCAAGATTAACACATTTGAAGATAATTCTAAAGATACTCAATATAAGCTATGTCTTTGACAATTCAAGTGTGATAAACATCCTACGAATAATGATTGCTTTATAATACTTATTGACCTAAGAATAAGTTGTATAAATTGTAAATTTCGATCGTAGTGCTAGTTATTGCTCATACTTAGAATGCAATAGTATGTTTGTAGAAAATGATCGTTTCATACTGATATAAAAGGTAATACGTTAATTAATTTTAAGAAATATTTAATCAAAAAACTTTGTTTACTACTGCTAACAGGTTACTGCATTCCATACGAAGATTAGCAATAATTACCACTAGCACCGTAACTCGCCTATGGAACAGTCTTGCACGAATCTCATTCGTCCTAATACCAATGTGTAAATACTGAATATAATACCCTAAAATATACCAGTAGGTATGACTTATGTAGTAAATTTTAATCGTGGAGTGCTATTTATACATCTGCTATGCTTCCTCGCTTTGATAGAGATCTTCGTTTTAGGTTACCAGCCCATAAACGCAATCGCTCCCGATCCGATCGGAGCGACGTGCATTAGGGCTAAGTGCACCGTCTTTGTTGGCACGAGGGGACGGCAGGCCAGCGTTAATCAAGAGTTAGATTGCCCTTCCGCCCTATCAATTTCCCTTCGCCAGATATTCAATTCGGCCAGCCATCAACGTCGCAATCATAATCAGCTGATGTCCGTTCGTTCGCCTTTGAATCGATGTATAGCGGCTGGTTGTTGTTGATCTTCTTCCATCATTCTTCAGATTATAAAATTACATTTTTGCTTAATATAAAATTACATTGTTTTGCATCATTCTATCGTTCTCGCGAATATTATCCGGACTATAACAAATGCCATAATCATTATATACCTATATATTTAGGAGCGAAATTGATAATTTACATTGTTTTCGATATTATATTCAACCCTTACTTCAAGGTCATCTCCAAAATGGACTAGTTTAATAATAATTATCAAATTAAAATAATAATTACAATTGCGTTGAATAAGTACCTATCTACCTAAACACATAGCAGAAGTACGAATAAACTTCACTGCAATTTTAATTATAACCACAGCAAACATAAAGGTTCCGTTTTAATTTCCTGAAAAACGTCCACTGACTGTAACTAAAGAATATAAAATGTTTCAGCTCGCTTCTGTATTAAAACAAAACTGTGAATTCAGTCCGCATAAATGTGCATTGTTTCAGCTGCATTTGCATTTCTAACGTAACTTATCATTCAGTGTCCTACATTTTTAATTCTGTTTTGCTTTTGACTCAATTGTTTATTTACAGTAACCTAACAGTTGGAATGCTGACGTAAGGATAATAATTTTGAAACAATATAAATAATATCTTTAAATTATAAGTAGTGCTGTGTGGGATGGCGATGTAGTTTCACGCGAAAGTATACACAAAAATCATCATCAATCTGAATGAAAATACCGTCAAGAAACAACAAATAGATAGATAGACAAGCAGTGATAGAATAATCAATTTATTGTATCAACGAATACTATGAATGAAAATGTACAATAATTAATTGTGGACATTTCGAACATAGTTTTCGACCTCACAGAAATTATGAAAAATTATCAAATATTGTTAATTGGATACGTCGATTAACAGCGGGATTATTAGAATTTTAACTTGTGAGATTTCTTTTTTGTTCGCTGTCTTGACGATAACGTATATCTTCCAAACATAATTAAATAAAATAATTACAAGATAAAAAGAACTTTTTATATAAGTACAACGTTTTTAAATTTTCTGTTGAATTATTATGCTCAATATGCTCAAACTTGTACTTGATATGAAATAAATAAAAAACAAACAAATATAGAATATCTACTGATCAGTGGCGGCCGGTGACAAGAATATGAGGGAGTGCAAAAAAAACTCACCTATTTATACAAGAAGTCCATCTTCCATCGATTTTGAAAACACGTCGATAAGACGAATATCTATACTTAACATCGCAAGAGCATTTAGCCTGTCTTGAGTCATTGTATTTCTCAAAAATGACTTAACGGTACTGTTCGGTTATACCGGAGGCAGCGGAAAACGCATTTTGAAAATAGCCGATAAACTGGATTATTTGTTAGGTTAACCTAACCAAACCTAACCTAACCTAACCTAACCCAACCTAACCGAACCTAAACTAACCCAAACTAACAAATAATCCAGTTTATCGGCTTTTTTCAAAATGCGTTTTCCGCTGCCTCCGGTATAACCGAACAGTACCGACTTAACCTTTTCTAAAGTTGAGAAACAACGCTCACTTCCCACTGAAATCATCGGGATTGTACAAATTATTTTTAATAGGGTAACACTTTTGCCAAATACTTCCAGTAAATTATTATTAGTGAAAAGTTGAAGTATCAATAATGCTCCAATAGTAACGTAGAAATCTTCTCTACTGTATAAGACTATTAGTTCATTTTTAAGTTTAAATTTGTCACGTTAATAATAATTATTCATTATTTATAATTAAGTATTAAATTACCCGATTTAAAAAAATTCATTTACTAAAATATAAAGCCAGCCGGCTAGGTAGGCGGCTAGCTCTCTTCAGTACACATTTTAAATATACGTATGATTTTGAAATGATTAATGCGAAACATAGCTGATAATTTGGCATAATTCGGTCGCGTTGTTTACGGAACTCTAACTGTGACCGCCGATTTTTAAAAATTCATTGCGTGCGGCCGCATTGTAGATATGTTTCAGATAATGCATATTTACATATTCCAAAGTTTTAGCGTTGTCCATCGAGTAATAAGATAGTTATAATAAAAGTTATAAAAAATAAATGTCACCTCCGCGCATTGCCAATCTGCCCCTATGTTAAACGTCGAACTGCAAAAAATGATATAAACTTTGCAACGAAGGAATTTCGGCACATTTAACATGAGTGACATGCTTATTGAACATATTTAAGCCGAAACGTCGATATTGAGTGGAAAAAATTAATATCTTCGGTATTTTCTTTAAAATCAGCCCATGTCAGATTCAAATCGCAGAACGTTCCCGCGACACGACAGTGCTGTAATCTGTCATATAAAATCGCAACTTCGTTTAATGAATGCATTTTCAAGATACCTACGATGACGTTATTGAATTGAATCGTCGATTTATGCTCTAAATTCCCATTGATGACATTCTGCCGCTACGGCAGCTATCCAAGGTAGGGTTGTATCGAAGTATTAGCACTTGTTGTGATCCAAAAGCAGTCTTTATACTTACCCACCTATAGAATAGATGATGCGCCGATGTGAAAAATAATTGCTTCATGAATTCGACTCGGAAAATTAATTCCCATTAAACTATAGGACAGTGGGTAGTTATCGACATACTACCTACACAATTACCTACCTAATGATAAGGTTAATGATACCTACCTAATCTCAAAATGACCACAAAAGAAATGGGGCCTTTTTATCGTACTTACTTACCTATCAAAATAGGTACCACCTAATCTCAAATCGACCACGAAATAGGGCCCCATTATCGTTTCAAATAAGAAAAATTATAAATAGGTAGGTAGGTACCGTTCAATGAATGAATACTTGGCTGAGCTAATAATGTCGGCCAATGTAAACTGTCATCCGTCTCGATGTGAATCGCTAATTAAAATAACGATGAACAATAATAATTTCACTTGTAAAATTCTCATTCAACGACAGTACCTATGCTCCATGTTCCTTCTTATTGAATAGATACCTACCTACCTATCTGTACAAAATAAGCGTAATAATATATATTATAAGTCCTATGTAACTAGGTACCTACTTCAATGCGGCAAACACTAGGCTAATTAATTGTTAAAAGCTACCCACCCACCTACGTCTACAATTCTACACCTAAGTACCTATTTATTCTCAATAACAGCCTTTCTGTGGAATACCCACCTGATTAAAATCATAATGCACCTAAGTACCAAATTAACAAGCTGAACTGAACTGTGTGTACATCAAATTTAAGATACCTACCTATTGAAACACTAATAGTAATAGGGTAATCTCAAAATGAAAATAAAAAAATTAATCCACCAACGTTAGCATAATAATATCGGCGAAATCGGTGAAACCGGGAGCGGCTTACGTTGAACTAAACTTACTAAACTAACCGTTTGATAAATAAGTCGGGAATAGGTATGTTTCTATTTTTGCACTGCATGCATCGACATGACATTAGTCATCAATAATTAGGCTTCCAACTATATCTCGACGCGTGGCCTAAGCGCTTGTGTTGGAATATTTATATCGGCCAGTGTATGATTTTATTGTCCGAACGCCGAGTTAAGCTTTGTGTGCTATGGCATTAGGTACAGGCAACCTCCTGAAGAATTAACTTGGAAAACATCATTTCCAACGAAGATTCATGTAGTCTTATAGAACTTTGTTGGTTTTGATTCTACTAGCCTCATTTGTCGATCTAAATTTTTAAATGTATGCGTGAAAAATAGTGTAAATTCAAGGTACACTTTGAATTTTGCTCCTTGGCATGTCTCACCGATGGAGGCATGTGTGTATTGGTCGCGTCTCATTGGTGTAGTTACGTGTGTATTGGTAGACGGTGGCGTTGGCGCGTCGAAATCACATGTTCGAATACGCGCGGAATTCAAAATGATTGATTTCGTATAAGTTTCCGATATCGCATTTTTCGGAATACATGGGGGTTGTATATTATATATTTTTATTTAATCGATGATGGGAGTGCAGTGCACACTTTGCTCCTTTACTAGAGCCGTCCCTGCTACTGATATGTCATTTTGACATTTCATTTTGATTTCCATAGTAACGCACGTATATATTAATAATTTAGTTGCTAGGACCACCTCCTTAGCAACCAATAATAGTCTTTTACTTTTTACGGATTTTTCTGAAATAACTTTTCATACAAAATAGAATTAACTGAAAATTATTCAATTCTGCTTATAGATGGCTAAAAATATTAAAAGAATGCATTGGCATCGTGTTCTGATATATTCTAAAAGTTTAAAATGTCTAGCTAGTCGGGAAGTTAGTTAAAAATCGATTGCAAGATTTGTACTGGACAAACAACCACCGGACAAACAAGAATACGATCTAATAAAAACGTTGTAAAAAATAATAATAGTTACCCAAATATTAGATATGTATGAGAAACAAGCCAATCAGGATAAAGTATGTAGAATCTTATTTATAAAAAAATATTTTTCCAATATATAATGTTTTATCCTCGATCAATTGGGGTGGGGGATGAGCTTATTGCATACGTTACTCATCGTATAGATATTGAAATTTCATTCCAGGAATCACCAATATTTTTAACGGCTTTATACTATTCCAGACTTGGTTAAAGATTTGCCTTTCTGTCCATCAATAACTCTTAACTCCTTGTCTTTAAGTACAGCCAAATTAAAAAATACACATTTTTTAAATCGCGTAAGTACGAATTCACGTAAGTCGAAATTTTTAAATTGTTTTATTTTCAAATCACCCATAAATCTCAACCTCGACGATCAACAAAGGGCTACCGGTAGGTATATGATTATTATCTGATTATTTACTTTCATATTTTGATTTGAATTCTTTAGCGTTTTAACTCATGTGGGTACTTATTAATTTCTTGTTATTAATCCACTCTGTAATAGCCAGCGTCAATTTATTGTCCCTTCTTACAAGAGCTGTAACTGCTGTAAGCACCACTTTTACTAATTATTATTGTCGGAAGACAATCCTCGTACAACTTCCACGGATGCTTTTTTTGATTCGATACAAGATGTACCGTCATATTATTCGTCTCGTCTAATTGATCATAACTGCTCCAATTGACTTAATTGGCTGTTATTAACATTTTTCTAGATATTAATGTTTCCGCCGTATGTCTGGATTCCAGCGCTTCATTTTATTATGAATCTCATTTCGGTCAAAAAAACGTGTTGAATTATTACCTACATTTTTTTGAGTAGGTGGACAGGTCGAGATTGTGGGTACAAGTCAGAATTTTTGTACCAACAATATATTATTTATCATTTGTCTAATAAAATAATGAAGTCGTCGTGCCGGGTCTTCGCTACGGTAGCTACATAGCGATTCCCAACCTTTTTTTCATTAACGGAACTCTTGAAACATTTTCTTAAATCTCGGGGAACCCCAAACTGACTGACTAAATCTCGTACATCACTATCTTTCCTATATTTGTTATGTCTCTTTTCAAAACTGGAATTATTCGAATCCTTCCATAATTTGTCGCCACATACGGACCTAAATAACGTATACCCTGCTCTGTAAGGTATGTCATTGTCAGGTAGAATTATTAGTAAACGGTAATCAACTAATACTTTTGACAAAAATAATATTAAAGTAGTATTTATTTATCGGCCACACAGCAGATATTTATATATATATATATATAGTTTTCCGTACGATTTTTCATACATTTATGTTACCCAAAACTTATTGCGGGTCAAGAAACCCCATTTAATAATACATGGCATATGATAACATTGGCAACATCTTCACATTCATTAATTTATTTATGAAATTGACTGTTTTCCGACTGCATTTCTTCAGAGCATGGTCGCTTTTAACTCTCTTGATGCTCAATGATCACTAATTCTGCGCTTAAGACATTTTTGTCTGCTCTTACGGGGGATTGTTTCCAATCCTGACGTCCTGAAGAATTTGCATTTATATGCGTCCGTCAATTACCTACGTGATTGCAGCAATGACCGACCTCTTCTGGTTCTGAATTGTTTCCTCGTGCCAGGCTTATCAGGCACCGCTGGCAAGGGGTGCGAGACTAATCAATATTATACTCCCCAGAGACATTTTCAGTGATGTGCTGTGTTTTTAGTTTTTGAAACATCAAATGTGCAGTTTATTACAAATGACTAGTAGCTAATTTAAACATCTGTCTGGTGGTACCCTTTCCATTTAATTCTCATATATTTAGGCCCTCTCTATATACCTACACAAATATGTCTGGAATATGATAAGAGAAAACTTCTATTTTAAGTACCTACCTTCGTGAAATTTTACTCGAATCCTATATTGTTATTATTATTTTTTTTATTCAACGAGTGATTCACAAGATTTAAGAATGTAACATTATTTATTGAACATAGTTACATAATTTGAAAACATCTGTGAGAAATATAGGTCACACGTAGCTTATCGGTCAGAGCACACGGGCACGAATCCCAGGGTGCGCGGATTCGAATCACGTTAGGTGTCATATTTTTTCAAGTTATAAATTTCACACGTCTTTAAAAAATATATGTATTTTGTTATTGATTGTTTATTCTATTTGCGCTTATTAAATTTTTACTAAACATATTATTTCTTGGTTTTTTCAGAAACATCCACACGTTCTGCGACGCCCTAGTCGGACTCATTACATATTGGGTAAGTAATCCATTATAATATAACATATCTCTCATCGCTTGTAGTTTCTGATACACAGCTACTTTATCGAAGTTATGTGAAGAAATTGCCAAGCCAATTATTCATACGTTTCAAAGGATGTCTTCATATTCAAATTTCATTGTCACGAACTAACAATAGTATATAGCTGCGTATGAAAGCAAATTGATGAAAGGCATTATTTATTTAGACTTGTCCCTACTACATATTATACGACTGATTGCGTAATCGATTTTTGACTCTGAGAGATAGCTCTTCCTATTTTGTACGTTGGAAAGGTAGCTATCACAAAAATACATTTATTTATTTTTGTTGTATATTTTTTGATGTCGGACATCGTCGATGATTTTAGCCATTTTTCCTACCTATCGTTGCTCTGAATATGGATGGAATGCTGAGTTCACACCAGACTCTTAGACCACCCGCTCACGCAGAAACTAAAATCGGACGAACTGGTTGGTGATGGAACTCATAAATTGGCCAGTGACTGATGCCTAGCACACGGCGCTACTGAAACCTGATAATCTCATAACCTCAAAGTGTCAAACCCATTGTCTTTCCCACTTCATTCTAAGCTTTTTTCCGAAATATATTTACGGGAATATTCTGGCAGCCTGTAATCATACAGGCAGGAGTATTTCTCAACATTTGCCACATATTTTAAATTGAAAATCGGTTCGCCCATCTTTAACTTTGAACTTCTTGGCTTGTTATTGCTTGTTTACTTCAGTGCTACAAAGTTTGTTAAGAAAATATGACTTTTCATCGAATCTACTGATATTGGTACCACTGTTTTATGGGTGACTGGAAACTGAGAGACTGGGAGACTGGCATGTCGTGTCTCTTCGGTTTCGGTCGCGTGAGTTTTAAAACTGAGATTCCAGTATTGCCGTCAGCGAGCCGCCATTGAAATACATTAGCTAGATACTGGAGTTTCAGTCTCGTCTTTTTTGAGTATTCACGTGAGCGGATGGCCTTAACATAATTGAGCTAAACGTTCTTCTACCAGGACTGAATGATAAGACGCCTCCCCCACTTCTGGCCAAATGCCCCTTCCTTCCTCACGCAACACACACTAAAAAACGAGGAATGTAAAGTTTAAGTTTTCGAAAAGTAGGTATATCGACGACATCTATGTTTTTTTTTACATTTCAATTTGGAAATCATCCTTGAGGAATCAACGTGAAGGTTTCAGTAAGTTGGCCTTTAACATAATATAGTCATTAACAAAAAAGGTTATTTGAAGAATATTGTATGGAAACCCATGGGTGGAGTACCGGACCGCCGAATGATAATAGAATGTATTGGCATCCCATTGACACATTTAATTTGAAGTCTACGGGAAATATGCGAAAATTTAGTGTGACAGAAAAACTTAACATTAAAACGTAAAGATTTTAGCTTCATTTTTATGTTGCAGAGTAGGTGTAGTGGATATTTCTTGGGATATTTATTATCAGGGATAATCCAACGGTCGTTCTTTCGCATTTCTAAAAGGGTATTGAAACCGAAATACGTTTTAGAGCTTTGTTTTTCTCGATGTAAAGTTCATTGAACACTTTGTTTTGGGTTGTAATTTGTAATCAATACTAAAAAGACAGCTTTCATGGCCGTCTGTCTGTAAGGGGTTTTATAAAAACCCGCGGAGTAACATTACCCTATAATTGCTTGAATTAATTAGGTCTTTATTTATATACTTGTGTTTTTGGTATTACATTGATTAATAATGACTAGTGCATCGACTGAATTTTAAATTTAATCGAATCACAAAAAATAGGTCTTTAACGAGTATTCTAAAAAAATACCACACTAATCTATTGCTAATTTCAACTTAAATAATTGATTAATTTTACGGTAAATAATGAGTGCATCGACTGAATTTGCAATTTAATTAAATCAAAAAAATATGCGTTTAACGAGTATTTAAAAAAAACCTACACTAATCTTTTGTTAATTTCAATTTGAAGGTACAATTTATAATCAATTAATTTGCTTGAAATAATGATATCTCTTTTATTATAAGTTGCTCACATTTGACATATTATTATCATTCAATACTTTTTATACTGTAATGAACTTAGTTCTAAATTCGAACACCTGACAGATGATAGTATATCTATACATTCTATAGTCTATACCAGTGGTGGCAAACATATGGCACGCGAGATGATTTTGCATGACACTTGTTTGAAGAGAAATAATAAAATACCTATAATAATAATAAATAACAGATCGTACTGTATGAAAAATAACAGGCAAATACTCTTCATGAATAATCATTACAATTAATTTTAATATATAATTGCATAGATCGGTCCTTAGACTGTATACGTTGCATATGATATTATCGCAGTAACCTCACTAGGCAGCGGGGAATGCCGCGCCTCAAACCTCTAATTTTGATTGATTCACACTGCTTGGGACCACCGTTGCGAGAGTATGCCTCATTTGATCGGAGCAATTCAATTCAATTAGTGCGTAAATAACCAAAATAATTAATACATTAACAAATAATTTCATTTCTACCGACAAAAAATGACTATACCAAATAAGAAACAAAAACTTGGCGAAGCTAGTAGTGTAGTACCTACCTAGTAATTCCGGCAGACGGTTTCAAAATTGGTGGACCGAAATGTATGACGTAATTGGAAAAAGTGATAGAGCTATACTGCCTTTCTAAGGAAGAAGGCAGTAACTGACTCTCATGCACTTTCGAGATAAATGACATAATGTGGTTATTTTCCTACCTTAGTAGGTATTGGGAATTAATAAAAAACTGTGATAATTTTTATTAGTGGGATGTTAAAATACAAATAAAGCAATACTTAATAAACAAGCAGTAACTGCAATAAATAGGTGCAATTACTGGCTTTTTGCTAAGAAATTTGTATTATTTTAGCAGATGTTCATTTTTTCACTAATGATTTTAACGGTATTTAAGTGATAATTCTTATTTTAAAGTGAACAGAATATATAGCTTTCAAAATTACTTAACGGATGGCATTCACAACTCAATTTCACAAATTTTGCGAGTTACTGCCTTCTTCCTTGGAAGGGCGGTATATTATGTGTGCTATGTTCTGTGGGTGGTATCTAGAACATCATCATGTTTTAAATAGAATTTTAAAAAAACTATTTTTTTCCCATAACTGCTCGGCACGTCAGACAGTTGAGAAATAATGTTTGGGAAATTTTGGCACGCGTACGTAAAAAGGTTCGCCATCCCCGGTCTATACTATAAAAATATTGATATAATCATATTGCCTGATCTACGGAAAATACGTTTCACGAAGTATACAAGACCTCAGATGCCATCTTTATCGTTAATTGAGTCATTTTAATTAGACGATTTGCTTTATGATTGCGAATTGCGATACTAATGTCAACTTCATTACGCATATTATGGTACTCCTGAGGATTGTTCACTCACTGGAAGATATTATGGAATGAGAAATAATTACTATAATGTAGTCTATATTTCCAATGGTGCCATCGAGTTTTTAATAATTTAGACACGGATGTTGATAAATATTAATAACCAATTAGCGATATTACAATATTTTACGATGTTTCCGGACTAGCCCCGTGCAGTGCTCCCCAATCCGTTGCGCGTTACTTCACACTATTAAAATTATAAAATTATACCTCATATTGAACACACTCAGAAATTGCCAGGTGCAATTATTTCTAATAAAGAGTTTTTATAATAGTATTTAAATACAAATATAGAACCAAATAACTATATTATGAAAATTTAATGTCAATAACGATTGATGTTGGATAATTCTACATACTGGTCAATTTATTTTTAAAATACATATTATTTTAAATTGACTTGATATTTCTATTGGACCGTCATTCAAAATAATTACAATTTTAAATGATAGGTCACCATCGTTGAGAAAGATTGGTCACATAATAATGTATATGTATATGATGACAAGTATACATATTATAAACATATTTTTGAGCTGACCTTCGTGGGTGTCATCCGGGGAATACATAAATAATGAGAAGTGGGTTGCTTTTTGTGTGAGACAAGGTTTAATTCTCGAGTGTGGAGGAATATTGAATAAACTTAAACGCATATTAAAGAATATGTAATTTTCAATAGTTCCGTCTGTATCATAATATTGCTTAAAGTTTTTCAAGTAAACGAAACGCGCATTCGATATTGGTAATGTCTGAGGATACTCGGATTGTTTATGAAGTAATACACCGAATCTGGCTTCAAAGCCTTGGTCCATGGCGACTGGCTTTCACATTTCTGTCTTATTAATCTGTTCTGTGGTTAGATCATTGATATAGTTTATGAGGTCTTTCTTTTCTTTCTGTAAAATATACAAGATAACAAAGGGAGTTTGGTGTATTTCAGGATATTTATCCAATTCAATTTATTATCCAAACGTAATTTAGAGTGTCGAGTTGTGACTTTTGGAAATAGGTAGGCTGTGAAGATCATATAAAATAGCACACTTGTCAGTTATACTTACGGGAAATAAGAAGATAATACGATATTACTACTGATGAGTAGTGTGACACCCCCGTATAGTCCCCATTTGGGGATGTCTTTGTGTATCTGAAGAGGCCCGAATCGGTATCGAAGCCAGCAAATAATAAAGCGCTGATTACGAAAATAAATAATGTTGAATATCTGCTGGCAACAATGCCATAATTTTAACCGTTGACGATTTGCAACGTCGCCTTCTTTCGCCAACGGCTCTCGTTGGAAAAAATCACAAGATGGCGCAGAGATCGCGACAAGCAGCAAAATCGGGAACGCGTACATTTCACCCTCCGTAGAATTATATTATAAAAAAATGTAACCATATAGTATATTAACGTAAATAAACTCGCCGCTTTCCATCATAATTCCGGTGTATCAATTATTTACCTCCAAATCCTAAAACGCAGACGATAAACCAGAAAACAAAACAAAAAGTGACAGTTGAAAAATTCACACACACACACAAAATGGAGGGAAGTGATAAGTGGCCCCAGTCAACGTGGGACTACGCTTCTTGATTTTGATCGTCTGGAATCAAGAAGCAGGTGGAATTTCTTTCACCCGAACACACACCCTGAGATCCAAACACCGGAATAGGAAACGGCGAGGAAGAAACATCCAGAGGCTTGCCTCTGGTGGCGCTCAACAAAAGTATAATAATAAGCAGTAGAAAGAGGATGCTGCCAAAGCCAAGCCAGTGAAGAAAAGAGCAGAAACACCCGGATTGCGAAGTCATGGCTCCCGATGTACTCCCGACCAACTGCATCCGCCAGCGAACTTGGCCCACGGACGAGTGTATAGGGCAAGACCCTGGCTCCAACGAGGGAAAACGGCGTCAAATGCCCTGCATCATCAGCCGCTTGAGCCCTCTTCGTCAACAGCAGCATGTCTGTGAGCCTTGCAAGCAGCCCTGGCCCAGATGCACCATGATGAAAAGAGCTACAAAGCGGCCTTCTTCAGCTGAGCAAAGCAGCCTCCATCAGCGGAAAGCAGCCAAGCAGCATCCTCATCCATTAGCATCATAGATTAGTTAGTTTTAAGTGTTTTGTGTTTGGAAGCGATGTATAATAAGTTATTTCAGTGCTCGAAGTGGAAAATTTTACAACCCGGAGCGGTTGTATGAGGCAGAATGGCATTCCGGTCCATTTCGGGCCCTGATATATTTTTAAAATTATTTTTATAAACTCTAAAGCCATTTTAAGTATAAAATTAAGTTTTCGCATATTATATTAGTATAATATCAGTGTAGTGCGTGTAATTCGATAGCTGCGGCAGGGCAAGCGAGCAAAAAAGGGGGTCAAGTAATGCGCCGGTATGCATTTTCGCGAGGGATCGACTGATTTTCGGACGGTCGCTGTTGGGAAGGCTGGGTGCGACGTCCTCTCTCAGCATCCGCCCGTACGGTAGACATGGGGAGCCGCGAACCACTACGCCCACAAAGCGGCGTAGTGCTGCATCCGAAACTCTCCGGTTGCCGACGGTCCGAGGGTGTTGAGAGGGCTGGGCGCGACGCCCTCCTCTCTCAGCAGCTTTACGGTAGGCCTGGGAACCGCGAACCACTATGCTACAGTGCTGCATCCGAGTCTCTCCAGCCGCCGACGTACCGGGAGGGCTTCGATCCTTCACCGTCTAGAGACGCAACCACCCCTTATCAAGCCGCCGCACTGTCCAGTTACACACGCTATTGTAATCAGCCCTTAGTTGGCCCGATCCCCATTCGGGCCTTTCCGGAGAGGTGCGCTTGTGACACCCCCGTATGGTCCCCATTTGGGGATGTCTTTGTGTATCTGAAGAGGCCCGAATCGGTATCGAAGCCAGCAAATAATAAAGCGCTGATTACGAAAATAAATAATGTTGAATATCTGCTGGCAACAATGCCATAATTTTAACCGTTGATGATTTGCAACGTCGCCTTCTTTCGCCAACGGCTCTCGTTGGAAAAAATCACAAGATGGCGCAGAGATCGCGACAAGCAGCAAAATCGGGAACGCGTACATTTCACCCTCCGTAGAATTATATTATAAAAAAATGTAACCATATAGTATATTAACGTAAATAAACTCGCCGCTTTCCATCATAATTCCGGTGTATCAATTATTTACCTCCAAATCCTAAAACGCAGACGATAAACCAGAAAACAAAACAAAAAGTGACAGTTGAAAAATTCACACACACACACAAAATGGAGGGAAGTGATAGTAGGTATACACGAATGACAACGAGACACTAATTCGAGGAAATTTAAATAGCTCACTGACGACATAAAATTGAGCGATGAGTTTAAATTATGTATTTTCCTAAACATTTATACACAGCACAACTCATTAAATAAAACTATTTTTTGAATGCCATAGATTTTTCAAAAAATATATTATCTAATTAATAATTATTTTGAACAAGGCTGCAGTCATATACAATAATATTGTGCGCAAAGGTTATAGGCTTAGCCATCGGAGCCTACCGAATTGCATACATTGCGATAGGCATGCTGAGGTCACGTGGACGTGACATAGAGTCCATACAAAAAAAAACATCAGTATTCCTCGTCCAATAATCCGATAAATACGCTAAAGACAGATGGTGCGCTGTAACATTTTTTTTAAACCTTCCTACATAATATACCTACGTCAGGTGTCGTTGATTATTTTTATGGAAGTGATTATTTAAATAAGCGTATTTGCAATTAAAAATTATCTTTCTTAAGATTGTAGGCTTTCAATAATCGCCTGGTAGTATGGAGCCTTCGCCTCTGGTGCCGCTGCATTCTGCAGATTGGGAAGTTCTGGCCTAATGTACTGGATAGTTGACTAGGTACTTGATAAATGATTAATATAGTTTTTATGACCTTTTTTATTTGTTTACGAGTAGTAAATGATATTATATTTTCTAATAAATTTACCGAACGATCGCGTGACAACTCACCGTAGAATTAACTATACTCTTTTTTACACAGGTACATCATAAATTTACTACTTTTAGTCAAACGATAAATACTCGGGCGTCGCCACCATTCTGATAATTAGTAATGAACTCTTGATATTTATTTAAACAGGGAAATTATCATTTCTGCTTCAGATGGAGCATAATATGAGTACAGAGGTAGGTTTATTCAAAGACTAGTGGACGCGTTAGTCATTGTTTGGTAGCCATTTATAAAAACTTGAATTTAATGGGTTTTGGGTAGGGATAAGGTCGTTGGTAAATACCGATTCCATCGAATATGGATTCAAATACTTATCTCATGCATTGAAAGTTATATAACAATAATTTTAATTTCTACCCGCCAAAAAAAAATTAGACTCACCGAAAATTGAAAATAGAATCGGAAATTTATCATTAAAAAAACTCACATAAGTGGTATCAAGAATCGAGTTTATAATAAGCAATGCGTGCAAGATAAAATAGTTTTGTCGTGCGATAGGTCGCATGTTATAAAAAAAACGCTGGATTTTCTCAAAATTAAAAAATGTAACTAGTTAACATTTCAAAAAAAAAATCATTAATATTAACATTGTTTTCACAAGAACAATATAGTAATAGCTTACATGAGTCGCCTAGTCGCTAAATCTGCTCTAGAGGTTTTTTTTTTGAGTTTCGAGTAAATCACGAAAAACTATTTTGTACATTGACTTACGTTGATGTTGATGTTGATGCCGGTAGTGGTGACGTTAGTATAGATTTAAGCGTATGCTAAAAATCATGGTTTCAATCGCGATGTCTGATTGGTCGGCTATGTAGAGCGGCTTTAGCAACCTGTTATTTATCGTAGAGCGGGTTTGGCGACTGAAGTCAATATTCATTTGGGTTTTTTTACGACACAGATCAGAATTTAAAACTCGTACCTCGATAGACTGATAGAATTATCGATATAGCACATATGTACATTCAAAACTAATTTTATTGAAAAATCGTCCAGAGCGGGTTTGGCGACTACGCAACGCAAATAGAGTATGCTACATCTATTTTATTGATGGGCAAAATCTGGCCTGTGCAGTATTCTAGCTTTTTATGTGAAATTTTAAGGTGATTGCGTTATCTAAAGCAGTTAAATTTAATGCCATATGCCAAATGCGTATATTATAAGCTGGTTGTCTATTCATCAATGCTAGATCTAGATCTGGCAAGAAAAACGCTACGACGGTGCGGATATCCCATACAAACGGTAGGTTTCGAAGCTTGTGGATAGCGGTCGTAACAAGCTGATTGTATTTTAAATGATGTAGGAGTAATATGTACATTTGAATCTGTGGCCCAAACACCCTGAAATGAGCCCCCAGGCCAAGATGTTTGGAGGTCCCTCCACCCTATCGCTAAGGATAAGGGCGGTGTACTGTTCTACGGCAGCGTTTCCCAAATGGTATTCCGCGGAACTTCAGGGTTCCGTGTAAAATATAGGGTAATCCGTGTATTTTAGCGATGTTTGGTATTTTTAAATAAATTCACTTCAATTATCGGCTCTCGGCATCATATTATTATGAAGCACTGATCGCGGCCCCCTTTTGTGATAGCCAAGTAACATGCGACCGTTCGCCATATTGGATAAATAATCATTTTCATCAGTCAGGAAATACACTAAAATTATTTATAAAATAAAATTCTATTCGTGAAATAGGCAAAGTGGTGTGTGTTTATCTCACTTAATTGGTTGACCTGAAACGCCGGGCCCCCAGGCTAGAGCCCTGTCAGCCTCCCCCTTGTGGGAGTCATGTCTGAATCGGTAGGCGATCATCAATAGCATGAATAGATATACTTATTATTGTTTACAAAATGTATCATAAAGTAAACTCGATAGTTTACTGATGGCATGTTTACCGATTTCCGAGTTATTGCTTTTGATACAAGGTAACGTCACACGTTATGTAAAGTTGATTACTGCGTTACAAATCAAACTGATGTGTGATGCCTAGTAACCTAGTATGCGTTCGGAAGTAATTGATATCACAAAGAGAAGGTCGTTTGTTTGCGATTAGATATTTTTTAGATGCAATGTAATGTCTTATTTACATATTTGTTTAGTTAGATGCACGATGCACGTGCGCTATTCATTTGTGTGTTGATCAGTTTTATTGTGCAGTGGAAAATATAAATATTCATTAATTGACGGGCTTAGAAACAATAACAGCAGTTTCCATTTTCGTGAAACGTTAGCAAGTCATTAAAAATGTCTTTTATCTTTCTTATATGTATAATTTATGTTAAAAGTCTTTTTAAATGTATTTTCTATATAAATAATATATAGCATATTGTAATACTTTTTTTAGAAATTAATCCTATAAGAGAGAAACACGACATTTTTTATAAATATAAACTTCCGTTTTTGTTTCTATAGCCCTCAACTGATTCTAATGCAAGCGACACATCATAATATGCAATTGCATTTAAATCATACACGTACAGCGGTGATTCCCAATCTTTTTTGTTTGTCGGAAACCTTGTATCATTTGTAATATCTCAGGGAACCACTATTTATATGACTGACATAATAATATTAAAATCATGATTTTGCATAACAGGTAGGTATGTGCATTTGTTCAGGGCGTTCAGTGCGATGTGGAGACTTGAAGTACCGGCTGATTTTGAGGCCCTCCACGATAAAAAATAAATACATTAAATTCCAATTTCCAACGCACTCGGTAAAAATACCAATCTATTTTTTTCCTAAAATCACATCCTGTAAATAAAAATAATTATTATTGACGATTAGTGATGTCACATTATAATAGCAGTGATTTATCTTATAAGCTCCTTTGATTTGAGGTACAGAGATTTTGTTATGTTTTGGCTAATATTGTATAGATACGGTAAGTACTCAATTTGTGAGAAATACGAATCTTTTTAAGATTTTGCTAGAATTTAATAATTATGATTGATCTGAACTGTTTCGAGGCCCCTTTAAAATATTCCGATGCATCGATTGCGTCATCTGCGTTAAAGAAAATCGCCGCTGCGCACAGGTAAAGGCACTGCCATTTGAATGTATACGTATACATTCAACTTGGATATCATCGCATAAGTAAAATTACACCTTTAGGTACATATACCTAGGTACGTAATTTAAATATTTCTAAAACAGTAGGCGGGTCTAGGACGATTCGGCGCTGAGACAACTGGGCGTGACGCAATCGAATGAAATTCTAAAATAAATACACGTTCGTGAATTATAGGTAATTTTAAAAATATATTTAATATTATTATTTATATGTAAATTATTATATTATTATTTAATACTTGGTGAGAATTTAAATATCCACACGTAAATAATGATTTTTTTACACAATCAGGTATGATAATTCTCAATCCGCAATAAAAAAACATTACGCTAAGAGCAAAATGAATTAAAACTACCAAGTAGATAGAAACTGATTAAAATTCCTCGTCTACTTTATGTATAAAATCCTAACGAATTTTATATATTTCATTCGACAGTGGGGCGCCCAATTGTCCTGGTGCCCAGTTGTCCCATTCCCCAGTAGACAGTACGACGCTTAGGCATAGGCCGCCCCATAGCAGAATCAAAATGCTGCCTAATATTAGTTTAATCTCAAATTGTATGTTCAACCATTACCTACTATCCTTTATTATTTATGTTTGGCTATCCGAAGCGGATATGTATGGGTATACTTACATGAATATATTTTTTAGAGATTGATAGACATATTCATAATTGATTAAATTACAATGAGCCGGTATGTCTCTGGCAAGTGGTTGGCCGCTGGATCAATGTAGTTATATAGTAGTGTGTAGCCCTAAGGCCTAAATCATCGTCAAAGTCATCAAGAGAAGAACGTATCAGCCAGGGAACCATTATCCAATGATTACTTACTCTAGTGCAGTTATAAATGTTTTTACTTAAATTTGACAGGATTTTTCAAATAATTAATAATATCGAAGTGTAGTATTATTGGCTGCCTATCTACTCATAGTGATGGATTGTCTTTTTATATATGCCTTGCAAAATGGAAAATAAATGTCATAGCAGTAGTGTAAAGTTCTCTTCAACTAAACGTGTAATGCGAAGTTACATGTAGCTCACTTAATCAGTTTCAATTTCATACACTTAGACTTCATTTCTATAGAAGAAGTTTTTTTTCAACATCTTTGATTGAACCCATTTTTTTTTTTAATTTTCAATTTGACGAGCTGCCTTTCTCGAAATGGAAAATTGAATATCAATAAAACCGTTCCGATATTCATAACGAAACCTCACAGCCTAATGAAATTTGTCAGAAAGATTTCCTTCTTCATTTTTTTCGGAACGTTTTTAATTCGCGTTAATGCTTTGGGGGAGATTTCTTTAGGCGTTAGTGGGGGTTAGAGTTAGGGGAGGGCTTATTTAAAATTTGATCAGGCCGGTGACGGCTCTCTCTTTGATTTTCAATTTTAATTTAGTTGTGGTTTTGTGTGTTTTGAACGGCATACATAAATTAATATTATGCGACTTTTAATATATTGTTCACTCTCACCGGGGTTATATTTACCGTGATTTAAAACAAAAGAAAAATAATGAATTTGAATTACTTACATAACATGGTGGTTATCAAACTTTTTCGATTAACGGCGCCCTTCGCGTATTTTTTTTGACCATGTCCGATCCTAATAAGATCATTATTCTCCACGGATTGGAGGTTTGTATTAACATATTTGTGTTTTTTTTCGTCTCTAGAAACTTGTACGTATACAGTTCGCCGTATCACACTTCACCGTGAAATGTTGTATCGGAAATATATGGCCGTATATTAAAGACCGTCCAACCTCTTTGGGTCGTATAGTACTAACATAAAATTCATGTCTAAATAAAACACGGTTCTTGTCGGTTTACACTTTGCAGTTTACAGGAAGCCAGCAGCAAACACATTTTGAAAATAACCGATATACTGGACTATTTGTTAGGTTAGGTTAGGTTTTCATTCTTAAATTAATGAATTTTGCCAAAATCACCTATGAAAATTGTTCATATTGAATCTAATAAAATTGGAAACCGGTCATCACTGAAGATACGGTCATCTCTTTCCGATAATACTGAATATAAGTATCATCATTTACAGCCAGTGCATTTATGAGTCGTAAAGCGTTTCAATTGGCATCATTCATAAGACCTAAAATGTTATTACTTATTACCTACTATGAGATCAGAAAAAAATATTTCAATAAAATAAATTTAGATGAAATCATATTTCTATATGAAGTATCCATTTACGGTTAGGCTCTGTGCCAATGTGTTCTTCATTCAAATATCTCAGCGCTAAAATGATTCAGTGTTTTTTTTTTATTATTCAATAGATTGATTTATACGAAGGTACGTCATAATATTGAGTTATATTTGCTTTTCTTAAGGCGAATTCTTTGCCTCAATTTACGATCAAATGTGACTTCAACGCCATCTAAAGGCATCTACAGGCATCTACCATGAATTTCTAAAAATGTGTTACTAAAAACTTTCGTCGATCGCAACCAGGTGGCGATAAAATATAAAATAAAATATTGTGTGTCGCCAGATATTAAAAATCATAAGCTTGATAAAAATGCATTTAAATTTATTATATATTTACTTACCTATGTAAAAATATTTACAATTAATATTTTCCCCATAAAATATTTACAATTCTAACATATCTATTTGATTTGATTTAAAGTGTTTATGATTTTTACATTTTGTTTACCGTAGTTTTTTTTACAGTGGCAATACAAGGGTATCCTGTCCAGTCAATGAACCAGATTTTTTTACGTTGTCAATACGAATTAATATAAATATTTTTCTACAGTAAAATTCATTTATAGTAGTAAATGAACATTTAAGTACAAATGTTTATAAGATTGAGTTTAATCTTGTACAATTGACAATTACATCGAATTTCTACTAGAGGTGGAATAAAAGAATGATATGAAATGAATAGCAAAACAAATGCCATTCGAATTATTATTAAACAAAATAAGGAATATACAGTTGTACTTGGTTATTACTAGGAAGGTTGGACCGGCTGAATGTGCTCGTTATAAGCGGTACTCGTTATATCAGAGAATAGGTATTTTTATTGTCGGCGAAAACAACAATTAGACACTTAACTAGTGTCATAAACGTAATCTGTCCCCGGCGGCATCCTGTCCGATCGGATTTTATTGCTTAGGGTCGAAATGTCTTTAAACGATCAACACATTACCAGTATTTTAGCTCGGTATATCCGATAAGTATCTCGTTATAACAGTGAATAAAAATGTACGGAGAAAATCATATACCAAATGTCAACGACTGTTTCCTCATTACATCCGAGATCTCGCTATGTCCGAAATTGTAATAACCGAGTTCGACTGTAGTTATAATTATGACAATGTCGATATTATATAGACATCCCAATTCATTTCGTTTCAACCATGTCCGATCCTAATGGGTTCATATGGGCCTCCACAGAGTGGACGGTTTGTATTAACTAACTAACTATATCTGAGATAAGAATAAAGTAAGACACGCAACGAATTGAATAAAAAAGAAGTTGGAGGTAAGAAAAAACGTAAATAAACATGCGAACAAATCTTGATAAGCAAACCCAAGGACAAAATAAGTGACAAATTAAAAAAAAAAATGTAAAACGTAAGAAAAAAAATTAGAATTTGAAGTAAGTGCACCACTGGTTACATAATATTCTAAGAAAAAGACAGAACGTTATTTCTTTGAAAAAATCTAATGTCGATTTTAAAGAACAGTGCAAGATAAAATAAAAGATAGTTTTATTTATTTTACCTATAAATGTGTAAGTGAAATGGATTTGGAGATATAAAAAGAAACCTTATTGGCCCAGTGGTTTCTAGGTGTGGACTTTTGTAATTCCATGAAGATCTCGAATAAATAATTAAAAATTATCAACACCTATACCATATTCCTAGGTATCTACTATGATTGAAAAGTAGATCTTAATTTTTTGTATTTATGATTGCTTCATAAAAAAACAATATTTACGACTTTATGATGTAGCAGATAAATGAGCAACTAAATAGTGATCCAAATATTATGAAAAGTTCAACTATCAAAGCATCACGGCATAAAATTAGTAATACCACGGTTATACACAATTTATTGTACCTACCTATTGTTATAATTTTCTTAGTTCATTTAATCGTTTTTAATTTAATTTATTTTCAAATTCACCTCTTATGTGTTCATTCACTGAATTGTTTACCCTATATTTTATGGAGACTAATAATAACTTCTATTTTCTACATACTAAATTATCAACCTCCACTTTTTGACAGGACGGCATACAGTTATATAGGCACGTAGATAATAATTTTAAGGCCGTAGACAGGAATGAACGTTTGATGGCCCAAATATAGTACAATAGTATGTATGTAATTAAAATTAGGGTACAAGTCGGTTATCCTGGATACAGCGGCAAAGACATTTTGAAAATAGCCTATATACTGGATTATTTGTTAGGATTACCTAATCTAACTTAAACTAACCCAAACTAACAAATAATCCAGTATATCGGCTATTTTCAAAATGTGTTTGCCGCTGTATCCAGGATAAACATATAGAACAAAAGTTAGTGAAGTGGAAGTTTGTCGAGGCTGTTTTGATCGGGTTAATTTGTCTTTGAATAATATTGTGACTAGAAATTTTAACAATTCTTATTATTTTTAACATTGTATATTGTTCATAATTTTCGCGACTACCACGTGAATAGACGATTTTTTTTTACTTATAACATTTTAAACACTTAACATAAATATGGATAAATTGTACAGTTACTAGACAAAGATTAAATTTGATGTGTGTCAGAAGTATCTTAGGCATTTTCGCTCGTATGCTTTCTTTATATTATTATGAAACTATATTTATTTTAAAATCGCTTTATAAAAGGTAGGTACGTCAAAACAGTAATAAATATCTGAAATAATTACACAACACTATTTCAGAAAGTGGAGGTTGATATATGTAGTCCATTGACATATGCTCCAATATCGCAAACAAAAATTATTGACAGCAGAATTAACACAGTTTTTGTCTTCGTACCTGGCGAACCTTTATTTTCAATGTATGTGTGTGTGTATGTATTTTTTAATCTATGCAAGTACTGTTTCAAAAATAGTTCGATTTATTTCCGCGTTAGCAGCATATGTCGATAAAGTCTTGTCAAATATTCATTTTATTTACAATCGATTCGTTAATATACAAAAATACAAGATTAAATTTAAATAACTAGCCTAAAAATTAATAAATAATATTTTTAATAGAAACGCTAATCGTTTTTTGCGATAAATTAAGTCTGAACCGAGATGTTTCGATTTTAATTGCATGCTTTCTAACCTCTAAATCGATGTTTTTTAAATTTGAAAAAAAAGATATAAGGATATAATAAATTCCAATTAACGTTTAGCGTTTCCCTAGGTAATAGATTTACGTACATTTTTATCGTAATTTTGATAATAAATCTTATGTCATTCATTCTTACCACCCGATAGAAATGTACCGAATTTGACACGTACTTTTGGTATATAGAACTCCACGATACATCTTAATTTTTATTTTATTTTTCTCATTACTTTTGAATATATATTTACCGATTAATAAACTTTTCTAGCTATTTTTCGATAACAACTTTACCTAGAGACATCACCTTAATGTTTCAAAAATGTATTATTGTATTGTATTGCTTTCTCATTATGGTAATTCTTAAATTTATTTTATTTTACATTTTTTGTTCGCATAGTTACGCCTTCCAGCAGTGGCGCAACCAGGAATTATTATTGGGGGGGGGCCCAAGAAGGAGAATGTAAATTAGTCCCATAGGCTCTTTTTCTTCTTCATATAAATATTTTTACATATTTTCACAATACATGGCGATATACATAGGGACATTTTCAACTAGTTGAAAATGTCCCTCTGAGGCGGACGAAACCGGTCCTAATCTATTTAATAAAAGTGGAATAAGTACTAAAAAAAAAATTACGTTTTATTAAACTAAAACAACAATACAATATTTATTCCGAATTCCACCGAAAAAAATGTTCTTTTGATTTACACCACCACCGTAGTGTAGTGTAGTCGTTCTTTTCGCAGAATGTTGCAGATTTTTGGTATTTTAATATTTAGGTTCCAACATATTATTGTTGTTTTTATTTAATAAAACGCAATTTTTTATAGTACTTATTCCACTTTTAATTAATATATTAGGACCGGTTTCGTCCGCCTCAGTGGGACATTTTCAACTGAATACATTTTTTTTTTATTTTAAAATAATATTTATCAAACAAAATTCAAAGCGATAGAAATAATATAACAATAGGTACATAATAATTTTCCGTCCAATAATACTCGTACCTTCCCAATAACAGACTAATTTAAAACTAATGAGGTTGGACATTAATATTTCATACTACGTCAGAGGCATTAAACAAATTATTTTAAATATTAACAAACCACAAAATATGAAACAATCTACACTTACAATAAAATTAATATCAACAAATAATTCTAATTAGTCAAAATTAGCAATAAATTTTTTTTTATATAAAAAATAAAATAAAATTATCAATTGAAGTGAGATGAAATAAAAAACAAATACAACCAAAATATGAGTCAGAATTCAATAAAAATAATAAATAATGTACAATATATAAAGTTATGTTATGACAATCCCAAATATTAAATATGGTACAATAATGGAGAAGACACAAAATATAATTGATCATTTAACAAATTAGAATTTGGCAAAAATTTATACCTATTAATTTCTAGGATTTCCTGTTTATCCAATTTTATAGATTTCTCATTCAAATGCAGGATTTTAAAATTTTTACTGATATTAAAAGAGTGATTATTTAAACTTAAATGATTTCCAAAAGCTGAAGATTCATTACCATTTTTGGCACAGGCTAAATGTTCTTTGATCCTAGTATTAAAGGATCGTCCCGTTTGTCCAACATATTTGGCATCACAAGAGTCACAACTTAATAGATAAATTCCACTTTGGTTAAGTTTATCTAATCTATCTTTAGTATTCACCAGTATATCCAACATATTAATTGAAAATGGACAAAAAAAGTATTATTGCCTTTAAATTATACACAACCTACTCAATACAACACAGCCTTATATCTCGTTTATCGGTCTTTTGTCTATTGCACTCGGTGTACCTACACCATGGCCCCCACATCCTGAAACGGGCCCTCAGGCTAGGGCAGTGGTCGGCAAACTGCGGCTCTTTGGCCCTTTGAGTGCGACTCTGCCACAGATGCTCTCTGTCATATTTGACATGACTACAAAGAAGAAGCAAAGAAAATGGAAGAGGATAACCGTAAATGTAATGTTGAGTAGACCGAGACTTCGCGTTTATTCAAAACTTAAATGGCTTCACGACCTGTATTTATGTGTCGGGAAAAATTGACGCATTCAAATTTAGAGAGATACTACAACTAAAAACTAGTAATTTTGCGCTAAATATTCTGTCGATGATGCAAAGAAGAAAGCAGCTGAGGAGAAGAGTCAAGAAAAATAAAGTTCTGTATTTAATTAGGTACTGAATAAAATCTTTCAACAATGTTAATATTGCAAGTTTTGTGGTTAGTGAAAAGATTTCCAAGAGAGGAAATCAAGAGTAAATTGAGAAATCGATTTATTGATGAGAACCTGGAATCGTGCTTAAAATTAAATCAACAACATACGAACCTGACTTACCCAAACTTTACAAGGAGATGCAAGGCCATTATTCACATTGAAATTGTCAGTCATTGTCATGATTCAATTGTATGGATACCTTACTTACAATTTAATTTTTATTAATAAATAAGATCATTATTACGCATGATATTCAGTTTTATTCAGTGTACCTACGTATATAATTTAAGTTTAAGAAATTTGGCTCTCAAAAGAAATCTCAATCGTTGTACTGTTGATATTTGGCTCTATTGACTAATGAGTTTGCCGACCACTGGGCTAGGGTATTTGACGGGCCCCCTATCCACCGCTTAGATTAAAGGCAGTGGGAAACACTACATTAACGTTTTTCGAATTGTGTTTTAGTTCAAATTGAGGGTACTTATACAGTGAATTATTGGCGATTTTCAGTACGTCATATACTTTAATAATGGAGCTGTCGACACATAATAATCAGAAAATATATTGGACATTTATATAAATTAAAATGTTGATAGTCATGAAGTATAATAGCGCCGCAGGCGACTTTTTTTACTATTAAAGCTAATTTATGATATGTGCTTATCTCACTTATCTGGTCAACCCGACACGCCGGGCCCCCCACAGCCCGGGCCCCCAGGCTAGACCTGTCAACCCTCCCCAGCCATGACCTATACCACTCCGGAATTCGGGTGGACACCGAGAATTTCATTAGGGAACGGGTTTCTAAAAAAACCTGACATTAGTGTTTCGAAATTTTTGTATTAGAAATTAAAATCTAAGAAATATTACTAAAAAGGGTACTGGAGAATTACAAATCATTTTTTGCCGTGTTGTTTGTCTAAGCCCAAGGTATAGTTTATTGGCTTTCGATTTCAATATGTAAAATCATTCTGATGATTTTCATATTTTGGGGGGGGGCCAAGGCCCCCTGGCCCCCCCCCCTGGGTGCGCTACTGCCTTCCAGTATCTTTTACGTATAGACAAAAAGACACTAAAAATATTCTCTGATGCCTCTCAACATTCAAAAATCTAACGTTAAACATTTAAAAAAAATCTGAATATAATATGTCTATGTCAGCAATTTTTCGTAACGGAAATCCTCTTTTCACCATAATTATCATTCAACTGTTAAAGTGACTCAAAATATAGATAAGTAAATAAAATTTATTAATTCGCAGGCCTTATTTTATTTTTGTACTATAATGGCTTTTTATAAATATTCACCTGTTTAACAAACACCTGGATACCGTGCGGTGCATTGTTTGCGTTTCCCATTGCAAATGTTTGTCGATCACAACAACGGCTAATGCAATTTTACGATAATTCGGCATGACATCGCTTATTGTAGCTTAGTTTAATTAAATTTTGATTATTCCAGTCGCGTTATCATGGCCTTTGCTTTATTTACATTTGATCCGATATTTTATTAGTAGATACTTATAGTTGTTGAATCTCGGTATTTAAAGCATTATTATATTGTACCTATATATCGCAGATAATCATTTTTATAATTTGTATTTATTATCTATGTATTATGGCGCATTGGCCAATCGCTGTAATGCCATAATACTATGTTTTATAAATAACTAAATATTATCATTGTCTTTTCACATAGGTATTATCATCATGCATAATATATTAAATGTGTAAGGGTTCTTTTCCGATATAATTGTTTATATTATAAGCATTCGTAACTATTTCAAATTTAAAACGCATTATTTTTATTTCCACTCATTTTATACAAGATTTAAAAAAAGACAAAAGAAGATCACAAATACTGTCATTTGCATACAATCCATTCATTTCATATATAAAAAAAATAATGCCTATCTTCTGTCAATGCATACAAACTACGTTTATATGATAGATATTCTGTAATGTCAGAAATTGTCAGTTTATGACGTTTTTTTATTTATTGATTTAAAAGCTACCAGAACAACGTCCCCTGATTATATTTAAAATTCTGTCTAAATTATGTCTGTTTTATGATATTTTTTCATTCTGTTTTTTCCCGAGCGATTGCTTACTTATCTAACAAAATTGCATGTGGAATTTAAATTGAATTTCCACTATAGAGCTTTTATTTTTCACCACCAAATAGCAAATCTCACACCATATAATAGTTCCGAGCAGCTAGTATAATGTCATACAACTTGTAACGTGCATTTTTGTTTAATTTGTTATTTAATGAAACCGCTATAGCCACACTCACAATATCGCACCGTGAGTGTAAAACCAACGTATGTGCAAATTACATAGTTTGGAGATATAAGGGTTTGAAGTTTTCATTTGGTCAGGATAAATAGAGTTTCTAAAATAAAACCATAATATTTGGTGTATGTATACATTATGACATGTTCTTTTATTAATTTTATTTTTTTTCATATAAATCCATCAAGATTACAAGTTTTAGCAGTTGCTATGGTTTTACACTTTCATGATGCATAGAAAATGTTGATATTTTGCAGTTACCTGAATTGCAGTAAGATTTTTATTGGGAACTTTGGTAATACCATTATAATATAATATATTATATTATTATTAAATAAATCAAAAATGATATTTACCTATAATATTTTGATATTTTAAGCTTACTAACTATAATTTATTAAAATAGATGCATACAATTTTAAACCAAAATAAAAATAGCAAATTACAATAATTGTAATGTTTTTATAATTAATTTTATCGACGTCAATTATTATCTGAATCTGTATTTAAATGTGTAGATGAAAGTTTTTTTTATAAAAATTGTGGTGTATTTCTGGTATCACTTTTGATGAACATAGGGAAATCAAGTCATTTAATTTTGTTTCGGAGATCCGAGGTGGTTTTATAAATGCTTTGTGTAGTTGAGGTTGTACTGATTGACGTCCGCCCTGACGTTTTCTAATATTTATTACATCAAACACTTCTGTTTCATACTTATTTTTATATAACAGGCAATAAGGATTGTTTTTCCTCACTTCAATAACGCGAATGTCTAGCCAACTAACCTTTTTACTATTTTCGTTGAGTTGAAAATTATTGCCCATTTCATTTGCTAACTCGTGAAAATCAAAAATCTCGTCAGTGCCAATTTCCAGTGAATCACTGGAATCCACTGTATTGGTATATAAATTGGACCTGACTTCAAGACTATTTTTTTGTTTCTCTATGCAAGAGTGTTATAGAGTCACCCTCGTTCTAGGTGTGTCCTACGACCAAAAAGTTGTGTGTGATTTTTGGGATATTAAAATTCTGGACGGCGTATAAATACATTGCTGTAATAAATTTATTTTTATTCTGTCCGGCACAATTATCCGAATAAAAAATGACTTCCTACCCAATTGATTGGTCTTCCAAAAATTTTACAACACAATAACCAATTGCATTGGCCCCTTTGTTTGTAGTCCTTTTATGCTAAACAAAACAGTAACCATTTTTATTATTAATGTGTGTAAGATGGTAAAATTATAAGTTGAAAGCTTTCTTTTATAATATAGCACTGTTATCTGGGCATTTGGTGTTGATAATACGGCCTGCAGATTATAGCAACATACTATTGTATTCGTCTTTCGCCTTCTGTGTTCTCAATAATTGTTTATTTTTTTGATGAATGTCATAATATATTATTTAACTTGAATTATATTTTTCTCTTCGCTACTGCAATTTTTATATTTTTCACAAAAGTCACATAGGTCCTTGTTTGGTTGAAAAAAGCCTATATTATAATGGGTATTGTTCCTCTTGCAAACCAGCAGCATCCTTATCTATGTCCAACATGGGTTCTTCAGCATCAGGAAATGTACTTGTCACATTTTTGAAAATCTGTAACATTGCAAAAACAAAAATATCATAGATCTGATTGATATACTGTTGTGTTAATTGAAAGAGTTTATTATTGTAGGTGCATAAAATAAATACATAGGTACATAAGATAAGTCGATAATAATAAGTTTCATAACAATAATAATATTAAGGTTAGTTTTGTATATCATTTTAGTATAATATTTATCACAAAGTCTTACCTTTTTAGAAGTTTTTCAGCTTTTAAAGCTAACTCCACCATCATTCGAATCCTTAAACTCATATTTGATAAAAACAAAATACACTGCACTACATTACTTGAATCAAAGGAAACAATAATGTGATGTAGAATACGTCTGGATGCGTTATCAAAGTCTTAACACTGAATCATTTCAATAATTGCCTGCTATCACAATAATAAAAACGATGCCACATTGCATACACCAAAAGAATGCGTCTGATGCTCGGGTTTCACAATTAGTTATGGATAATCATTTGCAGATACTATGGTTTTACATTAACAATGGAAGTAAATCTTTGTATTGTAAAACCCAAATATCTGTCTTTTTTAATGAAAATTTTTAAGTTTGCAGTAACTTCAATTTTACATTATCAAGTTTATGACTTTTGCAGTTGTTTTGCATTTAAATCTCGAAATTGAAAAATTTGCACTTGCTATGGTTTTACACTCACGGTGCGATATGTTAGGAAACACAAAAACAAACGTCTTATGAATACAGCAAAATATGTATCATTCAAAATATATTCAGATATATTTCTGTGAAAATTAAATAGATATCATTCGTGATAATTGTCACTTCTGCAGCTCGCGAACGTTAAAGTAATATATTGGCCCTACCAATAAAAAGGTTATTAGGTACAGGATTGGGATTTGAAGAGCAATCAACTGAAAAGCGATAAATATTCGACGGAACGACGCGATATTAAATTATTGTGCGAATCTGATCGACGTATTCCGATGTTATAATAAATTTTAATATTCACCCTTTAAAGTCTATAACCGTTTCCCGCAAATCAAATTCTGTACAGTGCCAAATGTTGCGTTCAATCCGCAACAAGAAAAAATACGACAATTTGAAAAGACAGAGCAAATTTGGATTTAACCCTTCTGTGACTGGAAAAATTTCGCCATCCTAAATTTGTACGCAATGCACATTCCCAAAAATAAAGAATACATATCAATGTTCTATTCATTTCTGCAACATATTGAAAATATTTCTCGTAATTTGAGGTATCTCTGGAGTTCGCTACTGTTCAAAGCATATGGTTACTTCAAGTATTCGTAAGGAAGGTCCAATGGCTTGTTACTTTCGCTACGTGGATAACAAGAAAATATCCTTCAATCTAAACCCGCCATGTTCCACACCCGGTCTTAATTAGGCCGTATAGCGAGGGATTTAAATTGTGATGTACGATTTTTTGTTGTAGTCTTAATGTCTCGGTAGTAGTCACCCAAGACTGAGTTTGTCATCCACTAAAGTGGGGTTTGACTGAATTTACTTCTTGCTGACTTGCTGTAATATTATCCACGGGAGAGAGAAGGACAGGGTAAGTTAGTTAAAGTAGTCAGTTGTAAAGACCTGAGATAACAGATGGATTTCGCTGAAAGTGTCGGAAGCCATCACGTATTTAAACGTAGCCCACGTACCTTCAGTATTGTCAGCAGCGGCGGCTCCTCTAACACCATGCATGTGCGCTGCACTGCTTTTTCCTAAACATCACTCAATGTGCAACAATGCTATTCATAAGTCATCACTCGTTTATCGCAATTTAATCCATGTAAATTTATACCAAAAGTATATACTCAGTAAACAGTCACCGAATTCGTGCGCTCGTCGGAACGCACAAATATGGATCTTAGTTTGCCGTTCATATTACATTGGGTAATAAAAGTTCAAGCCGACACGTGAAAACGATAAATAACTCATTAATACACAAAATTTTATGACCATTAGGGACGCAGCTCAAAAGTTACGCGGAAAAATGTAGTAACTGAGATTTAGCAGGATTGATAAAAAAATAGATTTTTTTTATTTAAATCTCATATAAATTCATTGAAAATAGGCTGATATTGAATAAAAATTTATTATCAACATAAATATTTTGGATCGATCTTTTATTCCTTCTATATTTGCAAATATTTGAATATAATTTATAAAAAATTAAAATCTAAGTTACCATGGTCTTTCTCATAGTGAGTGAATATGTATAACATGATGTCATATTTTTAACAATGCAGGCATTTTGCTGGAGTTTTATTGCTTTTTGTAGACGAAGAAACTGACGATTTGTCGAGAGTCGAAAAATACGTACCTACCTATTCAAAACAATCGATAGTTTTGTTTTTTTAATATTTTCTTCAAATATTAATTCTTACATACAATTCAGTATGATTTCTGCGGTCGTCGTTATAGTCGGCTTTTTTAGGTGTTTTGTCACGTTATTTCGATAGTTTTGTTCATAAAAATAAATTCATAACAATATATATACTTATTGTTTAATCAGGGAAGTATATGTGTTTTAAAATGATAAATTTTGATTAAAAGATTTATAATACGTAATACTTATAATTATAGTTCAATCAGTGAAGTGTATGTGTTTTAAAATGATGTCGGTAAACGTAGACTTTATCAATAATAATAATAAGAGTCAGAATAAAAAAAGGATGGTCCGATGACATCTGTGGAAATTGAAAAGTGTTTTTCAACCATTAAAAGAATTAAATTGTCTTTCAGAAATACTTACCATGAATCAGGACTGACTTAACATGTCTACCTGTGTTAAGCATTCAGAAAAAAACTTTTACAAACAGTTCAAGACTTTAATGAGAAGTGATTGAGGTGTTCGCTAAACAGAAACAACGCTGAATTGATATGCTTTTTAAATAAGGTAAGAAAATTTTGAGTGCACCCCCAATGAAAGCAATTTTGGAAACCACCGGCCGCCACTGATTGTCAGGGTTCCTTTGAATTCCAATAGCGTCCTTTACTAAGCGCGAAAAATACATTTGGCCCAATATCTTGTTCTTAAAGTCAAATATTTGGCCTTTGTGCATTGAATTGCCTCTGCAATGAGCCCGAAACGTTGGGGGATGGAAGCGGAAGAACACGCGGTGACAACCCAAAAATCTATAACGACCAAAAACAATCGCGGGAGTCTCAAACATTATATCTATAATACAGATCGTTAGATGTTATCGGGGGTTATAGAAGATGCAGATGTTATCCCCGATGTTAAGATTATCTTAGTTAGAAGGTTGCGTTGAGTGTGCGAGATATGGTAAATTCGGGTAGTGAGGGTTGTGAGGGTTGTGAGGGAGGGTACACAGTGGTTGTATTTTCTTGTTTTTGTATTGTAGTATTAAAGTTTGTATACACACGGCACTAATACAGGACTGTCACATTAGTCTTTATGTTGAGTTTAAAGGTTTACATTATGATTTGATTTGAGATTAAATATTAACGCGGAGCTTGCCGCGTAAGTGGACACTGTTGAAGGGCCAAAATGTAACGGTTTCTAGGACGGTCGAGATGCGACCGTTTCCTTTTTCTGTAGTTCCGGTCATTGATAGATCATAGACAACATAACAGTTTGTAGGTTTGTATACGAGTACAAAACCTCTGCAATGTTTTGTATATTGTGATAACAACGAAAGAAGGGAAATGTTAGGTTAGGGTTAATGTCATAATCATTCCGCTTTGCCGTATTGGATTCAATATTGTCATCGCCTCCAATGGAAATGACACTTTAACAGGTTTACTCTTTTCTGTGTTTATTCTTGTTTCTAGTCTATTTAACATCGCCGAGATTGCTGCACCAAAAAGAACGAGAAAAGGCTTTGTAAATTTTACGACGGAAATTGGGCGGCTTTTTTATTTTTACGTTCGAGTCTTTCTTTTCTCCCTTGTTCAGCACCCCCATACTCCCCTCACCCTGCACCATTTGGCACATCGCCTTTATGTTGTGAATTATTTCGCTTCTCCTAAAAGACTTAAATTGTAAGTCGTAACCTTCTTTATGCATTTAAAAGCTTCCGACCCATAAAACTAATCCGACGGATAATATTTTTACACTTTCAGTAAGTACCATCTTAAAGAATTGTTTATATTTATTGGTGGTGCGTCTGTTTTATCAATCAACATTAATAATTTTTAATCCCCAAGATAGGTCTATTTAGTCCTTACAGTGATTCCCAACTTTTTTTGGCGGAACCGGAAGCACTTTGTAAAATCTTGAGGAACCCTTAGTTGGTTAGTGACGGGGCCCTCTACTGCCACGGCTAGTTCCAAGGGTTTGGAAGCAGAGGTTGTCAATGCCTTGAGGAGTCACAGGCCAAGGTCTTCAGATGGATGGTCATCAGAATAAAACTCATAGTCGGGAAAGGGTCCATATATTGTTCATGTTCACAAAAGTTCACAAAAGTTCACAATGGTTCATTATATTATAATTATTAGTGTTCAAAAAGTTAATATTATTCACATAATGTTCGAAGCACGGTATACGGTCATCCGTCAAAGATAAAGTACATTAACACTCGTAATAAAGAAATATTAATTCGAAGAAAAATTTCACAATTGTCCAAAAGGATCAAGAGGTCACCACTATTAAGCTTAGAGTGACCGTCAGGTTCGTGCGACCCGATGGGCGACAGATGAAAGTCAAAAGAAGGTTCGGGGTCTCCGTTGAGGAACCACTGTACGAAACTATACTTTTCGCTCGAAAATGTTAAAGTACCAGATAGGTATTTATGTTCGAAAATTATTCGCGAAATTTTCTAAGTCGAGGTTAGGTATTTATAAATGATTTTCTCGCGCCGAAACGTTAGAGTCCAACTTTAGGTATTTAACCCGCAGGAGGAAAGGGGGAGTTTGGGTGGTCCCAAACTCCTGTGCAAACTTGCACAATTATATGAATTTGTATGGAAATGTTAGACCGACGTCCTGCGTGGACTCGGTCCCGGAGGCAGTGAAAAACTGGATACAGGATTCAGAAATCCTGGATTTTTATCTAAATCGGGAGATTTCATCCCCTAGGACGAGCGTTCTACGGGTCATAAATCCACATATCATTTTCACTATGAGATTCGGACTTAATCGATCGCCCCGCGAAATCGCAAGTCGCGAGAGAGCTGAAATCAACGGCATTTGGTGGGCGCGGGCCGCCGGTATAAAGTCGTCGTCGCGACATCCCGCTGGGCTCGCGTTTTCACTTAGCTCTTCATACAATGAGTGCGTTTTTTAGCTTGTATTGTACTTTTAGATTTCAATCAACCAAGCGAAAACTCAACGTATCGCAGAGTGTGATACGTCAATCTGCTCTTCTCCGCACAAGCTAGCATATAAGTATGCACCACGCGACGTAAGTCTCGCCATGGTTGAGCGGCGGGAGCCACAAGTTCGGACCTATAAGTGGGCCGCCCACGCACCACGCATACATTTATGATAAAAAATAAAATTATTAAAATACTAGGCCTTATTCTCTATGCATACATATAAACGTTATATCTAATTAACTTATAATTACGGCGGTAAAATTAATCTTGTCCTGAGCTCTATATCTCGCGAACCCTTATGGTTACGCGTACTACGGAATAACTGAGGTCTCCGCGGTTCGTAGACGCGTACGTCATTTCAAATTTTACGTTGATCGGACACGCGCAGCTCTAGTTATCATTAATAATGTGTTTGTATGGAGATCTCGCGGCTGTCACAAATTGCGTAACAAGGATGGGGCTCCACACATGAGCGAGTAGGCTGCGGTCGCGGTCGGGATAGGGAATTGATCCAGTTGTGCGAGGGAGACAACTGTCCGGTTACCGACTGGCGAACGCAGCTCCAAGAGCCGATCATATGTGGAGACAGGATTGTACAATCCTGTCCTCATATGGCCCGCGAAAAAAACCGCGGGGTGATCGCGCGCTAGATTCGTTGATTCCGCGCATGATATTTAATATGGAAGTGATGAAAATTAGAAGTCAAAGGTATTCGGTACCTCGTGAATGTTTTAGATGCTATGTGGATGCTATGTATGGAGCTCAGGTCTAGATCGATTCTCGTCTAATTAAATTGATTAAAATATTGATTAATTAATATCTAGCTTAATTCCGCGGGCTAATTATGTTAACATTATACTCTAATTATGGCTACAAATTTATATACTAATGTCGGTCTACAATTACACACGCTGATAATACCTAATCATCGCAGTTATACAATACAAGATTCATTTTTGTTTTAATTACATTGCTTACATTTAATCGAAGTCCAATACAGTATTATGTTATTTTAATATTTATATACCTATCAACTATTTATTACAAAATATCTATTACTATCATTTCAATTAGTATACATAATCTTTGTACGATGAGCGTAGTTATCTTATCAGATGGATTTTAATTACTACTTTATTCTTACTCCGTCGTTATTTACATTCTTACCATCACTCTTCATGGTCCTTGTGACCGAATTATCTCATCTACAGTTCACTCTGAGGCGCAGTGGAACCTGCTGGGGGCAACTGTAGGACTTCCTCATACTTCATATATGGCTCGGCTTTGTCGAGGGTCGTAAGCCTATAACTATATAACCGGTGGCACATTGACTATTATGATCGGATCGAGCGGTTGGATGGTACTACTCCTTATGGGAGTGTCCCCTCAGGGGCACACTAAACGTGTTCGTGACATTAGGTTACTGACACGAACACGTTTAGTGTGCCCCTGAGAGGACGCTCCCATAAGGAGTGGTACCATCCAACCGCTCGATCTGATCAAAATAGTCAATGTACCACCGGTTATAAAGTAATAAGCTTGCGACCCTCGACGAAGACGAGCCATATATGATGTATGAGTAAGTCCTACAGTTGCCCCGCAGGCCCCACTGCTCCTCAGGGTGAACTGTAGATGAGATAAGTCGGTCATAAGGACCATGAAGAGTGGTGGTAAGAATGTAAATAACGACGGAGTAATAATAAGGTAGTAATTAAAATTCAATTAATAAGATGCAGTACGAAGATTATGTGTCCTAATTAAGATGGTAGCAATAGGTATATAATGTTAGTAATAGATATTTCACCATGTTAAATAAATAATTGATAGGTATATAAATATTAAATTAGCATAATACTGTATTGGACTTCGAGTAGATATAATAATGTAATTAAGATAAATGGATCTAATATTGTATAATTGCGATGATTAGGTATTTGTCAGCGTGTGTAATTGTAAACCGACATTAATATATAAATCTGTACCTATAATTAGAGTATAATGTTGACATAGTTCGATCCACGAAATTAAGCTAGATAGTAATTAATCAATATTTTAATTAATTTAATTAGACGAGAATCGATCCAGACCTGAGCTCCATACGTAGCATCCACATAGCATCTAAAAACATTCACGAGGTACCGAATACCTCTGACTTCTAATTTTCATCACTTCCATATTAAATATCACGCGCGGAATCGACGAATCTCGCGCGCGGCCACCCGCAGATTTTCTCGCGGGTCACATGTAACATATGAGGAGCGGCTCTTGGAGCTGCGTTCGCCAGTCGGTAACCGGACAGTTGTCTCCCTCGCACAACTGGATCAATTCCCTATCCCGACCGCGACCGCAGCCTACTCGCTCATGTGTGGAGCCCCATCCTTGTTACGCAATCTGTGACGACCGCGAGATCTCCATACAAACACATTATTAATGATAGCTGGAGCTGCGCGTGTCCGATCAACATAAAATTTGAAATGGCGTACGCGTCTACGGACCGCGGAGACTTCAGTTATTCCATAGTGCGCGTAACCATAAAGGTTCGCGAGATATAGAGCTCAGGACAAGATTAATTTTACCGCTTTAGTTATAAGTTGATTCGATATAACCTTTATATGTATACATAGAGAATAAGACCTAGTATTTTAATAATTTTAATTTTTATCATAAATGTACACGTAGCGCGTGGGCGGCCCACTCATAGGTCCGAACTTGTGGCTCCCGCCACTCAGCCAGGGCGAGGCTTACATCGCAGGGTGTATACTCATATGCTAGCTGGAACGGTGACGAGCAGATTGAGGTATCACACTCCTCGATGCGTTGAGTTTTCGCTTGGTTAATTAAAATCTAAAAGTACAATACAAGCTAAAAAACGCATTCATTGTAGGGAGAACTAAGCGAAATATCACTCTCAGCGGGATGCCGCGAAGGAGGATTTATACCGGCGGCCCGCGCCTATCGAATACCGTTGATTTCAGCTCTCTCGCGACTTGCGGTTTCGCGGGGCAATCAATTTAGTCCAAATCTCATAGTGAAAATGACATGCGGATTTTTGACCCGTAAAACGCTCGTCCCAGGGGATGAAATCTCCCGATTCGAATAAAAACCCAGGATTTTCGAATTCTGTATCCAGTTTCCTACTGCTTCCAGGACCGGGCCCACGTCGGGTGTCGGTCTGATTTACTATACAAATTCATACAATTGTGCAAGTCTGCACAGGAGTTTGGGACCACCCAACTCCCCCTTTTCCTCCTGCGGGTAAAATTACCTAAAGTTGGACTTAGTCGTTTCGGCGCGAGTATTCGTTTATAAATACCTAACCCCGACTTAGAAAAATTTCGCGAATAATTTTTCGAATATAAATACCCATCTGGTACTTTAAAAATTTTCGAGTGAAAAGTATAATTTCGTACAGCGGTTCTTCAACGGAGGCCCTGAATCTTTTCCGACTTTTATCTGCTATTCATCGGGTCGTGTGTACCTGACTGTCAACTTAAGTTCGGTAGTAGTAATCTTTTAATACTTTGAATAATTGTGGAACTTTTCTTCGAATTAATATTTCTTCGTTGCGAGTGTTAATGTACTTTATCATCTGACGGATGACCGTATACCGTGCTTGAACATTTATGTGAATAACATTAACTTTCTGAACATTAATAATTATAATATGACGAACCATTGTGGACTTTGTGAACTTTTTGTGAACTTGAACAATATATGGACCATCTACCAACTATGAGTTTTTATTCTGACTTCCAACCATACGAAGACCTTGGCCTGTGACTCCTCTTGGCATTGACAACCTTCACTTCCATACCCTTGGAACTAGCCGCGGCAGTGGAGGGCCCCGTCATTACATGTAAATTACAGTGTACTAACATAATATAAACAAACGATGGCTGCGCGGCTTAAGCGTCGGCCTATGCCCTATAGCAGGGGTGGCGAACCTATGGCACGCGAGATGAATTTGCACGGCACGCGAACGAAAACCAATAAAAAATTTCAAAAAAGTTTTACAAATAAATAGCATACTTACCTACATATAAAAAAAATAATGACGACATAGCCATCCGCTTTTTCTGCGGCCCGCGACGAAAATTTTGTCCTAAAAAAACGAGCCGACTGAGAAAAATTGTGCAACCTGCGGCCCGCGGCGAAAATATTTTCCAAAAAAAACGAGCCGACTGTTTGGCACGTCAGACAGTCGAAAAAATTTTTTTGGGAAATTTTGGCACGCGTATGTGAAAAGGTTCGCCATCCCTGCCCTATAGCGTCGTGGGTCCCAGGTTCGATTCCTAGTACACATTGTTTTTTAATTTGTGAATGAGTCAAGAGTATGAACCTAATAGGTTGGGCAAGTGGCTGACATCCATTTCTCGTAAAAACAAAATCTGTTAATACAAACATCCACTTCGTGGAGACCCATATGATTCTATTAGGATCGGACATGGTCGTAAAAAAATGTACGTATTACATTTCACCGTAGCACAGTTCGCCGTGAGCTTTCTTATCGGAAAGACATGACCGTATACTATACGGTCATCTCTATATCACCGAGATGAAAAAAATACGCGTTGTTCGTGGAACATTGCAGACAATAATGTTCAAATTTTGTTAGATACTAACCCTCCTAACCTAACCTAACAAATAATGCAGGATATCGGCTATTTTCAAAATTTGTTTGCCGCTGGCTTCCTGTAAACCGACAAGAACCGTGTTTTATTTAGACACGAATTTTATCTCAGTACTATACGATCCGAAGAGGTTGGACGGTCTTTAATATACGACCATATATTTCAGATACAACATTTCTAGGTGAAGTGTGATACAGCGAACTGCAAACGTACAAATTTCCGGACACAAGTTGGTTGACATGACGTATGACAAGAAAAAATGTTCGTGTACAAACAGCCTTAAAATGTAGCAATTTACTATTTTTACTAGCAAACTATTAAATTCTACATGAATAAAACTAAACTTCTTAAATACATCTATAATTTCGACGCTATTTCGAACTTGTTTTTATTTAATTTAATAATCTATTATGGGTAAAACAACTATGCTCAGCGTGAAATTTGTTAAGTAAATTTTTGACATGCTTCTTTTACGGGATACCCAAAAACCCTTTCTTCTGTTCATGTACATTTCTAAAAGTCATATCGATCTGATTATTCCAAAGTCAACAGGACAATTTGTTAATTTATTGTCTTTTTTTACCTATACCACTTGGTTATCGATATCAGTTTCATTTTGTTTATTTTACATGTTACAACGATATCATGTCACACGAAATTACGCCGGCCATAAACAGAAAACTAATTGACAGTCAACGTATTAAATTCTGCTGTCGATAGGGAATTGAAAATAATACATGCGCGCCTAAGTATTTTCAAAGTAATTGCTTTGAAAGGTCGCAATTTACATATTAATTTACATGGCTTGTACATTTTTTTACATTATCTTCACACCGAAAAAAACGTTAGCCTATCATTACTATTGTTATTGGCATAATATTGTTGACAGGTAAAATAATATTTAAGTTTGTGTAACTACAGGTAATTTGAAACAAAAACTGTAGTATGAATAAAACAAATATTGAGTTATTAGTTTACTATCTATATAGTTTACTATATCAATAGTTAATGATATGTTATTTGTTATTTTAGTATCGTAAAATTTAGCTTAATAATAGTCATTTAGTTGTTATCTTACTTATTTAAATGTGATCATTCGGCTTAGGATTCTTATGTATATGTAACAGAATATCAAAAATATCCATCTGTTTCAGACAATTTTGAAATATTTAAGACCTGTTTTTAAATATTTTTCGATTATTACATATTTTCACATAAATACAAAATTTTAATTTCAATCAATACCCCCTCAACCCTTGATAAACTAAGTGGTGAACTTCACTTAGTGTAGTAAATTACTATACTGCGAATTTGGAAATATTACAAGAAATTATGGAGATGCTTGATGAGGAAGATTCCAACTCTATTTCAATAGCAATAGAATTAATGGGAAACCGTTTCATAAAAAATGAATTGGCATTGATCACTTCAAATTATGGTCATCTGGTAAACATAATTGAAATGTTAGAATCATCTATCTATCCACAAAGTTACTAGTGGAGCAAATTAATATTTTAAACAATCCTGCTGCTAAAATAAGTAATGTTCTTCGACCAATTGGAATAAAAATATGTACAAAATTAAATAGTGCTTTAAATAAAAATACTGTACTTCAAAAGCTGCAGAATATAATAGCTGCTTGGAAAATCTAACAGATGCCTAAGATGTTTCAATTTTTCTACTTCAAAAATAGTTTCATTTACATACGCAATAATAACATCTATTCTGTAGAAGTGGAAAGAAGTTTTTCCATGTATAAAAATTTGCTAAAATCAAATCGTCAAAGATTCACTTTCGAAAATTTGAAGCATTATTTTATTATTTATTGTAATAAAGCGTTTTCTGTATGTGAATAAATAATAAATTATACTGTTGAAATATATATGATGTATTGTAATACTTAATAATAATTTTTAGTACCTATTTTGGCTTTTTAGCATATAATTATGAATTTTTAATAACATATTTTCCAATTATATCTACATATTTTAGATACCTACATATTATTCATTTTTTAGCACCTAAAAATCCTAAGCCTTGTCATCATCAACGTGGTTCACAGTAAATTCGTGAATATTATAATCATTCCGCACGTCAATCACAAGATGTTACATCAAGTAGCAGGAGATCGCAGACTGTGTATTATTTTAAGGAGCGGTTCGGACATGGAGATGTTTTGCAGGGAGATGCGGGAGTGCCGTACGACCATTTATCAATACTGGTTTACTTCGTAAAATTCTGTGTTTCAACAGTATTTGATTACATTTCATCACTATGTTCGATCATAAAGTGATCATATCGATGGTTTGGTCGTTTAGTGCAAAGATCCGAAGTCCAGTTGTTGAGTTGACCAAATTGAGTTCGTATGCATCGTATCTTTATGCTGTAAAAGTATTGTACGTTCAAATGGGATATTTGAGAAGATATTATATTATGTAAATATTATATGCAAATTTTAAAATTCGATTTTCTCTAAACACACAAAACTGGACATACAATATCTTTATCTTTGCACCAAACCATCGAATTATAAGCCTCCACAGAGTGGAGGCTATATTAACAGATTTTTGTTTTTTTACGAGAAATGGATGTTAGCCTATTAGGTCCACACTGTGACACCAAACACATTGATGAAACAGCAAGGGGATCGAACCCGGGGCTGACAACATTATAAGCCGACACGTAACCGATCGGGGGGTATCTTGGGCGCATTTGTGTTAGATTAATTATATTAAATTGCAGGATTTTGTATTTTTTTAGAAAACGGTTATTTCGGTTGTCAGGATTCACAGAAAGAGACTTGTTTTGATACTAGTGCGTGAAACTAAATAGCTCTTCACCAAATTGAATATACTAATTTGTGGAATTTAATATTATAAATAATTATTACTGTCTCAAGATTTTCCTTAACTTTTTGACAATACTGTTTTAGATAAGTAGGCTCTATTAGTACTCTCCATAAATACCAACTCTTGAAAATAGTAAAGTTAAGAAGCCCTTTGAATGATTTATGTAGCAATAAATTGGTTTCAAGAAATAATAATTATAACCGCGTTCGTTGGATACGGCGATAAAATTGGTTAATGTTTTCCAAGAACTCTTGTGAAGGCAAAATTCCATTAATTTAAGTATCTTATAGTTTTATTATATTGAATAAACCATTCTTTCACAACCACAAATACATTTTTATTTTCGCAATTATTTAACTTTTTGATAACAAATACCTAGAACTCGAGTATATCGATGTTCTAATGTCAATCAATACACGGGGTATCTGACCTATATGACGAAAAGGACTTTTTGATGTACTTAAACCAACAAAAATACTGTCCATCGACTGCGAAATTTCCATATCTGTAGTTATTTTAACAAAAATGAGACAGCCATTTTAGTCATTTCCCGTATCTGAACACTGCAGGAATAAACCCGTAATAGCCCGTATCTTGCATCTAAGTTGTCAAGCATGTTGCATGACATATTATGTTGAATTCAGCTTCAAAATGTCACTTTAGAAATATTTAAAAGTTAAAACAGTAAGTAATATAACAAATTTGGATGTTTATCTTTATATACTCGTATATGTCACATTTTAATGGATGTTATCATTATATTGGGCGTTATATATTTTTTTATCGTAAATATTTCCTATAATAATGTCAACATAAATTTGTATAATGGTTTTATAAATGCGTTTAAAAATTAATAAATCTAGAAAATCTTAACACCACCGCACATGGATGTACTGAAATGTGACTATATTCTAAAACGATCGACAGGTTTAAAAGAATACTATTTTATGTAATAAAAATACTTTATGTAGTCATCAAATCTTTAAAATAAATATAAAGGATAATAAGGCTTCAAATCATATAAATAGATTATCTACAACGTTTGAGGAATGTTCAGGCAAATGCTTTTGAAAATACCATAACATGAATACATGTATTAATTAAGGCGCTAAGTACCAACATTTTCAAAACTGAAATTTTTATAGAAAACTGTTCTACGTACAACGCCAATACTATTAACTATGGTCTAAGTGTCTTAAGCATGTCAAAAAAATACAATAAAATATTTAAATCTGGCGACGATGTAAGTCCATTGGCGTGTTTTATTTGTAAGGGTGTAAGTACCACTGCAGTGTTACACAACATTCCATATAAAATGGCTGAAAACGGTGTGTTGACACTCACAAGTTCTGTTAAAAAACGTCGCCAAAAAAATGAAGGAAGTGTCCGAAATGTAAAAAAAAAACTAAAAACTAGTAGCCAAGAGTACTCCACAATTAATAGTAAAGTGATTCCAGCCAAAAAACCTCGAAATTCTGAGGTAAGTACATTTTTATAATTGTTTCACACAATCCGCTAATTTGTCAAGAAAGCGCTAGTGATGTTCAATGCGTATCGTTATAAATGTTATAATATCGATATTAAGCAACTTTTTTTTAAAATACATTTTTCTTCTTGGTTTGAAATTCAGAATATTAAGTACTTATATCTAATATTTAAAAATCAATATTTGTTTGTTTGTTTGTTTATTCGTATTTTATGCGCTGCCATACCGTTCATCCGATTGCGATGACATGTTGTTAAGTGGTTGTATGCACACCCGCAAAGGTTTCTGAATTAGAAAAATCATCATCTTCTTCTTCTTCTTAATTCTATTTTCTTTTATTCGTATGATTCCTATACCATTCATCCGATTGCGACGAAACTTTCGTCAGTTATTGTACGCACACCCGCAAAGGTTTCTAAATTAGAAAAACCATATTTTTCTTCTTCTTCATTATATCTTCTTTTATTCGTATGGTTCCTATACCATTCATCCGATTGCAATGAAACTTTTGTCAGTGTTGTTATGCGCACACCTGCGAAGGTTTCTAAATTAGTATTATATAAAATACAAAGTTTGTTGTTTGTTTGTTCCATCCAATTTTGTTTTTTTTTTTTTACTACATATTAATAACATTATTAACGTTTTCATATTTTGGATTTGATTTTAATTTAGTGTTCTTTTGTTTGACCTTTTAATATTAAAAAAATAATTACCTCTTATTATTTTTTAAATATCTAAGATCAATATAACCACGAAGCGACCCTGTGTGAAGCCGGGTACTTCAGCTAGTTATATATTATATATATATAAAACACATTGTACCTACTTCTTCAATAATTTACAGAATATAATAATATTAATTAATTATGCCTTATTGAATTAAATGGGAAATATACATCCTATAATTAATTAAGAACATATTTTATATTAATTATTTCATGATTGCTAAGTTGTACGGAATCAAATAAAAAAAATGTGTACTACTATTTAAATTAAAACATTTCAAAGTGTGATATTGACTGACTCACATTGTACCTACTTAAATTCAAAATAATTATTGATAATTTATCAGTTTTATCACCAGTATCTGTTTATAATATGGACACAGGCTGGGTATTGTTTACAGGTAAAGGATAATGGGAATCACTGCACACATAACGACATAACATAGCAAGTATTTTATTATGGCCGGCCTATTTACTGCAGAGTTCTAGAATAGTTGATAATGCATTTTTAACATTATTTAATTAATTGTAAAAAAGTCGCCTGAAAGATACTGATCTTGGGGCCCGCTTCAGAATGTGGGGCCCATGATAGAATCAATTTGTCAATGAACATGATAAATTTGGATTGACTTCTATTGAAATTGTATGTGCTAATAAACAAGCACATCCATCGCATGAAAAACAAATTAATTTAAAAATGAATATACCTATAAGTACTTAGTAAAACCGTATTTTTTTTTCATTTTGTGTTAGTACATTGTTGAATATTTAAAAAGGTGTCTGTATTATTTATTGAAATAAAGGGGGGGGGAGGCGCCAAGATTAGTTTAGTTTTAAAAGGGAGGCGTAGTAACATAAAGTTTGGAAACCACTGCTCTATAGTCTCTAGGGTCATATGCACATCGCCGAAATAAAACGCAGAATGATTGTATTAGGAGTAGGTAAATAAATAATTGAATTAATAAAACAAAAGTATCGAAAAACCTTCTTTTTTTAATTTATAATATTTTACCCATCTCTATTGAAAATGTCATCAGTGTGTACTTAGATCCCACCAGCGTCCCTGAGCTAGTACTTAGACCTTAAAATAAGATTCTTTGCGTGGTACTTACACCGTGACCGGAAATGTCAATTTCAAAGCTATGTACCGTGGAAATTCAAAATAAATTTAAGTATTAAAATTATAGAAGCTGCCGAGATTGCTTCATACTGTGAAACTACATTTTTCAAAATGTCTGCTTCATACAATTTTATTTGACAAATCAGTATTTTGTAGCCACAAGCAAAACTACTTTTTGGTACTTAGCGCCTTAATTAATACACGTATTCACATGATGTAAAATCATGTGGACAATGGGCAAGGGTTATGAATACATATTACACATATTGTTGATTCATTTTTTTGAAATTGATTAAGGCATGCCTAAACCAAACTATAATAGATACAAAATATTATTCTATCTATAAAATATCCAAAGTTATGTGTGATTTAATTGCATATTTTTAGATATTTTATAGATAGATAAGTATTATTTGATTATTATCTATTATGGCTTGATTTCGCATTTTCATTGAATTTTAGAAACTAACCATCTGTTAATCGTAGTCTTATTTCAATGAAAACAAATACGTATGACTGACAATTTTTAATGTGCATTATATATGGCGGATCGTAACAGCCTACCTCCACCCTTCGCCACTGGTGCACGCCACAGTAAAAAACGGACCTGAGTGTGAATAGTAACAAACATAAATAGTAATAAAATACGAAAAAAACATGATGCGACAAGATTTTTATAAATTTACATGGCTAGGAAGATTTTCAAGATTACTAATTATTAGGTACCTACATCCATGTGAACATTGTAAAATCTTCATCTGCTACAGAGTATAATAAATTAATACTTACTTACATAGCGACAGTAATTATATTATAAATGTTCACCACTTACAATAATATAATTGAGAGATACCTAGTTATCATCGTCAAACATTTAATAATACATTGATACAATATCCCCCGGAATTGCGAGTATTAATAAAATTGCTTTGTTGAGATGTAGTGCTCTCTGTCGCGCAGATATTGTGCCGGCATTAATCTGCCCTTTCAATTTTGTTACTGGCAACTTCCGCATCGAGATGAATTAAACATGACGGAAGCCAAGCATCATCCCTTCGACATAACAGCTTCGAGGAAATCTTCCAAGATGTATAATTTAATCTCTTTGGTTATACAGCCTATCTTAAGTTTGAAAGGGCTGCCAGCCAACACCGCCGACGTAATCCGATAATATTGAATTTTCGAGACGAATATTAATTTCGGTATTCATTTTTTATATGCCCGTCTTGTTGTTTTTCATCTTATATCAGTATTTATGAAAATAAATTTTTGCATTTTTATAACAACAGCGTTGTTATTTGTGTCGCTACATTTCAAAATCAGCTAAGTGCACCTTTAGGTATTTTTTATTTTTTTGTGAGTTGCTGAATAACTACTGCTTTCTAACATTTGCATTATCAAAATGTGGAATTTATTAATTTTAAATATTCTATACTCGAAATAATATAAACTTTCACCCTTGTGTCTGTGTATTTGAGAAAACAAAAAGCTGTTTTTCTCCTATTCATCTATTATGGACTTTGATCTGCTGGTTTAGAAATCTAGCGACACATTTATAATAAAATGGGTCATCCATAGAATGAAACCGCATACGGTTTTGGACCGTGTGCCATACTAAATTCTATATTTCTATTCATGTAAATATAATTATATATGCGCGCCTGATCGTATTCGTTCATATAAATAACGTATAATAACTGAATAAAAGTAATCTGACATCAATATTTACAGTTCATTTTCAGTATTTTACTGGACAAAAAATATTATATTTACTTTTTATAATAGATTTATTACTGAAGTACATCGAAAAAGGCAACAGGATTTGAACTCAGCAGTGGGGTGTTTAGACCGCGAGACAATTGTTAGGCACTACTAGACTTAAATACCTACAACCTCAGTTCACGTGATAGTTTGACACTGATTTTGACATTGTGTGTGTATGTGTTTTATAATACGTTTGTAATCGTTTTATTTGCGTGAAATGTACCAAATTAGTTGAAGACTTTGTTGGTTTATGTTGGTGACTTTGTGTACTAATTGCATTTTACGCCAATATTATAGCCAATAGCTACATGTCCGTCTCGTTAAGAAAGCCGGTAGTCAATTTATAATATAAATATATACTCGTAAATATTATGTCGTTGGCAAATTATTCCATTTATGTAGAATATAAAATAATTAAGTTATTTTTTTAAATACGTTAATAGGTAATAATATTTTAATATCGTTTACAGTCACATACCTACACTACATTTTCATCATAAAACATATCATCTTTTGATAATGGCCTCTGCAACTAGCCCGAAACATCGAGTAAAGAAGTAAGGACACACGGTGGAAACCCAAAAATCTACTACGATAGTGTTGTGTAGTTTGTTATTCGCAAAAAATATGCCAGATAGGGAAATAGAGTAATTTGGATGTTAGGAAAAATAGTAAATATCCAAGTGTCTAGAAATTATCATTCTAAAAAGATATTATTATAAGAAAGGTGGGAGAATAATTTCGTATTTTACAACTAATAATAAAATTAAAAATGAATGCATGTAAGAATTAATTTGTGTATGTAACATTTATTTTTTTAACTAGAAGATACAAAATAGCAACATGTTGATTTTTAAGCAATTACGGTGAATTAATCTAGCTTTATACCCCGTCAACACGTGCATGGGTTTACTGTTGACAGAAAGTATTATCGCGGCCATAACAAGAAAATGTATGGGTAAACATGTATTATCCTGCAGTTACAAGCTTGCATGCGTGAATCAAGTTTGGAAGCTTCTGAATTTTCATGTGTCAGTAGGGATTTTTTCCATCTGCGCCTGTAACTAAACTGCCGGCAAAAAAACGAACTATACCTACTCATTTTGAGGTTTACCGATTTTCACTACCTGTCAAATAGTACCATAAAATAACAACATCGCGCCTCACTTACTCTCGAAAAATGAGATTGGAGAGACAGTTTTACGCACTTTTACGTGTAAACAGTTATTATCACGATAGTCGTCTAACTTAAACATAGTTTCTTAACCGGTGGTCCGCGAAGATTTTTGGGTGGGCCCCAAAAATTTTCTGCAGTTCAAAAATAGTTAGTACCTATCCATTTTTAAAAGCTTATATTAAATTTCAAGTAATAAAATTAATATCTTTCAGAACTCGTGTACCTTCAAGGGTTCACAATGAATTAACAAGTCATTTCCGGAATGAATGAAACTATTGTATATAGTAATTAGTCATAAATCGTTACCTAAAAACCCAACATATGAAGTGGGGTTGTATTATATTTCGACAATTGTTTCAAAAATAGTGTAAATATACATTTTTATTATTTTATTCCAATGTAGATGGTCCGCAAAACATTTTTTGATTTTTTTGTGGTCCGCGGATGTAAAAAAGTTAAGGCTATACTTCAGCGGAGGCATGGTCATAAAAGATCGTGACTACGCGACGCGCAGATTATGCAAACGACGCGTGACGAACAAAACATAATTTGTCATAAAAATTCAACATGGGTCCATTTAATCTTATGTTTATTGTTATATTAGTAATACTAATAATATATTCATTGTCATGTTTTCTTTTTCGAGTAAATGCGCATCGTTTTTTAGGCATCTTTACATGATTTACGAATATATTCCTCCCACGCCATCACAAAACAAATTGAAGTGCTCACAGCTCGACTATCGCTCTCCGATTGGCAACGAGTACGAAATTACGTCCTACCTATTGTTGAAGATTATTTGCCGTTTCACTGAATTATGCTCTTAAGAAACATTGGTCTAAAATACGCACTATTACTGCCAGTAAATCCATGCACGTGTATAGGCGCTATTACTACGATAAGATTCAAGCTGTTTGCAGTGTCTAAAAATGCTAACTTTAACGCTACACATCAAATGCAAATTTTGCTAGCTAAATGCTTATTCAAAAATACTAGACCAACAAGAAAAACACTAAATTGACAACTCTGGTTCCCAACCACATGCGGTTTCTCTCTATATATGGCATTTAATTCTTGTGCAGTCGGCGGCTTGGAATCATCCTAGACCCGCACATGGGTAACCTAACAAAAAACTTATACCAAAATAGTTTTCCGGTGTATATAGCAACCCTTATTATTGTCAGCAAGGCACAAGTCACTAGTGAAGTAGTGCAATTGTTAATTAATTTCCATAAGTGGATCGTCTCTGTGAGTGATGTTCGAAGAAAGGGGAGAATAATAATATTCCGGGAAGTTTGTACGAGTATAATGTAGGCGAAATAATGATTTAACGTTCCTCCAGGGAAACGGATGATGATAACGTGGTATTAATTAAATTAAAACGAACAGCAACGGCCGTTTGTTGCTAACGAACATAATTGTAATAATTTTAACTTTCGTAACGAGGCCATTTTTTTAATTTTTTTTTTATTACAATTAACTTTGTAACGTTACTAGTTACGCTATGATTAAAAGTTAATCAGTCGGTTATGCCTACACGGTTTGCTACAAAGTTGTAATAATTACTTTTGCCATACGTGGATTTGCCAGCACACATAAGATGTTATTATTAATTAAATAATGGCCCATTGAAAGCTATCTGACATTTTGTAAATAATTGACTATAAATAATGGTTTAATTAATCGTATTCAACACATAGATAATTTGAAACACCTCACAAACATATGTATCTCAGTGGCGAAGGGTGGAGCTAGGCTATTAAGATCCGCTATAAATAGTAGGTACACACTAAACTTTGTCAGTCATGCGTATTTGTTTTCATTGAAATAAGACTACAATTTCCAGATTAGTTTAAAATCAATGAAACTTTGCGAAAACCAAGTCATAATAGTTAAGGTATTCTAATAGTCAAAAAATACTCGTCTATTTATAAAAGATATAAAATAATGCAATTAAAGCATACATAACTTTGGATATTTTATAGATAGAATAATATTTTTTTATCTACTGTAGTTTGGGGTGTAGGCAGGGTCTAATGAGTCTTAAAAAAATGATCCGACAATATGTGTAATATGTATTATTAATCCAACGAAGTGTGAATGAAAAATTGCGCACAATTTTGTCGTATAGTCCAAAGTATACCGAAGCTATTATGGTTTGGTGTGGCAGAGTTTAATTGATTTTTAAAAACTAACTAACATCATCTGTAAATTGCAGTCTTTGTTCAATAAAAACAAATACGTATGACTAACAAAGTTTAACGTGCATTATTAATGGAGGATATTACCTACCTCCACCCTTCGCTACTGAGTTGTAAATATTAAAACAATATAATTGAAAAATATTTAAACATAAATATTCAATTTATAAATGACAATTAGGTACATTATAAGAAACGATAAAATAAATAACATGTCATACAAGAAACAATGTAAGGGTATGGGAGTACCTGTGGAAGAAGGATTCCTTTGGAAGACAACTTCCTAGAGCGGAAGAATGCCTAAATTACACAAGTAGATTCTCCACACACTCTGACCATCTGACCCGATCGAGAAATCTGATTTTGTATCATTTCATCGATTAAATTAAATCGTTGACAGATTGGTTTGAATACGTGAGTTTCCGTGTCCGGCCGGTTAATAGGTACTGTCAGTTTGACTTTTGGTTTTATAAAAAGTCACCCGACCGTATTCATTATTTATACACACAATAATAAACAAAATAATCCGCTAATAAATACAATCGACAACTATTAATTGTACAAATATATTTTCCCGTCACATTTGACATACGGAATATGAGTATTTTTAGTTGTGTTCCCAGGCTACCAATAGATATTTTTTGGTTTACTTTTACGCTAGCAACACAACTCATGTTAAGGGGGGACATGCTCGTCGTAGGTCAAAATTGAGTTTTTATTGTATTTTCAAACCATGATCCTGGACACTCCTTAAACATTGTAGATAATCTATTTATATAATTTTGAATCCTTACCATCCCTCATATTTATTTTAAACGTTTGAACATGTACCGTTTAAAAAAAAATTTAAAAAAAAATCGGTTAGGTACATGTTCAAACACGCGCGTTAACATAATTTTACTCCCTACTTTAATTATAGTTTGTCAATTTATGGCTATGGCCGTATGTTGTAGCTTAACCACTGGGGAATGCCAAAAGAAATGCCGTATTTCAAAAAAACACTACCTTATTCTTAGGTCAATAATTATTATAAAGCAATCATTATTCGTAGGATGTTTATCACACTTGAATGGTCAAAGACATAGCTTATAATGAATATCTTTAGAATTATCTTCAAATGTGTTAATCTTGCCGATTTTTGAATAATAAAATGCCTAATTCTTGTCAAATTTGGGATCACAGAGATTATCAATATAATTTTTTATCGTGAATATTTTACAAAAATTATCTCATCATAAATTATACTAATGGTTTCATAAATGCGTTTAAAAATTAATAAACGTAAAAAATCTTAACACCACTGCGCAGTTATGTACCGAAATATGACTATATTCTAAAACATTAGAGCGAGAGGTTTAAAATAATACGATTTTTTGTAACAAAAATACGTTATGCAGTCATCAAATGTTTAAAATAAATATGAGGGATAATAAGGCTTCAAAATTATATAAATAGATTATCTACAACGTTTAAGGAGTGTCCAGGATCATGGTTTGAAAATACAATAAAAACTCAATTTTGACCTACGACGAGCATGTGGGCCGTTAAAGGCCAATCAAAATAAGATGATTACATTGGTATCTGAATCGTTATTGGTATTTGAAGTTGACGATTGCTCACGTCGGTTGACGTGAATAGACGAGTCAGGTATGTTCGTGTAATTAGAGCATAACACCCCGTTTACACGTGCATATTATTTACTCAGTACGTATTATCGCGGCCATAACATAAAAATGCACGTGTAAACACGTATTTTAGTGCAAATTGCAAGATTCCACGCACGGATTAAAAAAGTTCAGTAGCTCTGAACTTTTACGCGACGATTGGACTGCGATATCTGCGCCTGCGCAGTAGAACGATAGTGGCGAACATGTCGGTAAAAAAACGAACTACACCGCGCATAGACTCATTTAGATGTTAACCGATTTTCACTACCTGTTAAATAGTGCCATAAAATTACAACATCGCGTCTTGAAGAATGAGATTTACGAAACAGTCAGCAATTTTACTTGTACTGTCGCGATAGTTTAAAACACACACAAGTAAATCCATGCACGTGCACAGGTGCGATAGTAATAATATCGAATATAACTTTATTCAACAGTTATCCTTGGTACCTACAGTTTAAGTAGTGATACTATTTTTATAATTCAATCGGGAGAGTAATAATTTTGTTTCTTTTTCATCGCCCGCGTAGTATCAACCTACTCAACAAGTTATAAATAAATATGTATCGTGAAAATGCGCGTCGCCTTTTGGCGGGCTGTGAGGGTATCTTTCAGCCTTCGCTTTTCGCTCGATCGAATAAATTCTGTTTATTTTAAAGGGGATCATATTATTATTTGATTCCTTTTGATTCGATTACAGCTTGAAAATAAATGGCGCTGCCGTAGCAGTGTTGTTGCCACGATCTTCTCCCATTCCACCGGAATTATCTAAGCTACGCTTTTGTATACATCTGTACAGGCCCACGTCTCCTGGGGTATTGTTTTATCCAACTCCTTCCTAGAAATGGGTAAATTTTTTTTTAAATTTTATACCTACTGTGAACTCCTCCCGGCTGGATTCTGCATAGTGGTGCTCGGGAGTCTTAATTTACGGGTTAGGGTAGATGAGGGTACAGATAAATTAAACATTGAAGCATGTCATAGCGTATTATAGAAATGTACGATTCTCGGTAATCACACAATGTCATGGGGAGGTTGATTAACCTTACGTATATTATTAATTATTGGTATACACTGTTCACTTTTTTAGTATTTCACTCAATTATACACTGCACTTGTAAATATTCAACCACACTAAAAAGATCATTGGTATCGCCACCAAAATGCATTGTAGGTATTACTATAATGTTAACCTTACGTATATTATTAATTATTGGTATACACTGTTCACTTTTTTAGTATTTCACTCAATTATGCACTGCACTTGTAAATATTCAACCACACTAAAAAGATCATTGGTATCGCCACCAAAATGCGTTGTAGGTATTACTATAATACGTCACTGTTCTGGCAGAAGACACTGAATGACATATTGAGTTAGTTATACCAAAATGTTCCTTATTTCAAACTTTACGGTCTGGAAACCTTCTTAATAAGTAAACAGTCTTTATTTTAAAGTCATCCTTTTTACGATTACTTAATAAACTCACATGATAGACCATTTCAAACATTTTAACAACTTCAAAGTCAAATTACTCAAAATAGTATTCTCCAGTTAGTGTGTTCTGCCAGAACAGAGACGAATAATTCTTGGGTTCTTCCAATTACTGAAGGCAGTACTATTTTCCTTAGCTTATAGCATAGTGGGCATGACTAAACGGTGTTGCGTATTTTACATGTCGCCTTAAACGTAGACTTAACGGACCTAGAAAACTGCAACCATCACAGCTTCAATTATAATTAAATAATTTAATTATTTTCTAAGTCAATAAATCTTGCAATACGAATATTCTAAAAATGTTTTGTGCGTAATTTCACAGAAATCAATATATTTTATTGAGATTATTGAATAGGTATAATATAACACGATCCTTTTTGAATGAGAATTCGCCCTGTTGAATCGCCCAGGGCTGATCTCGCGAGTTCGCCGGCCCGTTACCTTGGTTATTGTCCGACGATTTCTAATTGAATTTCAGCCTGAAAGAGAAAATAAATGGGGTGGGCTGATAACTCCACGGGTGATAAATACTCCCCTCCCCACTTTTCACTTTAATCTCGAGTTTTTTTCTACCTGATTGCCGGCAATGTGAAGCTTGGATTATTCTTTTTGTATATTTTTATTTGACCTACTTTTTCCTTTGTGGGACGAATGTCGAATCTGTCCGAATTAATCCGGTCTATAGGATTACCAGTTAAAATGTAATGAATAAGGTATACTAATATATTTCTATAAGTTAAGCTCTCTCTGCTCATTGGTTCGTCTTAAAAGCTTTCATGCAACTACATAAAATATGCATATATTTGTATCAATAGGTATATTTATAATGTTCGTATACAATGTTTATTTGTTTACGGACATATGCATTTTGAGCTGGACTAGGTTTGAACAACTGTTTTGTTCTCCATGTGTCATTCTCTTTTTGTACATGAGCTGTGCACTGTGGTAGTTGGACTATGCAGAAAAAGACACAGCATACATTAAGGCTAAGGCGGTGGACAGGGTTAATTGTATTATTTATAATGGTAATGCATTTAGGCATGGAATGATTTCAGATTCGCGGAAAAAATATTATGTAGGTACAATGACCTGCGTGAAAGTAAATTAATTGTTATACTGTTTCCAAGTAACTAGATTCTATTCTTGAATAGTCCCAGGATGAGGGAGAGAGATCATTCGATCATAACTTAGTAACCGTAGTCATAATAATGATGTAATAACCGAAATAGCTATCCACTTAAACATCCTGTAGAATTTAATATAATTTAGGTATATTATCATTTTGTATACCTAATGGAATTCTGCCAAGTAAATGCTGACTCAATAGACCTATTCTTGGTCTTTAATGTTTCAGTACAGAGCTTGCTGCAGACATATATGAGAGTGGAGATGTTTCCTGGAAGAGGCCAATATCGACATTGGGCGGTAGAGTGTCAATTAAATACTAACTATCTATTTAAATAATTCAATACATTCAGAACATCAGTTAGAAGAAATTTCGATTTCTTTTTTAGGAAAAGAAAATATATAATACAGATTGATTTTTATTATTATTTAACATTACATGTAGGGAAGTGTAAGCGGGCCTTGTTAGTTTCCTGCCAAACCACATAATATTGACGAGGTCCATCGATCCCATCAGCATTTTCATATAAGTTAGCACCCATTAACAAGTTCCAACCGGTATCTATATAAATTTTAGGTCCAGTCATGCTATTGCAACTGCCATTAATTATACGTATGCATACCTGCCGGTAGTTCCCGAACAGTCGATCTTTAACGGGAAAAGTTCCGGTCGTAACTTGGTCTAATACCCACCTAAAAGTTTTCAGTCGTCCAGAACTGGGGTGCCGGCTTCCACTGGCGTAACTGACTACTTGTTGAATTCGCAACTCGTTATTTTAAAAATTCACCGGTACGACTTTTGCTCGCAGAGCGGTGTGCTCGGAAAAGCTCATTTTCATATATTATTTGTAAATTTTCATCATTACGTTGCGTTGTGTGATTTCTTATGTAATTTGAAGCAATCGGGTGCGCTTGGTAACGACACACATAGCATTAGATTCAATCATATATCTTCCGTACGCATTTGTGCCGTATTCGCACTTCTCGAAATATTCAAACTTTCCAAATTTATTTATATTATACCTGGCTAGATTTAAACAGATTGGTGGCGCTTTTAGCAGTGAACTGTAATTTGAAGGTGATGGCGGATTACAGATTTTGGGGGGGGTTACATAGGATGCCAGGCACTGACCTTTATGTTGAGAGGGTTGGCGCGCGGTGGGGCCGGTTCGGTGTTCACGCTTTCACGCACTGGTAAACGGACGGTACACTTTGTTGGATGATATATGAGGTTGATGAATGATGATGATAGGTTGTATGGTTGATGGACGCGACGTTCACTCAAACCGAAACAGACTTAGTGCAACGAAGGTCGATCAGATATGTTTTGAGTCACCCGGTAGTTAATGCGGTGGGGCAATACACACCCGTTCGTTGCTTGAGATAACTAAACCCAACTTTCTAGTCTTGTGACAATAATAATTGGGGTTTCGTGGTTAAAAAAGGCACGATTCTCGGGTTTGATGAAATATGGGATAAACTTAACCTGTATGGGATAAAATTCACAACTTGGTTAAAAATTTGGTTTGTTGTTTTGTAATTTTAATGCAATCTCAAAAGAGACTTATAAATGCTAAGCGAACGAAATAAAAAATAGGTTTCTACCAACAAAATGCCAAAAGATAATATCCTTTCAAGGGTCTGGGTTTCATTCCTAATCGGGTCGAAATTTACATATAATTATTACTAAATATACGAATCTCTGCATGTTCGTTTGTAATTATGTCGGAACGTCGGTATTATTTTGATATACAATGTAAATAATTTTCTAAAACATTGACTAATGTATGGAAGTTGCTGGCCACAATTTATTATTCTCTGCTGTATCTACCTAATGTTTTCTCTTATTTTTTACAAAAATGTATCAATTTTAATGAAGTGTCTGTGGATTGAACTAAAATTTTTCGAGATCTTATTTGCTCCATTTTTCAATTGTTGTTTGGTATAAAGAATCATTAAAGAAATGTAAAGTACAAAGTAACAGTGTAAAGAATGATAAGTCTTACTTACATCCTACGCAAATTATAATACAATATTTATACTTTGTGTAGATCATGTCTTTTATGTAGATTTTTCCCTGTCTGAGCTCTGACACGTGCTGTCGGTGATAGAAATTCCTTGAAAATTTATCGTTCTAATCTTTTAGACACATTTTGTGCTGATAATTCCTATGAATAAAATATTAGTGCGGTACCAACGCTTTAAAATAGTATTGGAATGTCGTGAGCTTAAGATATTTCGAACTCCACTTAGGTGCTCGCCGGCGATAGTTTCCTCTGTGACGGTCCTTGGAGGGAAACTTTCAGTCGTAAGCTACCCTAATGGCCACGTCAAAGTTTACACTGGTCCATACAGAGTTTTACAACCTTTTTCGGTTCGGGAGATAACTTTCTACTGTGTCGACCTAGTTCAACATCTGAAATTGTGGAGGGATATTTTGTCGTATTCATTCTGAAATGAGAACCGTTATCTACAAATTTTGTTTGTACTCTCCCAGTGGAAGACATAGTACACAAACCGATGTAGAAAACGACTCCACTCCGATTTGAAGTAAGCTCCTCAGTCTCAGTGATACTATGCCACTTTTTTCATTGCAGCATACGACATGGCCTTCCCTACGTTGTTGTATCTACCCCATCACGTCCCACATTTGTCGCTTTCGACTCCGAATACCCTTATCATTATCTTCCCATAATTTTGAATTCAATTCAATTTTTCAATTAAATTTATTTTTTAACATATTGTGGATATTGCAAATTATAAATTTAAGACGATCACAACACGACATGAAACATTATAAAGAAAAAGAGTAATAAAAGCGATAAAAATGTAAATATAAAAAAACAGAAACATACAAAAGCAGTGAAAATACAATTATACATCTATAATTAACCATTTCTTTTATTCAAACGAATAATTCACAAGATTTAAGAATATATCATTCTGATTATTGAACATATATAATTTAGAAAAACACTTTCTGAGAGAGTATATTATAACTATAACAATAGAATTTTTTTTTTTGAAAAAAGTAAGCCACCCCGGCCGGGAATCGAATCCTGCATCTCCACGGGTAAACGCCCCAAACGTCGCATTTATCCAATATGCTACGGCGTGACATACTAATTGCGACAAATTTTAACGATTGGTCACTTTTAATACCTACTCATCAGCGCTCTTCGAAATCAGGCTACTTGGCTACAAGGCCAAACTACTTTGGCTCTTTGTATTAGAGCAAATTTGTGTATATAACTGGTCGACTTGCCACGCCGGGCCCCCTCTAAGCCCGGGCCCCCAGGCTAGAGCCCTGTCAGCCCCCCCTTTGTGGGGGCCATGAACTCAATACATAATGTATGTAATAATACTATCACTTTAGCGGTCTTGTGTATAGAATAGACCCGCAGCCCTTTAACCCGTGTCCCATAGTGCTTTATTGTAATTTGTCTGGAGGAGTCTTGATTCGAATATCTGTAAACATTCTTCTACCACTTCTGTCGTTTTGAAAAATGATGCGTGACTACGTATATGAGGAACTTATATGAATTCATCGACTTAATATTAATAGGTACTTACATCAATGGATATCGTCAAATAATTGGTTTAAAATTATTTGTAACAAAACGCGATAATCACGGTGTCATGATGTTTGAGACATTCGCGATTCTAACAAATACGTATTTCTGAAATATTATATAATTTCAATATATAAAGTCTTTTAAAAACTGTTACCCGACAGTGGACTGGTTGAGCACCCATGGTCCATAATAGTTATATGTAGTGGGCGGAGAAAGCGACCAGGACGGCGGTGGGAGGGTATTGGAAGGAAATCCTTCTAGTAGATATTACGTTTTATAAATTATTTTTCATTAGTGAAATGGCCGGTTTTAATCAGCGTTTTATGTTTCGTGTACATATTAGAATTTACGATCGATTTTCGTGAATCACATACAAACATATAGGAATTAGGCGGCGCGTTTTGTGTAATGTTTATAAGTAATAATTGTATTTTTATTTTGCGAACTGTCAAGCCTTGATGGATATATTATATTTTATTCCCTTTATTTTGATAATTTATCCAAATGATTTAATAAGGATCTTGATCGGCTTATTTTGTTTTAAACACCAATTCTCGACGTGTGACTTCTCTTTCTGTAGATACTTAGGGCAGAGCGAGGTCATTTGAGCCACGGGGTCACCTGAGCCACCCGTAGTATCACTCTTACGCTGCATTATAGATACAAGCGGAGGATTCCGAACAAAGCGGGAGAGGTAGACAGCCAATCCGCAATTGCATCAGTCACCGTCCGGTGTTCGATATGACTGTGAACGTGCGATGTTACTATTTTCACGCCAAAAGTAAAGAAAGCAGTTCCTCATACTTTTTGGTCTCAAGACTCTCAAGCACATGTCTGTGGTGTTACGGCAATCGAGTAAATGTATTTTGATTTAAAAATAGTGTGTTTATGCGATGACAGTATCAAAAATAATCTATTGTCAATAGTCTTTGGGTGGCTCAATCCAATTAGTAATAATTTGGGGAAGGGGTCATTTGAGCCATATCAAACGTACACCTGAAAGTAACAGATACACCTGAGAAGGACCAGCTTGCTGCAGAACAAAGTAAACGGAAAAGTGAGGGTAGCAAGAAGATAATAAAATCGAAGAAACTGATAGTGAAGAAAGCTATTTTGAAGAGTTCCTCTGAATCTGATAAAGAGACACGACCTGTTAAGAAAACTAAAAATCTCCAAAAGAAGAAAAAAGTACATACAAGTATAACTATATGTTCTTATTGTTTTCTAATAACTTGGATTAAAGATTTAAGAAAGATTTTGTTTGTATTTTATATTGCTCTGATGAAAAAAACCTTTCTACGCCTACTGGCTCAACTGAGCCATCTGGCATTTGTGACATTAATGTAAATTTAGTCTTGTAAACATCGTCTTTGTTACAGTTTTTTGATGAAGTTACATGACCAAATAAACAACTTAACTGGTTTAAAAGATATCATTACTTATTTCTTCATTAATTAGAAGCTATACTGCTTTGAGCAAAATCATGATCAAGTGATCCCGCTCTGCTCTACATAGTAAACGGAAACAATAATACATCATTAAATATTTTTAATAATAATAGGTACTATGGACTGAAGGTAGGTACTTGATGGAATTTGAATTTAAATCATAATGAATTTAAGTTTTGTACTATTCCATTTGAGTCGTTTTTTGCGACCCAGATTTCGCCTTTCGGCATCTTCAGGCACTGTGTGCACTCACCAAAAGGTAAATACACACTGACAACAAATACAATTAATTCTAACTTATATAATAAATTAATCCAATATAATAGGTAAAATCTTACTCACCCACCTATTAAGATGACAAAGGCGAAACCTGGGTCGCAAAAAACGACTCAAATGGAATAGTACAAAACTTAAATCCATTAGAAGTTAAATAGTTTGTTCAAAAGTAGTCTTGAAGCGCCTAATATGAATCGTGGAAATTGACCGCTGGCTGCATATTTTAATTTTAGAATTTTTTTGCAATACAGCAACTATAAAGGATCTATTCTGAATTGGATTTAAAGAAAAATCTACTATTTTAACTAATATATTTGGCTGAAAACTTGGATTATTAAAAAATATTAAAGATACTCCAATAAAGGTTGTAAGTACCATGTTATGGCGAATTGACAGGGACTCTGGTGTCAATGCGATGTTATGAAAGAACCCATTAAGTCCATGGGTTAGCCGATAACTTTCTAGAATTCGTTAACATTTATTAAGACTAGGCTGAACAGCCAAATTTGCGCGAATGTGTAAGCCAGCTCTCACATCTAAACTCGTCCGTCTGCAACATTTCGAATACGTCGTTGTGACGTCATCGTTATTCACAAAATACACCTTGTCTTATGGACCTTTTCACACTGCTGGAATAAAACATGTTAGTTTGAAAAAAACATGTGGAGGCACACGCAACTATTTTCATCCGACATAATCCCGAAATGTCGCACTTCGTCATTAATTTTGGCTTGCCGAGTGACGTCACTGTCCTCGCACGGCCTTGCCTATACGCAGATAAGAAAGTTGCATGTTGCGCTCAGTTTTATTTATGACTATTATCCCAGTCGAGACGATTTTCATTGTTCGATTGGGCTAATATGTACATCCAGATCGAAGCTAAAGTATACGTATGTTTCTCGGTTTAACTGCAATTAATTGCCAAGGTGTAGGAAATTTTTCTGCGCGGTCACGAATCAAATGCAACACTATTGGCCGAAATTTATTCAGCTTACTTCGCTATTGCCAATACAGTCTCAAATGTTAGAAATAATCTGTCAAATAATGTTAGAAATAATGTGTAGTCTTGAAAAATGATAGAGTTAAATATAAATGAAATAATTATTTATTTTACGAACAAAAGATTCAACAAGAGTATTATTTAAATATATATTCTAGATGACGACAGAACGTGCACAGTGAATGGAGTCCCATTAGAGAGAACACATTCCATTATATACTTGGGTTGCACTCTGGATGATGACTGGAACCATACCACGGAATTGAGATGCCGAATCGAGGAAGCCAGGGTGGCGTTTACTCGTCTAAAAAAAGTATTAGATAGCCATGATATACACCTGGGAATAGAACTAGAATGGTGAGATGCTACGTCTTCTCGGTCCTCTTATATGGAGTAGAGGCTTGGACGCTCACAGAAACGATTCTCAAAAAACTTGAAGCTTTTGAAATGTGGGTGTATAGGCGCATGCTTCGTATCAGCTGGAAGGACAAAGTTACAAATGTCGAGGTGATGTCAAGGATGAAAAAGACCAAAGAAATAGTCAAACTAATAAAAATCAGGCATACTTTGGCCATATCATGCGGCATCCCGAGAAGTATCACCTTCTACATCTCATCATTCAAGGGAAGATCTCCGGTAAGCGAGGCCCTGGTAGAAGAAGAACGTCCTGGCTCAAAAACCTCAGGGACTGGTTTGAGCTCAGCACTCCATCCCTATTCAGAGCAGCGACGGACAGGGGCCAAATGGCCAAATTCATCGCCGACGTCTGATAACGGATATGGCACACAAAGAAGAAGATATTCTAGGGCCCCAATGTATTTTAGTCCAGCTTTCATTCTTAAGTCTTACCCTGACACCAATCCATATTTTGCGATAAAATTACCCCTTGGCATTGTATGTCAATTTGTTATCTAACATATCTATTTGGAGTATTAATACTATCGACCGAAGGTACTTGATGAAATTTGAATTTTAATTCTAATCGATTTAGTTTTGTTGTTTTTATTTAATAAAACGCAATTTTTCATTTGAAAATGTCCCACTGAGGTGGACGTAACCGGTCCTAATATATTAATTAAAAGTGGAATAAGTCCTATAAAAAATTGCGTTTTATTAAATAAAAACAACAATACAATGCAGTTCCACCATGAATTGACAGTTAACAAAATAAAAGGATTTAGTTTTGTACTATTCCATTTAAGTCGTTTATTGCGACCCGGGTTTCGCCTTGGCATCTTCAGGCGCCGTGTACACTCGCTAAAGGCAAACACACACTGACAACGAACACTCTTAATTCTAGCTTATTTAATAAATTAATACAATAAAGTAGGTAAAAACTTCATTACTTACCTATCAAGGATCAACAATAAAAAAAATACAAAAAACAAATTATGAATAGTTGAAGTGTTAGTAAAAAATCTAATTAGTAAAAACCCCTATCTTATTAATAATAATAAATCGTCAAAGCCTAATAACTAATAAGTAATAAATTTCATAATACAGTGATCGATTTATATATCGATCGAAATAAGTATATCAATTTCGTTTTGTCACTCATGTAAACGATCGTTTGATCGTTTTTTTGGACTTCTTGCACCTGTGATTTAAACTATCGAAGTACATATTATATGAATTGATATCATCACGAAAAGGTAGGTAGTTAGATTGCCACTTAGTACACCTGTGTCGGAGATTAGATATGCAAATGTAATGTTTTAAATATGTGCGAACACCGGAACAAAGACGTTATCTCATCGGATTTTAGGGAGGCTACCTGCCAACGGTCTCCCACAGCCTCCGTACCACTGCGATGGTGATATGGTTTACCGTGACCCAGTTGACTAGGTTCTCACTTCCTTCCTATCCCCACACCTGAGGGCCTTTCCGCTGTAGGGGCGGGCGTATCGAAATACCAAGCCTTTTTTCATTACCATTTACTTGCTTCTTATGTATGGGGGTAGCATTAAAAGGTAGTTATCCGTGTAAGTACAGTTTTTATTTTTTTTATTTCTCCGAATGTTTTAATTTACAAATTTAGTATTACCATCAATTGCGACTTTATATTTTTCTTAAGTCTTGTGTATGATTTTGAATTTGTTAAACGTAATATAATTGTCACAAATAGTGCTAATAATTGATCTATTCGTTCACCTGTAAGATATATTATATTTATATATGACAGTGCAATAAACAATGAACCACTATACATAGATGTTTTGCAGTTGTAAGTGAATGTATGAAAAAAAAATCAGGACTCATCAGAAATAACACAATAATTATTAATACCGTGCTAGGTATAAGATATTCTTAAATCTATATATTATATAAATATATAACAAAAATACATAATATAAAAAAATATTGTATCTAAAATATTACCTATTTCTTATTCTTATTGTGTCATCACCTAGCAGACGTTGACCTTTACTTGGATGACAAAGTATGGAAATATGACGAAAACGAATTTTCTATTTAATTTACCTATATTATATTTAATACTAATAGGATCATAATGGGACTCCACAGAGTGTAGTTTTGTAATAACAGATTTTTATTTTTACGTGAAATAGATGTTAGCAACATGCTTAACCAATTAGCTACATAATACTGTTGACTCCAAACACAAATTGAAAAACAATATATGTATTTGCCAGACCCAGGATTCGAACCTGGGAGTCCTGGGACCCACGACATTACAAGTCGACGCGTAACCCGCTCGACCATCGTGGGCGTTTATTCAAGACTGCATACCTACACAAAATTTCAGAAAGTATCACTGAGCATTGAAAATACATAACATATAATTGTATATTAGAAAAAACCTAAACAAATTCTTGGAAAAATTGTGGAATTTGTACACACGTCCTTCTCTTGCCGGGTGAGTTCTTTAACCAATAAACGATCTACTCTTTACAATAACTACATACTTTCATATTTCAAATACCGCCCATCTATGTCATGGAATAGTTTCTTATACTTCGTAAAATGTAGATATATGGGAAAGGCACATACGTACCTGGAAATAGAGGCGATTGCTAGATAAATCTAGTTATCCAGTTGTACTCAAAACGTACAAAATATCATAAAGTTAAAAATACTTACTAACACAATGTTCGTGTCGACTTGGAATAAGTCAGGAGTGGCCTACCAGTGGGTTGTTCTAGGTCAGCGATGACGAAACTATGGTACGCGTGCCATTCCGGTAGCTAAGCTACACAGCGTTGAATTTTTTTTTGCCAAATCTAGAGTTTTTGAGTAGACGTCTAGCTTATTACCAAAAACAGGTTTAGAAGATATCTACAGAAAAAATCGAAAATATTAGGCAGATGACATTGAGAAATGCACTGACTGAATAATTGAATTAATTTTTTTTTCAAGACTGTTTATAGGTATGAGTACACGCGATTCTAGAATGTAAGATTCTTTTTATCGGTTTTGCAAATTGATGTAACTACATATTTATCAATGATTGTTTCTAATAGTTTGTGGTAAGTGGATACAGGCAGTGTAGCCAACTGTCGTTGACAAAAACATGAAAAACGGGGTATGAAAACAAGCTATTTGGCAGGAAAAACTCTAGATTTTGTACCAGTAAATTTACTTATTGAACCAAGAACGAAGTCAATATCTATGCTTTCGGGTATAGAAAAAAGTGGAAAAATTGAAAAATGGGGATACGTGTAAAAACCACACATTTTAACAGAAATATTTTTCAAAATTGACAACAAAATTCCTATATAATTGTGTCAACGGCGTTCAAGTTTCGTTTCATGTTTGAAGACGAGACATAGAGAATTAAAAAATATACATTTAAGATAAATTGAAATATTAGTTTATATTAATTATTATATATTAATATTAGATTCGGAATAATATACAAAACATTAAAATAATCCATGACATTGTTTCGTCGTGTTTTATTTTTTACTAAAATATGTATCAACCTACCTGTATTAAGTATGCGATAGTCAAAAGTTTGAAGCGCATGAAAATAAATAAACTAGCTATCTTGCGTTTTTTCAACGCATTTAAATCTGTTGGAAGCATCAAAAGACGCTAGTAAAAACGTCACAAACCAGATGCGTTTTTTGCAAGCTAGATGCTTAACGAAAAATGCTTAATTTTGCAAGAAAAACTCTGCATACAGGCGCATGCCTACATCAGTTCAGTTTATTTCTATAAATGTCGCTAGACTTAAAAATCAGCCAAGTCCATAATAGATGAATAGGAGAGAAACAGCTTTTTGTTTTCTCAAATACACAGTCACAAGGGTGAAAGTTTATATTATTTCGAGTATAGAATATTTAAAATTAATAAATTCCACATTTTGATAATGCAGAAATGTTGGAAAGTAATAGTTTTTCAGTAATTCACAAAAAAGTCAAAAATACCTAAAGGTGGACTTGGCTGATTTTGAAATGTGGCGACTAATCCATGGAATGGGATCTAGTTATTGACTTAGCGAGGCTTGCATTATTCCATTTAGCACGCATTAATTAACATTAAACTCAGCGGTGTACAGGCCTGTTCGTAAAGTGAAATAGGGGCCGTGCATCACATCTATCAAATTTTTATCGCGTCCCTGCTTCCGCCCCGCGGGAGTCCCCGGTTAACGATTTTCCGGTGAGAGCAAATACTCTCACATCGCCATAATATCGCATCATTGCTGGCTGGCTGTGTGAGAGACGCCTCGCGCTAACTCGTGATTGGGACTTTCCCGCTGGCCTCTGCTTATCTCGGCTTGTTATCAATGCATACGTCATACACGGATGGATTTGCATACATTACATATTATACTTACAATGTTACCGTATAATAAATAATGCATTAGCAAAAATGATGACAAATTATGCAATGTTACGGTGAGCAAGTTTTAGTTTTGTGGCAGTGCTACATTGTTGATGCACTCAATAATATTATTTATAATTTATATATTAGGCATCTACTATTTTTTTTAAACATAAGCAAAGCAATATAATATATATTCATAGCTAAAGAGCGCGTCGATTTGAATACCACTGTGGAACGATATGTATCTATTTCGATAAAGCCGGTGTATTTTACGTGAATTTCCTCGGTATCGTCTTAAAGTAGTTTTTTTATTTATAAATTTTAGTACAATACGGCGACTAAGTTAAGAAGTGTGTGAGCGAAAGAACAATGTGACTAAGCGATTAAGTACAGCGAGTATGACAGGGACGCGACGTGGGTGTTCTATTTATGCGATTGCGCAACAAAGACGCAAACAGTTTCGCATGCAGATTTACGTGCGTCAGAGGCTGCTTATGCGTTACAGACAGATAAATCAATATATATATATAATTTTGAATATATTCTCCCTGTGGTCTCATCCTTTTATTTTTTTATTGGCTCTACGATCCGGTGAGAATTTTAGGCATCTCACGAAGAGGTTTATTAACAAATCTTTTTTAAAGAGGAAAATAAATATTTATAAATTTGTTATGGTCGTAGAATGAGAAAAAAATGTTTATAACTGCGTAAAGATGTGTAATTGCGAGAAATATAGTATTTTTTGTAGTGTCGTGGTCAACAGGCCGCTAAGAAATGCTTCCGCGTGTGGCGGATCTACTTAACACTGCCGGCATGTCAATTGTCCCGCGGTGATGGCATTCGACGCAATTCGGGCGAGAGAGAATTGCCGACCACCTATCGCTCATTCGATTGCCATTTGCTACTGCCTCGGGCTGATTGATTTGCTTGACCATTCATGATCCAATCGGTCAAATAGATACCGACGGGCAAGCAGTGAGAAGAAGCGACAAGGTCACATCACAACAGTCTGTGTTAACATAAGGCCCGTTTCAGACGGGACACCGGTGTCGCGCTCGATATAATATAGGAGGCCTTTGTATTCGAATAAATGGGCCTTTGTATTATGTTTATGAACGCCCCAGAGCTAATGAGTCCGGTACACTTTTCCGTCCGCCGCTACATTCTCAAGCCGCCGATACACTTTTTGTTACCGCAGCTAGTGTAATGTTCTAATTTACAACGCGAAATTATGCGTTGACTCGTCGTTCATAAACTTAATACAAAGGCCTCCTATATCATATCGAGCGCGACACCGGTGTCCTGTCTAAAACGGGCCTAATATTCTGGAGGAATTTCGATGAAAATGCGATGATCCCGAAATAATTTTATTTCCGAAATGTAAGTATGTGACCGGGTTAGGGGCTGTAATTCCGGCTTTTTTGATGTCGTAATTCAAAGTTTTGGAATACCTGGATTTGTGAATTGACCTTTTCATACTTCATATTTTAAAATATCTATACTCACCAGTAGCATTTGCTTACTTATGTTTGCGTTATTTTAATTACATATAATTGAGCGGGGACGATAAAATTTTTAATAATATTAATATTAATAGTAATATTGCGTACATCCATATAATTATAGGTAAGTATGTGATGCATTTCATTTAAAGTAAAAAATAAATTGAACTAATTTGATTGTACAATAATTGCACATTGTTTTACGATTATTGCCTGTGGTTTTAATTTAATAAAACTGTATCAGTAGTAGGAATCTACTATCTGAAAAGTTTGTAATTTTTTTCTGTACCAATTTGTATGTGTATTTATATAAAATTCATTGTTCATACGTATTCAAATTCCATTTTTATGAATATGAAATAAGTGTTGAAACTATTGAAATAAAAGACAATGTAATAGGAGCAAAAAAGTACATGGAAGTACAACGAGTAAACTAAGTACAGTCCTACAAACTTATCTAAAGAACGGTCAAAAATGGAACTACAGACTAGATCATATATACGCCATTTTGAAAACGGCATTCAAATGACAGATTCTGTCCAGTTGCGAGTCTTGATTGGGTAGTTTTCGACTTTGGCTCCCCCATCCATTCTTTAGATAAGTTTGTCGGTCTGTAGATCCTATTCTTAAAACTCATTAAACGAAACCCAACTAAACCCGCTCTCACACACGTAAGTGGAATATATCAATATCAGAAGCGATTTTATTGAATAGATACTGGTTGTTGTCCTCTCAATTGGCATTACCAATGGCTGGTTAGTTCTGCACCGTGGGAGAACAAACGATTAATTATTAATGCACTGCATCAACATTCTTATATGAACAATTGCAGACATGATTTTACACGGTTATGCATACACTTAAATTTTAATGTGAGAGACCGACGACCTGACTAAAAATAAAACAGATTTGATCATGTTATCGGTAGCTGAGAGCCTATGAGGGATCGCTTCGTCCCATCATACGCCTATACCTATCAGTAGTTTTGTGTACTATGTACAAATGGCGGGACATTTGAAATTTATAAAATTTAACCCGGCGAGAAAATAATTATCCCAATAATTTTATTATAATATATCGGTTTTACGTTATAAGTGGTAACAATTCTATATTTTTTAGTTCACTGGAGATACGTTAAAACGTAAAACCATAGATAAATATATCCAAAAACTGATATCTTTTATATGTCGACTAGGTAGATGTGGTCATAAATACGTGAGAATCCCACGAATATTGACCTCAAAGAAGCCAAAAAACTTAGTAGTACGGAAAGGGAAGGCTTATAAAGTTTTTAACTACAAGGAATGGGAAAAGTTCTTCACGGCAAAAGCCAGCTGAATATATGGGCTTTTCTTTAAGAAAGCACACAAAAGTCGATTTGTTGATACTGTCAGAAGTCAGAAGGATAGCAGAAAGACTTTAAAAGAGGTCATTATAAGCAATGCCTTTTTCCTTTGAAATATTTCATCTGACGCTATGAAATAAGAATGTAAAGCTAGTTGAATTAAAAGTTTAATGTTATACATTTGAATTTTAAACTAGTTGTGTATGTTAAGTTACTGGTATATAACAGTTACGGTGGCCGCGCCGAGTCGAGCGACGCAGAGTCGTGGGTCCCAGCTTCGTATCCTGGGTCTGGCAAGTATACATATTTATTTATTCATTTATTTAGAAAAAGAGTATTATGGCATTACAGCGATTGGCCAATGCGCCATAATACACAATAAATACAAAATATAAAAACGACTTAATTACAAATAACAACCAATATAACAAGAAAGTATGTGTTTATGTAGACATTAAAGTAAAATAATAAATACAATTATAAATGTAACCTTTTTAACACCTCCACAATTGTTTTTCAATTTGTGTATGAGTTTGATTATGAACCTAATGGGTTGAGTAAGTGGCTGACATCCATTTCTCGTAAAAACAAAGTCTGTTTGTGTCCACCCAGTGGAGGCCAACATGATCTTATTACGATCGGACATTGTCGGAATAAAAATATATATAGATATATATTTACAATGTATTAAATCAGTAATATTAAAATTTTGATAATAATGATTTATGTTAGTAATTATATTTATTATTCACTGTATTTGCGATAACCATTCATTCATAATTTATTTCGATATCTGTACTTTATTTTGGTATAGAAAAGGGTGAAGGTACCCAAAAAATATTGCATTTATACCGGGGAAAATATCCTACGCCTGATTCTGATAGGAACACTTTCGATTGGCTCGTCGGAAAAGCTAATAAAAGCTCTCTAATGTAATTGTAAATGGAAAATTGTCATTTGGTAGATCGGAAAAGGGAAAAATAGTTAACGAATCTGATTCTAAGTGAAAATTTATCTATCTATTTCAGAATGGCCAACAAGTAGACATACACGAATAACGCAATAATGTCCATTATACTTAACAAGAAATTATGCCCATATCTGGTTTACTTCCGTTGCCTTTCGACTTCCTTGGTGACCAGCAATGACACGTGCAGATTTGTGAAATACATCTGCATTACAGGTAGGTAGGAACCTTCTTCCATAATTTTAAGTTTATCCAAATATTTTCGCCACTCTCGGTTGCGGGTTTTGAAGTTGTCAGGTGTATTTTTACAATGTTTTTCTTAGCTCGTATTCTTATTTGTCCGGTGGTTTTTTGTCCGGTACAAATCTTGCAATCAATTTTTAACTAATTTCCCGACTAGCTAGATATTTGAAACATTTAGAATATATCAGAACACGATGCTTATGCATTCTTTTAATCCAAGCCATCTTTAAGTAGAATTGAATTCATTTTCAGTTAATTCTGTTTTGTATGAAAAGTTATTTCGGAAGAAATCCGTAATCCAATCCACTATTATTGGTTGCTAGGGGTCTGGGGTCCTAGCAACTAAATAATTATTAATATATACGTGCATTACTATGGAAATCAATATGAATGTCAAAATGGCATTTCAGTATTATTTCTATTAAGTACATTTTTTTTATCGTTCAAGCTAGTCAAGTCAAGTTTATATTAAACAAAAAAAAATTTAAAAACGTTGTATATAAAAAGTTATTTTTGTCTTGTAATTATTAAGTAGATATATCGGAAATCCTGGTTAAATACTGTTCGTTTGTATAATCATGAAGAAAGTGCCAATTGTTCAACTACTAGGTATTTATAATCAGCATCTCTACCATATCTTATCTTAACATATTTTTAAAAGTTTACATACAAATATATACCTATTTAGATATTTATGCTATAAAATATTAATATTTTTAAGAGATTTTTATATGTAAAAATATTGGTAAATACTTCTGTTTCTCTGGTATTCAATAGGAAATACCGGTATTGGTATTTTCATTCGGTATTGAAATCCCTAATCCCAGTCCAGACGATTTTCAATGTGCGACCTGGCTTAGTCCTTTATATTGATTATATTTTATATCATCACACTATCCCGCCTTTACATTATAATTAATGCGTTAGTATTCAGTATTCTGTTTTCGTATGGAATTGTTCGCTAATTAAGCAATACGTTTTGTCCGACCTCTCATCTTATGGGAGGAGCTTATGGGACCCGAATGAGTCTGTTGAAGAGAACCTCTTAGATATGAAGAAAACAAAAGTGACAGGTGAAATTAAGCTCGCTTATCCGCACACGCGTAACTTCCTTGGGAGATATTAATTTCTTTGTTCAATACAATGCTTATTAATTATTATATACTAAGATAGAAACGCCGGAACAAAGCAATCTTTTTGATGTTATATTAAAATCGACAGTCTGTATTGAACAATATTAGAAATGTATATGTATTATGTTACGTCAGTATTCCCCAAAGTGTGGGACATAAGAAAACACAAGAGGCGCTGGACGGCATTAGGGTACTAGGCATAAAGCCCATTGACGCAGCGGGTGCGGCGCTCGCGCAAAATTTCTACAAGTGGCGCGTAAATCATCGAAAATACAACGTAATCAAATACGCCAGCGCACACTGGACTTGACGATGCCTTGTGCCCCGCCTGCCGCATGAGTCACCGTTTTTCGCTTCTCGGCGATACGATTTAATGAAAATACAAAGAAGTCCATTCATTGAACACGGCTACCAAAATCACGCTGCTCGAGGCGTCGTCGATCGACGGGCGAGAAGCAATTATTTAATAACAGAGATCTCTTTGTTTAATTTTATTCCGTGTCCTATATTTCGCTGGTTGAATAATGTCGTCGTAAATATTAATTACAAGCCCCGAAATAATATAATATTTTTATTGCTTTGTTATGAGAGACGCTGTAATAATAATTATTTTGTGCTGTTTGGGCCGCTTATTACATAGGTGAAGGGTAATGCGCGGCAAGAGACGTGTGATTATGGTTATGAATAAACGCTTCATATGCCGACTTCGCCCGCTCGACGCGTTCTATGGGCACTATCGCCTAGACTTACAAATCAATCAAACCTCCCACCTTCGTCTGTGTATGTATTTCATCATTTTCTGTATTGGGGTTACGCGATTTTATGAACATTCTTTAATATGTGTAATTTTGTGGATTTTAAGTGGTCCAACTTTCTGCTTGTATATGAACAGACATCGCATTTAAATTGTATTTCGTCATTAGGTATGTGTTTTAAATGTTTGTAAATATTGTACATACATAACACTTCTGAGAAATATATTATAACCAATAGAAAAAATCTTTTTGAAAAAAGAATCGGACCTGCATCTCTCAGGAATCGGGCCCATGCACATGGAACCACTATGCTAAAGGATTCATATTTAATTGTGTCAAATTTTAACTAAAGGCTTTTAATACTCACTGAAGCGTCCTTCCAAATTGAGCTACTGTTGGCGATCGGCTTTCGTATTTTAAATCAATGTAGGTATTACTTTTATTACTAACCGACGTCACGGATAACTCCAAGATTTTTTGTTGTAAATTACTTGAACTTGCTAATAATTTTTAATTACTATTTTTTTTATTCACCGAACAATTCACAAGATTTAAGAATGTAACATTCTAATTATTGAACATAATTAGGTACATAAAAGATTTTTTCTATCGGTTATACTATATTTTCTCAGAAGTGTTTTCAAAATTATGTATGTTAAATAATTGGAATGTTGTATTCTTAAATCTTGTGAATTATTCGTTGAATAAAATAGTTTGTAAATATGTTCTTCTTGTATAAGAACAAACATCATAGATTTTTTTATCAATATATATTGTCAAATTTCAATTATTCTTTTTGATAAATTAAGGTGGTACATGCTGACATTTATATAATGAGGGTAGTAGTCCATAAAAGTTCGGAAAACTTTATTAAATGGATCTTACTTTTCGCTCGTTGTGTTTAATATTCAGGCGTTACTTTCCGTTACCTATATTTAATTCATATAAATCTTTAGTGGCGCTACTCAGGTGTAGGTGGATGGAACATTAACAGCTTTAAATATACTTCTACAATCTAGTGTCTATTATTTTTTATCCATACGATTCCCAAGCTGTCACGTCTATTTGCGTACCATCATGCTAGCATGTTAAGTCATTCTGATGCACTGAACATTGGTAACTTTGATAAATCTACTGAGCCCTAGGTTCATCAAAAAGAATTCATGGCGGCCCTCGTAGTCCAATGCGTACAGCTCTGGCTCCGGGTCCGATTCCCGGTGATGTCACAAATCACAATACAGTTATGTAATTTTCTCAAAGCCCGGGTGAAATTGTGACTTTTCACTGATACTTATAGAGTTGTATTTACTACTGTCATTGACTTGTTATAGTCTTAAAAAGCAAGAAAGGGATGATTGTGTCGTCTTCGCAGACTTGGGTAAATCTTCCACCCTCGAATACATATAGCTACTTGGGGATCACTTATTTATTGCTCGTTAATATTGAAGTGTTTTCCCTTGTATATTACACTCACATATATATTTTTCTCATTGATTGCGTTGTACATATAATATATTGTTTGGCTTCCGGTGTTTTTAATAATATACTAATATGTAAGAAATATATAATAAGTTGTAATATATACTAACTTCCTAGATGCTGTCATTATAACATATCTCTAGTTTTGTGTATTGATTTTTATTGAATTGGACGTAGTCTTCGAAAAGCCTGTTTGGCATGTATTTTTATACATAAATACACAAACCCTTCCTCGCATTGATCTGAAATATTCTTCGTAGGTAAGTATCTAAATATGCTACGTATATATTTTCAAACGGTTAGTACATGTGTCTGTGTCCCATGCGTTAAGACCCGTTTCAGACGGGACACCGGTTTCGCGCTCTACATAATATAGGAGGCCTTTGTATTCGAATAAAGGGGCATTTGTATTATATTTATGAACGTCCCAGAGCTAATGAGTCAACGCATAATTTCGCGTTAATTAGAACATAAAACTGGCTGCGGTAATAAAAACAAGTGTATTGGCGGCTTGAGAATGTAGCGGCCGACGGAAAAGTGTACCGGACACGCGTTGACTCATTAGCTCGGGGGCGTTCATAAACATAGTACAAAGGCCCCTGTATTTGAATACAAAGGTCTCCTTATTATATACGAGCACGACACTGGTGTCCCGTCTGAAACGGGCCTAACGGTGTTATCACTAAACTTATCTCAAATAACTAATAATATAATACTATATATATTATTTAATTTTAACCATTCTTTATTATTTTGTCATCTGACCTGAGGAAATGAACTCATATTGTTTGGTAGATGCGGTCAGAGATTCTGTATATTTAGTAATTACACCTTTGTCTGCGGATCGTGTTTCTTTTTGGCGTCGTTTTTAGGAACCCTTGACTTTTCAACATTTCTTCCATCGCGTGCGTTGTTATAAGTTATAAGTTATAACACTTATAACAACATAATAATAAAACGTTATACTAGGTGGCTAAATAGAAAACATGATACCTATATTTTTTGTGTGCGTGAATAAATAAACTGTTTGCCATAATACTACATTATTCGATAAGCAGTAAGTAGGCTCGGGAGTAGTTTTCCGTCATGCCCGCATAGGCCCAGACGCCCTAGACAAATCTATTACTGTCATTACAACCCCCAGCCGCGTCTCTCTTGTGGTTTCCCTCCTTCAGAACTACCCCATTACAAGAAGTTCCCGCTGGTTTCTTAAACATTTGCAACAAGTGGAAGAAATAAATCAAATCGTCACTACTTCCGCTAAATGATTCCATTTATTTTTTTGAGATCTTGGGCTTTGGTTCTAATTAATGAAGGTGCCTACGTATTAATATAGTTTGTGTATTACATTTTATTGTTATAATACGCGCGCGAGATACATATTGTTTAGTAATTCAGCGTCTATGAAGAAATTTTATGGACTGTTAAGTGTTGTTAAGTATTTCTCTTTGTCGGTCGTTACTAGTGGCTGCACGACAATACGCATGACCTTGCACTATTCATTGCGTAAATTACAGTACAATTGTACATTATCAAGAATTGACACCAAGTCATCACTTAATCTCTTGGTTTACTCTATAATGTGATGTAGGATGTCGACCATGGCCATGGGGGGGGGTGACAGGGCTCTAGCCTGGGTGCCCGGCGTAGCGAGTCGACAAGATAAACACACGTCACAAATTTGCTCTAATAGTAAAAAAAAAGTCGAATGCGGCGCTATTTTCTTTCCATAATGTTATTTAAAATTATGTGATTGTACGATACAATTTACAATTGTGTGTCGATACTCGGCAACTCCATAATTCAAATGGATGTATTAAAATATACAAAAAAAAACACTAAATATACACATTAATTTTACCGCGTACCTACACCATTTAGAAAACGCTACTGTAGAGCGTCTCACTGCCTTTATCCTTAACGATAGGTAGGGGGGCCCGCCAAAGATACTAGCCTGGGAGCCCGCTTCAGGGTGTGGGGGCCGTGATGTTGACTGTCTCACGGAGCGGTTTAGTAAAAGATTTGTTTTACGAGAAATTGATGTTGGCCACTTGGTCAAGTTATTACGTCCATGCTCCGAGTCATAGCACACATTGAAAAAATGACATGCTCCAGACCTGGATTCGAACACGAGACCCTCGACTTTGAAAACCGACACGTTAATGCGTGGTAAATAGTTCACATAACTAAGTTATTTAAAAAAAAATATGGAAACTAATCTAATTCACTATTGTTAATCCCTACATGTAGAGATCAAGAAATTTGGAGGTTTGTTAATCCTATATACATACTATTATATTTGTTGTCAGAGTAGGTGGGTATATCAGTGGCGAAGGGTGGAGGTAGGCTGTTAAGATCCGACATAAATAGTGCACATTAAACTTTGTCAGTCAGTCGTATTTCTTTTTATTGAACTAAGACTACAATAATTTACAGATGGTGTTGATTAGTTTTTTTTAAATCAATTAAACCATGCCTAAGCCAAACCATAATACTTTTGGTATACTTTGGGGCTTGGGCGATATGACAAAATTGTGCACACTTTTTCATTCATACTTTTAGTTTTCGTTGGATTACGAATATATTGTTTGTTCATTTTTTTTAATTCATTAGGCACTGCCTAAACCAAACTATAATAGATAAAAATATATTTCTATTCTGTAAAATATCCAAAGTTATGTATGATTTTATTGCATATTTTTTGATATTTTATAGATAAACGAATATTTTTTAAGTATTATGTACTATGGCTTGGATTAGGTAGGGTTTGATTGAATTTTAAAAACTAACGAACGCTATTCAAACTAAACAATGTATAAGATTTTTAGTTCAATGAAAACAAATAAACATGGCTGACAAAATTTTGTGTGCACTATTTGTGTCGCATATTTACAGCCTAATTCCACCCTTCGCCACTAGTGAATATCTACTTTAATTTTGTTATCATAATCACAATCGATAACAATAATATTAGGGGAGTTGATTATGTACTATTTTAATATGTAAACTGGTAAACTATATGCTTGCACTATCTTCACTTTGAAAAGTTTTTTTAGGATGATTTGTGATAAGACTGAAAACAAAAACTTTGTACAAATCGCGGGTCGAATTTGCCGCGTTCAAAAACAGCTGTTCGCTTTTTATCATCTCGCGGCAATATTTGAGATCTCTCCGGGCAGCCCCCGCGTTCTCCACTTTCCCGACAAATGGCGGGAGCGCTTTTTTAACAGCCCTGAGTGCCGTAATTTAATTTGCGGGGGCGGTGGAGACGACGATCGCTGGCGGGGTGTTGTTTTGATGGCCTGCCTAGATGCAAAAACTCAATAGACTTCTCTCACTGCGGCTAACGTCGTTTGGCGGCATGGAAAAACAACTCCGCTAATGCAGAAATAACACCCCGATGATAATATTTTAGCTTGGAAAGAGGGCAGTCTGATTTTTTGAATTACTAATATTCATAAATTGGAGAGAGAATCGTTAAAAAATGAAGACGCCAGACAGGACTCGATCCTGTCTGGCGTCCGTCTATCTTGATTCCGGCCAATGTGTTTTACCAATTGAAGGGTTAAAAGTCTATAGGGTCTAAGTGCCAAAAATGTGAAACTGAGATATAACAAAAAAAAGGAATTAAACCATACACTTACTTACATTTTTATTTTCACAAAGTTACAGAAGAACATCAGTATAATATGATAAGTTTACATAATTTTAAAGATGAAACAAACAAAGAAAGAAAAAAATATTTAAACTTGGACAATATTGAAACGTTCTATGTAGAGTGGTAGTGTCATATTATTTTATAACATGACACACGATTTTTGAGGATGGCAACTAAACAAAACATCGACAGGATCACGCCGGATAGTTTGTACGGAGTTCGCCAAACTATTTCCGGCGCTAACGAAAAAGCGGCAGGAGAACGAAAAAGGCGAAGCGGCAAGTCTCTCAGTTTTTAGCCTTTAAGCGAAGCAGACGTGTTTCTCGAGTTCCAAGTCCCGGGAACCGGGGCACATGGCCTTGATGTCCTGACGTTTTGGAGACGTTGATGAAGGCCCACTGAAGGACGTCCCCAACAGGCCAGGAGATCGAAGGTACCCCCCATGGACCCGGCACGTTCAAGGACCGCGATGGAAACTGAAGAGCTTATTTTTAGTATTTGGTATTGATTTTTGTTCTTTTATGTTACGGTCCATCGAACTAGCTTTTTTATTTTAATTCTAACTTTGTCTGAACATTATATTGTGTTAGGCGCTCGTAAGTCACTTGATAAATAATTATACAACTTTATACAATGTCGCCCGCAAGTTAAACTCATTTATTAATTATACATTTGTTGAAATTTCTCTACTTGCTTTTTATTTAATTATCCTTATCACTATTGTCTCTATGCATCATCATAGAGTGGCGCTCAAACCGAGATTTTTATTAATACTTCCATATTTATTATGCCTTTTTATTAACCTAGGAACATCACACGAATGAGCGAAGTAACCGGACAGATAACAGAGGTCTAAAGAGGTAATTGTCAATCTACCTACGACCCTGCTTCCTATTTCCCCGAGTCTCATGCTATCCCCATCCTATCCCATATCCACTCCTCTTTTCCCTACGTGACAATCTGATCAATTGTCACAATTCCCACCTATTCCTATCCATCCCCCTGTCAAAACCTAAATGTGACAGTAGGTAGGAGAACATATTTATAATCCGCCCATATTTCAATGTATTTGTGTGACAAAAATGGTAGAGTTAGGAACTTAGACACTTCAGAATATCATTAGGCTTGGCATAAAGATTGTATTGAAGTAAAAAACTTGTTATATGATTTTTTGGCACTTAGACCCTATATACTTTCAACACTTCAATTTAGTTCACCCTATTCAACGCGTGCGTACTACCTGTGCCCTGTATGGCTGTGGAACATGGCATCTTACTAAGCTTCAAAGGTCTCAGCTATTGAGCTTTGAGAATCGAGGTCTCCGCTGAATTGTAGTGGTACATTAGTACGACCGCGTTACAAACACTCGAGTTCATGAGCAGACACAGCAGCCCTCGACGATTCAGGTAATCACGAAGGGACGTTTTACGTGACTAGGACATGTGTTCCGAATGCCGCCAGAGAGTGCGACACTTCTTACCCCTGTGGCACAGCCTCAAGGCCCTCACACCGCAGCGGTGCTACAAAAGCGATCTACGTGCTGCAGGTCTGGTATGACGGGAGGCGCGAGACTATGAAGTGGGCCGAGGGAAGTGGCGCGAACTTGTGCTTGCCCTATGCCGCAGTGTTGGGGCGTGACAGGGTGAAAAAAGAGAATAAAATACTAAAAAAATACTAGAATTGACTAATATGCAACTGAAGCGCTTTACAAAGTTCGCCAGTATTGGCGACTGGGTTTTTGTGGTTTAAGTTAAGGTACAAATAATTGGTAAGGTCAGTTGGTCAGGAATTTCTGCTAATATTAGTCTTGGTACCTTAGCCACCATCTTTATTGGCTTCAAAATATAAAATGCCAAGTTTGACTTCAAATTAGTATTCCAAACTGTAAATAAACCGAATTAGACCGTAATTATATAAAATTTAAATTTTCTCCGCAATTTTCGAATGCAGGAGTTCTTGGGTAAACTTTGAATCCGCTCAATATTTTAACAAATGGCCCTTACTTCCTATTCATCATGCAAAAGTTCATGTTTTAAAAGTGTACAATTATTTAGCTATGCCGCTAATATTAAAATAATAATAGTTGTCATGGTTACATATTTTACCTAAATATTATTATTTTGCATTAGTAATTCAGTCCTTTATGTCGAAATTTACTTAGACATCTCAATTAAAAATAAGGGTAGGTATGCACTTTATGCCGATTATTCTGCCAGTGGGTAACGATTTACAGATTTCGTTTGTTCTCACTTTTTAATAGACTTATAGACAAAAAAGAGTTAATTGACTATTCCATTTTTTTTTTGTTCCAATCTCTTTTTCCTCTGTGAAACAATCGAATCGCAACGAAAGGGTGCGCATTCCGTACGAATTGTCGAAATCGAAAATTCGTACGAATTTCCTCTGAAAGAGATTGAAATTATTCGAGAACTAATATCATTTCACGTATGCATCGCTTTGTTACGGGAACCTCTTTGATCCTTTGAAATAAAATCGTTCGCCTGTAAAAACATCTTCGTCGGATTCCAGATATGTCTTGAATTTAGTGAAATATTTGAAATAAGACTATATTATAAGAGAATATGAAAATCGATCAAAAATATGCATTGGTACTAGAATGCTTTTGTACGACATAATCTCTTCAATATTCTTCTGTTCGCAAGAGGTTTATTGCAAGTTGGCTTGTCTCGATCTTTTTTACGGAAGCTTTAAAAAGCTATGAGAGTAATATAAAGCTTTGAATTATGTTGTAATCCTTTATTGAAAAATTCCTCAAAATAAGAAAAATATTCGCAAATATAAGGACGTCACTATAAAAATTTGCCGTAACTAAATTAAATATTTTTATTACCTCGATTTAAATATACAATGACGATAGGTCGATAGCAGTTTGTTGACGGACATTTGAAACACCATAATGCATCTCGCACATTAGATAAAACTACACACACTAATTTATTATTGTTTTTTTGAGGCGACTAGAGAGGGTAGGGTTAACACGCACGGAAAATATTCTTCTTTCTCATTTGTATCAATCATGGACAACAATGAAATGAATAATATATTTAATACATATACAAAAAACGTGCAAAACCATACTTAAACATGCCAATACAAATTACAATCAATTAATTTAATCACCTTAACTATTGACTTTGCAATGCTGGCACACATGTATACCTATCTATATTTGTATTTGAATTCCCAGGAAGATCCCTATTTCGGTTTTGCCTTCCTTTATTTACCTAGTAAATAAAATTTCTTTGTAACAAGTTATGACGAGATTGCTCGCATTACCAAACTGGCTTTTGGGGCACATTCGAGCGCCTGAATAGTCGGAAATCAGCATGTAGTGCAGGGATGGCGAACCTTTTTACGAACGCGTGCCAAAATTTCCCAAAAAATATTCTTTGACTGTCTAACGTGCCAACCAGTTTTTCATGGGGAAAAAATGAAAGAAGTAGTTTATAAGAGATCTGCTAAAAAAAAAAAAAATTACAATTATTGAGTACTTGAGGTATCTTTCATCGTGTTTTTAGCGGAAGACATATCTTTTATTCTTTCGTTTTCAAAATTTTCAAAGAGATCGTGGTACGATTTTAATTATGCTACTTTCATATATTTTCCATCAGCGAACGGTTTTCCATTTTTAGCGATTATGTTTGTTGTAAAATAACAAGTAGCTATTAAATTTCGTAAGGTTTGTTGATTGAATATTTTTATGTTTTAATCGTTCTGTTACGTCCCCAAAAAGCGGAGTAGTTTAAGTAAGATAGTTAATCACTTTCACTAGTACTTTTAGGTTTCGTAATATACGAATTTAAATAGTCTTTATACTTGTAAGGTATTATTTGCTATTTTATTATTATTATACAGAGGACTATGAAAAAGAACTCTGTTAAAGTATCTTTTGATTTGTCAGGAATAGCGAAAGAGGGCGGAAATAATCACAGGAGATATCAAATTGAAAGATAAGAACTTCTGATAGATGTTCGATTTATTAAACGGTGAAGAATTACAGTAATACAGATTTATTACAACTGACAGAAAGCCAGCTTACAATGTGTGAGGTACAATGGTCGACAGGGAACTAACAAATTAATTACGTGTGCAATCGTTCATATAGAAAATGAATAATGTTCTAGATGTTTCTAATTATCAAACACAAATAACATATTTTATTGTTTTGTGGTTTTCTAGAATTAATTAGAATAAATGAATCAATATTTAAATTGACAATATTATTGATATCAGAGGATGCTATTGTTATCAGCGGAAGTTGCGGTTTCTCTAATTAGAATCAATCTCTTATCTACGTATCGATCTAATGCATAACAGTTCGATCAATAAAATCTTCAAGCCTAAGAACCGACCTTGCAATTATATCTTTACATTAAACGTAATGCTTATTCTTGAAGAGTATTTGCCTCAAATTTTTTATACAATACGATCTGTCATTTATGCATGCATTTCGTCGATTGGTAAATATTATGGGTAAAAATAATATTAAAAACCGAAGAAAATCCGTATGGCCATAACGTCATTATATTTTTAAATATTGTATAAGTACCTACATATAAATTTATTTGTAAAAAAAAATTGAAAAAAAATCATTTTTTTAAATTATTGTAGGTAGTTTTTTTCTCTTTAAAATAAAACATTCGCGTGCCATAGGTTCGCCATCCCTGATATAATGGCACCACGGTAAAAGCGGGTAGCAGTGACTGTAGTGGTATTGTTTGCTAGCATTGCAACAGGCATTGCAGCAAACCGTTCTAATGCACCTGCGAATCGCCTATGCTACCACTGTACACTGATTTACCTATACCTGTAGTCAGGCGCGCATACAAGAACAAAAGAATACGAATTATTTAGGTAACATAAATGTTACTTCTTCATAATTAGGACCTCTCAACCGATGATCGTGACTGGAATGATTTGGCTTTCAAACTTATCCTCTTTTATCCTCACTCGTTTACGCATTGTACGAGATGTAATGTTTGCGGCAGCGGAAGATCTGTGACATTCAAAAATTGATGCAACCATCTGGGGCATCCAGTGTATGCTTTAAAATTCGAACGCAACATGTACAAGTAGACAAGACAGAGTGGACGACACAAATGGACCACTTGTAACATAGCCGCGTTGAAAATGCGCAGTGTCTGGGTATGGGGAATGTACCTGGACAAGACGCGATAAGCAGTAGACGGGATTAATACTCCGGCCTCTCCCACCACCTTAAAAAATCTATTATAAATTCTTATTGATATTTTTTGAAAAGGACCCCCCCCCGTATTTTGTGTTCGCGCCTGCTTGTCGTGTGTATGTCGAGGACCGGGTTGCTAAAATAATTTTAATGGAACACTAAAAAGCACGCGTTTTCAGCGCAATGTTATTACGCGTTTCCCATATTGGTCCGCACTTCCCCCACTCTTGTCGCTTTGTCGTTGTTTATTTTTTGTGTGTGTGAATTTAAAATGTTATCAATAGATTGTCGCCTGATAAAAGGACACTTTGGCTTTTATCAAGATGGAAGTGCTCGCCGCATTTGCTAAGCGATTTCGAACAAGATGTTTTCGACATTTCACTAATGGGCTTTATGTTTGTGCTGTAAGTTGCTTTAGGTAGACGTGTCAACATCCCCCCGATCCCCAATCAATTTAACATGAATTTGATTGTAGCCCTTAATAACGACGCGGGTGTTTCAAGCGATGTTTTTCTACTTCATAGGTATATTATTTCAATTATAATTGAAATGATTTTTCGACTGTATCTTTGGAATGTTTTTAGCAAAAAAAAAGTACCTACCTACGCCCTCCATTGTATTTATAAATATTTCTATTATCAAAAAGTTGACAAATTGGAAAAAGTCGTGATTTTAACGTATTAAAATTTGTATACATACTTAATTTGATTTTTTCATGTCGAATAGAGCAATTTTAATGCAGACATCATACCAAAGTTCAAATAATTGATGCACAGTATACTCCCGATTATCCGAGCTAACGGCGGGGAGAGGCGGCACGGATAAACGATTAACACCGATAATCTGAACCACCTATAGTTTTTTTTTCTTTTGAAAATACTACATATACATTCATTCTAAAGCAGACAATTATTTTAACATGTTTAATACTCATTATTTATTTAGAACATCTGTGCTTTTGGTTTGCTTGCAGGAATATTTTAATGATTTTCTAATATGAGTTCGAATTTTCCTAAGAGCTATTATATCGTTGTATACATCATATTATATCGTGCACGGATAATCCGCAAACTGGATAATCGGAAGTTTACTGTACATGCAAATGATATTAAGTTATATTGATTTAAATTACAAAAAAATACATTTCAATTACTTAGGTAGATTACTTATAAATTTTTCAAAAACTATTTTGTCGCCTTGCAAAGTTTCCAGGCTATATTTTAATGACTTTAAAATACTCACATTTTATGTACTTAGTACTTTTCTAAATTTTAAATATATTTTTTTAATTCAAAATAATACTTACGTTAAAACTATGATTTAAAAAAAAATAGTTTTGTCACCTTATCAACCCACGTTTTAATGATATAAATATTCATCAAATACGATCCAGATAGTAGAGGGTTTTATTGAATATGGATTTAGTTTATTTTTCAGCTTGTTAGTTGAATTTTTTTAGTATTTTTAGTACGTGATTATTTGTAGTTTTCAAATTGGTTTGCAGAGGTCACCACGGTCACCCTTAAACACGGCGTTTAGATCTTACGAATGAAGCACATTTAATGTAGCTCGATTTAAACAATTTTATATTCTTATTCTTATCACTAGAATGTAATGTTACATAGTTGGTACTGTGTAAGAAAACCTTTTCACAGACAGTAATAAAGACAGCCGTAAGCCCCGAGGCAGACATCTCCGCCTTGAGTGTCGTATGCCTTGTCCCGTATATTATTTCGTTCCCGTTTTGTGCTGAGCGGGCTTTCTTTAATTACATTAATTAATATGACAAAGCCCCAGAGTGCACGTCTTGTTCACAAAGATACTAACTACAGCGGTTGGCTTGTCTGCTACACTCGTAGCGGCAACGAAGTAGGACAGCATTTTTGGAACTGAGAAACAATGTCGTTTATTTCTGAAACACTTATTAACCCGATGCAGACAATCGGCGCCAACATGGTGTCTCCGTGTAGCAGGTTGCAGTAAAGTGTGATAATCGATTATGTATTACCTGTAATCGAAAAACTTGTTGACTAAAATCACCCAAAGCAAGATGTAGCTATCAGTATATGACGCAGTACATGCGTATAAATGACAGTGGCGAAGGATGGAGGTAGGCTTGAAGATCCGCCATAAATGGTGCACACTAAACTTTGTCAGTCATACGTATTTGTTTTCATTGAAATAATACTACAATTTACAGATTGTGTTAGTTAGTTTTTAAAATTCAATTAAACCCTGCGAAACGAAGCCATAATAAACAAAAGTCAAAAAATACTCGTATATCTATAAAATATCTAAAATTATATTATATAAATTATACATAACTTTGGATATTTTATAGATAGAATAATATTGGTACTGTTCAGTTATACCGGAGGCAGCGGAAAACGCATTTTGAAAATAGCCGATAAACTGGATTATTTGTAAGGTTAACCTAACCAAACCAAACCTAACCTAACCTAACCTAACCTAACCTAACCTAACCCAACCTAACCGAACCTAAACTAACCCAAACTAACAAATAATCCAGTTCATCGGCTATTTTCAAAATGCGTTTTCCGCTGCCTCCGGTATAACCGAACAGTACCATAATATTTTATATATTATGGTTTGGTATAGGTAGGGTTTAATTGATTTAAAAAAACTAATCAACACCATCTGTACATTGTAGTCGTAGTTCAATAAAAACAAATACGTATGACTTACAAAGTTAAATGTGCACTATTTATGTCGGATCTTAACAGCCTACCTCCAACCTTCGCTGCTGGTATATGAACTAATTAATATATATCTAGATATATTTTTCGAAAACTGTATGGATAGCAGTGGTGGTTTTCTATGACGCAAGTGAGGCAGTCGCTTCGTCAAAAAATATCAACATCTTTAAAAGCAGAAATAATCCGTGTAATATAACTATTACAGCTGTTTACAGCAAAATGCTTGCAAAGGTTCCTTCAAACCTGTCACTGCCTCAAGGAATCTCCAAATTATCAGCGCCCCGGGCCTCCGCGTACCAAAAACTGTCATTGATGATTAGTTAGAATAACTCTTCTTTAAAATTTCTAAGTTGCTTTGTGATTTAGTGCGTGGGTGGAATATGAGCTGTTAAACATAAAATGTCCATCCTTCTGAACGTTTTGAAAAGTATTATATTACGAGGGTGGGTCAATAAGTCCTTAGAAAAGCCGACAGGTGGCGCGACTAGTACTGCAAGCGGTTTGTTTTCATGCAGCGGCACTACCGATTCAGTATGCTGCGAAGTTTCAATCAGATTGGTCGGGTTGTTGTGTGTTTCTCGTACATTTAAAAAAAAAATTTGCTTGTGGAAAATGGAAAAATGGAAAATGGAGAAAATTGAGTTTAGAGTTGTTATTAAACATTTTAATATAAAAGGGTTAACAGCAAAGGAAATAAAAAATGAGTTGGATTTAGTTCACGGCATATCTGCTCCTTCACTTGCAACTATTTATAACTGGTTAAATGAATTTAAACGTGGTCGTACATCAACAAAGGATGAACCACGCTCAGGACGTCCTGTAGAGGTGACTACACCAGAAATGATCAATAAAATCCACGATATGGTGTTAAGTGACCGAAGATTAAAGTTGAGTGAGATAATTGAGGTTACAGGGATCTCAAAAGGTAGCGTCATTTCTATTTTACATGACAAATTGGGCATGAAAAATATTTCTGCAAGATGGGTGCCGCGTTTGCTCACAGTCGACAATAAACGCAGTAGGGTGGTGGCCTCTAAAGCCCTGTTGTCGCTCATGCAACGCAATCCGGATGAATTTTTTCGTCGCTTTGTGACTGTAGATGAAACATGGATACACCACTATACTCCCGAGACGAAAGAACAGTCAAAGCAGTGGATTGCGAAGGCAAACCATGTCCAAAGAAGGCGAAAACCGTAAAATCAGCTGGTAAGGTTATGGCTACTGTATTTTGGGATGCACGTGAAATTATTTTCGTTGACTATTTGGAAAAAGGAAAAACAATAACAGGGGATTATTATGCATCTTTATTGGACCAGCTAAAAAACAAAATTGAAGAAAAACGGCCTCATTTAAACAGGAAAAAAAATCCTCTTTCATCAGGACAATGCCCGTGTTCACACATGTTTACGATCAATGGCTAAAATTGAAGAATTGAAGTTCGAATTGGTCGACCACCCACCGTATTCGCCAGATTTAGCCCCCAGTGACTTTTTCCTTTTCCCAAACTTAAAAAAATGGCTAAGTGGACAACGTTTTTTTTCAAATGAAGAAGTCATCGATCGGACAAATGCTTATTTTGAGGACCTTCCGAAAACTTATTTTTCTGACGGTTTAAAAAAAATTGAGAAACGTCTAACCAAGTGTATTGAGCTCCAAGGAAATTGTGTTGAGAAATAAAAAAAAAATAAGGAATTATTGACCCACCCTCGTATATAGCTAATATAATTTTAGTTTATGTTTTTGTACTGCCTTGGCATTAAAAATAAATTTGATTAAAGTCGATTTGTAAAATAATATCCAACAAAGTGGACGACACTCGTCGACTGGAGTAAAATAACACCTGTGCATGTGCATGAATTTACTGCCAGCAATAGCGTGCAAATAAACTTTCGCGACAGTAACTCACAATATCACGCGAATATCATTTTTCAAGTGTAAGCGAGACGCGTTTGTTGTTTTATGCTACGTATTGTGTGCTGCGCGGTGTATGTCGTATATTATTTTGTCACCGCAGCCCTATGTTCTAACTAGTGATATCAAGTCACCCGACGACATGACGTAATTGTGACGTCAGCCAATACACGCTCGAGGCAAGCCACCCAACACACACTGCTCACCATAGATATTATTACGCTGAAACACCTATTTGTGTATGGGGACAATGAATAACGCCAGTATTTGACTAGCGTTATTTTCTCGAATGCTATTATCACTCCGGTAGTACGTCACAATGATGTCATATGACGTCATGTCGACCGGCCGACTACAACTCGTAAGTTCTAACATAAGGCCGTAACGTAACGTAATTTTTATGGTCGCGACAATACGTACATACTACTAGCAGTAAATCCACGCATGTGTATATGGATTATAAATATAGCGGCTAATACACATGCCAGTAACTCGCAAAAGGTATTCAAGTAGCTTTCTTCAACTGAAGGCATAATATCTATCATGTCGCTGCGAGTAGCTTGAATGCGAAGTAATTGCATAGTGCCTGATTTTTCGCGTGCGAGGAGCGCTCGGCGCTAGTCACCTTAAAGCCTTAAAGGCCCAGAAACACACGCATGCTTTTCGCGAGTAGCTCAAATGCGAGATACTCGGATGCTTGATGATTAGTATACACGCGTTAGCCACACGCTCTTCTAATTTCTAATACATATAATATACTACTAACACGCGTTGGTAGGGCTTGCTCAGACATGCTGATGACTCGCGCCACGCGCTCCCCACCTCCATCTATACCGCGTTCGACTTGCACGCGAAAAATCAAACGCCATACGATTAGCTCGCATTCGAGCTACTCGCAGCGACAGGATACACAATATGCTTAAGCCGGATCGCACATCAAAACTCGTCTCGTCTGCAACGTGTCAAGTTATTCACAAAACACACGATGCCAAATGGAGCTCCGCACATTGGTGGAATGCGACTTTTTAGTTTGAAAAAAAAAATTCTAGTGCTGCTAACAACAAATCGCATGCGTCTTGGGCTGCGAGTCTAAACCGCCAGTACGCATACGCACACGCTACGAATTGGTCATTCCTATACCGGCTCGCCGGCCGCCGCATCTTATAATATAAGTATTATATCCACGTTTCGAGAGGTTACTCGCGACTAACGGTAGGCCTTATGTGCGCGGTATTCATAAGCCACATCGGTTGCTAGAAGGTTTGATTTATGGCTGTGCGGCAGACAAGGCGAGTTGAGATGTGGTAGCTGGAATACGGTTGGCTGAAGATAGTTACTCGCATGTATATCGGCAGCTAATACGTTAGTAATCATGCGTGTTATTTTGCCATATTATTGCCAATCGCCAGTACATTGGTACCACACTATTAAATTATATTGCTCGAATACACGATTCACTGATAAAATAGAACCGATTTAAAAATTCCGGGAATAAATAACTATTATTATCCCTATCTTTAATATCTCACGTAAATCTTTTTTACGAGCTATTTATTTTGCAGCAATTGCCACAAGTGCATTTAAGAGGGTCATATCACGGTATGTCTCTGGGATTCGATACTAACTTGTGATGCCATAGGTAGATAGGTGTATATTTCAAGTAAATATGAATGTAAATAATCACATATTATGTTTTTTTATTCAACACTGAATATTTACACGATTTAAGAATGTTAGATTGTTTATTATAGAAACAACATAATGGAGTACCTCAGTTAAAACGTGTTCATATGCATGTTTCTGATGTTTTTTTTTGTATTACCTATCAATTAAACAAGGATTTCTTTCACCCGCAAATAACCTCAAACATTTCAGAAATTACGTATCAGTTTAACATCAAATGTGTACCCAAAGATGTTGGAATTTCTGAAACAGTCCCGAGATCAATGTTGGGATGGAGATTATTTGGACATCTGAATAGCGTAAACTGGGGGGGACATGCTCGTCGAAGGTCAAAATTGAGTTTTTATTGTATTTTCAAACCATGATCCTGGACACTCCTTAAACGTTGTAGATAATCTATTTATATAATTTTGAAGCCTTATTATCCTTTATAGTTATTTTAAACATTTGATGACTGCACAAAGTATTTTTGATACATAAAATAGTATTCTTTTAAACCTCTCGCTCTAATGTTATAGAATATAGTCATATTTCGGTACATAACTGTGCAGTGGTGTTAAGATTTTTTACATTTATTAATTTTTAAACGCATTTATAAAACCATTAGTATAATTTATTACGAGATAATTTTTGTAAAATGTTCACGATAAAAAATTATTTTGATAATCTCTGTGATCCCAAATTTGACAAGAATTAGGCATTTTATTATTCAAAAAATCGGCAAGATTAACACATTTGAAGATGAATCTAAAGATACTTATTATAAGCTATGTCTTTGACCATTCAAGTGTGATAAAAATCTTATGAATAATGATTGCTTTATAATAATTATTGACCTAAGAATAAGGTAGTGTTTTTTTGAAATACGCCATTTCTTTTGTCATTCCCTAGTGGTTAAGCTACAACATACGGCCGTAGCCATAAAATGACAAACTATAATTAAAGTAGGGAGTAAAATTATGTTAACGCGCGTGTTTGAACATGTACCTAACCGAATTTTTTTTTATTTTTTTTTAAACGGTACATTTTCAAACACGCGCGTCAATATCATTTTACTCCCTACTTCAATTATAGTTTGTCAATTTATTGCTACGGCCGTATGATGTAGCCTAACCACTGGGGAATGACAATAGAAATGGCGTATTTCAAAAAAAACACTACCTTATTCTTAGGTCAATAATTATTATAAAGCAATCATTATTCATAAGATGTTTATCACACTTGAATGGTCAAAGACATAGCTTATAATAAATATCTTTAGAATCATCTTGAAATGTGTTAATCTTGCCGATTTTTTGAATAATAAAATGCCTAATTCTTGTCAAATTTGGGATCACAGAGATTATCAATATAATTTTTTATCGCGAATATTTTACAAAAATTATCTCGTAATAAATTATGCTAATGGTTTTATAAATGCGTTTAAAATTTAATAAATGTAAAAAATCTTAACACCACTGCACAGTTCTGTACCGAAATATGACTATATTCTAAAACATTAGAGCGAGAGGTTTAAAAGAATACTATTTTATGTAACAAAAATACTTCATGCAGTCATCAAATGTTTAAAATAATTATAAAGGATAATAAGGCTTCAAAATTATATAAATAGATCATCTACAACGTTTAAGGAGTGTCCAGGATCATGGTTTGAATATACAATAAAAACTCAATTTTGACCTTCGACGAGCATGTCCCCCCTTAAACTAATGTGTTTTTCCAATACTAACTAACGTGTGGTTACGAAATATGGAATCAATAAGAGATTCAAAAACTTACTTTTCCCACTACCACCCTCCAAGGCTCCACACCAGTTATGCTGGCGTATATTGTGGCGTAATGAACGTTGAGCACCTTCTCAAAACCTTGGTTGTCGTGCACCAAAGTGTGCGTGGTTCCTATTCTGATATAAAATAGTACGGTCAATCCGCGATGAGAAAACATTGTAAACTATTTGAAATCTGATAAATTTTCCATCGTAGATTGTGCAGCGCTTCCCTTTCAACCGACATATGGGGACACTTCCAGACGATGTGATCGACACCCAGCAATTCGCCACATAATGTATGTATGTTGATGTAGATGCACGTGTGTCTATGAATATCATCATCATCATCAGCCTGAATCTATCCACTGCTGGATGAAGGCCTCTCCAAGTTGCTTCCACTTCTCTCAGTCCTGTGCATTGCGTTGCCACGTACTTCCGCAGAACTTTATCATTTCATCGATCCAGCGGCCTCTAGGTCTACCTTGTGGACGTTTTGTACTTCTTGGATACCACTAGATGATTAGATTTGTCCAACGATTGTCTCTTCTTCGAGCTATGTGTCCAGCCCATCTCCATTTAAGGCTTTTAATAAACTCTATTACATCGCAAACCCTTGTCTGCTTCCTTATCCACTCATTCCTCTTTTTGTCCTTTCGCGTTATGCCCAGCATACACCTCTCCATACCACGTTGTGCTACTCTAAGTTTCTGGATCTCTCTTTTACTTAGGGTCCATGTTTCACACGCATATGTCATCATGAATATATATATATATATATATATATATATATATATATTAGGTGGGTTTATTTGTGGATTTGTTATATTTAAAAAATAATATTACATAAAAAAGTAGGTAGGTTAGGTATCATGTAAGAATATTATTGAATATTAATTGTTTAACTAATAAATAACATAACTTTTAAAGACTGATACAGATATATCTCATTAGTTAACACCATTTTATTCCCAATACGTTACCATTGTTCTAAGATTGGACGATTTTACACCTCTTGAGTGTAGTATTTTTATTTTTTATAATTACTAATGATCTATTATTAGGTTTTCACGATTTATTATACGCTTATCGAGTGTGTTATTTTGTTGATAAGGTAAGGGATTTTTTACCAACACTTCAACTATTCATAATTTGTTTGTTATATTTTGTATTGTGATCCTTGACCTAATAGGTAGGTGATAAAGTTTTTAGCTACTTTATTGTATTGATTTGTTATGTAAGTAAGCGTTAATAGTATTCGTTGCCAGTGTGTATTTGCCTTTTGGTGAGTGTACACAGTGCCTGAAGATGATGGAAGGCGAAACCCGGGTCGCAAAAATCAACTCAAATGGAATAGCAAAAAACTTGAATCCGTTAGAATATAAGATAAGGTTAAAACATTAAGAGTAACGAAACGCGGTATGAAAGATGCATATTGGGCATAATGTACACTCCACAAAGAGCGAGAATGAAACACTTTGATAGGGCAAAGACAGTAAAACTGAAATGGGCAAGCAGATCGTTTGGAGAATATTTTTCTATGACTATTTTGCATGTTTCTACTTCAATTTAAATTGACTCCCCCAATTGGCAATATTAGTTTCTTATGGAAGAAATTTCATCGAGTAAATAAAATTTATCCATCGGGTCGTGTAAAACTTGTTCGTTATATTAAATTTGTTTTATATACTCTTCATATTTGCATTCGCCGAAGATGTCTACGTCTCGGGTTCTTTCTTTAATATAATATTCTAGATAGAATTTTCCATTAAAAATTCTTTCTTGTTATTTAATCATCCCTTTCATGTTTTCTGCACCGATGTTTCAAAGGAGTATTAGAATGCCGGGGCAAATAATAATTCTCATCGAATTCTTTAAAGATGCCTTTCATTTATATCGAATAATAATAATTTTTATTCTCTTTGGACTGGGAAAATTGACTGTGGATTGTTTTATTTATGTTAGAAAAATGGTAGTTAACCTAATGTCAAAGACATCTTATAGAATTTTTCTAGTTTGAATTTGAATAGTCATTAGAGTAAACGTTGTATTCTTTGATTGCGTACGTACATAATATTTTTATTTTATTCTGACTTTCTAATAAATAACTACAAACATGACCTGCTACAGAATTATTATAGGTTTTAAAAGCAAAGATGATATCAAAAAGTTTTGATGCGATCTGTGCTATTCGAAAAAAAATCTTAATTTAAAAAATAATTCCTCATTTTTCAAAAGAACCAAATCTAATACAATTTTATTATTGTCAATCTTTCAATGCCAATAGCGCCTGTACACGTGCATGGATTTACTGGCAGCAATAGTGCGTATTTTAAATTATCTTGACGATAACTGTTTACAGTCTCTATGCCGTCTCTCCAATCTCATTTTTCAAAAGTGAGCGAGGCGTGATGTTGTCATTGTATGGTACTATTTGACAGGTAGTGAAAATTGGTTAACTTCAAAATTTGTTCGTCGTTCGTTTTTTACCGGCAGGTTCATGAAAAGTCGCATGAAAATTCAGAACTTAGACTATAGATACTATAGATATAGAACTTTTTTGATTCATACATGCAGTCTTGCAACTGCATGATAATACTTGTGTACACGTACATTTTCTTGTTATCGTCGCGATAATACATACTGTCAGCAGTAAATTCATGCACCTGTGAATGGGGTATAACACAAATTGTACGGTAGATATGTATATATGTAAACAAATAACCCACCTCACTTAAATGTCCGGAATAGCGCAACCGCCAGTGTACGCGCTTGTTAATCAAAATATCTATTGACCCATTCCACATGCTACTTTTTTTTTATTTGTCGGGTAAATAAATTATGACGATTTTCCGTCACAGATCAGCGGGGTATAGGGTTCACGTGCCGGGAATTTTCTGTATATGTGTCACACGTCACACGCACTTCAATAGTACTAATATTCCGGACCGAAGTAGCGTGAGCATCCTTAATTAAAATCAAATAAATATATATTTTGCAACGATAACGCAAATTTTCATAACGCTGAGACAAACAGTGAACAAATTTTACGTGTGATCTTCGTTACTTTATAGTTTATGGCAGTCCTCCACAACCGGTGTGCCGCGGTTCATTGCTTCCCAACAAAAAAATCGCAAATAATTTTGTATAATATATATATATGTACTTACTTAATAGCCAAATTTGCGTACACGGTTGGTAATATATTTGAACACCGGAATGAACTTAATAAAACAATGCAAGGTCGGATTGAAAATATGTTGACATGCTCTGATAAATTAGAAGGATTCCAAAATAAACACTAACTTTGGCAGGAGTTGAGACAAGAATCTCTATAAATGTACCAAGCAATTAATTTTGGATCCGGCTCAAAAACATTTAACTTTGCATCATTACTTTCATACAATCAATACGACTGGATTCCAAACCCTTTTGCAACCAATGTCAAAAAGTCTAAAAGATGATTATCTGGGATACGAGTATATCTTGCGAATAGTCATTTACTAGGTACAGGTAGGACCGTCAGAAAAAACGTAGGTATAGATATTTTGTTTTACTTTTCTTTCGATTTGATACCGATACCATATGTCAATACTTTTTCTTTCAATATAGGGCATAATAAAAGGATTCAGAGAACCTGTAATTGAAAAAACAAAAAATATTACATCATGTAAACTTATATTTTTAACTAAATATACATTATTATATATTTTATTTTGAAACTAAATCCTGCAATCTAGGATCAAATTTTGTGGTGTGAATACGCAAAACAGATGGGATATGTTGTCTGTTAATTTTGATCGTAAGTTTTTTGTTAATGCTCACTGTAGAAATGTTTTTTTTACAAATATAGGTAAGTACTTCCAAATAAAGAAGCCATTTGATGACCATGTTTAACTATAATTGGATATACCTCAAGTGAAAGTCCTTTGTAGAATTCAATTAAATTCGTATCACGATAAGATGCTTTTGCTTCCACGTTCTCTTGTATCATAGTGTCTTCTTACGTCTTTCATAACGGATATATTTTGTTCGATTACAAAATATACTAGACTCCATTTTTCTTGAAATTTTCTCTACCTCCTGTGTTCAACGCCTTTTATCCATTTAAGTTTTGGGGTTATATTTTTCAACAGAACTGGTAAAATTTGACAGCTGACAACACAATTATGGCGCCCGTAACTGCGCCTGCGAGAATCCTCCTCACTTCGCACATCCGCTTAAACCTAAAATCCAATTTAACATAAATAACATCACATCAAAAAGTCGCGCGGGAGGTAATTGGCCCGCGGGACACGCTTTGTGAACCCCTGGCCTAAGTAATCGATACCACCGGAAGGACTGATAAGCTGATTTGATCCATAACGAAGAAGAAAGTAAATACTCAGTAACCAATAATAAGTATGAAAATGTTCTATTTTACCATGTTTTTCTTAGCTCGTATTCTTGTTTGTCCGGTGGTTGTTTATCTAGTACAAATCTTGCAATCGATGTTAACGGACTTTCCGACTAGCTAGACATTTGAAACTTTTAGAATATATCAGAACACGATGCCAATGCATTCTTTTAATCCAAGCCATCTTTAAGTAGAATTGAATTCATTTTCAGTTAATTCTGTTTTGTATGAAAAGTTATTTCGGAAGAAATCCGTAATCCTATCCACTATTATAAGAGGTTGGTCCTATCAGTGGCGCACCCAGGATTTAATATTGGGGGGGGCCCAAGGAGGAGAAAGTAAATTAGTCCCATAGGCTCTTTTTCTTCTTCACAGCCTAATTTCTCGTTGTCTATTGCACTCGGTGTACCTACACCATGGTCCCCACATCCTGAAACGGGCCCTCAGGCTAGGATATTTGGCGGGCCCCTTACCTACCGCTAAGATTATAGGCAGTGTGAAACACTACATTAACGTTTTTCAAATTGTGTTTTAGTTGAAATTAAGGGTAGTTACACAGTGAATTATTGGCGATTTTAAATACATCCACATTAATAATGAAGCTGTCAAGTATCGACACATAATAATCAAAAAATATATTGCACAATTATATAAGTAATTGAAAATTTTCATGGTCATGAAATATAATAGCGGCGCCGCAGGCGACTTTTTTTACTATTAAAGCTAATTATTTGTGATGTGTGTTTATCTCACTTATCTGGTCAACCCGACCCGCCGGGCCCTCCACAGCCCGGGCCCCCAGGCTAGAGCCCTGTCAGCCCTCCCTATCCATGACCTACACCACTCCGGAATTCGAGTGGACACCGAGAATTTTTTTGACAGTTCCATTAGGGATTGGGTTTCTAAAAAAACTTGACATTAGTGTTTCGAAATTTTTGTGTTAGAAATTAAAATCTAAGAAATTGTTCTAAAAAGGGTGCTGGAGAATTACAAATCATTTTTTTGCCAGTGTTTTTATTTGTTTAAGCCCAAAGGTTTATTGGTTTTCAATTTCAATGGTTAAAATCATTCTGATAATTTTCATGTTTGGGTGGTGTCAGGGCCCCTTGCCCCCCCCCTGGGTGCGCCACGTTAACCACCTCACTTCAATGTGAAAAATCAAACATTCGTACTTAGCTTCCATAGAAAATAAATGCAAAGTTTTTTTTAAAAATGCCTGTTTTTAAAGGTCTGGATTTGATATATTGGTCTATTACAGGTTTTAGCACTGCGGTAATAAAACTATAGATTCCCTGTGTAAATAAAACAGTGCGTAGATATTATAATGTTAGGGTTTCTTGTCTTTGCGAGGGTAACAAATCCTTTTAATGAGCCTAACATTGACGGAGCACCATCCATACAAATTCCTCCATGATATTTTAGATTTTTCTAAATATGAAGAAATAGAATCAAAAACATCTTGTCATGTCGTACGCTCGGTGAGTTCTTTGCAGCATAGATATTGATCCACTATTTTGTTTTCATTTATGAAACGAAAACCTGTGAGGCCATCGGTAGACGCGTGCGATCGATTCGGCAACATCGAAATCACATTAGATCTTTCATCGGCTTTCATAATTTCATGAAGGACTTTTTCGGTTTTCGCTATTTCGCGGATTTTTCTGTTTTTATCACTATTTTCGCGATGCACTTGCAACAAGCCAGCGGTGCACCGGTTAAGAACCACTGGTCTAGAGCCACAATATTTATGCTGAATTCCACCGAAAAAAATGTTTTTTTTTAATTTACACCACCACCGACTGTGGTGGGCATGGCCCCCACATCATGAATGTTTGGCGGGCCCCCTTACCCATCACCAGGGTTAAGGGGAATGTGATGTTCTACAGTAGTGTTCCCAAATGGTATTCCGTGGATTTAACTATATTGTTAAATAATTCCCTTGAATTCTTGATTTGTCGGACCTCATATCATATTATCGATCGTTATCATACTATGAACCACTGGTCGCGACCCTCTCTTGTGGTAGCCAAGTAGCATTCGACCCTTCGATATTGGATAAATAACCATTTTTATTTTTATAGAAACACTAAAAATAATTGTAATATAAAAAGATACACGTGAATTATTATCATGTAGTTACGTATATCATATTTTCATCATACTTCATATTTTTTATGTTAATTTTGATGAAGTACTGAAGTAGTATAGCGCCACATGCGATTTTTTTTATAATATAACAAATTTCTGGTGTGTGTTTATCTCACAATTAGACGAGCCGCCACGCCGGGCCCTCTTAAGCCCGGGCCCCCAAGCTGTAGCCCTGTCAGCCCATGGTGGTGGGTGTAGTCGTACTTTTCGCCGAATTTGTATCGTCGATTTTGGGTTTTTTAATAGTGAAGTTCCAAAATATTAATTGAAAATGGAAAAAAAATATTATTGCATTTAACTTATAGGTACACAAACCTACCCAACAGAACACAGCCTAATTTCTCGTTTATCGCACTTTTGTCTATTGCACTCGGTGTACACCACTCCGGAATTCGGATGGACACCGATAATTTTTTGACATTTCCATTAGAGATTGAGTTTCTAAAAAAACCCGACATTAGTGTTTCGAAATTTTTGTGTTAGAAATTAAAATCTAAGAAATTTTTCTAGAGGGTGCTGGAGAATTTAAAATCATTTTTTGCCGTGTTTTTATTTGTCTAATCTATTGGCTTTCAATTTCAATGTTTTTGGGGGGGGGCCAAGGCCCCTTGGCCCCCCCCCTGGGTGCGCTACTGGGTCCTATCAACTAAATTATTAATATACCTATACGTGCGTTACTATGGAAATCAAAATGACATTTCAGTATTCTATATTTTGTTTATTTGTTTGTTGCAAAATAGCAAAAAAATGATTTGCTGACAATTGCCTTATTTGTCCTAAATTATTAATACATAGAATTGTCAAGTTTATATGATTCAACAGAAAATTTAAAAACGTCGTATATAAAAAGTTATTTTTATCTTGTAATTATTTTGTAAACGATTGCAACGAAAACTGATATCTTTTATTTTACAGAATAATTGTGGGTTGGTTTTTTTCTGTATTGAAATGTCCGTTTTGCTTGCAAAGTTAATTCTGACATTACAACAAAATACTGTTCGCTTTAATATCGTAGACTTCTCAAAAACTCTGCCACCTATTACGCTTTGTTCAGCCAATTTCGTTTATTTGATCAAGTTTCAGGCAAAAAAGTGATGTGTTTTCATTTGATGAACTCTACGTTGTAGAGTAATTGCATTTCTTTTGAGCAAAGAAAAAATCATTACCAAAACACTCCACCGTAGCGCCACCGTCCCCGCCGGGATTGAATTTCTTCGGTGTATTAAATTTAAATTTGTATATTAAGGAAACAACAATGTTTTCAATCTTATCCACTCATTGTTCAAAAAATGGAAAATACTCAATTATTTTTAATTTCCCTCATTACTAATGAACAGTCTATAATCACAAACTGACAACGGTGTCAAATGTATGAAGTGCATATTTTCTTTAAAAAATATGTTTTATTTTTTAATGCTAGTTTATTGAACGATGATTACGCTTTTCAAGATATTGGAAATTCGTGGTTATTTAAGACGTTTACAGTTTCTTCTTCTTTATTGTCTATGTCCCCTATATAGATGGAATACATGGACACTTCTTAATAGACGGCTTCTCTACCAACTCCGCCACTTCGAGTGCATGAGATAAACATATAATTCAAACCGTCATTGAAACTAGAAAAATGTGTAACTATTTAATATTATAATTAGTGTTTTAATCGAAAATTGACTTTGAATGCCGGGCGAATGTAGTGGCCGTTGTTAATATCCACCCGTCTTGGAAATGATGTAATTCCAAAGAAAATGTAACATTGTTAAATCGTAGATGATTTAACTCCCTAACCATATATTTGTATACTAAACCATAAGGTTTTTTGTCTCTTCTTGTAAAGTAGCATTTTTGGAGTTATACAATTTTCTAGTTTCAATGACAAAACTATACTGGACATTAATACCACAACTAGCAGAAAGCTAAAACGCCGTCCGCAGGTTTTTATTCTCAAACTTTACAAACTTTTAAATATATACTTTGACTGGTCTCAATTTGCCTATATTATTCTACTGAGAAACGAATAAATTATTTTTAACTCATCGAATAGGCTGAAATATTTCATTTCTTCATTTGAGATGAGTAGATAGATATCACTGTGCGCAATTTAAAATTGCCAATAAAAATATCGCACATATCTTAACAAGAGTCAAAAGTTAAATAATCGATCGCTATCGAATCCTCACCACTGGTAATTTTAAGGTTAGCTATAATCGCATTGTAAAGAGTTCGCCTCTGAACGCACACACGGCACATGCATGCCTAATTGAATAAACTGGAAAATATTTGCTAAGTGGAATAACCGCTTCTGGTGATTTTATTTACCTTCCTGAATTATTATGTAATCTGCACTGTTTAAATTGACCTTCGCATAGCAATAAAGTAAGCAAATATCGATTATCTGTGAAATATTGTAGTAATTTTTTGCCTGGGGAAATTTTATATTACTAAGGTAGGTAAAGTAGATGTGCAAATATTTTGCGAGAATTACTTGTTGATTTAGTTCTGGTTATGCAAACTTTTTATATCAAAGATATTACAGATATATGTAGGAAAGCGGTACTGTAGAGTTCCCAATCGGGAAACTATAATACGTTCCCAACCGGGTCCGCGACAGTTCAGAAAAGTTCACCCAAATGTAGATACATCTTGAAACCTGCATCTCTCGGGTTCTGGGCCCGTGCACAACAAAAAATCTTGTGTGATCCGTGACGTCGGTTAGTAATTGAAAGTAATACATACTTTGATTTAAAATACAAAAGCAGATCGCCAATAGTAACTCAATTTGGAAAGCGCTTCAGAGAGTATTAAGAGACAAGAGGGCACGAAACCCGAGAGATGCAGGTTCGATCCTGCTGGGTGTCTTACTTTTTTCAAAAAAGATTTTTTCTATTGATTATAATATATTTTCTCAGAAGTGTTTTCAAAATTATGTATGTTCAATAATTAGAATGTTACATTCTTAAATCGTGTGAATTATTTGTTGAATAAAAAATAGTTAATACTTATTTTAACTAATGGTTAAAGCATATTGACGCGATACCAGTGGATATACGGGTTCAAATTCCGCCAGGCGTTGTATTGTTTTCAAATGTGATTTTTTATAGTAGGTATATATCTGAGGTGTTTTCAGGTTATCCATGTTCAATATATGAGATGTTACATTCTCAAATCTTGTGAATTATTCGTTGAATAAAAGAAATGGTTTAAAATTATTGGCAACTTCAAATAGACGTCATAACTTAATATTTGGCGAGAGCCGGGCGTCGGTTAGTAATTAAGGCAATTAATATTCCTTGATTTAAAACACAAAAACCGATAGTCAATAATAACGCAATTTGGTAAACATTTCATGTAGAACCTACTAGTTTAAATTATCGTAATTAAGTAGGAGGCCTGTAGCTTAATTGGTTAAATCACATTGCGATACCAGTCAGGCGTCGTATTTTTTCAAATGTGATTTTTTCTGGTAGGTAGGTATATATCTGAGGTTTTTTCAATTTCAAGGAAATAGTCGAAATTCTGTTCGATCAAAAGAGAAATATTGCGAAAATTCAATTTTATTATTAATACAATATACATATTTAACGATTGAAAATTTAAAATTATTTGCCTAAGTTAAATAACCGTTTAATAATAAGTCTTCGCCACTGCCATATTTAATGTTGGATATTTTAACTCTCGTGGATAAATAATGGCGCTTAAAATAAATTGTCTACGGGTGGGTTCATTTATTTGGCGAATTAATCTTTCTCATAGCGACACTGCACCACCTATTTTAAATGCACGCTAAAGAGCTTTTTTCGCTATTAGCAGAAGTGAGCGTGAAATATAGCACCTCTTAAATCTCTTCAGCCATTTCGTTCCTAATGTACGCTTGCCTAATGATATATCGTCTGGCTGAAAATTATCGCACGCCCTTGACTTCGATTAAGGTCGACTTTGGGAAATTCACCTGCATTTTATGCAAAGCTAATATTATACTCGCACATTTCTTGTTTGCACACAACGCTTTGCGCCTTAAATAAACGTAGCCATAGATAATATTTTTAAGAGATATAGAGCGCGATTCAGAATCATACCTGCGTAGGGATTGCAATACCGAATGAAAATGTCAATACCGTTGTTTCGGTATTTCTTATTGAATACCGGTATTTCTTAAAAATTAAAAAAAACAGAAGTAGGTGGTTATCAATAAAAATATTGCTATTAAAATCATTTAAAAATATTATGTTATAGCAAATACCTACATACCTACATGTATTATGTTGACATTTAAAAATATGTATTGATCATAATTGTAGAACTAGTGATTTTTTTACAAATAATTTGAATATATTGACAATTTCAACAAAAACCCTCAAAAGTTCATCAAGTACAAATAATAAGTCCGGCTGCAGGAAAAGCTTATTACATTCAACGCTTGTACAGTCATCAATAATTATCGAATAATTGAACATTTTTGTCACGGATAATTTCTATTTCGAAATAATATTATGATAATTCATCGCGACAATTACTCATATAAATATATTTGATGAAATTTGTTTTATTATTTTTTCACCTCTGTTGGATTCACTCAATATATTTGCATTTTAGCAGCACATGACTTATAATTCATTTTCAAAAACGTAAACGAGTGTGCTTTCTTAATACCGAAAATTCCGGTATTTTGGATTTATTTTTAAAACCGGTATTTCGGTATTGATAAATACTGTAACACCGGTATTGCAATCCCTGTACCTGTACATCTATTATATACACAAGACGGCTATCGGCAGCTTTCGATGGTAGTTTTGTATCAGAGTATTAGAACTTATTGTAACAATTAGAATAAGATAGTTGTAGTTGTTACAATAAGTGCTATGTTTTAACAGCATCTCTCTCGGTGTGCTAAATTTTAGAGCGAGATAGACAGTTTTGACCAGTGACGTCCCTAGACAAAATGCCGCCCCTAGGCAGCGCCAAAATACCACCATATTTTTATACAGTATTTTTTATCATCCTTTTATGACTCCAAAATCCAAGAAAGGTGTTGTATGGATACGTTACTAAAAAAATATATAGTTACTACTAAAATTCACAAAATTAAATTTATAAATATATTTTTCTCAAAAGTGGGGATTTTTTGGACGCTGTTAGCTTAGTGGCTTCTTACATGTCATTTTTGTGATGCTTACATTAATTTGCTTCGTCTTGATGAATTAAGGGCAATTCGTGTCGCTTTTCTCTTCACAAAACTTGGCAACATTTGTAATGATATTTTTAGTCTGAGATCGCAAAGGTTTACGCTTTATTAAATCGAAAGCGATGCTTCGATACAGACTAAAATCTAAATAAACAGAATAAACTAGACACCGCAAACCTGACAATAAATATGCAGTTCTGTTAAACCTTTTATGTTAATTAATACATGTTGTTTCCAACTTGTGAGATGATTTTTTTAATGAAAAGATATATTCGTTATTACCTAGTTTAGGTAGTTATTTCTATATATACCACATGGTTTTCCGCCCTTCGAGTAACTGCCGCCCCCAAGCGATGCTCAATCTGCCTACCCCCACGAGACGTCACTGAGTGGCGAGTAATTTAGTAAAATCATTTAGTCGAGTCAATCCATTTTGTTCTATTTTTTCGGCCGAGTAGCGGCCCCCACCACCTCTCAATTTCATCAGTTGTCGTAGAATTTCTTCCTCTAATTCTTCCAATATAGGCATTATAAATGAAGTTATTAACTTATTTATTTTTTGAACATTATATTATTTGTAAACACTTCGAATCAGGTTCATCACACAGGTTCAAATACTGGGTGTCGTATTTTATATAAAAAAAGATTTTTCTATTGGTTATATATTTCTCAGAAGTGTTTTTAAATTATGTATGTTCAATAAATAAAATGTTTCATTCTTAAATCTTGTGAATTACCTATTCGTTGAATAAAAATAATAGTTAATTATTCATTCTTGCTTTGTTACGTTGTGCTCTATTGTGTTGACACGTCACTCACTAATGTACTGTTTTCGGACACTTTTCAGTTAGTAAATAATTATTTAGTGGTAACTAAATCACTCGCCACTCGACCAAACTACTCGACTAATCCGAACCGGCCTGAGCTCGCAGTATCGCCAAAATGTAGATAATTATGAGTGTAAGGCCGCTAGGGGCATCTAGGCAACAGAATGCGAACATACAATATCATACATTTTGTTGATAATTTACATTTTAAAGTGCCGGCGACGCGATTCGACCAGATAAGTGAGATAAACACACATCGTAAATTTGCTTTAATAGTAAAAATTAGTCGCGGCGCTATTTTCGTTCAATAGTGTTATTATTTTAAATTATGTTTATATACGATACAATTTTTAATTGTGTATTAATTGATAACACCATAATTGACAACACCATAATTTAAATTAATGTACATATTAAAAAATATAAAAAAACACTAAAAAACACTAAATATACACATTAATTTTACTGCGTACACCATTTGGAAAACGCTACTGTAGAGCGTCACACTGCCTTTATCTTTAGTGATAGGTAGAGGTGCCCGCCAAAGATCCTAGCCTGGGGGCCCGCTTCAGGATGTGGGGGCCATGGTTCGCCGTGAGCTATCTCTTCGGGATGGAAGACGTCCATCTGTAAATTATAGCCTTAGCGCAATAAAACAAATATAATATATGCCTAACAAAGTTTAATGTGCACTATCCATGGCGGATCTTAATAGCCTACCTCCACCCTTCGCTACTGGTATACAAGAATACTATTCTATAGTAATAAAAATTTGCTAAAAAATACATATCTAAATAGATAACAATCTATTTCATCATCATCATCATCAGCCTGAATCTATCCACTGCTGGATGAAGGCCTCTTCAAGCTGCTTCCACCTTTCTCGGTCCTGTGCATTGCGCTGCCACGTACTTCCGCATAACTTTATCGTTTCATCGATCCAGCGGCCTCTAGGTCTACCATGCGGACGTTTTGTACTTTTTGTATACCACTGGATGAATATATTTGTCCAACGATTGTCTCTTCTTCGAGCTATGTGCCCAGCCCATCTCCATTTAAGGCTTTTAATAAACTCTATTACATCCCAAACCTTTTCTGCTTCCTAAGGATCCACTCATTCCTCTTTTTTTCCTTTGGCGTTATGCCCAGCATACACCTCTCCATACCACGTTGTGCTACTCTAACAATCTATTTATCGCTGTATAATTTCATACAAATCGATTAATCTTCACCTCGGGCCATACTAACAGGGTGTTCCAAAATAAACGTCTTTATCGTGAACAAGATGTCGTCGGGTTTATCTAATCGTCTGGTTCAAATAACCGAATGTAAACTGGCAATGTGTACAGAATGAGAGACGAAACTAAAAAAACGATTTTGTTAATATGGCGACTGGCTAACCGCTAAGCGGTCGCTTCGTAAAAAGAGGTAATTTATTCGAGGGACGATTGAAAGATTGGCTACCATATTTAAAACGATTGAGTCGTTTCAATCCAACAAATTTTAACTATAACGATACAAAAAAATATACAAGGGGAAACTGTACTAATTGTGGGATATTATACTGAGTATTATACTGCCAGTGACGTCTGTAAACAAAATGCCGCCCCATGTTTATACAGTTGGTATTTTTATCATCCTTTCACGACTCCAATATCTAAAAAATCTCTTGTACGGATGCATTACAAATTAAATATATAGGTACCACTAATACATACAAAATTAAATTTAGATATAAGCGTCGGCCTATAGTGTTGTGTGTCCCAGGTTCGAATCCGTGGTATGGCAAGTACACGTATTGTTTTTCAATTTGTGTATGAGTCAGAGTAAGGACCTAATAGGTTGAGCAAGTGGCTGACATCCTTTTCTCGTAAAAACAAAATCTGTTAATACAAAATCTCCACTCTGTAGAGGTCCATAATATGATCTTATTAGGATCGGACATGATAGGAGATATACCAAAATCATCAGAGTCAGAGGTTCTATGTGGTTCGTATTTTACACACATTTGGTTTGTACCTTTAAATTTAGCAATACACAGATTTATTATTTCTACACCATTTTTACTAAGTATACTATTATTGTAGGCATGTAAACAAAATAATTTTAGCTACCTATGTCTATATACACCAAATGATTCTCCTCGTTTTGCCGCCCTTCTAGTAGCTGCCGCCCCCAAATGACACTCAATCTGCCTACCCCCACGGGACGTCACTGGTTTTGACTGTTTAGGCGGCTAACTTATTCTAATAATTATAATACTTCGATAAAAACATATGAAAATCTACCCTCGATAGCTGCCGATATCAGTCTTATGTATAGAATAGATGCGCCGGTCGCGTAAGTCCATAAGATACGCGTCTATCTTTAAGAGGCCAATATCGGCAACTTAGATTGCGTCACCAACAGTATTCATACATTATAATACGTCATATGGGCCTCCACAGTGTGGAGATTTGTATTAACAGATTTTTGTTTCCACGAGAAATGGATGTTAGCCACTTGCTCAACCTATTAGGTGCATACTTTGACTTCAAAAATATATTTAAAAAAAACATACAACAATGCGTACTTGCCAGGCCCAGGATTCGAACCTGGGACCCACGAAATTATAAGCCGACGCGTAAGTCGCTCAGCCATACGTCATAACATTATATCAACTAGTACCTTAATCTATGGAAAAAAGCAGTGGCCCAGAACGAAACCTTTTAAAATATGGCCAAAACACTCCTTCTTATTGTGTCATCCCCTAGCGGAGGTCGGTCACCATCAAGGCGATCTTATATTTGTCGTCTGCTATCCGGAACAGTTCAGTGGAGCTGCACTCCTACCAATCACGGAGGTTCTTAAGCCACGAAATGCGGCGCCGTCCTCTGCTACGCTTACCATTGATCTTTCCTTGAATGACAAGTTGTGGAATGCTGTACTTTTGTCCTCTCATAATGTGGCCGAGGTACTGTAGTTTCCTGATTTTGATACTACGTAGAACTTCTCGGTCCTTCCCCATTCGATTGAGAACTTCAACATTTTCACCCTAACACTCCTAAATCAGCTAAATTAGCAATTTGGAATTCACCACATACATCAGCATTTATTTTACGACACGTGTTTTACTCGCATATTAAACGTTTATCTAGTACGAGTAGGTACTTACCATTTTTTTTTGAGTTTATATATTATTTATGGGAAAATCATGAGGGGTGTTAACAAACACATAGTGTTCTATAAACTCGTACGGTACATTTTGTAGTCATACTTGATAATGTATCCCATTATGTGGTTGAAACACGTGTCGTAAAACATATTTGTACACTGGTGAATAACGTGTCATATTTGGGTTCATGGCTACTGCATAAAATTGTATTCGTTAAATAAGCGGTCATAAAAATGTGCCTATAAACCAAACTACCCACCGAAAGCGATTATTTCTTTTGCTATCTGGGTTAAAAGCCCGTAACCACGTTTTTTAAGTGAGCAGTTTCAATAAGCGTACAACGCGTTGAACGTAAAGCAGTTTTTTTTAAATTTACATTTTTCTGCATAGGTATTTTAAAAGTCGTTTGAAACAATGTGTGAGTTGGATACTTTCTGAATAATAATTCCATGAACTATTTATTTATTCAACGGATTATCAGCAAGTACATGTACGTTATAACACAATTTGGAGATATCCCAACACCGGTGTGTAATTAAAGTAATTTTTTTAAAATTTAAAATACAAAAGTCGACTGCCAATCAATATTGAAATTTATAATCCGCTTCAGTGAGACTTTAAAAACTGCTAGTTAACTAATTTTGACAACACTTCTGTGAAAATATATTATAACCGATACAAAATTTTTTTTTGAAAAAACTAAGACACCCCGCAGGAATCGAACCTGCATCTCTCAGGTATCGCGCCCACGCACATAGTCCAATATGCTAAAGGAGTCATACCTAATTGTGACAAATTAAGTTTTTTTTCTAGTGGTCATATATTTCTCTGAGGTGTTTCCTAATTATGAAAATTTCATGAACATTCTTTTGAAAATATATTTTGTAGATATGTACCTAGGTCATATCCTTATTATTTTTAACCATTAAATATCAGGACAAGAATACATTTGTCATTTTGTTTTCTTTTAATGTTAGTTAATCATCCGATTCGATGAAGACTGAGCGATCTTTAACGATTCTTTATGTTTTCTTTTATACCTTCATGTTTCTTTTTCACATTGTAATTTTCTTATTCGCGTTCTCTTTTTCAAAAATGGTACCTATACCTATCCAAGATACTGAAGTTCTTATAAAGCAGATAGAACATTTTCATACGAAAATGAAGCTCGGTACACTTGATTACTAATCATGAAATTAGGTGTAATCGTTTCGGACTGCAATTTCATTCGTAGTAAACTTTTAATAGTTGCTATTTATTTTACAGAGCAACACTGAAACGCTCGAACCCCTAAAATAAGTTTTTTTTAAATTTATTATATTGACTATCTTCATTTAGATGGATTATGACATAAACTCTCACAATATGACAACACGTTAGTAAATATTTACAAATGATGCATCCAATGTAAATTACATCAAGTTGTTAAACTCACCCTCGTTTGTAAAAATTAATGCACCTATTGAAAATTATTGATTTCAATTTAATGTTCTCATGAAAACAAATATTATCTGAAAAAAAAATAATATTTTGTGATGTCACATTTTCTAAAACTATCTCCTCCCCTAACCCTTTCGTCACAATTCGTTAAATTTACCAGCCATTCACCCATTAGGACGTGATGCCATATATATGGATGCCATCATCTCCCCGAGAGCTACACACTTTCTAGAAAATAGAGCTACTACACTTACACCCCTCCCCCAGTGTTAATTGATATCTGTTCCAAAATAATAGTACCTTTCTCAAGTTTGTAGATATAATTATTAATTAATTGAATGTATTGTGTTTGTAACTCTATTATAATTGGATTCCATGTCGTATAATTTCTAACATTTTCAACGCTGCCATTGTAGACGACAATATCCAATTTATCCACATTAGGTAGCTCACTATAAAACCTACTTACCATACTCACACATACGTTGCGTGGAAATTATTGGTTTAGAAAATACAGTCGTAGAGACTTGAATACGTTTTGACCAATGAATTATTTAAAAAAAAAAAATAGATTGCCCAAGAATTATAAAACAAAACAATTTAATTTCGATGTCAAATAATGAGCACAATAAAATATTTTTAATTTAATTAAATTGGAATAGTACCACACTTAAATCAATTAAAATTAAAATTCCGTCAAGTAAGTAGGTACCTACTGTCTGGCAGTCGACAGTATCAATTTTATAATTTAATAGAATAATTATGTTGTCTAACTGGTAACGATTAAGAATGGTTCTACAACAAAGTTTTTTTTTTGTTAATTCTACGATATTTGAATTCGATGACAACTGTTTCGGGTTATAAACTTATCTCCAGGAAGAAAGGTGCAACATTGCGCCCAGTTTTGATGAATGACCAGCACTCATAATGGTAAATTTTACGAACCGGAGCGTTAGATAATTTTTCGAAAATATCAACCTAGTTATCTAATTTTATGTGTATTTTATAAATAAATAAGTTTGTTAGATTTTTTAATAATATATCTAGCTTAGACGGTCAAATTATTTTTTCCACTAGACGGAGCGATAATTTTGTCGATTTCATGAACCGGAACAGCGCTTCGGTCCATTTCGAGCCCTCTGAATGACTTGTTTCTTTTATAAAAATAAGTTCCACGAAGAACCGGAACCGAACTTCGGTCTATTTCGAGCCATGTGAATGACTATATCCCAGTCGAGACAATCTTCAGTGTGCGACTGGGCTAATGTTAGTCGATACAGTGTGTTCATGGACCCTTTCATTTTTCAGATTCTGCATCCATTAATAAGTAGGAAACGCGTTTGGGACAATTTACACATTATGAGATTCAAAATGTTCTTTCAAGAGTGTTTTCTAAATTTATTTTTATTATAGTTTATGTTTTGTATAAAAATTTGAATAAAACATTTGAATTTTCCCTGTAGCATTCCATGACATTGAGTACTGAAATATAAAACATGTTTTTCGTATGCGGATAAATCCGGTTAATACCGACGCAGTACACGTGTTTTTCTCCACCACTGTCGTTTATTTTGCTGGCCAATCCAGTGTTTACCTTTGAGTGTCTTTCTAAGTAGTATGTATGCGATACTACATACATGTGTATCTAGTCGCTGATACCGAGCCGAGTCGAGTACCTGTTGATGGGATAGGCTGATTGTGATAACACTGATAGCTAGTGTGCTCTATCCGATTGTGGAAATTAATTGAGAGCGAGGATGGTGTAGCTAGGTTATTTCTCTTGTACTCTTAACATAATGTTCAATCTCCCCATTTTGTGCGACATGATAATGATCTGATCACCCTATTTGTTTGTCAATCTTACCTATTTAATTCCTGTAGGACTTTTGAACCTACCTAGAAGTCAGATACCTATTTGGTTTGTGTATTTGAACAAAAAGGGATTTTGTAAAAATGTTATTATCGTTTAAAGGTGACTAACATTTCTATGCCAATGGGCCATTTTTAGCAGTATTTTTAACTTCAATCTCTCAAGTTTCAGAACTTTAAAAAACTCTACTCTGTGAATCTGGGGCAAACAATTTTTTCATCGATAATAATTAATATGCATCCAAAATACGACTCGATTTCCCACTTTTTCCAAGTGCTTTTTTATCGTCGGTGACCTTTAAAATGCCGGGACGGTTTGCGTCGTCCCGGTCGAACCCGCGTTGTTGCGGTACCACTGTTATAGGACCAACGATTAAAAAGAATAAAAGAATCCCGAAACTTTCGGGATTGATTTTTTTTATCAATTTTTATGGAAAATAAAATAAAAACGAAAATATAACAGAAAAAATACTTTTAATAACAAATAACTATATTAGAAATAAACTGAGTTTGAATGAAGTTTGATTTATACACATGTGTAAGTTGCCGATTCATTTTATTTTTTCACATCTATTATTAAAATGAGAAAGATTGGAAAAAACAATGCTTCGCGCTATTAACAAAGTAATTCCACCATGATCTCATACGTTTTACGGCAGTTTCATATTTGGCTGACTAATTAGATTTATGAAGCGGAAAGGCCATAAGTACACCATGATTTGCTTTACTATTTTAAATCTCGCTAACCCATTCATTAAGTCTTTACTATCAGAAACAGCAATCTCATATTAAATTCACATTATTATTTATATTACAATATTATTTACTCCATTAAACTTATGTATTTCCAAGATTGAACGTATACAATATTAACAATAAATGTCTTAAATAGTATAAATTATACTAGATTTATTTTTGACCGATTTTATCATTGTTATTTGTAAATATAATTTTTTTATATTAACAATGGAAAAAAAGTGCCAATCCCGGAATCCCGGGATTGTCAAATTGTAATGCCGAAATCCCGTGATCAGAATTTTGGCTCGGGATTGGATTCCCTAGTAGGTACTATCCGATGTTGCATGGTTTCCGGGATGTGCGGATTCAACTTCATGCGTGTCGTCAATGTTCTTGCTATATTGGCATAAACGTATAAGTATTTAGTAACAGGGTGGATAAACTCTGCATTTAGAAGCATAATATTTTTTAAGATTTTTTTCCGCTGCAGCAACTGGCGATCTTTTTATAAATACATAATAATAAAAATTAGACCTAATTGGCTGTATACCTCCTATCCGCGAAACGTCAAAATCATTACCAAACGTTAAAAACTATCAAAATTTAAAACTTGTGTGAAAACAGCTAAGCGAGTCTCATTTTTGTTTCAATGGTTGGGTACTATCATTACTCTTGAGTTTGCTACCCATTGTCATACAGTGCTCAATTGGCAATGCATTGAATTGACAAATTAGTTGTTTAAAAAAAATTGTAAGGATTGAATTAGCTATTTGAGCTATTGGAGGATGACGATTTGGTTCTGTGGCGGTGGTAGATAATCGATATTTATATTATATATATATATATACCTATCTATATAAATAATTTTCCGGCCGAATTCGGGATAAAATCATAAGTAAATAATATAATATACCAGAACACATTGAGAAATGCTGTCAAGTGAATACTGTTTAGAAATAATTGTTTTAGAGATTTTTACAATATTTCTCAACTACATACAATACAGCACTCTCTCTCGGTGGTGATTTTAAATAGTCGATCAGCATTATTAGTTCTAACGAAATGTAGCATATATTATAATGATAGTATAATATATTTTGTTTGGTAATGATGATATAATACATATCGGCACGCAGATTAAACTTGTTGGCATCCGTTTACATATTATGTACCTACCTATATTGTTATATCTTTTCCTTGAAATATACGATTAACATTTAAATGTTCTAACTCAATGGGAAGTCACTCAGATTAAAAAAAAAAAAAAACTTTTTCTTTGTTGACTATTAATAAGGAATATTTAATTTTTTTATACCTTCTGTGTTTTAATTAAATATTTCTTCATAATAAAAACATTGTATACTATATTTTTCTCCGCAAAAATGTTTACAATTCTTAAGTAAATTGTTGAGTTTAAACATACTTATCTACCAACAACTGGAAATGTTTAATACACCCAGTCAATTCGTTTATGTAAAAATCGACTAGGGCGATATTACTTATTACAAATGTGTATGGTTTTGGTCTTTCCACATTGTCTACATCTACAATGTCATTCTAAACGGATTGAACTTTCGAATTTTAATATGATACCAAATTCGCAGTCTTTTTCAAGTCGCTGAAGCCGCGTTAACATTTATGATCCAATGTATTATTATTTGGTTTAAGAAAGGGTCGAACCGTTATGTTTTACGATAGTTTTCATTCATTTCAGCAAATTTGAACTCTCCTAGTATAGGTACGTAGCGTAGGAATATCGGGCAGAAATTTCAATCCTGGGATTAACAATCTAAGTCAAGATTACGATATTTCAGCATTAGTGAAAACATATTAATATTAAATTTCATAACGGTAGTACTGGGTTATCCAGGATAAAGAAAGTCCCGCGTCTTATGTGTACCTACGTTTACTTAATCTCAGCCACGCTCGGTCCTCTAGTCTTTCGTGGCCACAGACAGCTAAGCTTGATTATCACATCGATCCAGTATTATCATATTATAAGTGTGCCATGTCTCTCAGGTTTTTCAGCGGTGTTCTGTTCTACGAGCGGTATGCCTGCCATTTTCCACTTCGAGTTCTTTGCGCTTTGTAGTATGCCCAACATTTTTGTTTGTTTCTTTACTCATTTATTTCTTTTACGCGTTATGCCTTGCATTCATCCTCTACATACCACCATTGTGTTACTATAAGTTTTTTTCCATTTAATATACGAATAAATAACCATTGTGGCGCATCTGTTGACAATGGTTATGAAGAGGAAAATGTCTGATAATCCAGTAGGTAATGATGAATGAAATGGTACAAAATCCCACAAACAAGACGTAGACTTGCTTGTTTGTCAGTGAATTTGGACGTGTTGTCGATCAGCGGAATAAAAAAGACATATTTTCTCACAGTTTTTTTTAAATATAGGAATGTTTTTTTGTTTGCGGGCAGATGTCTGAAGTAGGGAATCCAATACCGGGATCCCGAACTATTTTCGATACATATATATCGATACATAATCCCGAAAGTTTCGGATTTTTTTTTATAAATTTTTATGGAAAATAAAATAAAACAAATATATAACAGAAAAAATACTTTTAATAATATATAACTACGTTAGAAATAAAGTGAGTTTGAATGAAGTTTGATTTATTATCTATTATTATATTACCAATTAATTTTATTTTTTCACATAAATACAAATGATAAATATTGAAAAAAAAACAATGCTTTGCACTTTTAACAAAGTGATTCCACCATGATCTCATACCTACGTTTTACGGCAGTTTCATGTTTAGCTGACTTGTTAGATTAAATACATAAACCATGATTTACTTTACTATTTTAAATTTCGCTAACCCATTCATTAAGTCTTTACTATCAGAATCAGCAATCTCATATAATATATTATGTAAACACTAAACACAATATTGCTTCTACGAAATTTTATAAATGAAAATAGTTTAACATAAATTAAAAATTCCACATAATTTTTTGTACGATGTAGGTAACATCCGTGAAGTGAATTTAGGAAATGGAATAAATAAATCAAGAAACATAGTTTAGTTAGACGTTTCAGCCATTTACTCCTAAGCCGTCTTCTTTTTATAGAGAGTAAACCATTGCGCAGTACCATAAAATGCTATTCTGGAGATTACTTCGAGCATATCATTCAGAATAATGTTTTAATTACTTAAATCTTTAATCTTTATATATTGTATTTATTGTCAACACATTATGTTATTTTTTTATTTTAATTGAAATTGTATTTGTTATCTTTTCATAAATAAGTAAAACTGTTTTACTTTCACATTATTATTTATAATCCAATAATATTTACTCCATTAAACCTATGTATTTCCAAGATTGAACGTACACAATATTCCATAAATTTAATGTCGTAAATAGTATAAATTATACTATATTTATTTTTGACCAATTTTATTTGCATATATAAAAATTTTATATTAACTACCGAAAAAAATGCCAATCCCGGGACCAGTCCCGCGATCCCGTGATCGTCAAATTGTAATCCCGAAATCGCGGGATCAAAATTTTGACTTGGGATAGATCCCTAGTCTGAAGGCTTCTACTTGGCCTAGACGGCTTAGACCCTAAGCTGATTGTTAATGTTTATCACATTTTGGTTGTAGATAATAATATTATTATTTTCGGAAAATTATAAATTACATACCTTCATATCACCAATAACTCTCAAGTACCTAATTCCCTGTGAGTGTGTAATGTTTGCATTCGAATTTATTTTATGGTCTCCAAAACAGATATAATAATTCCCCAATAAAGTGTGATAAGCAATTGTTTTTTTTTTGAGTAAGCGCGAAAATTGAATCACCACTCGAACGTTTTTTCGCTTAATCACAGGGACTCCGCTGTCAAATGGCTTTCCATGCAATCAATCATTTCGTACGATAAAGCGCGGTGAATTTATTGGTGATTGATGAATATCTATTGCACCTCAAAATTGTCATTTTCCACAGTCGTTACGGTATGGCATGCCGGCCGAACATTGGAAAAGTCACCGATACAGTCATAATACCAAGTTTGCTCCGCTGAATAAATATTTTTCCAACAGACCCGAATACTTGTATACATAAAATTTTAAAGATGTTGACACCCATAAGATATTGGTAATATGTATTAAATTGTTTTCATGGCTGCCACATCCTGAAGCGGGCCCTCAGGCTAGGATCTTTGGCGGGCCCCCTTATCTATCGCTAAGGGTAAAGTCAATGTGACACTTTACCGTAGTATTTTCTAAATGGTGTATTTTTAATACATCCATTTTAATTATGGAGTTGTCGAGTATCCACACACAATTACAAATTGTATCACACAACCACATACTTTAAAATAATAAACTTATCGAAGTAAAATAGTGCCTTTTTTACTATTAAAGAAAATTTGTGATTTGTGTTTATCTCAATTATCTGGTCGACTCGCCACATCGGGCCTCTTCTGAGCCCGGGCCCCCAGAGTAGAGCCCTGTCAGCCCCCTCCCCCCCGTGTGGGGGCCATGATTGTTTTAGCTCGTGGCAGTTATCCGCATCACAATGACGTAACGTACCCATGAATTAGCGGCAGTATTATTTATTTCGCTACGTTGGCCATAACTGCGCCATAACTAAAAATTACCACCCCCTCTAGACAACTTGATCTTGATCAGCTATCCCTTTCTCACATCATTCGTCTCTTTTTATACATTTACCAAATAGCAGTATATCACAATATTACATATATTATAAACTCGTTAATATGTAAACTTTTGCTACTAAGTAACGCTTGATAAAGCTTTTACCCAGAAGAAGCTTTTAATCTAGAAAACGACTAAGAAGGTACAGAATAGGACTTAACTTGGCACATACATCACAATCTGGGTAGTGAACTTTACTGCTATAATTACTAATGACTATTCCTTACTACATATTTTATTTGACGTGTTCATATTTTAAATTTTTTTAATAAATGTTGGAGGTTTTCCCAAATTTTATATACTTACAATTGTTTATTATATATTTAATAGACGCCATGTCCAATTATACGATAGTTGTCTACCTGAGTATGAGATTAGTGTGAAGAAAACTTTTTGAAACAACTTTAATATCTACCGAAGAGTGTTTGGAATTCTGATTTTGATACTGAATAATATCACACTTATTGTTGTGTTGAAGACATTGTGTTTCAACTTCAATGGATTTTTCTAAAAAAGACAATCACTTTCGAATAAAAAGAAGAATAATTTTAGACAACAATAAAACTAGAGTATCCCTTATAATGTTGTATGTTTGGTCGATTTATTATACCCATATAGATAGGCCTTCCATTTCATAAATTCTGTCCAGTCATTCTTTTAATCTGTTTCGGGAAAATTTGCTTACTGTATGTAAAACAGTTTTCTTGCGTTTTTGGCTTCATGTTTTTTCGGTCTCTGTTTTCGAAGGCAAAATGAAATGAGTATCTTTAACGTAAATTGCATTTTCTACTTTTCGTGATGATTAATTTCTATTTTTTGTTTTTATTTCAGGTTCTGACTTTATTGAATCTCCATAAATGTAAGTAAACTTTATATAACTAATATTATGTATGTACATCGGTGGCGAAGGCTCAATACTAGGCGATTATTTAAAGCATACCATAAGAAAAATAGACTAATGACATTATAAAGTTTAAAAAATATACAGAACCATCTGGCGTCAGAATTTTCAAGTATTGAATTTAAAATTCGTATCGACGGTAAAAAAATATGCGACGGCGCACTCTGTCTTCAACTGTTGTATTTTATACGATTATTTTGTTAGCAGCTCAGATTTATTTTGTATGACCGACATGTTACGTGACCTCAGCCCCGTCTACCGAAATGTATGGAATACGGTAGGCTCGAAAGGCGAAGCCTAAAACATTTGCCCAAAATATTATTGTCGATGACTGAAGCTTTATCCAAATATAATTAATAAGATAATTTCTATGGCATTCAATCGCATCTAGATTGTTTTCAAAAATAAAAAAAATATTTATCTAATCATTTTTGATTGGTATGTTTATGATTTTTTTTTAAATTTAAACTCATAGCTCTATTTCATATCTTCGGTGAGCTATTGGAATTTCATTAATTTAGTGTGTCGTTGTTATTAGTGTGTACAGGTATTCATCAGTAGTAATATCGTATTATCTTCTTATTTTCCGTAAGTACCTATACCTGACACTTTTTTCTATGATCTCCACAGCTTACCTCTATCGAAAAGTTACCCTTCACCACTGATGACGTAAACATTATTTTTTTTATTCATGCTTACTGCAAGTTTCCATTTGGTAATTCACCGTTTTTTATCGCCTTTATTGAACATCAACAAACTTTTCAGTATATATTAGAACACTGTTATAATCGACTGAAGATACTTGAAATTAAAATTCTAATTTGTATATAATAAGTTTTGGGCTATTCTATCTGAATCGTTTTTATTGACTCGATCTTCAGGCATTTCTTATCTATATAATAGTTAAATACTGTTTTGTTAACAAAGAAGTGTCCTAAATAATGTTTGAAGATGTCGACGGGCAAAACGACAGTAAAGTTCGTTAAAAAAGACTCAAATGGAATAGTACAAAACTCCCATCAACTAAAATTCTCAGTAGAATAATGTCATTAAAGCCAGCCCTGATCGTTGTTAAGTTACGTGGGAAAAGTATTAAAATGTTAATTTTATTAAGGGGGGACATGCTCGTCGAAGGTCAAAATTGAGTTTTTATTGTATTTTCAAACCATGATCCTAGACACTCCTTAAACGTTGTAGATAATCTATTTATATAATTTTGAAGCCTTATTATCCTTTGTAATTATTTTAAACATTTGATGACTGCATAAAGTATTTTTGTTACATAAAATAGTATTCTTTTAAACCTCTCGCTCTAATGTTTTAGAATATAGTCATATTTCGGTACATAACTGTGCAGTGGTGTTAAGATTTTTTACATTTATTAATTTTTAAACGCATTTATAAAACCATTAGCATAATTTATTATGAGATAATTTTTGTAAAATATTCACGATAAAAAATTATATTGATAATCTCTGTGATCGCAAATTTGACAAGAATTAGGCATTTTATTATTCAAAAAATCGGCAAGATTCACACATTTGAAGATGATTCTAAAGATACTTATTATAAGCTATGTTTTTGACCATTCAAGTGTGATAAACATCTTATGAATAATGATTGCTTTATAATAATTATTGACCTAAGAATAAGGTAGTGTTTTTTTGAAATACGCCATTTCTTTTGTCATTCCCCAGTGGTTAAGCTACAACATACGGCCGTAGCCATAAATTGACAAACTATAATTAAAGTAGGGAGTAAAATGATATTAACGCGCGTGTTTGAACATGTACCGTTTAAAAAAAAATAAAAAAAAAATCGGTTAGGTACATGTTCAAACACGCGCGTTAACATAATTTTACTTCCTACTTCAATTATAGTTTGTCAATTTATGGCTACGGCCGTATGTTGTAGCTTAACTACTGGGGAATGACAAAAGAAATGGCGTATTTCAAAAAAACACTACCTTATTCTTAGGTCAATAATTATTATAAAGCAATCATTATTCATAAGATGTTTATCACACTTGAATGGTCAAAGACATAGCTTATAATAAATATCTTTAGAATCATCTTCAAATTTGTTAATCTTGCCGATTTTTTGAATAATAAAATGCCTAATTCTTGTCAAATTTGGGATCACAGAGATCATCAATATAATTTTTTATCGTGAATATTTTACAAAAATTATCTCGTAATAAATTATGCTAATGGTTTTATAAATGCGTTTAAAAATTAATAAATGTAAAAAATCTTAACACCACTGCACAGTTATGTACCGAAATATGACTATATTCTAAAACATTAGAGCGAGAGGTTTAAAAGAATACTATTTTATGTAACAAAAATACTTTATGCAGTCATCAAATGTTTAAAATAACTATAAAGGATAATAAGGCTTCAAAATTATATAAATAGATTATCTACAACGTTTAAGGAGTGTCCAGGATCATGGTTTGAAAATACAATAAAAACTCAATTTTGACCTTCGACGAGCATGTCCCCCCTTAAGTACTTCATGCCTTTCCACCAAGAATTATTGATTATTCAATTTTGTAACGCAAAGAATAATGCTTTTATATCATTTTAACCTAATATTTTTTGTACATAAGTGATTTTTGTGATTTTACCCAATACTACCTAGTGCTAGTCGTAATAATATTTTCATTACCTGAAAGTGCGCGATATTCCTTTATAATAAAATGTGCTAACACAATGCAATTTTTCACATAAAATATTGTTATACTCTATATGAAAATATATAACATTTATATAAATTCACCTAAATTCGTCTCGTGACTTGTAGACGTCTCAAAAAAAACTAATAAGGTTACTCTGAGGTGAAGTGTCAGATCAAGTGTGATAAGATTGATAAGGCAGGGTTCGCTGTCGTCCAGCTAGGGTAGAGGCTTGACTAGAGTATTTTTTGCCGAAATTTACGCTGTTATTGTTGGAGCCTTTGTGAAATATTGTTTCCTAGAAGACTTATAATATTGTCTGTATCAATTACCGGCATGGTTATTCCAACAGAATCAATAAACTGTGATATATGTGCTATGTCGTATTTTAAGAGTTAATTGTATTATCTCGAGGTATGGACTGCCCCGACAGCCTTCGTAACTGAATTGAGCGAGATCGATGAGAACAACAATTGTCTATTAGGTATATCTTTAGATGCGGTAATTTGGAAAATAATACTTAATCACAGCGTGTCAAGTCACAGAGTTGTCGCAAGCTGTAAAATGTCATTGATTACACGGAATATGTTTCAAAAGCTTTTGTACAATGTACAATATAATGTATATTATTATACACATGATTAATACAATGATAATAAAATAACTTATCTTTTGATTTAGATTTATGATGATTTAGGTTAACCAAACGCTACTTGACCTACAACCGTCTTGTATACAGAATTAATCAAAGACTTATTTGTGTTATTTCAGATTAAGAGAAATACAAAATACTAATACTTACTAAAAACTAGTTGACATAGCCGTGCAGGAATGGTTACAGTAATTAACTGCGTCTTGGTTAAAATTTAACATTTTGTTAGGCAATCAATATAAACTGAACTAAAGTAGAATTTCTGGAAAAATATTCAATAAGTCATTTTTATCTTTGGGTTATTTGGTACTTTACTGCAATGAAATTTTCTGCTAGGAATTATGGATAAATATTTAAATTAAAAAATATGTCTTTCACTATTATTTTAGGAATTTTAAAATATTGAGACTAAATTGAGCTACTTGGTGATATATTTATCTCAGATAATAAAAACAAGCCAAACACTTTAATATGAATAATACTTCACCTACCAAAGGCAGATGTAAATTATCAAAAAAAAATGTCTCAAAAACCTTTGTATTTTTCCGCCAGGCGAAGCTTCAACCTTAAACGGAAATCGGATTCATTTATCAATAATTAGTAACACAACGAATTAATAATACCTATGACATAATTTTAGATGTTTGAACAAAACAATACCTTTATGAACAAAACTATTCGAATAAGATGCTCTGTATGGTGATAAGAATAGGTATTCACCTTGAAAGCACGTGAATAATGTTCATGTTTTTAGAGAGAAATTTACTTTAGTTGTGGGTAGAACATACATATGCACATATTTTGGATCTCGCATCATCAAAATAATCATATGTATTTATTGAACCACAAGGCGATCCCGCAATACGTAAGTATTCTAAATGTAGTTTTCCTTTCGGCCGTTTGTATATTTTTTTCTATTTTATTAGTACAGTAACGATTCCAGTTTTACAGCCGGCCCAATAAAGATCGCCTGCCTGGGTTTGTCAAATGAACATATCAATGCGTGGCCCACTACGTAGCTAGCTACTACATATAGCTAGAATGTGTAGGTAATCAAAAACTAGAAATTCCACATGAACCTAACTCTTTATACACACACTATCTCTTATTTCTCTGTATTCAGTTATAGGGGGGTACTTATACGAAAGTGTGCTTGGTTGGCTAATTATTGTTTCTGAAGTCTTAATGCGCAAAGTCCACAAGAAGCGACTGGGCGATGTTACGCGCGACAGAATTTTAAGCGTCATACCCACTCAACCAAAATGCTACGTAATCAAATATCGTTTGGTTTACCCTGCTAGATGCTTGTTTGAATCTGCCCGTCGCCCTGGTTACAGTATGTATATGCTTCATGCACTCTGGCTCTAGGATGCAAATGAGATTGTAATATATATTCCAAAAATAACATAATATATTAATACAAGTGAATATCATTTGATTTAATTTTATGCGAGGTAATCAGGAAAGAGGCGTATCAGAGTCGTAAAAAGTGCAAAAAAGTGCAAAGTTATAAAACGTATACTCCACTTGCCAACATTGTGTATTGGTTCTATCGATTTGAAACTTTCCGTTATCAATTCTTCGCTGTTTGAAATCTAAAAAAAATGTACTATTGATGTACTTTCTGAGATAACGATTTGCCCATCGTTTGATAAAAGAATAAATGTCGGGAAAACTCGCGCGCGGCCCTACTCGGCAGTCCATGCTAAGACACCAATAAGAGTCAATATAAATATGAATTGCTCTATTTTGGGCACGACCCCCGGGAACGAATAAAAATTTCATGATCGGGGCAGATGATCGGCGTGAGAATCTGCAACTGTAATTTTCGTCTTACAAAACAAAGTATGACAAACCCCACATTGTTTCTCACAGATCACCTAATCAACACTTCCCTTTCAGATTACAATCACAGTGGAAGGGTTTTTGGCCGATAATATTGCACACCGCTCTCGCAGTTTTTCTCCCCCCCCCCCCGGTTCAAATTTTGATGAACGAAAAAGGATTGGTAATCCGGTGTTGGTTTTTTTTCTTTTTTCTTCTGCTTCGCTTGGATCTGGTGTGACTGACGCCACATTCTGTATCGCGCACATCGTACACTTGGTACAAAATCACATTTATTAAACTCATACAAACCAGTACCGCAGACCACTCACTTCATATGAAGGGATAAGAGCTTAAAGCTCAGGTGCCCATAACCTAGGAATATCCAAAGCAAAAGTATTAAACATCTTCTTCATACGTTTTTAATAAAGCTTTTATGACTACTGAAGATAACATATAATTATAATATAATTCAGCGATTCAGCTATTTGGTTATACAATTCAATGCGGTAAATTTTGGTAAAACAACGTTTGTCAGCTTGTTTCGAAAGTACCTATTGGTTATGTTATAACGGGTATGTTTTAAATCAGTGGTGGCAAAACCGTGGCGCATTGGATGATTACAAGTACCATCTCAATTATCTAAATTTAAAACTACAAGGCAAGAATAAATTATTTCCTAGCTTAGTAAATAGCATCAGTTCATTGGAATGGAATTGAAACTGTTCACCTCTCAGTTAGAAAATGAGGATTTGAGTCAATTGACACTTGCAAGAGCAGAATGAATGTGCTGCGGATAACCAAATATATTGAAAAAATCAAGATATTGCAAGGGTCACTTGAAAGTCGTTTTCATGATTTTGCTAAAGAAGTAAACTGCATGCTCGCATTTATAAACCCATTTTCACTTAGTGAACAAAATGTAATGCAGATGCCTAGTAACATACCGATAAAACTGATTGATTTAAAAACAAATTCATTATTGAAAATGAAATTTCATTAAATTTTCCAGATCAAAATGCTTTTGGCATACTTAATTAATTTCTGGCGTTCATTACCCTGTGAACATTTCCCAGAGCTAAGAAAATTTGCAAAAAGTTATATATGTCGCTTTGGATCGACATACAGATATGAACAAGCATTCTCATCCATGAAATTGATTAAAAGCAAAACAAGGTCGCGAATAACTGATTTAAATTTGAAGAATTCTTTGCTGCTCTCAGTAACAAATTTATCCGATCACCCTCAGAGATCATTTCTGACTATTGTAGATTGGTGCTCCAACAAACGTGTTTTTTGAACTGGCATAAATTAATTAATTGAATTGCGTGATTGAGTTATTCCTTTTCCTCCACTGCGCGAAGCAGAATCCTACCCCATTCCATATTTTCCAACCCCACCCGTGAACGTAAGAAGATAGAAAAGGTGCTTGAGTTTTAGGGCGCAGCTGAACTCGCCTGTGCAAAAAATTGGCGGATGGTATGCAAAAGGCTGGCCACCAAAATAATGCTTTTCTCTTTCGTTTTTCTTCTATCAGACATTACGAGAGATCATACATGTCACACAAAGCTTTTAATGGAACCAGTAATTTAATGGAAAATGGATATATTTTCATTTAGATACGTCGTATTGTTAAGTTACACCTCGACAAATTAATGGGCGTAACTGGAGCAATACTCTTATGCAAATTAAAACGGGTCAAATATTTACGATCGCACCTTTACAGGTAGGTATAGGATACGCGACACGCGCCGCCGTATTAGGTAACAACGAAAATATTTACTCAACATTTATTAGCGCGAAAGTAAAACAAAAAGGCACAGGTGAATTGGTTAATTGGCCCTGTAAAACGTACATATAATTATTTTTCAGGGGATATCATCAATAAACGTGTTTTTTTATCCAATAATCTTTTAATACTGCAGATAATGTATCCTGGCTTTGAGATAATTCCTACGCATGTTTGCTTTGTGATTTGTACAGCATATAAATGTGTGTAAACTCATGTTATAATATCACTGATACCTAACTGTTATAGATAATATCTAATTTATTGAACCATTTTCCTCTTTTACATATAAGTAGATATACATAATTTGAAAACACTTATGTATAACTGCTATAAAAAATCTTTTTGAAAAAATAACGACATCCAGCGGGATTTGAACCTGCGCTCTGACCACTATGGTATACGTGTCCTATATAATTGCAATAAAGCTATTTAGTGGTTTTTTCTTCTTATTGTGCCATCCCCTAGCCGAGGTCGGCAACCATCAAGGCGATCTTAGATTTGTCGTCTGCTGCCTGGAACAGTTCAGTGGAGCTGGACTCGTACCAATCACGGATGTTCGTCAGCCACGAAATGTGGCGCCGTCCTCGGCTACGCTTACCATTGATCTATCCTTGAATGACAATTTGGGGAATGCTGTACTTTTATCCTCTCATAATGTGGCCAGGTACTGTAGTTTCCTGGTTTTGATACTACGTAGAACTTGGTCCTTTCCCATTTGATTGATAACTTCAAACATTTGTCACCCGGTCAGTACATACAAAGAATTTTGAAGATGCGTCTATACAGCCACATCTCGAAAGCTTCAACATCTCTTGGTTTAGCTTCCATACTCCCGCACCATAAAAATGAATTTATTGAGAGAACAAAACAACGTACTATACGCAGTGTCAGACTTACGTTAAGACCTCGATCGCTAAGGAGGTGTCTCATTTTGAGAAAGGCTCTCCTTGCGATATCAATTCTAGTTTTAATTTCCCGAGACTGGTACCATTTCTCTTTGACCCATGTACCTAAATAATTATAATGGGTGACATGTTTAATTGGTTCGCTGTTAATGACAAAATTTGTGTTGGTGTTTGGTGTCGCTATTTTTGATACTAGTAAAAATAGTTTTGTTTTCTTGAGGTTAATTTTTCAAACATAAGAATTGCTGACCTCATTAATCCTTATAAATATATACTTAACTACTAAAAAGAATCTTTTTGGACAAAAAATGACACCCAGCAGGGTTCGAACATACGCCCCCTGGAATTCGCGCCCAAGTGCCCTGACCACTTAGCTAAACGTGTGCTATCTAGCTGCGAAACAGTTAACAACATAGTGTTTTTACAATACTCTCTGAAGCGCTTTCTGAATTGTGTTTCTTTTTGGCTATCGGCTTTAATATTACCTCAATTACTAACTGGTATCAGGAATGTACATATTATGTTCTCTCGTGAATTATTCGTTGAACAAAAAAATATATTATATAAGTAGATTATTGATAATTGAACATATTCATAACAATCATAACTTAGGTAGATACTGTTGTTTCCTAAGCACCTAGTTAGGTCATAAATTATAATAAATGCGTATTAAATATAATACATGTAGGAATGTGAATTAGGTACCTATATGTAAATTAAAACCGAATTTCGGGTAACCAAGCTTAACCGATTGTTAAAATATGGCATTGCCTATTGAAGGAAGACCAAAACTTCGCTAATTTGTTATAACTAGACGCCGGATTGTTGACGTTTTTAACCGTCAACCCATAAAAAACACATTAAATTGGTGGACGAATCCAATATCCTAAGGAGAATTTTGCCCTAATTATTCTTAGTATGGATTTCTACAATTTGTCAGTTGTTTCTTCTGCCAGCTCAGGTGCGAAGGTACTTACCATAATTATCTTGCGAAAATAATTTTAGCTGAGCGGCGTATTGCAAAGTATTGATGTTCGCGGGGAGCAATTAAAATACTCGGGTGACTACTTTTATTGTTCTTTTTATTGCAGCAATTGTATTGTAAGCAATAGTGAACCATTTTATACAATGCGTGTAAAATACATGTTTTAATAATTATATCTCGTAAGAACTTTTGCATAGGTACGTACAACTACTATACATACACATACTAATTATTAGATACCTACAAATATTGAAAGATTTTGTCCGTGGACCATCTTGAAATATTCTAAAAGTATCATATTGATACCATTACCAAGTATGTGTATAGTATCAAAACAATAGGTTCTCTGGAAATATTCGTTTGAATAATTATAATACATGTTATTACATATTGTGTATTGCGTCAGCCGTAATTGCATTGTTCTAAAGGTTTTGCAATATAACAATGTTTCAGATTTTCATTACGTTCATTATAAATATTACGTTAATACATTTAGATTTAGAATATTACAGAGCTACTAATCCGCAATGCCACACACTTTACTACTTAGTACCGTGATTAAATTAGCTATAAAACCTTAAGTAGATAAAATGTAGGTTGCCGTTAATTTTAAAAAAAGTCACCGCCTGTCCCATTTAAGGTTATATGTAAATTTTACGTAATACATTTCACCGTGGCACAGTTTGCGGTGAGCTTTCTATCGGAAAGAGATGACCGTATACTATAAGGTATCCAATTTTATTAGATTCAATATGAATATTAATTCAATTTTCATAGTCGATGTCGTGTGGCAAAATTCATAAATTCAATAATGAAAGCCTAACCTAACAAAAAATCATCCAGTAATCGGCTATTTTCAAAATTTGTTTGCCACTGGCTTCTTGTAAACCGACAAGAACCGTGTTTTATTTAGACATGAATTTTATCTCAATACTATACGACCTAAAGAGGTTGGACGGTCTTTAATATACGACCATATATTATTACCGATACAATATTTCGGATACGGCGAACTGCATATTATGTACCTACAGATTTCCAGACACGCCCATTTATTCATGTATTTAGGTATTATTATTTGATTTAAATGCATATAAAGTGTAAAAAACGATTCATGATATAAAACGTCAGGTATCTAGACACATTCCTTTAATAAACACTTAATATGAAAGTTTTAAATTTTTTTGTACTTTTGTAATTTTGATATACAACATATTTTATCGTAACGGACATTTTCAATTGAATAACACTAAAAAAATATAGGTGCATATTGTTCCGTACATACAAATTAACTTTAATAAAAAAACTAACTGGTTGGTGATATTTGTACTTATTTATTAAATGACTGATTTATGTAGATATGTACACACGTTATGAGATGGGGTAACTTTATCACTGAAAAATTTGCTGTGTTTAAAATTCATCAACTGTAGGTGTCAAAAAAGGTTCTCTATCGATGACAAATTTTGAATTGCTTGTAATCGCTTCATGAATGAAGAAAGTGAACAACTTTAAAATGAATTATTTTCAATACAATATTATTTATCATCATCAGCTGTGGTATACACCAATATAGTATATATTTTTATCGAAATACAAGATTTTGTACACACGGCGGCTGATGTAGTGTAGTCATCTATGAAACTTTGGGTTGTGGCTTCAATCCGGCAGATGGGAAAAATAATGCATATTGTTTTTCAGCGTGTACCTACTCGATCTATTGAATGAAGTTGGTGGGTTGGGCGAATGGACTAACAATAATAATTATTCCTCGTAAAGAAGGGTACGTTAATAGGTAGGTATAACTTGCACTTCGTAGAGATATATGTTTTCAAATTAGGACTGAAAATGGTATCCATCTAACTATCATTATTTTAGGTATGCGTACTGTTCTTAAATCAGTTGTTTTAGACAATTCAGTCAGAATATAGAAAGCTCCATAAAGACAATGTTTTACTTAACTTTTATTAATCCACGACGTTCACAATATGATATGTAATTTGAATAAGAGTAAGTGAAGCAATTTATAAGTATACCTAATACAATGCAACATGTATACGTCTCTAGTGAGAGTATTGATAAGTCGCGCAGCCCTTGTTATCGGTAGGTACTTGAAGTGATATAATATATTTTATAAGTATGAGTATTTCATCCATTATTTGTTATTTTTAAGTTAATAAGTAAGGAATTCAAAGATATAATATTACATACCTATGTATAAGTAAGTAGATATTTAATATACAACAAATAAATATGCGAAATGAACAATAAGAGCTTTAGAAAATTATAAATCATCCAATGAACTATTTTTTTATTCAACGAATAATTCACAAGATTTGACAATGCAACATTTTTAATTTAAGATAGTTACAAGATAACACATCAAAGAAAACTGAAAAGATCTTAAATAATACGATGCCCAGCAGGATACAAACCTGCGCCCACTGGATTCGCGCCAATGTGCTCTGCCAACTAAGCTACCTGCGTTATATTCAATTGCGATGTAAATCATTCATCACAAATATATTCAGTTAAGCTGAAATTTAAGTGATACATCCCTCCACAGCAATTATATATTTTCATATGATACATTTATTTTAAATATGTTAACATATTATAAATATTATTAGCTACCGCAATGGGAAATTTTGTTGAATAAATTCATATGAATAGTCTGTAGATAGATACAAGTTTGACATACTGTCCACGTATTATGATGACGAAGAGTTTTGATTCTTGGAGTAAAACATGCAGAGTTGTTCGAGGTAGATTGTAGATTTACCCAAGGGCCAAAACATCCTCCATGCAAATAACATCATATTAAATAATAGTAATTTGGTTTGCAAAATTACTTAGTGTTTTATCAAAATCTATTGTGATATTTCAGCCAAAATACATAGTACAGTGCACAAAATGTAGAATCGAGTGCGATGATGGCATCGCATGCACAAGTAAAATCACTGCCATTTGAATTCACACATTCAGTTCGGATGCGATGATATCTGGAAGTTCTCACATACTTGTTATTTTTTTCCCCACCGTAGATCACATTAAATAGTTAATGAACTACTGTGACTGTATTCTTCAATAATTTGTCTAAATAAGTAGGTACTAAATTATACTAATACCATCGCTTCTACATAATGAAAATTCCTCGGTATCCATAAAGATACTATAACAATAATATTTATTTCATAATTCATTGTACCTACTACATCGTACACCTTATTTTTCTGAAAAACATAGGTTCCATAAATTATTAGAGTCCGTCCCCAAAAAAAAAGACTCCGGCTGACCGGAGTCTAGTTATAACTGATGGTAATTCAAAAAGTAAAATATCCTTTACATTTTGTATACGGGCTAACAATTGTCCCTTTAAATTTGAATACATTACACTACGTTAGGTTTATTTTAGATTTAATCGTAATTTTAAATACCTACTGGAAGGGGGCGAATCCGATAATTTTTACCAAGTTTTATTTTAAGCCGATGAGCAGCATAATAAATACAATAATGCAAATTTCTAAAGGCAACGGGCACACAATGTCGTCGTCGTCTGGGTGACCACTATGGTTTGCGATCACTAGAAAAAGCATTTTTAACACAAAATATATTGTTGAAACCAATCCCGGGGATCCCGGGATTCATAATTTTAGCCACGACCCTCATAGTACAGGTATTGGTTTCTCATATATCGGGTTCCCGGTTCGAATCCTAGTAACCTCACAATGCATCTATACAGCGCTGGAAATTTTAAGAATCGGAGCGCTAAATAATTTTCCGAAAATATTAACTTGGGTAGTTATCTAATTTTATAAAAAAATAAGTAAACATATTTTTTGTAATAATGGCCTATCTACCTCAGATAGTCAAATAATTTCTCCGCGTGACGGAGCGATAATTTCGGGGATTTCATGAACCGGAACGGCGCTCCGGTGCACACGGTCCATTTCAAGCCCTGCATCTATATTATTTTCTTAAGCTTTGGGTGTGTGTGTAATTTTTTCACTGGTATTAAAAAAAGAGAAATTAAGAAAAACTACATAATTCTCAATTCAGTCCGGAATTGTAATGCCTAGTAACAACCATCTTTCAGCGTTTTGGCGCCAATTACTCCCGCCATTTGTTACCGCGGAGCACTTTGCGCGGGAAAAGAGCACTCTGCGACCGAATCCAGTGCCACTTGTTGAAGGCGTCCGCAATTATTATTTACGTGCGCAGACGCCCTTCGGCCGGAAAACCAAAACGAAAAAATACTCCAGAGGACTCTTGAGGTGAAACAAAGTGCGGAAAGGGGAATTGGGTACAATGGCAGAGGATGTGGTCATTATATTTCATTATAATAATTGACCTTTGAAATTATGCTGTTTCATAATCGTCGGCAGCACTACAACTCTTGTATACTTTCAGGAATTAACGCAATGCTTACGGGCCCTTTTAATTAATTTTGTAATTAACGTGTTAATTTGCATTTGAAAAGTAATTAGCAAAAACATAATTTTGTGCGGCCCGTAAGCTATGGGTTAATTAGCTCCATACCCTGGAACATTTTTTTTTCTTTCACACTAGGTACTTGCACATTTTCGCCAGGAATTTTCTTCGTCAGCGGATTCCTAATGAACAAAATTATTTCTAAAACTATAAATCTGGTATTCTAGCTGAATCTATTCTCTATACTTAGTAATTTGTTATTTAATGTTAATGGTATTTTTTTAGATTCTTTTATTTGATTACAACAAACGTTTGAATGACCTGATGAAAAGTATGAATCTACTGAATTTTGAAAAAAAATCATCTGACATCACTGTGAAATCAGTCTTTACAGACTTATAGAGTATAAACTAACATTTGATAAACGATAATGTCGTGCTTTTACCTTATATACAATATATATGTTTTAAAATATTAATTTACACTGTAGAAGATATTCGTCAAACATCTTTTATAGTATATATAATTCACAAAACGTTCATCTGCATCGTATCTGTAACAATATCTTACGTCCTGTAGCAATCATTCCACTCAGCATTACAAGTGTGACACACTTCAATATTCATGTTTTGTTGTGAAAACAAAACAATGTAGCGGAAGTGATTGACAGCATTTCCTCAATCATAACCTAGATCAATAGTTTCTATTATGATTTATTTAATTGCAACAATGTCTCTTGTAATGTATGAACTGCATTTGTGTAAATAGAAAGGACGATCCATCACTCATCTCGAGTCCGTTACTCGGCTCACTACTCATCACAAATTCGGTTACTCGACACAGTCAACCTTCATTCACTCGAGTGAGTCTCGCGGTCCTATTCATCACTTAATAACATCAATCTCATCAGTACACACATACCCGCATTTATAACATCACTCTGTCATCTTTATCATTGTATTTATCTTTTCTTGTATTGATAAATAAACTCTCTCGTTGAAACTTCCAAGCGACTACGACTTTATCTTCCATCACCTCATCATACCTTCAGTCCAAATACGATATTTAAGAAGATATTATATCATATTAATACTATCGACCGAAGGTACTTGATGGAATTTGAATTAAAATTCTAATTTATTTAAATTTGTACTATTCCATTTCAGTATCTCTGCACATTTCAGCATAACTCAAATAGAATAGTACAAAACTTAATACATTAGATATTGTAGGATGTATAGGATTTCACGTTATAGGTACACATTTATATTTTTTATAAAAATCGATGTTTTTTAAAATAGATATAAAAAATATTAAAACTATGAATTAGTCAAAAATCTAAACGCTGAAAATTTGAAAACTTAATAAACTAAATTTTAAAAATTAAATACAACCATAAAAATAATATAATAATAACGTAACCTATGTACCAAATATGTGACAAATTCACATTTTTTTACAATTGTAATTTTTTCTTTGACTAAAAAAAATCTTTTTAATGTTTTCAGATTCATATTTATTAATTAAGGGGGGACATGCTCGTCGAAGGTCAAAATTGAGTTTTTATTGTATTTTCAAACCATGATCCTGGACACTCCTTAAACGTTGTAGATAATCTATTTATATAATTTTGAAGCCTTATTATCTTTTATAGTTATTTTAAACATTTGATGACTGCATAAAGTATTTTTGTTACATAAAATAGTATTCTTTTAAACCTCTCGCTCTAATGTTTTAGAATATAGTCATATTTCGGTACATAACTGTGCAATGGTGTTAATATTTTTTACATTTTTTAATTTTTAAACGCATTTATAAAATTATTAGCATAATTTATTGCGAGATAATTTTTGTAAAATATTCACGATAAAAAATTATATTGATAATCTCTGTGATCCCAAACTTGATAAGAATTAGGCATTTTATTATTCAAAAAATCGGCAAGATTAACACATTTGAAGATAATTTTAAAGGTATTTATTATAAGCTATGTCCTTGACCATTCAAGTGTGATAAACATCTTATGAATAATGATTGCTTTATAATAATTATTGACCTAAGAATAAGGTAGTGTTTTTTTGAAATACGCTATTTCTTTTGTCATTCCCCAGTAGTTAAGCTACAACATACGGCCGTAGCCATAAATTGACAAACTAAAATTGAAGTAGGGAGTAAAATGATATTGACGCGCGTGTTTGAACATGTACCGTTTAAAAAAAAATTTAAAAAAAATTTGTTAGGTACATGTTCAAACACGCGCGTCAATATCATTTTATTCCCTTCTTCAATTATAGTTTGTCAATTTATGGCTACGGCCGTATGTTGTAGCTTAACCACTGGGGAATGACAAAAGAAATGGCGTATTTCAAAAAAACACTACCTTATTCTTAGGTCAATAATTATTATAAAGCAATCATTATTCATAAGATGTTTATCACACTTGAATGGTCAAGGACATAGCTTATAATAAATATCTTTAGAATCATCTTCAAATGTGTTAATCTTGCCGATTTTTTGAATAATAAAATGCCTAATTCTTGTCAAATTTGGGATCACAGAGATTATCAATATAATTTTTTATCGTGAATATTTTACAAAAATTATCTCGCAATAAATTATGCTAATGGTTTTATAAATGCGTTTAAAAATTAATAAATGTAAAAAATCTTAACACCACTGCACAGTTATGTACCGAAATATGACTATATTCTAAAACATTAGAGCGAGAGGTTTAAAAGAATACTATTTTATGTAACAAAAATACTTTATGCAGTCATCAAATGTTTAAAATAACTATAAAGGATAATAAGGCTTCAAAATTATATAAATAGATCATCTACAACGTTTAAGGAGTGTCCAGGATCATGGTTTGAAAATACAATAAAAACTCAATTTTGACCTTCGACGAGCATGTCCCCCCTTAATACAGTTGAAATTGTAAATTATCAAAAAAAAATCTCACATTGCAAGCTTCGTATTTTTCCGCTAGGTTCTTTGTTGGCTGATCCCCCTTAATACCGAAAGTTAGGGATTTCAGCATTTTTAATCACGGGATTTCGGAATCAAGGAATCGAGCAGGATGCCAGGATTTTGGCAAACCCTAATAAGTACTTTAGAAAAAAACTGTATTATTAACGGTCGAAAAATATCAGTTTTATTACTTCTTTTCGTATTTACGGATTAAGCAGATCGCCTCATAAAGTCTGAAGTGCGATTAACGATATTTACGACTGATTTTTATTGTATCGATGTATAAACAATCTTTCAAAGAATTCGGTATTAAGCTAAAGGTCAAAATCGTTTCAAAATCAATCCACCCTAGAGAGTTGCGCATTGGAATACCTACAACATTTAACCAAACAGCAATGGCCATTACCTAACTACGTTTTAGAAAAAACTCTTTTCTTTATAGACAGAAGCTAAATATTTTAAAGTGAAAGTAAAAATAGATTACTTATCATAAATGCACCACATGGTTAGATAGTTTTAGTTAGGTGATGTAACAGATACGATCTAAACATTGTCGGTCATAGCGACCATATACCATAGAGTTGGGTTTCGGTAATTCTTGAGAAATTTTCGAGATTTTCCATCCCGAATCTTTTCTCGGGATTCGGAATTTCTTTATTATCAAATATTAATTGAAAAAACGATTTTCTACATGAAAAAAGTAGACAGAAATACGAAACTTTCAGACTGATCGGGGCATTTAACACAATTAAGCCAACGTCGACTCAAAATGAGCGCAATTTTTGCAACATCAGGGAATTTTGTGTCTCAACAGCGTACGCGATTGTCAGACGCAGCGATTGACAGTATGTGTTTGTTGAAATTATATTTTAAAAAGTAATGTTTTGAATTCTTTTTGTTTTCCTACTTCTATTTTGTTTGTCTTCTTATATAAAAAAAAAAAATCATATTTTTTGGAATTTGTCTGTTTGTTCACTGATTTGAGGATTTTTACAGGTTTTTTTTTAAATTTCCCCGATTTCTCGAGAATTCTTTTCTGGAAATCCCGAATCTCGAGATTGAGATTTTATCGGGAAATACCCAACTCTATATACAATAAATACACTAACCTCGCTGTGGGACCATTGATTAAATGTTTGTAGTATGCTACATAGTGTGATTTCAGCACAATGCTAGATATAATCAGAATACACTAATTATTAAAAGTACAGATATTGCCAGGACGAGCTCTGAAACTTGAATTCGGCGATATCGTTTTATTAATTAGGTACTAGATACAGACATTGACCATTTCAAACATGATACACCTAAGACATGTACCGGAACCAAATCATTCATATTATGAATTGAGTTGAATTATACTATAAATCCAACACTATAGTGCACGCCTAACAAGGTCTTTGGACATTGTCCCTGGGACACTCTCAGAACAACATTGAAGGCCGCCTAACGTTTGTTATTCCACAGTACGAGACATGCCGGGTGGTGAAGGGAAAATCTGAGTATAATTATAACTGTCTGAGAAAGAACAGACAGCATCACATAATATACATACAGTATAACCTCGTTTTTACGTGCCCGGAATTCACGTTTTCCCGGCAATTGCGTGTATTTTTTTCAGTCCCGATGTATTTCAGTACATTTAATACCCGCATTTACGTTTTTCTTTCTCGCTATTTACGTCGGAAATATTCAAAATATGCGAGTTACACGCGCTTGACAATGATTGGGTCGTGACATTCGAACGATGTTTCAATAAAAATTTTAATTCAATGTTGTTTTTTAATAAAACGTAATTTTTTTAGAAACATAAAATTTAAATGTTCTTTTTTTCAATACCCCCTTTTTACATTTTCCCTCAAATTAGATTTTTTTTCAGTCCCTTAAAAAACGTAAAATAGGGGATATACTGTATGTATATGTTTGGCGGTAGATGAAGGTGGAAGAGAGAGCAGGTCGTAGTTGCTTGTAGGTTTCGAGGAGAGAGTTTATTGATCGATACAAGAATACAATAATAAAGATGACAGCGTGAGGTTATAATTGCGGGTATGAATGTACTGGTCAGATCGACGTGATCGAGAGATTGGTTATATTAATGAACTGAGATACTGAATTCGAGTGGAATGACGGTTGACTATGTCGAGTGAAGGACTCGTGATGATAGTAGTGCGTCGCGTGACGGACTTGATACGTGAGTGAGGATTCATGGATTGTCCTTCCAATTTATTTAAATGCAGTACATATATCACAAGATATATTGTAGCAATTAACAAATCATAACATATCCTACTGATCTAATTATGATTGAGGAAATGCTGACTATCATTATCGCTCTGTTGTTTTGTTTTTACAACAAAACACACATATTATAGTGTTTCCCTTATTTAATGCTGAGTGGTATGGTATTTAGATGGAACAATAACGTAAAATCAATAATAATTATATGTAAGCAATCAAGGCAGACCGCGAATTAAAATTGTTCTCAACATTTTTCCTGAGACGTCTTATGTGTACGAAAATATCTTCATGACTATTTTTTTTATCAGATTAAAATGAAACATGTGTACTTCCCACAATATTTTACCGCATAAGAACGTGGTCAGGTATACCGAGAATAAGATCTCTGTAATGCGATCACATTCGTAAGAACCCCTTTGAACGGTATTGCCATATTCAATATAATCAAACTGAGTGGATTCGTAAAGGATTTTTCTACTTGAATTGTCATCCGCGACGTGTGGTGAGGTGGTCAAAAAACTCGTCAAGTGAAAATTAAATTACATCCCACTTGGAACGGAGATCACCAATGGCAAGAATGAATATATACGCAGATACGTCATACATACTATAAATAAGTATTTATAATTTAAAAGTTTTGAAATAGAGTTATTTTTGTTAATTCTACCTTAAGGCATTAAGCCTCGTATTCACAAGAACGGACAAAATGTCTATCATCATGACGCGCAACATAGAGTCTACGTGATGTTACAACGTTGCGCTCTGTCCTCCAACGTTGCACGCAACATAGTGCGACATTTCTAAGTGACGTGGGACATGTTGCATGTTGTCGCTTTGCAAGCGAGCGCATGGACCACGCGTTTGTCCCACGTCACTATACTGTGTATGCGGGTGCGCAGCATATCGCTCAACATGTGTCACTCGAATATCCAATCTTCTTTCTCTTTGTAGTAAGTAGTTACGCACCCACCGCCTTTTCTTTCTCTAACGTTTCGATAAACTACCCGTTAGAATAAATATGTACGCAGCACTGACCAACACAACCTCCTCGGGCGGCATTTCTGCGACATCGACGTAGATGTTGAGTGTCATATCCCGCGACATATTGCTCTATTTGTCCCCCATTGAATACATGGCTTTAAAGTCATAATTAACAAAAATGACTTTGTTTCAAAAGCGTTATAATGGAGTTCTACCACGTAAACGCCATTTCCATTAACAGTTGTAATTTATTATTTGCGCAATACATAATCACGTTTAAAACGTATTTGTGAGCTTTTGAATGCAACACAAAATCGCAGGGTTTTGACACACTATTTTTCATAACAAACATCTTACGAATAAAACAAAATATGATTCTTTAAAAAGATAGATTTTTTTTAAATCATATAATTATGAACAGTTTTCGTAATACGATTTTGTTGCCGGTGGACTGCGGATCATTTCATTTTATTTCAATAGAGTTGGTTATCATTTTAATTGTTCAACTCCGGCATCTAAATATTTGCCCATGTTAAACTTTTAATTCGAATGTCCAATGTTAAAAAAGGGTCTTATGAAGCATGGTACTCATTGGTACATCGATGACCTTACAATTATTTTAAATTATAACTGTCTTTATATAAACCACGCATTTCATGTTTAATGGCCGTCGGAAAATATCAGATTTACAGTGATGCCCTAATTAACAGTATTGTCGCGTATCCTTCTTAATGCAACATCGGTGACGTTTTCCGAACCTTCTTCAAACCCCACAGGGCTTACGGGATTCCTTTCAAGTGACATCTTTCGTTCCGTCTTGGCCGTTTTGCCGGCTTACCGATAGACCATGTTTTTATTTTCCCTATTTTTACGTACCGCCTCCTCGTTCGTTTTTCGTTGGCTTGTCTGCCGTTCGCTTCTCACCGAGAAACGATCCTGGTCGAAAACCGTCCAGAGAAACATGACTGCTACTGGCAGCTTGTCATTTTTTTTCTTATAGGATTTCCTCTTTACGAATATGTTTTTCTGGTTGGTAATAATGCCACTTTTTAAGCTAGTATTTTCAGTGTTCTATTTTTCCATGAATACTTTTAAATCATCTTCAACTGTACAAAAAAAAAACTTAAACCAAAGTAGGGTAAAGTGTGAGTTATTTATTCCAGGATATTTATATTATATTTAAGTACCTTCCTACCAATGGCGTGGGGTGTCGCTTAAAATCAGACATGCTCTTCAAAGGCATATCAAATTACAAGAGATACTTTGGGAATTTTATGTCTACTGAAAAAAAATGTTTTTATAGATAAATCGATTTTTATTGATTGTGTTCAGGGATGACATACTTGGAAGAAAACGTGTGGGAAATTTTGGATTTTCACATGACCAGAATCCGTGCGTTCTTATCTATCGAATCTTGCTTAATTCGACTTCACGCAATCATGCCAAATCTCCGCGATAAATCGAATTCTTTTCAAAAGTATTTCTCTGCGTGAAATTATATTCGGAATTCGATTTATTCTACTCATTAGACAAACAAACTTCCAAAGTTCAAAAGCCGAAACTTTTCCCCGATACCTAATCCCCCGGCAATCTGACGATTACTAATTTCATTTAAATTATCGGAAAAGCTTAATGGCCTCGCAATATGATACTCGGGAAAATTAATATAATAATAATCTTTTTCTTTTATGATTTTTCCCGCACTTTTGTTGGAAAGCAAATAATTTGTGCCGTCGTAATTATACTTGAAGTGAAATACATATATATATATATATAGTACCTATTGCGTCGCGTTACTAAAAGCTCTCGCAGACTTTTGATTCTTTTGTAGTCCCGGCTCTCTGAGACTCATTAACTCGGGTTAGTTAACATGTTTTTAAATAAATCTTTACTGTTGTCCTCTCATTTATTTACTTACCCGTTCCATTTACAACAACACTCGAGATTCAATTAAATTATGCTTTAGAAACCTTTATTGAAAGAGTTTCAGCTCTGTAGTTGTAGGCTGGGTTGACAAAATAATATTGATACTTTTTGTCAGTATTGAATCATTCCATACTTTTACCATAGTAGGAATATTTAAATGTTGACGATTGAGGATCCCAATATATTTAATGTAATATAATAATAACGTAAATAATACATCGGTCAATTAATGCCAACACTGTTTTGGAGTTAATAATTTAACAGTTAGTAGTTGTAATGAGTCGATATGTAAAATACTTCCAACCCACGCAGTGTGATCACTGACCAGTGGTCAGTAATGCACCATTGATTATTAAACCCTGCGTTAACCAAGCCATAATAGATATAGTAAAAAAATATTCATTTATCCATAAAATATCAAAAATTACGCCATTAAACCATAAATAGTTTTAGATTTTTTATAGATACGGAAATATTTTTTATCGATTATAGTTTGATAATATAGGCAGGGCCTTAACGGCCCACATGCTCAGCGTAGGTCAAAATGGAGCTTTTATGGTATATTCAGAGCATAACATTAGACATTCCTTAAACGTTTTAGATAGTCTATTTATATAATTTTGAAGCCTTATTATCCTTTATATTTATTTTAAACATTTGATGACTGCATAAAGTATTTTTATTACATAAAATAGTATTCTTTTAAACCTCTCGCTCTAATGTTTTAGAATATAGTCAAATTTCAGTACATCCATGTGCAGTGGTGTTAGGATTTTTTAGGTTTATTAATGTTTAAACGCATTTACGAAACCATTAGTAAAATTAATGTTAACATTATATAGTGACATATTTACGATAAAAAATTATATTTTATAATCTTTATGATCCCAAATTTGACAAGAATTAGGCATTTTATTATTCGAAAAAATGGCACGATTAACACATTTGAAGATAATTCTAAAGATACTGATTATAAGCTATGTCTTTGACCATTCAAATGTAATAAACATCCTACGAATAATGATTGCTTTATAATAATTATTGGCCTAAGAATAAGGTAGTATTTTTTTGAAATACGCCATTTCTATTGGCACTTCCCAGTGGTTAAGCTACAACATACGGCCGTAGTCATAAATTGACAAACGATAAATGAAGTAGGAAGTAATATCATTGTAACGCGCGTGTTTGAACATGTACCGTTTAAAAAAAATCGGTTAGGTACTACATGTTCAAACACTCAGAAGAGACCATTATGAGTATTATGGCAATTAACCCTTTCCTGGCGCTTAATTACAAATTTTCTGTTAGGTACATAAAATCGAATGTATTTATATGATTATTACATTGTATTATATCGTCTCTGTTCTGGCAGAACACACCAACTGGAGAATACTAGTTTTGAGTAATTTGACTTTGAAGTTGTTAAAATGTCTGAGATGGTCTATCATGTGAGTTTATTAAGTAATCGTAAAAAGGATAACTTTGAAATAAAGACTGTTTATTTATTAAGAAGGTTTCCAGACGGTAAAGTTTGAAATAAGGAACATTTTGGTATAACTAACTCAATATGTCATTTTTTCGAATTAGTGTCTTCCGCCAGAACAGTGACGATATAATATTTCGCTTATTGGCTAATGAGTTGCCACGATATTATTTAATAATTAAATAATAAAATAAAATTTCGAAAAAGTTAAAGGGATTTTTTTGCTGTATTTCAATTTGTGCACAACGCAGTGCTAAATTTTCAGAAAGTCTAATACAATGGACTTTCATAATCAAATTATTGTTTTGCTTTATATGAATTGATTTGATTACGTACCCATTGCGAAGTACCTTCCATTATTGTCCCTTTCACCTGCCGGAGCCAACACACAGTGCCGTACGCAGGTTTAGCAAGGTCAAAACATGTCAATAGTCGCCAGAAAATGTTTCATCTGCGTTTTTTTATCAACAATTTTTCAACCAAGGTCTTGATTTTGTCCTCTAAATACTCCATCCTTATTTAGAGCAGCAATGGGCAGGGTGAGAATGGTCGAACTCATCACCGATGTCCTGTAACGGATATAGCACTAAAAGAAGAAGAATAAGAAGTCAATGATATCTTATATATATATACAATGTCTTTCCACCAAGAATTCGAATGGTTATTCTGTAACGCGAAAAATAATGTTTTCATAACTCATATTTTTGTCTCATGTGATAGACTTGATCGTAACCAATACCAAGTAGTAATAAGTAGACCTTGTGATTTCTCGACTTTTCTCATTACTTCTCAAGATTCGAGAATCTCGGGAAATCGACATTGTTATGAAAATAACATATTCTTGCCGATTTTTTTTATCATTAGAGAAATTACATTCAGAGGCAATGTCGAGAGCTCTTTTAGCTCTTGCGGGCAAAAATATTTCACCGAGATTTTTAACACATTAATCGAGGTTTTTTTAGGTTTTTCTATGCCAATCAAATTTTAACCGGTGATTTTTTTAAATTACGATTCCTGCTGTCTGCTCCCCATTTTTCTGTTTAAATTTCCCTCTGTTGTTTTTGCATAGTGACAATTTCTTGAATTGATGATTTCTCGAGAATTGATCTCTGGAAATTCTGGAATATTAAAAAAAATTGAGATTCGCCTTTTCTGATTACTTTTCTAGAAGTGCGAGAATCTCGATCACAACCTCTGTTTCACGTGTTTTCTTTGGAAATGTGTAAAATTTAAAATATTACGTAGGGTTTCGTTTGTGTCGCTTCGGAATACGCCGGGGGTTGATGTACGCACGCCACCAGAGCACAGTGCGCACAATTATTAGTTACCTAAAAACCTTTTTGTTCACGCTAAAGCACGTCGCAATCAGTAATAATAATTTAATTAATACACTGGAAAACATGACAGCCTATTGCGGAAAGCTTTCATACTTTTGCGTAATAATTCCTGTTCACATTGCGTAAAAAGTTTTCCACCGTGTCACGTGTTTTTTTTTTCATCTTTTCACTGGCCTAATCAAATAATTTACGACTCCCACATAATAAATACTTTTTTACCGCTTCTACGTTTGTTGCTTATATAATTTTCGCAAAGGTAAGCAAGCGAGCCTTCTACCGGTTGATAAGTTAATAGGATTCAAGTTTACTGGGCACGTTTTCAAAGGAAAGTTTTCGAAAAATTGTCCCAAGGATTTTTTATATTATAATTTTCCCTTCCGTTCTTTTATTAATTAATTTAATTAGTTAGGTGAATGGGCAACTTTCCCTCAAGGTTCACCCTTCAAGGTTAAAAAGTCGAACGTCGAGAATCAATTAACTCAATGATGCCAATTATTGTCCTGAAGTAAAAGTACTCAGAAATCATAAAATGTATCGGAGTGTTTGGACTTTTGTGCGCCTATAATATATTTTTTACTGTTCACAAAACGTCACATTTCTTCAGTCATTCATATTTTTAAAGTCCTCATTTAAAGTTCGTTCGCGTTATTAGTTATCATTGCCTTGCCTCGTAAACGTCCGTGATTGTAAACATCTACGCTTGCTTATAGGGTATAGCGTGTTTGAGGGTATCTACTTGATGGAAATTGAATTTAAATTCAAATTGATTTAAGTTTTGTACTATTCCATTTAATTATTAATTTTTAATTTGGTAAAGTAATTATTATTGTTGTTATTTATATAAACGGTAATTAACTGTATTCGTTGTCAGTGTGTATTTGCCATTGGTGAGTGCGCATAGTGTCTGAAGATGCCAAAAGGCGGAACCCGGGTCGCAAAAAGTGACTCAAACGCTACAGTACAAAACTCAAATCAATTGGAATATACGAATACGGCAGAAAGTGAACTATATCTACCTTATAATCAGGGTGGTTATTGCAAAGCCGCCTTCATGTATTTATAACATTCTGTACGTTTCTGCTAATGTGTCCGCGACGTAATGTAGGTACTTTGTTAAAATATGTAATATGGAAGATTATTGCAGATCTGTGTCCATGTCCTTGACATATTCTATTAATTTGTACACTGACACCGATGTATTATGTTATGTTATCTGACTTATGCGTGCTATCTATAAATTAATAGTAGCGGTCTGTGTACTCCTATATAAATATAATATAGGTATATCAATGTAATTGGGAGCATCAATTTAGTGTTATCCCAAGGTGTCTAACCTGCCTTCGGTGTTGTCAATTGTGAAGGCATTGTTCAACCAAATTACTTTAGATATCGATCGATATATTTTACTCGGTGAAAGATACTATGCTGTTTTTCTATTTTTTGGACTGATCTCTAATTGATTTTAATAATGTTAATTCTTACTTAATTTTTTATGTCATGTTGTGAACGTCACTTATACCTAAATGTTCGCTTATGAAAATCAACATATTTGAATAAATTTTAATTCGAATACCTTCCAGTATACATATTGCTGAAGATGCTTTCAGATAACTAAACCAATGGTGTCTGAAAACTCAGCGTAAACCGCACCCCGACGTGTGCATATATTTTTTGACGCAATTTGTTATTTTTCCAATCTGGAGTCGCTTTCGTTTTACGACAGTGTTGCCCGTCGTCGCGAATTTGTCTCTTTTTTCATGTTTTGTTTACTTCAAGTCTAGTACCTACCTCCATCCCAACAGACACCTTGGAAAGTTCCAAAGGTAATATTTGTGAATAATTAACTATTCTTCAGTGTGCCCTGAACAATTTATAATTTGAATAATGTGCCATGACGCGAAAAAGTTTGGAAAGCCCTTCACTACTCCACTGCATTCCATGCACAAAATAATCATCACAAATCATTCTAAGAACATCCACACAAGGTGACAAATCATTCTCTCTTACTATGATACTGAAATTCGCTTTGTTTTAAGTACAGGTATTTATTTGGCAAACGTTTTTTTGGCACGGAAATAACGCGTGTACTAGAATGGTTTTCTTCTACAGAATATCTTTAAGTATTAAAACAGATTCAAGAGAGGAATATTTATTAGATTGACAACTACATCAATTAGGTCATCTCTGGATTATCTTTGAACGTCGATGAATTTTCTCACAGATAGTTTATCTACGTGTATATTGGATCATGAGTCGGATCTACAAAACGGCATTTCTGTATAATTGTGAATCTGCCCTACTTACCTGTTTTTCTTTAATGAATATGCTCTACATTTCTGGCAATAAAGCTTCTGCCTATTTAAGGCGTGTTCTGCCTATATATGGCCGTATATTAAAGACCGTCCAACCTCTTCGGGTCGTATAGTACCTACCTACTGGCATAAAATTCATGTCTAAATAAAACACGGTTCTTGTCGGTTTACACTTTACAGAAAGCCAGCAGCCAACAAATTTTGAAAATAGTCGATGTACTGGATTATGTGTTGGGTTAGGTTAAGTTTTCATTCTTGAATTTATGAATTTTACTAAAATCAGCTATGAAAATTTAATTTATGTTAATATTGAATCTAATAAAAATGGAGACCGTACAGTATACATACCTACGGTCATCTCTTTCCGCTAAGAAAGCTCACGCCGAACTGTGCTACGGTGAATTGTTTTACGTACAATTTACATGTAACCGCTTAAGGGGGGACGTGCTCGTCGAAGGTCAAAATTGAGTTTTTATTGTATTTTCAAACCATGATCCTGGACACTCCTTAAACGTTGTAGATAATCTATTTATATACTTTTGAAGCCTTATTATCCTTTATAGTTATTTTAAACATTTGATGACTGCATGAAGTATTTTTGTTACATAAAATAGTATTCTTTTAAACCTCTTGCTCTAATGTTTTAGAATATTGTCATATTTCAGTACATAACTGTGCAGTGGTGTTAAGATTTTTTACATTTATTAATTTTTAAACGCATTTATAAAACCATTAGCATAATTTATTACGAGATAATTTTTGTAAAATATTCACGATAAAAAATTATATTGATAATCTCTGTGATCCCAAATTTGACAAGAATTAGACATTTTATTATTCAAAAAATCGGCAATATTAACACATTTGAAGATGATTCTAAAGATACTTATTATAAGCTATGTCTTTGACCATTCAAGTGTGATAAACATGTTATGAATAATGATTGCTTTATAATAATTATTGACCTAAGAATAAGGTAGTGTTTTTTTGAAATACGCCATTTCTTTTGTCATTCCCTAGTAGTTAAGCTACAACATACGGCCGTAGCCATAAATTGACAAACTCTAATTAAAGTTTAAATCTAAATCTTCAAAATCATTAAATCAAGAATCTTCTATATCTTCAAATCTACAAGAGAAGTCCAACAAACTCCTGTCTCCAAGAGTCTTCAAATATCTTCAAATTCCTAAATTCGACGAATAATCTCCAATTCTCCAATTCTTCAAAATCAAAACTCGAATTATTCAAGCTCCAACTCCAATTCTACAAACTCAAATCTTCAATTCTTCGAACTCCAATCTCGAATTCTACAAGCTCCAACTCCAATTCTACAAGCTCCAACTCCAATTCTTCAAGCTCCAGCTTCAAATACGTGGCTATAGACGAGGATAAGATTTTAAACGATTTCAAAGGTATGCACATAAACTCTAAAAATAATTATCATAATCAGTCACATCATTTCAATTACAATAATCAAAACATAAATCAGTTCAAAACTTCAGTAAATAAAGTGTGCAGATATTGCAGAAAATCAGGACACTTAATCGAAGAGTGCAGAAAACGACAGTACAATAATCGTTTTAAAAATAATTCAAATCCTTCTCAGCTTCAAACAAATCAAACAAACCCAAATGTTTCTTTCCATCAATCTCCGCAAAATTCTCAAAATTCGCAAAATTCAAAAAAATCTCAAAACTCGCAAAATTCTCAAGATTATCAACTTCCAGCACTCCAGGAGACTTGCCTCCTCCCGGTACGTGCAAAGCATTCAGGCAGAATATTTTCATTAGAATCAAATACAGCATATGTTGAATTTCCATATACGGAGAAAAAAATCTAAAACTGTTGATTGATACAGGCGCGGACATTTCATTAGTAAAAATAAGTTCCCTAGATGGAAACGAACTTGTTAATGAAACTGAACTTGTCATGCTCAAGGGTATCGATAACTCTCCAAATCCAGTAAAAACTATCGGAACAGTTAATTTAACATTTCTTTTAAAATGTAAGCAACTTCATCATACTATCCATGTCATTTCAAACCATGTCACTAATATTCCTTTCGACGGATTACTAGGTCATGACTTTTTCGTCAATAATAATGCAAAGATTGACTATGAAACAAATACATTACATATATATGATGAAATTATTCCTATATTCACTAAAATCAATCATATCTATACTTTAAAGCCTAGATCTAAAACCCTTATGGAATTAGTTGTTCAAAATCCTGAAATTAACAAAGGTGTAATACCAAATATCCAAATACTTCCAGACGTATACTTATCACGTACTCTTGCAAAGGTACTTCCAGGAAATAAAGTATATGCCACAATCGCCAACAACAGTATTAAGTCAGTCAATATCTTATCAATAATACCTATAACGTCGTGGGGTCCCAGGTTCGAATCTGGGTCTGGCAATTACACATATTGTTTTTCAATTTCTGTATGAGTCAGAGTATGGACCTAACATGTTGAGCAAGTGGCTGACATCCATTTCTCGTAAAAACAAAATCTGTTTATACAAACCTCTACTCTGTGGAGTCCCATACGATCTTGTTATGATCAGACATGGTTGAAAAAAAAATATTAGTTACTTCAGATACGCGTCTTTTTTCCCATATCCGCTTCTAATCATATATGGGCACCACAGGACTCCTCCTAGAATCAGTGCCGCTCGCCAGTCGTTATCCCAGGTAATCCCGTGGCTCTGCCGTGTGTACTCTGAGGATGGTATTTAGCAGTGGCGAAGGGTGGAGGTAGGCTGTTAAGATTCGCTATAAATAGTGCACACCAAACTTTGTTAGTCATATGTATTTGTTTTTATTGAACTAAGACTACAATTTACAGATGGTATTAGTTAGTTTTTTTAAATCAATTAAACCCTGCCTAAACGAAACCATAATAGATTTGGTCTAATTTGGGCAATACGACAAAATTGTGTACAATTTTTCATTCATAGTTATTTGTTTTCGTTGGATTAAAACTACATATTACACATATTTTTGGTTCTTTTTTTTGATTCATTAAGCCCTGCGTAAACCAAACTATAATAAATAAAAAATATTATTCTATCTATAAAATACTCAAAGTTATGTATGATTCAATTGCATAATTTTAGATATTTTATAGATAGACATGTATTTTTTGACTAATATCTATTATGGCTTGGTTTCTCAGAGTTTAATTGAATTTTAAAATCTAACCTACACTATCTGTAAATTGTAGTCTTATTTCAATGAAAACAAATATGTATGTCTGAAAAAGTTTAATGTGCACTATTTATGGCGGATCTTAACAGCCTACCTCCACCCTTCGCCACTGGTATTTAGCGACCTTCCAGAACGCCGGAATTAGGTCAGCTTGAAAAACAAGTCGAGTCATGTTTAAATTATTTTGAGGCGCAACGCTTGGGCGATCCAGGTCCAATATCGCTTCTTCACTCTCAGCACGATGCGAGGTCTTCTGTTAAAGGCACTTTGTTTGAGACCTAAAGTTATCGTACCGCACACCCAATACATACGATGGTAGTGCTAGTTATTGATTATTTTATAATCCAATGCGGTAACACTGTTCGCAATAAATGAAGTTTTTCGGTTGCATAATATTTCTTTCAAATTATTACCCTTTATTTCAAAATGCAACAATCGTCATTTTCTACAAACAGTTTAAGAGCATACTTCAGTGAAACGGCAAATAATTTTCAACTATAGGTGCGACGAAAATCGTCGAGCTGTGAACACGTCAATTTGTTTCGTGATGGTGACGGGGATATTAATTCTTAAATCGTGTAAAGATGACTAAAAAACTTTACCCATTTACTTGAAAAAGAAAACATGGCAATGAATATATTATTATTGTTACTAATAGAACAATAAACAGAATATTAAATGGACGCATGTTTAATTTTTATGACAAATTACATTTCGTTCGGTACGCGTCATTTACACAATCCGCGCATCGCCTAGTCACGATATTTTTAGATCGTGCCCCAGCTGAGGTATAACCTTCACCATATTTCATTCTAAATATGAGATATAATTAGTACCTACCACCATCGAAGTTTACAGTTTCGTGTCACGGCCTAAATATACCATACGCTCATATCGGACAGCGAAATGTTTTTATTTCTACCTGTATGGTCGTATAACCATTTTTATGTTACTCCATATATAATTAGAGCAGTGAACATAAAGTCGGCAAATTGAAAAGCTTGTTTGCTGGAAACGTGCTTTTGCATTGGTGACCCAATTATTTATATCGCGTAAGCGGATGCTCTGTGAATACTTTTCCATTTTGTCTAATTAAAATTGCAATACAGGTAAAACGTGTTCACAGTTCATTTTGACCCGCTCATCTCCTCATTAGCCCAATCTACTGACTTTATCTCAGGGACTTGTAGCAATCATACCACTCAGCATTAAATGAGTGACACACTTTAAAATGTATAGCAATATAACAATAATATTGTCAGCATTCTCGCAATCATAGCTAGATCAGTACGGTCTGTATTGATTCGTTAATTGCGACAATATCTCTTGTAATATATGTATTGCATTTCTATAAACTGGAAGGACAATGCATGGATCCTCACTCAATTCATCTAGTCCGTCACGAGACGCACTACTATTGTCACGAGTTCTTCACTCGACACAGTTAAGCATCACTCCATTCGGATCAAGTCTCTCAGTTAATCAATACAATCAATCTCTTGATCACATCGATCTCACCAGTACATCATTACATGCGATTATAATCCCACGTTATCATCCGTATTCTTGTAACGATCAATAGACTCTCCCCCAAACATCCACGCAACATCGAACTTTACTGCCACCTCATCGTTGACTTCCTAAGTGGTGACCCCGACGTGATTTGAACACGCAACGAACCCACCGTGATTCATCATCAACCATCAAATAGTATATATTATATTTGCGTGTGAACTAGAAATATTGGGTTAGATTTTTAAATTGTTTTACCCACCAAAATTGTAGGTTAAGATTCTAATGATACCACTCAATTGATCGAATTCACATCGAACAATCTATTATAAAATTGTTCGCAATAAGGTTTCTTGCGAAATACGTTGGAATCGTTAGATATGCTATTATTTATTTTTCATCTCTCTAATAGAGGTTTTTGTCGGTCGTCATTGTCAAAATAATATGTCGGATTGGAATTGAAATACCGCCCGGAATCAAGAGAATAAATAAAACAATATTTTCCCTTCAATAAATCCCGTTGGGAAATCGATCAAATAAACTTCGGTATTAGCTTTTGTGTGATTCTTTTGTGTTGTGAGGTTTCTTACTACTTACTCCTGGATCATATATGTTTCGTTGTCGGAAAATATTGAGGGCTTCTTCTCTTCATTCGCTGTGTAGAGATATTATTAAATTGAAGTGCTTTGAATTTCTCAATATAACACACGTTCGAATAAGGTGCCAAAGCTCATAACTGACACTAAATAAAATAACTTATCTTTGTAGTAGCTAACTCATATATTGTAGTAGCTGTTTATTGTTAATTACAAAAAAGCCAGGACTAATTTATTTAAACAATAACATTTCATACATAGTTTAAATATTCGTCAAATGGCAGCGTAGTTTAACCCCGACAGAGATGCATCCCTCTACCATATAAGCCACTTTGTTAAACTAGGTCACCGAATTTAATAATTATGAACGGCATAAGCTCTCCGGAATTCAGTCTGTTCACGAGGAATGCGCATATTGAGGACTAGGTACTACGTTAAGCTTCATACAAAAAATGCCGCGTGGAATCTTTGAATTTTTTCGCTTTTGATCGACAGAATATTTTTAATATAATGTTTAATTTAGCGGAATCGGCCAAGAGATAATTTGGCCGTAAGATGTTTTTTTCTTTTCTACATCAATATTCTTTTGAGAAACGTTCGTCTTATAACTATTTTTGTACGCAGTCTCTGTGTATCCAGTAAAAAAATGTAATGCTCTCTTTGATGTAATACTTATATCCCAAATAAGAAGCGGGGCGAATGGTTAATGACCAATTATTAATATTACAATATTTTTAAAATCACGATTTAAAATTCAAATAATGAGACATATTAATATTTATGTATTCCAACATCCATTGTTTACAGAAGAGGTAAGATGATTATTTTGAGAGATCACAATATTTCTGTGAATAGTAACTTAATATATATATATATTTTTTAAATTAGTTTTACCAAGTGTTCAGAAGTTCTTTGTATATGGTGGCAGTTTTGCAGTGGACTGTAATTTGAAGATTGTCAGATTTGTGGGAGGATATATTTTTGCACATGTCGGGACTAGGGAATCCAATCCCGAGCCAAAATTCTGATCCCGGGATTTCGGGATTACAGTTTGACAATCCCGGGATCCCGGGAGGGACTGGTCCCGGGATTGGCATTTTTTCCATTGTTAATATAATTTTTTTATATTTACACATAACATTGATAAAATCGATCAAAAATAAATGTAGTATAATTTATAATATCTAAGACATTTATTGTTAATATTGTATATCTACGTTCAATCTTGGAAATACATAAGTTTAATATTAAATATATATATATATATATAAATAATAATGTGAATTTAATACGAGATTACTGTTTCTAATAGTAAAGACTTAATGAATGGATTAGCGAGATTTAAAATAGTAAAGCAAATAATCGTGACGTACTTATCTAATTAGTCAGCCAAATATGAAATTGCCGTAAAACGTATGAGATCATGGTGGAATTACTTTGTTTTTGTTTCTCCAATCTTTCTCATTTTTAATAATTTATGTGAAAAAATAAATACACATGGGTATAAATCAAACTTCATTCAAACTCAGTTTATTTCTAATGTAGTTATTTTTTAATAAAAGTATTTTTTCTGTTATATTTTCGTTTTTATTTTATGTTCCATAAAAATTGATAAAAAAATCAATCCCGAAATCCCGGGATTATGTTTATCAATCCCGGGATTCATAGGTATCGAAAATAGCTCGGGATCCCGCGATTGGAATCCCTAGTCGGGACTATTTATATTGCCGTACAATAATTTGTAATAATACTCCGGTAAAGCTAATCTTATATTACTACTTTCTTACTTCGCAGTAGACATTTTCACGCGTTTCATTATACCTAAATATAATAACAAAATTACTAATAAGACTTAAAACGCACTCAAAAAAGAAATCATCCCAATGAAAATCACAATATGTTTTACTTTATCAGATGATAATTCAAAAATCATTTTGCGACTAGTTAAAGGGTAGGCTTTAAATCACCGACGTCCACGACGCTATCCACGTGAAATATGGAAACAAAAGTAGGCGGATATACATAATGAAGAAATATACTGATTAGTATTATTAATTTCTCGATGTCTAGGCGTCCGCTTCTCTATCCGCGCCTAGTCTAACATTATTGCAAAATTTTGGTCCAATAGTTTTTGAGATATAACAGACAGACGTACGTGTACCTCAAGTATATTATCTTATCTTATACTATTAATTAATACGCTAAGATCTCTTGGATTACTCACTAATTTCTTATTTATACGCCAGTTTGTTGATTTTTTTACCTTTTTCATTTTGATTTTTGCAGTCCGGAAATTATTTCAATTTGAATCGAGCAATCTTAAAGAAATTCATTTGTTTAAAGGTTGTGAGAAAGGTACAGCTCATAAATTTACAATAATTGATTAGAAGGGGTGAGAAAATAATTGGAGAAAGATGATGGGAGAAATTGAATTTCAAATGTTTTTAATTAGTTTGTTTTTTTAATATTCATCTCTTTGAATTTTTATTTATTATATTTTCTGTTATATAATAGCATAGTATCTCAAGTTTGTTAACTGTGGTAAATCACCACCAAGTTAGCGCGGAATCGCTTGAAAATATTAAACAGATTCTCGTTCGAATAATCCTGAAATTAATGACCTTCTTAATATTATAATCTATTTAATTTATTGCTACAAAATGTAGTATTTTAATATTTTTTATTGGTGGTGGGTAATATAATTTGGTCGAAGCATTACAATGTTAAAATGATTTATTCGTAGACCATTTCCAAAACCCGTAACTCATAAATACACAATAGCCTCGTTGGCTTTCCCATTTTCTCCGCTCTTCTTTGAATATTCATTGTTCCGTACCTAGCAAGTTACAGTCGGTTAGTCCAAGTGATTCCGTCGCTGGTTTAGAAAACTCACGAGTGGGCGAGGATCAATCCACTCGTGAACGAAGACCTCCCCTAGCCAATGCTGCCAACAGGGAGGTTTTGTAGCAAGTTTCGCTTTATTACTTTAGGCCAGTGTTTCCCAAAGCGTGGTACGCGTACCCCCTGGGGTACGGGAAGAGTTTAGTGGGGGTACGCGCTGCGCCGGGCTTTGGCTGCGCCTGGTGCAACAATCATTAATACGACATCAATACAACATGCGTGCTGGAAGGTTTATCGCATGCGGAAGAAGAGCAATTGTTGAAATTAGTTCCAGACGGATTCTTGAAAGATAAATATAAGGAGTGTACTTTAACATCATTCTAGTTACACATGCAACATGTGTATCCAGTATTAACATAGAAAGTCCTGAAATTCATCTTGCCTTTTCCAACTTCATATCTATGTGAAGTTGCTTTTTCCGCATTTATAGAAAGAAACAGGCTTTTGGATGTAGATCCGCATCTCAGATTAAAATTAACCAGAGAACCAAATTATGATGATCTCTCTCAACATAAACAATTTCATCCTTTTCACTGATTATAATGAATGGTATTTATAATATAATTTTTATTTATTTTACCTATTTATATTTTATTATGAATGCATTTTATTTTTCGTCTCTTATTTTTTTTAGATATGTAGGTACTAAAAAGGGAAAAGAAATATATTTTGATTGTTTTTAAGTATATGGATTTTTTTTGACGAGGGGTACTCAGTGTTACATAAATTATAGAAGGGGTACACATATGTCGAAAGTTTGGGAAACACTGCTTTAGGCGATAAAACCAAGGGACACAATGTCCTCAAATATTGATTGCGGGTTGTGTTCACGCGGTCAATTTGAATGCATATTATGAAATAGGCGTAAATATTGAAAATTATATATTCTTTGACACGTGTTTAAGTTTATCATATATTTCCCCTTTATGGAGATGGTAAAGAAATAACTTACAAGGCATCAATTCACGCAACATCATTCGGTTTGGCCCGGTATATAGCTGAAACACCTCCGGAGAAAAGGCATGCACGTTGCATGACTCCACGATGTGAGCCGTGGTCTGAAACTCACCACACTTGTAAAGTGTATTAATAATTGACTCTTTCGTATTAAGTATGACATAGATAGGGATTGCAATACTGGTATCTCGGTATTTTTCAATACCAAAATACCAATTTTAAAATCAGACAATACCGATAAAACCTGTTTTAAAAGTGTAAACAAAATGTATTAACTAACATAAAAGGTTTAACAGGAATGTAATTTTTTGTCGGGTTACGCGATTTCTGGTTTACTTCCGTTACCATTCGACGTGTAAGTATAAACAATGCAATAAACTAATAAATCATTAGGTGGAATTATCAGTGGGGCACATACACATCTAAGATCATTTCATAATATAAAGTTATTGAAAGATTATTCGAAGAAGAAAGTTCCAATCATTCAAATACTAAGTATTTGTAAACATCACCATCTTTACCATATCTTACCAGTACATATTGTTACAGGTTTACATATTATGAAAAAATAATATTTAAAGAGATTTAGTAGATACTTTTATTTTTCCCATATATTTCACGAATATCGGTATTCAATATGAGATAGCAGTATTGGTATTTTCATTCGATATTACAATCCCTAGGCACAGAGAAAGTCAGTCGGGTGTTGTAGTTTAAAACTTAAAGTATATCATTATTTGATTATATTTCTTCGACTTTGGCGTACTGAAAATGAAAACTCTACCATTCTAACTTGTATTTCTCTTTGTAAAACATGTTGATATAGTTGTTTGTTCTTGGTTTAATTTATGTATAACAATAAAATAACACGAAATCGAATAATATGTTATAGACCGGAATACGTAAGTGAAATGATACGAGTTGTGACGTTCAAATAGAGATATATTTCGCGCACATCGTGGCGTTGTGCTAGATAAAAATTCCCAAATAAAATAATATTGTGGAGCGCTTATTTTTGTACTCTTATGTGATAAATCATGGACATACGAATCTGGGTCAGGTACCCAAGTAGAAAATGCACCGGAAATGTGAAAAGTCCGTTCTGAATAATTTTATTCTCCTTGGAATTGTGTAACTAACTAACTACCTACGAGCCATTGGCGTAGAAACTAACGAATAAACGTACATTCATTAAGGGTGTGCTTTATTTGGTCATTCAAAATAAATGTAAATCGAAATACTTTTGGTTGGTATTCTGGGTTACACGTAAATTCTACGTATTACATTTCGCCAAAAATTCCCGTATAGCATTGCGATGGAAAAAAACCCTTTGTTGTGAAGCATTGCAGACAGCACTGTTCCAGTTTTATTAAATTCAATAAGAACATTAATTTGATATTGATCGGCATCAAATGTTTGATAATAACGGTGTTATTATAACCAGATATTTGATAGGTACGACTTGATACGAGAGCCTGCCAGATTATTATATAAATTATACGATATTATGATTGCATTTATAATTTACGTACCTACCTATTTTTCTCTCTTTCCCTTGTATTTCGGTGGTTATTATAACGTATTTTTAATTGGTTTATTATGTAAGGAATTGATTTCAATATTTTATACGGCCATCTATTTCCGATAGAACATCTCACGATGAGCTGTGTTACGGTAAACTGCATACGTACGCATTTCCGGACACGGGTATTCTGTACCTAAAACAAGTATAATTAAAAAATCTTAATACATTTAACAGATTAACACAGTGTTTTTAAATTATTCTGGTACTGCAGCTACTCCATTTATTTGGCCGACAAACACCGGTTATGGCTTATTTTTTGATGGCGCCCAAAATGTAGGTATTAATAGAATAACTACGTATTATATACCTATTACCAGTATTAAAATAATATTTTAATAATATTGTTTTATTTTTGGAATTGTTTTAAGTCACACTTCGAGCGATATGTAAACCCTCTCAACTTGTTCTAGCTATTGCGTTTTAGAACAGTTGTTTCATATATATAATATATATTCAAAGAACTGGCTAGCGTATGGGACATAATGATCCCTTTACTTTAAGGGGTAACTCTATCGTGAGATTATAATGCAATGGTTCTAAAAGCAATGGAATTGTGACACGAAAACTTTAATTCAATGAATATTAATATGGAAGTGTTTTTACCCACATCCTTGGAGGATTGTTCTCTGGTGTTTATTTATGTATAATAGTATGTAGAAAAGAGTTATAACGTAATTTTGACGAATTTATTATATAAGTACTCGTATTTTACGAAAGCTTTATGGAAAGATCATTTTGGACATTTGGGTAAACTGATTGATTGGATTTCTTGACGTTATTTATTTACTACGTAGCAAATATTTTCTATCTTATAACCTTTTTTGTATTCCACGATTTCAATTCATACAATTTAAGTATATCACACTCTTTGATTTTACATTACCTATTACCAGTAAGTATCTAAAATTGATTCCTTGATTCAAACCACAAAAGCTGATTGTCAATATTAACGTCATTTGAGAAGCACTTCAGTTGTATGACTAATGACTAATTTCGTCGTAATTATGTAGGACGGAGGTGGCTCAATTGATAAAGCACGTCGACTGGACTCTTGATGGATGCGGATTGGAGTCCCGCCCGATGTCGTGTTTTTTCAAGATTTTTTCTAGTGTGTTTTAGAATATTTTTTTCTGATAATTCTCCGTGCTCCTCTCTTCCATGGGCACTTTGTTTAAATTTTGTCTCAAAACTGTAAACTCGGTCAAAACATACTTGATTGGGTGACGATCTCCGTATTGGGCATCTACTCTTGTGATATTTTCAGGCATTAACAACTGCTGATGCTTCACATGCAAATGTAGGGTCTCGTGATACGCTCGATTGAAACCGAGTGTGGTGCAAGGCGGGTTGGTTTGTGGGGAGCTGTTAGGTTGTACGAGTATGTTTCTGATATATATATTCTCTCATTTAAAAAAGAGTCTCTCTTTCTTTAGCCTTTAGTGAATTTGGGATTCATCATAGTCAAATTTCATACGTCCATGAAATGGTTCAGATTTTAGTTTAGTGGAGTTACTAGTATCATCAGAACCGGCAAGGACTATTTCAATTACATACAAGTTCTGTGCCTCAGCAGTAGTGTAAACAAAGCTTTGGTATTTATCCAAAAATGGAAAGCCTTCGTTTTCTGTTGATGGAAGACAACAGACTAAATTAATCGAACAAAAGAAAACAAACTCGAAATATACAAAGCTTCTGTTACCTTACAATCTTACATACTAATGTAGTAATAATACCGCAAATGGATGTACATAATTGTTCAGTGATTTCTCTGAGCTCTACGGTTCCGCGTAGCACCGTAGACGTCAAGTTTCTCAACTTTCTACGAATTGAAAGCGTTGAATTTGTAGCGAGAGACGTATAACTGAATTATTTCAGGAATCTTACACGGTGACAGGCGGTTAAATTAATATTAATAATAGATTGTTATTAATAATGTATATTGTATATACATAATATCTTTTGATATTCTTAAATATTATTAGATACCTATGTCAAACACCAATGATTAATAACAATTATTAATTTCGAAAGAAAAATAACTTGGTTCGAAACCATTATAGTTGAATTACATGTAAACACCAGTTCAATTAATACAACACTTGTATTTAACACCCCACAAAAAGTACTCGATTTTCGGCATTTACTGTCGAAATATTCTCCGTCTGTACAAAGAGCCCACTGTTCGGCGGTAAGAGGAAACAACGCCTCAGTTTAAAGTGCGAGAACTCGGATATTCTCTATCTCATTCATCCGCCAAGTCGTGAATGGTGCAATACGAATCAAGTAATAAGTGGGCTTCCTGGTGATAATGAAAACGATTTTCACGTAAGCTCGTCAAGTAATTAAAAATAGGAATTTTGAAAGCTTTCCCTTCAAAGCCTAAGTGTATCATATTATTATATTTCAAGTGAATGTATAGATACTTTTTTTTACATTTTCACTACTCAATTCGTATGTGCATATGGTGTTATCGATCAAATTCCTTCCAACGGTGTGTTGGTCATGCCTGACCAATACCATTCATGCTCAGGATAACTTATGAAGTTGCTCCTGCGTCGTGGTGGCGGTGTAGGGAAAGCTAGGTCATCTCCATAGTCGTACGTGTGTGCTTATGAACTAGACTAACTAGAGCATTTTGTTGAATTACATTCTTAAAATTTTGCGGGTTTATCGATTTTTGAAATTTTAAATTCGAGATGTTTTTGGTCAAGTTTATAGTAATAGTGTTTCAATTTTACTAACACACCTCACGATTATTTCGTTTCTAATGTTAGCAGTGTTGTAACCACCGGCAAATGAGTTTATTGTATTTGGCGTACTTGTTTCTTGTTTTGTACGTGGTGTGGCCCAGATATTTATAGTTGAACTCTAGCTTCTTTTGATACAATCATTACGGATTATCTGGCCTTTTGAAAAGTTAAATAACAAAGAATTTTGACTATAAATAGTTGGAGCGTTATACGTCATATGAAATTATTTAGTAAGCGCATGAAGCATGGTTAAGTTAAGTTGGTGAACTCCACAAATTTAATATTAACACCGCTCAGTTGCCATTCTGATGCTCTTACGCAACGGATTACTTATTCAAATGTAGTTATAAATCTTTTTTCAAAAATTTATCACCACCTTTTAACTAAGTAATAATGCCATATCTACGCGTCGTGACGGATTGTCGTTTGATACACCCTGCTAATTGTTAAGGCTATACCTCAGTTGAGGCACGGTCTAAAAAGATCATGGCTAGGCGATGCGCGGATTGCGGGTCGCGGGTGCAAATGACGCATGCCAACGAAATATAATTTGTCATATAAATCCAACATGCGTCCATTTAATGTTCTGTTTATTGTTCTATTAGTGACAATAATAATATATTCATTGACATGTTTTCTTTTTTAAGTAAATGGGTAACGTTTTTAGTCATCTTTACACGATTTAAGAATTAATACCCCCGTCGCCATCACGGAACAAATTGACGTGTTCCCAGCTCGACGTTCTCTCTCCAAATGCCAGCGAGTCCAAAATTACTTGCAAATTATTTGCTGTTTCATTGATGTGCCTACCTATGCTCTTAAGCAGAAAGGTTACGAAAATGCATGCATTTGTTTCAACATGGTTGTTTCGAAAATCAGATGTTTTGCGATTTTATTCTTTTGACAATGTCCAACACATGTAAGGCATACCCTTAAAACTCCATACAGCTAACACACGGCAGTTTATCCACTCTTGTTTAACATATTAATTTACGTTTGTCCCTGATACTTTACTGACATATTTAGTAACTTCTTGAGTTGGGATTTATTCTACTAACCAGCATGTACTCCCTCTCTTGTTCTAAAATATTTGACAGGGGTAGAGCGAGTGGTTAATAGCCAATCACAATTCCTACCCCATCAAGTCGACTGTAGTTTGAAAATTTACTAGCTGTCCATTTCTCACTTTATCTACTACGTACGTACCTAACATTGTTATTTGCAACCTGCTTCTTAGCACTAACAATATTTATCACGTTAACCTAAATCCCTGGTGGCAGATATTGTATTAATTAAAATAACACAAACCATAATAGTACTTGATCCTCATCATTAACTTACCTATAAAAACTCGGAAAATGTCATCAATTACAATACATATTTTGTATTAACGTAGCAGAGGACGGCGCCGCGTTTTGTGGCTTAAGAACCTCCGTGATTGGTATGAGTGCAGCTCCACTGAACAGTTCCGGGTGGCAGACGACAAAGATAATATCGCCTTGATGGTGGCCGACCTCCGCTAGGGGATGGCACGATAAGATTACACTTATATTATGAAGTTTTCGAATATCGACACACAAAATTTGCATCACACAACCGCATATTTAAAAAAGTTAATACTCTCAAAGTAAAATAGCACCGCAGGCGACTTTTTTCCCATTAAAGAAAATTTGTGATGCATGTTTATCTCACTTGTTAGGTCGACCCGCCACGACGGGCCCCCGAGCCCCTAGGCTGGAGCCCTGTTAGCCCCCCTTGTGGGGATGATGGTTGGCAACACCTGTAATTTCAGTGATAACCATTCTCAGTAATGAGGCAAAGGCTTCGAAGTGTCATGTGGTTACTTAAGGGGGGACATGCTCGTCGAAGGTCAAAATTGAGTTTTTATTGTATATTCAAACCATGATCCTGGACACTCCTTAAGCGTTGTAGATGATCTATTTATATAATTTTGAAGCCTTATTATCCTTTATAGTTATTTTAAACATTTGATGACTGCATGAAGTATTTTTGCTACATAAAATAGTATTCTTTTAAACCTCTCGCTCTAATGTTTTAGAATATAGTCATATTTCGGTACATAACTGTGCAGTGGTGTTAAGATTTTTTACATGTATTAATTTTTAAACGTATTTATAAAACCGTTAGCATAATTTATTACGAGATAATTTTTGTAAAATATTCACGATAAAAAATTATATTGATAATCTCTGTGATCCCAAATTTGACAAGAATTAGGCATTTTATTATTCAAAAAATCGGCAATATTAACACATTTCAAGATGATTCTAAATATATTTATTATAAGCTATGTCTTTGACCATTCAAGTGTGATAAACATCTTATGAATAATGATTGCTTTATAATAATTATTGACCTAAGAATAAGGTAGTGTTTTTTTGAAATACGCCATTTCTTTTGTCATTCCCCAGTGGTTAAGCTACAACATACGGCCGTAGCCATAAATTAACAAACTATAATTGAAGTAGGGAGTAAAATGATATTGACGCGCGTGTTTGAACATGTACCGTTTAAAAAAAAATTTAAAAAAAATCAGTTAGGTACATGTTCAAGCACGCGCGTTAACATAATTTTACTCCCTACTTTAATTATAGTTTGTCATTTTATGGCTACGGCCGTATGTTGTAGCTTAACCACTAGGGAATGACAAAAGAAATGGCGTATTTCAAAAAAACACTACCTTATTCTTAGGTCAATAATTATTATAAAGCAATCATTATTCATAAGATGTTTATCACACTTGAATGGTCAAAGACATAGCTTATAATAAATATCTTTAGAATCATCTCCAAATGTGTTAATCTTGCCGATTTTTTGAATAATAAAATGCCTAATTCTTGTCAAATTTGGGATCACAGAGATTATCAAAATAATTTTTTATCGTGAATATTTTACAAAAATTATCTCGTAATAAATTATACTAATGGTTTTATAAATGCGTTTAAAAATTAATAAATGTAAAAAATTTTAACACCACTGCACAGTTCTGTACCGAAATATGACTATATTCTAAAACATTAGAGCGAGAGGTTTAAAAGAATACTATTTTATGTAACAAAAATACTTCATGCAGTCATCAAATGTTTAAAATAACTATAAAGGATAATAAGGCTTTAAAATTATATAAATAGATTATCTACAACGTTTAAGGAGTGTCCAGGATCATGGTTTGAAAATACAATAAAAACTCAATTTTGACCTTCGACGAGCATGTCCCCCCTTAACGCATAAGCCCACTTATCAATTGCCACTCATTGCATTTTTAGATAACAATAGATATTTATCACAATTACGTAAATAAACAAAATGCCAGTTGTGAGTCCTAAAAATAATATAGAAAATTCCAATTAGATCTAATATTATGCCAAAAGAAAAGTCTGAATATACTCAACATATAAATGCATAGTAATAATATCTGATAACAAAAACTAATAATGTTGTTATGATACTTTGTACTCGTCGCACTGTTATCAATATAAAAGCTCATTTTGTGAGCATACTACGGGATTGTGTAAATAAACAATCAATATTTTTTAACATGATTAAATTTGGCATTTCTCGATCGACTTGACCCAGTGGCGAAGGGTGGAGGTAGGCTGTTAAGATCCGATATAAATAGTGCATGCTTAAATTTGTCAGTTATATTTACACGCACACTCAGTCACCTAGTACACGCCAACCAAGGTCTTGGGAAGCTGCTCCTGGGACACTTTCGGCACAAATTTTAAGAGCGCCTAACGTTCGTTACGCCACGGTATACGCCTGCATAACGGGTTTGGAGATGTGGCTGGTGGTGGAGGGAAAAGCAAGGTATACGTATTTGTTTTCACTGACCTAAGACTGACTACTATTGATGGATGGTGTTGGCTAGTTTTTATAATTCAATTATACCTTGCAAAAACCAAGCCATAATAGATATAGTCGAAAAATACTCGTCTGTCTATAAAATATCTGTAATTATGACATTTAATCATACATAATTTTGGTAATTTGATAGATATAGTAATAATATGTTATAGAATTATAGATAGAGTAATATTTTATATATTATGGCTTGATTTAAGCAGCACCTAATGAATATTTTAAAAAAACTGACCAACAATATGTGTACCTAGTATGTATTCTTAATTCAACTAAAAAGTATAAATGAAAAAGTGTGCACAATTTTGTCGGATCGCCCAAAGCATACCAAAACTATTATGGTTCGGCTTAGGCAGGGTTTAATTGATTCTTTTTTTAATTAACCAACTCCATCTGTAAATTGTAGTCATTGGTGTCGTGTGTCCCAGGTTCGAATCCTGGGTCTGGCAAGTACATATATTGTTTTTCAATTTGTGTATGAGCCACTACTAGGTCAAGCAAATGGCTGACATCCATTTCTCGTAAAATAACAAAATCTGTTAATACAAACTTTCACTATGTGGAGGCGAGGCCCATATGATCCTATTAGAATCGGACATGTTCGGAAAAAAATGGCTGACAAAGTTTAATGTGCACTATTTATGTGAAATCTTAACAGCCTACTTCCACCGTTCGCCACGTTCGTATAAAAAACGCGATAAGTTTTTTTTATACATTGGTGAAATTTTCACAAGTGGCCCGTATACCTAGTTCTTTTGATGGAAACATCGCCTCAAATAATAGGTTCTCGTGGGGACGCACCAAAGTTGATGACGCCGATAAGGCAGGTCAAGGAGACATGCTACTACAGTAAAAACAATTTCAGCCCCTAGACAATCGATTACACATCGTGAATAATTCATTGTACTGGTATAAATTAGGCATTATTTATTTACGATATCAAAGTATAATTTGATTCCACTGAACGACCCTAAGTGAAATTCATCATTCTTGCCATTTAGCGTATATTTTAATCAATAATAAATATTAGATTGACGAAAAATGGGCGGGGAACTAGTCGAGTAGCATCTATTCTATATATCGATGGTTTAGCGCACAGATATTGTATGTCCAGTTTAGTATGTTTTGAGAATCGAATATTGTGTATTTGAATGATACAGTGTCGTCTAAAATACCCTATTTGAACATACAATATTTTTACAGCATAAAGATATGATGCAGACGAACATTTTGTGTATTGTACTCATAGATTAGTTATGTGAGTACATATTATTATGCATTTTTTGATAATTTAGACACCTTCTTACTGTTTCAAAACAACGATATCATCATCATGGCCCCCACAAAGGGGGGGGGCTGGCAGGGCTCTAGCCTGGGGCACGGGCTCAGGAAGGGCCCGGCGTGGCGAGGCGACCAGATAAGTGATAAAAATACACATCACAAATTCTCTTTAATAGTAAAAAAAGTAAAAGCGTAAATTAAATGTACAATTGTACATTATCATGAATTGACACCAAGTCATCACTTAATCTCTTGGTTTACTCTATTATCCGATGTAGGATGTCGACCATGGCCATGGGGGGGGGGGGGGCTGACAGGGCTCTAGCCTGGGTGCCCGGCGTAGCGAGTCGACGAGATAAACACACGTCACAAATTTGCTCTAATAGTAAAAAAAAGTCGAATGCGGCGCTATTGTTATTATTTAAAATTATGTGATTGTACGATTTAATTTTTAATTGTGTATTGATACTCGACAACTCCATAATTCAAATGGATGTATTAAAATATAAAAAAACACTAAATGTACACATTAATTTTATCGCTTACCCTTACACCATTTGGTACACCTACTGTAGACCGTCACACTGCCTTTATCTTTCGCGATACGTAGGGGGGGCCGCCAAAGACCCTGTCCTGGGGGCCCGCTTCAGGATGTGGGGGCCATGATCATCATATATAAACGTAAACGGGGTTTGCTACTTTGCTGCTTGATGGCGACTCCATCTAGCTCTATCCTCACCGATGAGCGTCGAAACACGAGGGGTGCCCGAATCTTCCTTATTTGTGCTTTAATTTTTCCTCATGGAATAATTTAGAGAGATCATAGCTAAAATGCGTGGGCCACACTGAAATATGTATACATGTATGAAGATAACCATCTATTAAGCATATAGTATACTGTCAGATTTTTGTGTATGTTAGAATTTTATGTCACGTTTTCATGTGAGATCTTTGCAACCGACCACTTCCCGTTTACCCAGAGGCATAAGGAAATAATGCGTTCTATAAAATAAATTAAAAATTCGACACGTCAAGGCGACGGATATACGAGTATTAAACAAAATCTTCAAAAATTACTCCGCGGAATTTAAAATAGTCCCGCTTGAATTGTCATAAAACAATTTCTCTGATATAATTTTATGGGAATAAAAAAAAGCAGATAGTTTTATGGCTAATTCAACTTTATTAAATATTTATACATATGAACATCGCTTTCGTTTCGTCGATAATAAGTTAATATTCAAATAATATTAAGGTTGTACCTCAGTTGAGGCACGGTCTAAAAAGATCGTGGCTAGGCGATGCGCGGATTGCGGGTCGCGGGTGCAAATGACGCATGCCAAACGAAACATAATTTGTCATATAAATCCAACATACGTCTATTTTATGTTCTGTTTATTGTTATATTAGTAACAATAATAATATATTCATTGACATGTTTTCTTTTTAAAGTAAATGGGTAACGTTTTTAGTCATCTTTACACGATTTAAGAATTAATACTTCCGTCGCCATCACGAAACAAAGTGACGTGTTTCCAGCTCGACGTTCTCTCACAGAATGCGAGCGAGTCTAAAATTTCGTCGCGCCTATAGTTGAAAATTAATTGCCGTTTCACTGATGTATCACCTTAAGAATGTAATATTCTAGTTATTCAACATACATAATTTTGAAAACACTTCTCAGAAAATATATTATTATAAACAATACGAAAATTCTTTTTGAAAAAGTAAGACAGGAATCTAACCTGCATCTATCGGGTATCGCGCCCACGCAGATAGACCACTGTGTTATACTCACTAACAAAATTATGTATGTTCAATAACTAGATTGTTACATTCTTAAATCTTGCAAATTATTCGTTGAATTAAAAAAAATGGTTAATTAAAAATTATTAGCAAGTTCAAGTAAGTTTCGGCAAAGAATCTAAGAGTAATCCGTGACGCCGGTTAGTAGTTAAAGGAATATCTACTTTGATTTAAAACACAAAAGCTGATCGCCAATAGTAGCTCAATTTGGAAAGCGCTTCAGTGAGTATTAAAAAAGCCATTAGTTAAAATTTGTCGCAATTAAATATGACTCCTTTAGCATAGTGGTATATGTGCGTGGGCGCGATACCCGAGAGATGTAGGTTCGATTCCTGCGGAGTCTTAATTTTTTCAAAAAGATTTTTTCTATTGGTTATAATATATTTTCTCAGAAGTGTTTTCAAAATTAAGTAGGTATTTATATATATATTTAAATATGTATCTACCTATTTATTATAATATAATGTATGCTACACAGACGGCTGTCTGTCAAAGATTTTATATTAAAATAATATAATATAATATCATTATTTATGTCTGCACGATTTTGATAAGCATTATTATTAAAATGTTGAACGCTATAATAATGCAAGGTGACAGTAGCGTGCGTGATTCCCACGCGTCTAGCCGAGGCAGACTTCGTGTCAATAGAATATTACGACGTGTTTTCGCAACAACATTGCCATGACTGCATCTGATGTATCATACGATCGCTTGCCTATATAGGGAATCCCAAGATGCACCAAGCTAATGCAGTATTTCGCCATACACTCATGAAATTTTCTGCATATCATCGCCATTATCAATTAAATTACAATTCAATTGGCTTCAAGTGTTGTTGGAAATTAAATGACTTCATTAAAAACTTGTTTATGATATTTCTTCATGATATATATCATATTTCTCAGGAAAAAAATACTGTGACTTCACGATTTATGCTTGGGAAACACACAATTGATGGGAATTGGCTTTCCTATTGGATGGTAGTATTAACAGGCTATTAATCTCGAGTGTGGAAAAATATGGGACAAAAAAGATGTTATTTTTAATTTTAATTTTAAAGTTTGTCACGTAAATGTAACGTAATATTTGAGGACGGTCGGTGCGCTTTGTTTTAATGGTATTTTATGGCATAAAGCACCTTGCTCCAAAACCTTTGTCTATGGCAGTTGTCTTCAAACTTTGTCGACTCACGGAACCCTTAGAATTATAAGTTTTTTTCAGGAACCCCATCCCAACCTTAGAAAAATATATCTTTAAATAATTACATTTTTTTTACACAATTTGTCGAAGTCTAGGTCTGTTTGTCGATTTTTTTTTTGACTCGTGGCACCCCCAGAGGTGTCGTGGAGCCCCGTGTTTCCGCGGAACATAGTTTGAAGACCACTGGCCTATGGGGATGGATTTACATTTCTATCTTAATATGTTCTGCGTTTATATCAATTATTGCTACCTAGGTATATTAAGCTCAAATTTGAACACACATTCTAGTTCATTTTTTCCTAATATTTTACTGCCTCTTCTGTAAATTTTCAATTCCTTTTTTTTGTAAAAATGATGAAAAAGCTATAAAAAATATGGTTCGATGTGTGAACTTGGACGTACGTACTGACATTTCGAAACATTTTATTTCTGATCGTATGTTCATAGAAACAAATGATAATCCAATGGTGTAATATTGGCTGAATATAGTGGTTTCGGCAAGAATTTGAAGTCAACCTGTTTTTTTTTCATCGGTTGTTTTTGCTACATTGATCTTGCAGTATGACGCGTTTTCGGGTGACTTGCTTAGTAGTTTTTCGAAGGCGTCTAAAATTGCCCCGAGGTAGCCAGCACCCGAGTAAACCAGTGATTGTAAAATATCATTATCTAATTCGAATTAATAAACATATATCGTAGCTTTTAATTCCAGGTTTTAACTATTACTGTGTTATTATTTATTTGCTGTATCTGGTAATAATATCAATAAGTACGTAAATTTTGTTTCATATTTATCTTAAAATCGACACTGTTTTAATGTATTATTTTTCTTTGTTGCAGGTAAGTACACCCACACCATCGCTAGGACCGCTTTATTCGAAATAGGAATGTATAATTTACTATTATTATTATATATTTCTATCTTTTATTGTGTCAACTTTCAATCCATGGTGGAAATCCATTATATTATTAATTTAAAACATGCATTTTGTTGTTTTGAAAATTTGCGTTTTATTAAATTTAATTAATAATATGTACGTATTACATTGAGCAGTGGCGAAGAGTGGAGGTAGGCTGGTAAGATCCGCCATAAACAGTGCACACTAAACTTTGTCAGTCTTACGTATTTGTTTTCATTGAAATAAGACTACAATTTATTGATGGCATTGGTTAAGAGTTTTTAAAATTCAATTAATTCCTGCGACATCTATAAAATACCTAAAATTATGGAATTAAATCATACATAACTTTAGATATTTTATAGATATAATAATATTTTGTATCTATTATATTTTGGATTTGGCAGGGCTTAATGAAATTTAAAAAATGTACCAACAATATGTGTAATAATGTATTCTTAATCGAACGAAAACAAACACGAAAACTTTTCAATAAGTATTATTACAAAGGTGTGCACAATTTTGTCGTATCGTCCAAAATATACCAAAACTATTATGGTTATTAAAAACTAACCAACATCATCTGTTGTAGTAATCAGAGTAGTCAGTAGTAGTAATCAAAATAAATACATATTACTGACAAAGTTTAATGTGCACTATTTATAGTGGATCTTAACAGCCTACCTCCACCCTTCGCTACTGACATTGAGTCCACAAATCCACTAAACAAAATATTAACTCAATTTTTAGCGAATTTTCAGCGAATGTAATGCGCGGTGCTTTAAAAAAAATTGTGACGTCATTTTATTGACTTCTTAATGCACCGAACGCAGCGTTCGACCCCCGCTCATCTGTCGCCCCTTCCACTGTAGAAAATGTAGAAGACAATCGGCGCAGTATGCCTACGCGGGGAATAGATAGGTCTCGAATTGCTATGGGCATATAGTGCGATCGACGCGTTGGACATGCCTGGTCTTTGAAATCTTTCGATTTATGATCCATTTTAGGATTTTTAAGCTATCGGTTTGGTTATATAAAATGTAAACACACGATTGCAATACAATCGTTTTGTTTACTAGGTCGAATATGTATGGTAAATAACCTTATAAGACCCACGTATTTTATATACTTATACAAATATAATTACACTATTTATTATAGTTATATTGTTAACTCTATTACCCACTGTTTAAATAATTCAGAGTTAATATTTAGTAATTCTAGTCATAATAATATTATATAATATGAAGCAGTGACCAATTAACCACGGACCTATGACTTAACCGTACAAGATAATATTGCTTTACCCAAATAAATTATTCGCTTCATCGATTTTCCCCTTCTAGAGAATTACTATCTTCGGGTAAACTCACGTATCCCATGTCGGTCAATCTCCTCTCGCATGTAGGTGTTTTCTTATTTTCAAACAAATGATGTAGGTAGGTACATTTCTAGTGATGTCAAAGTGACGCCACTTTTGGCGGATACTTGAGTTTCGATACGATATTGATTCCAATTAGACTATAATATAACTTGCACTCCGGCGCTGGGATGACAATGATGTACTTACCTAATATATTATTCAAAAAAAAATTACATGTAAACATACATAATTTTGAAAACACTCATGAGAAAATGTAGCCAATAGAGAAAATCTTTTTTAAAAAAAATAGACACCCGGCAGGATCGAACCTGCGTCTCTTAGGTATCGCGCCCTGCGCATTACCACTATGCTACGACTGCCATGCTTAATTTCGACAAATTTAGACAATTAAGGAAATTTAAGCAATTGCAAACAATTTCCTTAATTGTCTAAATTTGTCGTAATTAAGCATGGCAGTCGTAGCATAGTGGTAATGCACAGGGCGCGATACCCAAGAGACGCAGGTTCGATTCCTGCCGGGTGTCTTACTTTTTTCAAAAAGATTTTTTCTATTGGCTATATTTTCTCATGAGTGTTTTCAAAATTATGTATGTTCAATAATTAGAATGGTTGATTCTTAAAATCTTGTGAATTATTCGTTGAATGAAAGAAATAGTTAATTAGTATCTATTTATTTATTAGGTACTAGATATAGTAATTCAATTGCATATCATTTGATCTAATTTTATGCGAGGTAATTAAGCAAAGAGGCGTATCAGTGTAGTAAAAATTGCAAAAAAGCTCGACCAAAGTTTGGTCTTAGATCTTGAGTATATGTGATGCGTTGTCATACGGACGATTTTTTCGATACGACACAGTAGAGAAATGCGTAAGCTAGTCGCCATAGGCCATAGACGGCATAGACAAATACTTTGAAACAGTTTTTCGTTTATGACGTAATGGCAGTCATGATCTATATCTAAAGAAATACAGGGGTCGCTGAATTTCCTCAAATAATACTAATATTGAATGAGCATTACGTTTATGTTGCAAACTTTAGTGCAGATAATGGATACAGATTTGAATATTGAAAATAACATATTCTCTAACCAACGCGTGTTTTTAGATGGTCTCATATTTCTCAACATTTGAGATTCGTACCTTCTTACACCCAGAACTAGTAGGTAACCCAATTCCTTTCTAAGTGTTCTGTATGTACGATTCATACTAGCATTATCTCACCTTATTATAAAAGACCTTAGATACTCTAAGGCCTAAGGTACTCTCAGATATAAAAATTTGATTTTTACGAAAGCAGGTAAATGCAGATGAATGTGGTTGAAAAATGAACTCTAGTATATTGTGACAATGTTTATTATTGTAGAATCTGTGTTTTTGTCTGCATATTATTGCAGTCCTATTCTGCTAAATTTAATAAAGTAAATTCATATAAATAAAATCCACTTGTCTGTAGTTAAAAAAGAACTATCTCTACCTAAATTGTAACAAACGTGATTATTGAAAATCACATTCTTCTTTGACATTCTGCCAACGTGTTCATCTAAATTTTAATTGACATTTTATATTATACTTATCTTCCGATACGATATCAGTAACGATACGTTATATCGAAACAATACCAGATATCGAGACTTTTATTCGATATGACATCCCTTTCCGCATATATTGTGTGTGTACTCCTTTCATGTCACTTTCCCTCCCTCGGTTGGCGGGTGAGTTTTCGTCGCGGCAGGGGAAGGGGGAGTGCCGCACCGAGCGTCGAACCTCGCCACATTTCGACTGCTAATGCACTTTTGTGTTGACAATATATTTTATATAATATTATTCAGTATTTCGAGTGGCGGCGTCCTGTTTTATCAACATTAAACTTTGACATTTCTAAGTAAAATTTATTAATTAAATAAATGTCTTATGCTTCTGATCCCAAGTCGGTCACGCTGCATTCGTCGTTATATGTGGCTTTATAGAATTCCTCAAATTCTCAGGATTATGGCCCCCACAAGGGACAGAGCTTTAGTCTGGGGGACCGGGCTTATTGGCTCCACCAGCTAACTGAGATAAACACACATCATAAAGTTGTTCTAATAGTAAAATAAAAGCCTGCGGCGCTATTTTACGTTAGGAATATTAAGATTTTAAAATATGTGGTTGTGCATTGCAATTTGATATGATATTATAATTATTATTTTTCGTGTGTTTCGAGGGGTCGCATGTTACTTGGTTACCACAAAAATAGCTCGCGATCAGTTCTTCATAATATGATGCCGAGTGCCGATAACTCAATGATTCAATTTGATTTATTTAAAAATACAAAAAAATATGTACTAAACACACACGGAATACCCTTAATTTCATCTCGCGAAACCGTTGGGTTCCGCAGAATACCATTTGGGTGGTGATGTTAAGCACTTCGTTTGGCTTCTTCTCTATGCGAAATATTAATTTTAACAAACCTTTATATCAGAATTTCCGCGATTTCTAGTTATTGAAAAACTGAAAAATATTAATAATTATTTGGCGATACCATGTAACGTCACTGTTAAATTCTGGGGGTTGCCGGTTGGTATGTTTTACTTGGCATTTGCCAAGATTGTGTACGATAGCTTTACTCGAGGTGGTGTACATAACCAGAGGTATCACTTCGCATCAGATACCTATCTATAACAATTTGTATGTAAGTGTTTGTACGTTTACATCAGTCGTGCAAAACCTATTTGATAATATGGGTTTATTGTCCACGAGCCGCAGTGGGTAAAATTGTTTATAAATACATAATATATTATACTAAACTAGACATACTTTTATTATTATTTCAAACTTAATAGTGATCCTCTAATCAAATACTCCAATCACTCTCCACTCATAATTGTATTAAAAAAACAGCACTGTATGGTTTTCTGTCACAGACTAGATTATTCACATTATATTCCTTTGCAATTTTTTTCACATTAGTATCATAAATAGATTTTTTAAATGCGAATTGTGCATCACTGTTTTGTATGAAATCCTACATTCTATAATTATTCTCTGACTTTTATTAGAATGCATGGTTATGCTAATATGGTTTCCTAATATACCTAATTACTCATTATTAATATACTTAATGATTATACCCCTGTTTTTATATATTTTAATATTTCCATTCATCAGATCACATACTAATTATTCTATTCTTATTTCGCTGTGCTAATCCGTCAATTTGAAGGAGAAGCCAGTGTATTACCCCTTTTCCTCTTTTCACTTTTTCTTGCCTCCAGACTCACAAGGGCTATGAAGTCTTCGTCAAAATATTGTATACAATCGCGGATCCTAAATATGTTGAGGATAAAAAGCCGCCTTAGTGCCTTAAAAGTATGCCTACATATTGCAGTGGCGTAGGGTGGAGGTAGGCTGCGTAGTTTCAACATAAATATAGCACACCACTATTTACCAGTCATATTTATTTGTTTTCATTAAACTAAGAATACAAATTGCACACGGAATTAGATAGTTTTTCAAATTCAATTAAACCCTGCCTAGACTAAACCATAATTGTAGACGTAGGCTGTGGGGATCCGACAAAAATAATATACATTTTTTCAGTCATACTTATTTTTAAAACACCTTGTACGAAAAAGCAAGGGTTTGTTTATTTAAAAAAATTTAACCATCTCCAATTTGTATTTTTAGTTCAATGAAAACAAAAAAAAGTATGACTGATAAAGTGTAGTGTGCACTGTTTATGTCAGATTTGCATAGCTTCCTCCACCCTTCACCGCTGACATATTTTATTTAATGGTGTTACAACCTTAATAGCTATTGACAAAGGAGAATTTTACATTATTGATAAGTATTATATTATTTTAAAATGGAATTCTGCCATGCTTTCGCAAATAATAAAAAAGGTCGTATCGTTGTATCTTTTCGGTGAATGTTATATAATTATTGCATGTCGCGTATTTCCGTCACTATATGTGCACTCCCCTCCAAGGAAATAATACTTGGCGACATGTTGCGAATTTAAAATGTATATTTGCGCAAGAATCGCCAGAATGTCTGTGTCGACAAGAGATCTTATCATGGTGATGCAATTTCGTCGTGGAGTATGCGATTCCATTTGGCACGTACATACAGGATGCATACATGTCATCTTAAATTCAATAATACAATCATGCACCGGCGCGCGTGTACATGACATTTTGAATACATACTTATACCGAATATGTACATGTAATTTTTATTCTGGCGGTTCTGACTCTAACTCTATGTCCTCCGGCGAACTTAAAGCTCTCATTGGTGCAGGAATAAGCTCCGGTATGATTAATTAATAATGATGGTACAAATTAAGTTTTGCTTATGAATTTTGTTCAGGACCGATTTAATTATTGAAATTTCTAATTAGCCGTAAACAATGTTTATGGAATAATCACAAACCATTGCGCGCGGATGTCTCGTGGCGTGGCTTTCTGCAGCAGTTTTAACGCGTGCCGGCCGATATATTTTTAAATCTTCTTTTTAAGAACATTGTTTATTTGTTCAGTTATACACAGCCTTATAATAATTAAAAACGAGCAAACTAATTAAGTAATTTGTTAATAATTGTTTAACGTAAGATAATAAACATCCCCGATCATATGTGAATAAATTAAACTAAATTGCTGTATGCTTAATATACATAATATTATATCATAGTTATCAGACTTGCTGTTTCCATTCTTCTCCGTTTTAATCTTTGGTTACCACATACTTCCACTAAACTTGATTATCTCATCGATCCAATTGGCTCGGTAGCCTCTTGGGTCGTTTAATATTTGGTATCTACCACTGGATGATAAGATTTATCGAGCGATTATCTCGTCTCTGTTCTGGCAGAACACACTAACTGGATAATACTAGTTTTGAGTAATTTGACTTTGAAGTTGTTAAAATGTTTGAAATAATGGTCTATCATGTGAGTTTATTAAGTAATCGTAAAAAGGATGACTTTAAAATAAAAACTGTTTATTTATTAAGACGGTTTCCAGACGGTAAAGTTTGAAATAAGGAACATTTTGGACAATAGTTTTTTTTTCGAATTAGTGTTTTCTGCCAAAATAGTGACGATCTGTTCTTGAAGCCATGTATCTCCTCCATACTTCAAGTTCTTTGCATTTTATATTATGTCCAATACTTTTGCTTGTACACCTACTACAATGACTCTATTTTTCTATCTCTACGCATTATGCCCAAAATGTACCTCCCCATTCCTCGTTCGGTTACTCTTAGGTCACTCACGAATGTTTTATTTAGACGTTAGAATGCACAATACCTCAAGCATTAATCTCCGGACATCCGGCATATGCCCTTAAACATTCTTTATTTTTTTCATAGTAGGAAAATTTGAGTCCGCTACATCAGTGATGGTGAACCGTAACAACTGAAACAAATATTAAAATAGTACTTAGGCGTGTCAAGGAGATATATTGGGGCAAATATTAATAATTGGAAACGTCATTATCCCATTTTTTAGCTTTCCTGACCATTTTCTTTTCGTTTGAGTCCATGCTGAGATTCAAATTTATTTTAGGTTCTCAGTCCGAACGAATTGTGTATACAATGCTAGAAATAAAATTCTTATATCTTTTTATGCAAAGCAGGGACATGTTGGAATCTTTTGTATCTATAAATAGTCAGTAACCCATGCGGTAATGCAAAAATGCACCATAACTTTTTTTTTAATATATTATTATAGATACATATTTTAATATAATTTTCTCTCCGCTACTGAATGCGAAAGGCTTAAGCCTCTCCGGATTGAAGGTTTGCATGTAATGGCATTAGTTTATAGATGTCACGTGGCAGTTACTGATATCCGGCCATATTGCCCATATCCTGCGATCATCATGCTACGATACCATATCGTCTGGAATGTATTCAACGTATCTGCAGTCAGGTAATAAAGCCCCATTACGTTTATCGAAACGAAATGATCAATAATTATTTAACTCCAGGGCTACACAGTGGCGTGTGCATATCCAATTTTTTTTTAAATTTATTAATTAATATGGATAAGGAAGATTTCTCAATAAAGGTGTAGGCTCCAATGAAACGCAGAAAAAGTGCAGCATTTCGAGCGAATTTTCAACGTTTTCACGTCTAATGAAAGAAAACCCTTTGAAAGACATTTACATGAATACTTTTTTTTCGTTCAAGTGACAAATACCAGGAATATCTTTGGATAATCGTAGAAGTTACTGGATCAATATTTAATAACAGTAGCCAACCAAAAAGTAGGTATAAATAGTTTTTAATTCATATATTGATTCATTAATATTGTATCAACAGTTTCACATATTCTACCTACTGTATCGTATGTAATATTATAATCGCTCTATCTTAAAAAAAACACATAAATTCTATGTTCGTCAAAAACGAGAACTTTATCGAACTAACACTAATGTTATCGAATATAGATATATCGTCACCTCAATACTACAACTAGATAGATATCTCTGATTTGGTCATTGTTGGGAAAATGAAATTTAAACTTTACTTGATTAACATATATCTAAGCTATAATTATTATTTAAAATAAAAATTGAAAATAGTGTTTGTCTAATTGGGCACAGTTAAATAATGTTCAATTGTATGATAATATATTGTAGATATAGTATTTTATTTATTTTATGCATTTATAGTTTTAAAATTATCTATTATTTTCAAACACAAAATTAATACAGTTCCCATTAACTTATTGTGTCATTATCATTTTGTGGAGAAGGGAGTAGAATCATAGTCAATAGCTATCGCAAAAACAGTGAAAATCGCGTTATTTAGGTGTAATATAGGCATATATCTGCAAAACATTTTTAGTCGTGTCCATACAGCCTGAAAGAATTAATACCTTGTCAGGCTGGATCAGTAATCGTTTCTTCTATATTTTCATTTTACGAATTTTCGTTCAAAACGACAGCTGGACGGTTTTTACTGTTTCCTAAAAAGGGTTGGTTTGACTTTGAGGTTTAAAGATAAATTAACGATTATATCAAAATATAGTCTATATTGCATACAAAAATTGAACATATCTACATCATCTGGAAACACCTCAGAAACATACATAGTTATTTGAAAAAATATGACGCCTGATAGGATTCTAACTCGAATCTTCATCCACCGAATTCCGGCCAATGTGCTGTACGAATGTAGCTAGCCATTTGCGGCTAAATTAAATAATAGGAACCGTTTCTTAAATTTTCAAAACGTAAGAAAACAGTTGCAAAACAATTATCATGTCTTCTGTACTGGCAACATAAAATTGAAGTAATGGTTGGCGAGCAGTACCAATAAGAGAACACAATAGAAAATACCTCTATACCATAATTTTACCTCGACATTTGGATATTCCCTAAAATAAGCCTTCTACATTATATGTTCATGGTCGTATCTATAAATCAACGAACAAAAATACTGTCATCAACGGCTTATCAAATAATCTACTCAATTCCCATGCTATTACAATCACGTGGACGTGATACCCGATAAAATATTTGACGTATAAGTGATTCATTCACCCAGTGCTGCCAACTATAATATAATTTTGGTATTTGTACTATGATTTTGATTCGCGCACTATGTAGTTACGATAGGTATACCTACCTACCTATCTAGACAGTACGCCAAACTATTATAATTTTTTTTCAAAACGACATCGCGTAGTGCATTTACTAATTTAACAACTATTACTTAAATCAGGGATGGCGAACCTTTTTACGTACACGTGCCAAAATTTCCCCAATGTTTTTTGGCTGTAAAACGTGCCGAGCAGTTTTTCGAGTAGTTCGAGCAGGAAAAAAATGAAAAATAGTAAGAATTCTATTAAAAAGTTCAAAATGACAAGGAATTGAGTTCTTGAGTATTATTACTATAATACTTACTTAGTTTGGTTCTTTACGCACAAATTGACGCCAAAATTTCTCGAATCAGATGAGGCATCCTCTCGCCACAGTGGTCTCAAGCATTGTATAATGATTATAAATCGATCAAAATCAGAGGTTCGCGACACGGCTTACCCCGCCGCCTGACGAGGTCAGTGCTATAATATTCTTATGTGTGACACATAAAACTTATGGACCCATCTATGCAATTTAAATTAATTATAATACTTATTCTTCAAGAGTATCAGCTGCCAGTGATTTTTTATACAATGCGATCTGTCATTTATGCATGATTTCGTCGTCTCCGTTTGCGCATCGATTGATAGATATTATTGGTAAAAATATTATTAAAAACCGAAGAAAATACGCATTTTTAATATTATATAAGTTGTAAAAAAATATCTTTAAAATTAGGTATAGGTATATCTATTTTTTTCCCTCTTCAACACAGCCCATTTGCGTGCCATAGGTTCGCCATCCCTGACTTAGATGAATACAATCAATTAGATTCCCAGAAACAAAGGAACTCATAATTTTATCTAAGTTATTTTTATAAGTAGGTACGTAATTTAATAGACTAAGAAACATATATCTTCAAAAAAATCCTTGAAAATAACTTGGACCGAATGGGTTTTAAATCCATGTCCATCGAAATCCGGAATGAAGAAACGTCTGCTGCGTATTTCTTAAAATATAACGACATGATTATCACTTGCGCCGGAAACTTTAAGTTACGTACGGATTGTGATGGATATGGGTCAAAGTCCCGTTGAGTAAGTTTCTTTCAAGAATGTTTTCGAATAGGTATATTTCTGAGGTTGTGTTGAAAACCGTCTTGGAACTTAAATATATAGTGGCACTTATGTCAAGCTTCAACTTGCTTCAGCAGTTTTCAAACCACAGAAGGCTCCATCTTGATGAAGTTCAACGTATTTGGGTATGCCGGATAATATGTCTCTAAAGGAGTAATGCCATGTTTTAAATCTGTCAGATATTCACAATTTAGTCTAATACCAGCCCTGGTACTGCTTTGTGAAGAAGAGTAAATTAATGTGGTGTGGTATAGAACTTTTTATTTGGTAGTTAAAAATAAAATTAGTATACTTAGTAGACATTTAAGATTATCGTTTTAGTGTTACGTAAAATGGGATATTGTTATCCAGTAACGTCCTGTGGAGGTAGGCAAATCATGCATTGCTTAGGGGCGGCACATCACGAATACGATTGTAGCGGTCAAAGACTTCGGTCATTGTCAGCATTATTTCGACAGTGTAAGAATTAGCATCTACAGTCAGCATACTCGTGTCTCGTTTGATGGAATCGAAACGTTCGAAGTCCTTTTACACATTTTCTGGTGTCCCCCAGGGCTCAAACTTAGGGCCGTTGCTGTTCACGATTTTTATGAATGACATAGCATTGGTAATAAAAAATGCTATGTTTTTGTTGTTCGCTGATGACTTGAAACTCTTTTTGGAAGTTGTCACCTTGGACGATTGTCGTCAGCTCCAACTTGATATAGATAATATATTAAAATGGGACAGGCGTAACAAACTAGAATTCAATATTGATAAATGCAATCTTTTATCGTTTACCAGAGCCTCAAAAGTGTTTTTTTTCCAATACTCGATGCATGGCAGAGTTCTGTCACGAATATCATCTGTAAGGGATCTTGGCATTACGTTTGAGAGTAAACTGACATTTATTAGCCATATAGTTACCATTTGTAACAAAGCGCTTAAGCTTACGGTATTAAAACTTTTATTTAATTCTTTAGTTCGCAGCAGACTTCAGAGTGGGTCTATTGTTTGGGCACCGCACCATTAAAGTATGGCCTTATAGTGGAGAGGGTACAGAAGAAATTTTTGAGACTCCTTTACTTGAGGTTGTATGGATACTATCCGTGGCTTTATCCAACTGATTTTCTCTTAGGCATGCTTACATACTGCAGTCTGCAATTTAGAAGAAATCTTTATTTAGCTACGTATTTTTTTCGACTTATACAAGGTATAAATGAGAACTCTGCCATTCTGGGCAGTGTTGACCTGTGTGTCCCTGATAACTATCTTAGAAATAGAGACCATCAGTTGTTTATTCTCCCAAGGTGCAGAACCAACCTGCCACTGGTAATGCCAATTGGGAGAGTGATAACTATGTTCAACGAAATTGCTTCGGGTGTTGATATATTCCACCTACGTGAGAATGAGTTTAGGTGGATGTTGTTTTATAAATTCTTAAAATAGGGTCTGCTTAACTCATCCGGTGTACTTCCTTGTACCTATCTAATTCATATACTGATATATCTCTTTTTTTATGTAATACTGTTATATTTATATATCTTTGTTTCTAAATGTCATGTTGTGAACGTCTTAAACTTATAATTTGTAATGTCCACAATATGTTAAAAAAATAAATAAATTGAAGTGCAATAATGATTGAGAATGCAGATTTCTCAATTGCAAACTTCACCAACAATGACTCGCAATTTACCGAATATTCCTGCATATAATTAGCAGGTCATAGTTGATGAGTCAGTCTCAATTAGTATCAATCTTAATCTCAGTCCGATCAGTAAGCTTCGTGTAAGTCGAGCCGCACAGCATTCTATTCCACAGAGCTCGGACCTCGGAACAGTATCATAAAATAACGCTCTTGTAACATACTCTTGTACCGACTGTTTACGCTGCAAATAAAACTCGCTTCTCCATCCATCGGAGCAACCACCAAAGCCTCGACTTCTTCATCCACAACACCATGACACTCCAAAACGATTATTACTGACGACGCGGTCACTTCGTTACAAAGTGCCGACATCTTAGTTAAAACAGTCATGGAAGCAAGCATAAAAAAACTTACAACCTATCGTATGTTTGTATGGTAATTGATACCCAATAGCGATTTATCGCATATGCAAAATTTTCTCACGCGTATCTCTTAACCTGTCAGATTTACATTTACGTACCTAATGGAAACCTCTAATCCTCAGTAGGTATGTATGTATTTTTTATTGTTTTTGTACACATGCCTGTTTAAGATAAGTAGCCGAAAATAAATAACAAATTAGGTAAGTAGGTAGGTACCAATATTGTCAGATTCTTGTGGCAATGCAGGCGACTCATTTGGCTGTTGGTATCGTTACTTTCAAATGACGCTTACACCATTGAAAAGTGATTTCGTCGTGTCCGCAATGCCTGAAGAATACGCCCTTCCTCTACCTAACAAATTTGAGACTATTACATGGACGCCCCAAAACCCGCTGAATCGACGAACACAACTGGCTTTCTCTTAGGTATGCTTACATACTGTAGTTTAAATGCTAGAAGATATCATCATTTGGCCACGTATTTTTTTCGACTTATACGTGGTGTAAATGAGAACTCTGCCATTCTTGGTATTAATGACTTGTGTATCCTTATCTTAGAAATCGGGAGCATCAGTTGTTTGTTCTCCCGAGGAGCAGAACTAACCTGCCATTGGTGATGCCAATTGGGAGGGCAATAACTCTGTTCAACCAAATCGCTTCGGATGTTGATATATTTCACCTAAGTGAAGATGAGTATTATAGGTGGACGTTGTTTGATAAATTCTTAAAATTGGATCCACTTAGCTCATTCGGTGTGCTTCCATGCTTTATAATTTATATTTTTTATATATATTTTTTTTATAATTTTTGTACTTACCTTTTACTTTCATTTTCATACTGTTTTTGTGATACTGCATATATTTATTTCTTCTTTACACCGTTTCTTTGTTTTTGAATGCCATATTGTGAACGTCTTAAATTTATAATTTTTAATGTTCACGGTATGTAAAAATAAATAAATTTGAATTTGAATAACATTTGGTGGACCTATATGGCAGCGAATAACTAGAAACGAGACGAGCGGAAAGAGCTAGGGGAGGTAATTACACAGTGATTCGACCCAGGCTGATAATGATGCATGATCCATTTTACAAAATTGCGACCGTTATCTCAACATTATGTCGACTATTATTTTACGGTACATTAATATCCCGAAGGTCCACATTAGATCGATTGGCCCAATTCCGAATGTCACGTGTCACTCCCGTCGCCCCGTCCCTGTCTGTCCGACGCGTCCGTCCCTGTCCGTAACAATGATAATTATGTCACGGAAACAATTTCCCGCGCCTATTTGTTTTCCGAATGGGGGATTAATGACCAATCACCCCTTTCCTTTTGCAACCGATACCGCCATTCTCTCGCCGCACACGTCCTAGTTACTTGTCTAACTTTGTGTGCTCAATTAGTGCGACTTGAACTCAATATTTCGCGCGTTTTCATAATATACGAGGGTTGTCCAAAAATTAAAGACCTTTATTATTTAAAAAAATCAGGAATTTTATTTTTACAAAAAAAACATACGAAATTTTAGGTACATATGCCCACTATTTTTGACGCAATAACCGTTACGATCGATTCACTTGGTGAGCCGTGGCACTAGGTTCTCGACTCCCTAGTAGAACTCCGGCCCCGCTGACCTCAAAAATTTTCTCATCTCTTCCTCCACGTCCTCGTCGGTCGTTTTCCAGCCAAATGTTGCTTCGGGTTTTTCACACGATTTTGTTTGTGAGCTACCGTCACCATTTTGCATACCCAACGACCACACCCTTGCATAACCCAATTTTCCCTTCAAAATCGTTTGTATGGTAGACTTACTGACGACTGGGATCAAAATTGCGAGCTCACGGACTGTCAGACGGCGATCTTTATCATTGATTTTCTTCGACAAAACGTCATAAATTGAGGACCTCCTTCCTCTCCCCTCCTCATCATTAATACTCGTTCTACCACTCGAAAACTCAGTATGTACACCACTTCCTGACATTCCGCTGGTTCATCACATTACCTTAATTGGATGTGAAACGACGATGGATTTCAACAGGTGGACTCCCTCCTGGTTGAGAAACCGAATGGTTGAACGCACCTCGCATGCGGCGGGATTCGACAGCGGAGCGTCCATCTCAAACTAAAACAGCTACCGAGCCGGCTCACCACTCGTTCTGGAGAGGGAAGTCTACGCTACACGCCATCTTTTGGAAAATAACATCCGCGTCGCCAAAAATGAATAAAGGTCTTTAATTCTTGGACAACCCTCGTATATTATGTTGACATCATTATGCATTAAATATATGGTCGTGACTTTTCTACAACCACGTATTTCAAAAAACATGGCTTTCAAAAGAAGCAAAAAAAAACTACTTTATTCTCTCAGTTTTTAATCCAGAAATAAATTTTCTCCTATGAAATATCCATTTAAGTAGTATTATAGTTCCACATATTTTCATGAAACAAAAGTTATGTTTCTTCAATCTATCGCACTGCACTTTCAAGCGAACAGTCGTATTACCGAAGGTACGAGAATGCGTTGCAACTTTACTGTGCCATTCCATTCCACTATATTACTGCAGTAAACACGTATCTTGCCTTGCGAGAAAGAGCTTCAGTATAATCATTGGTCGGAGTTCAGTATTATGTGTACTTACAAACACGTATCTCAAGATACGAGTTTATAATATTTATAAAAAGTTTGTAATTGCTTAGATCTATTATGGTATTAAGTATATTTTGAGATACTTGTTAATGGAATATGTGCGTATTCAAATTCTGAATTCATTAAATCGAATAACTCAAAACTAACAAATATTGACATACGTGTTTGTAGAAAATTAACGACGATATGGGATATAATATTATAACAAGGGATAAATGTTACAGTATATCCCCCTATAATCTTACACTGTTTAGAAATATATTAAGTTATTTGTGAATTGTCCTGGGAGTATGCGTCAAGTTGGAGGCAAAAGTAAAATAAAGTAAAACAAAATGAACCGGGTTGCTCTCGTCAGAAATCACAAGGGAAAGGGATACCAGCGGCCAAATTCGGTCGGTACGCAGATTTAGCATTGGTATTGGTCCTGTATTCCCAGTCAAATTAAGATTATTCGCATAAGAAGGTTTTTCCCCAACTTGTCACTAAATCTATATAAAAAGCTATTTACCAGGGCCGTTCGAACCGTTATTTTTTTTCGTACCGGTACAAGTATAGTAGCTCGAATAAGGGACAATCTTTGGACAAATTTAGTCATCCAGTGGTACCCGAGAGGTACAAAAAGTCCGCAAGGTAGGCCTAGAGGCAGCGGCTCGATGAAATGATAAAGTTCTGTGGAAGTACGTGGCAACGCAACACACAGGACCGAGAGAAGTGGAATCAGCTTGTAGAGGCCTTCATCCAGCAGTGGATCGATTCAGGCTGATGATGACAAGTAAAAAAAATATATCGGTTCAGTTCCGAGTGAGTTTTTTGTATTAAAAAAATATTTTCTACCATAATTTAGAACATGTTATGGTACTTGTATGATAGCCCAGCGCCATGCTCTGAAACCAATGTTTATGCTACACCGCATGGCCGTAGCCATAAATTATTAAAATAATCATAAATTATGAGAATTATGTCGAGATGCGTCACGATAACTGAAGTGGGGAGTGAGATAATGTTAACGCACGTGTTTGAATATATTATACCGAACCTTAAAACCGATTTTTTTCGCGTCGGTTCCGGTTTTCGTTCCGACAAAAATCACAGTTTTTTTTCCGCTTTTCGGTTCAGTTCCGACTCGAAGCCCTGCTATTTATAGCTACCATTGAAAACTTATTCAGGCAACTTGATTGCAATGTCAACAGAATCTCCTTATATGAGGAATGTCTTAGTTCTTCTACGCTCCGCAATTGATATAGTAGTCTGCTAGGAAGTCTCAGAAGATCTCCAAAGCAGAATGCAGGGATTCGCCGGAATAAATAGCAAATTAAGCTTAATCGTAAACGTAACCATGATGAAAGTTTTGTTTTACTGCGTTTCGGACCGAAAAGAAATCCTCTTGTAGTTAAGTACGTAGCAATATGGCGTAGTGGAAAGAATTCAACGTGGCGAGGTCTCCATTCAGAAGTAGATTAACTCAGGCTAATAATGAGACATTAAAGCAGCGATGGCATTCAAAGATGGCGGCATGTTAGCGATTTTTGTGATCGTTCGTAAGACCCTGCTTACACACCGCTGTGTGTGGCTCATGCCTCATACGTAATATTTCATTCTTTCGTAAACATATTAAAATGGATGAATATAGGTAATAATTGTGCATATTGAAAATTCATATTCATGTCTTATTATTCTGCTACCGCTTATTGGATGCAGTTGAAAAGTTCACTACAATACCTACAATGCAATAAAAATTATTATTAAAAATCACGCGACCTAGATCTATTCTGCTAACGTGTACTAATAATTATACTTAATATTGATATATTATTCTCCATCTAGTCCATTAGATGTTTCCACAAGTAGTTTGATTTCTAAACGTTTGTACAAATTCTGGATGGCTGGGTGTTAATATATTACGAGGGTGGGTCAATAATTCCTTAGAAAAAAGCATTAAAACAGTTTTTATTTTTGTATTTTTTTTTATTTCTCAACATAATCTCCTTGGAGCTCAATACACTTGGTTAGACGTTTCTCAATTTTTTTTAAACCGTCAGAAAAATAAGTTTTCGGAAGGTCCTCAAAATAAGCATTTGTCCGATCGATGACTTCTTCATTTGAAAAAAAAACGTTGTCCACTTAGCCATTTTTTTAAGTTTGGGAAAAGGAAAAAGTCACTGGGGGCTAAATCTGGCGAATACGGTGGGTGGTCGACCAATTCGAACTTCAATTCTTCAATTTTAGCCATTGATCGTAAACATGTGTGAACACGGGCATTGTCCTGATGAAAGAGGATTTTTTTCCTGTTTAAATGAGGCCGTTTTTCTTCAATTTCGTTTTTTAGCTGGTCCAATAAAAATGCATAATAATCCCCTGTTATTGTTTTTCCTTTTTCCAAATAGTCAACGAAAATAATTCCACGTGCATCCCAAAATACAGTAGCCATAACCTTACCAGCTGATTTTACGGTTTTCGCCTTCTTTGGACATGGTTCGCCTTTCGCAATCCACTGCTTTGACTGTTCTTTCGTCTCGGGAGTATAGTGGTGTATCCATGTTTCATCTACAGTCACAAAGCGACGAAAAAATTCATCCGGATTGCGTTGCATGAGCGACAACAGGGCTTTAGAGGCCACCACCCTATTGCGTTTATTGTCGACTGTGAGCAAACGCGGCACCCATCTTGCAGAAACTTTTTTCATGCCCAATTTGTCATGTAAAATAGAAATGACGCTACCTTTTGAGATCCCTGTAACCTCAATTATCTCACTCAACTTTAATCTTCGGTCACTTAACACCATATCGTGGATTTTATTGATCATTTCTGGTGTAGTCACCTCTACAGGACGTCCTGAGCGTGGTTCATCCTTTGTTGATGTACGACCACGTTTAAATTCATTTAACCAGTTATAAATAGTTGCAAGTGAAGGAGCAGATATGCCGTGAACTAAATCCAACTCATTTTTTATTTCCTTTGCTGTTAACCCTTTTATATTAAAATGTTTAATAACAGCTCTAAACTCAATTTTCTCCATTTTTGTAAACAAGCAAATTTTTTTTTTAAATGTACGAAAATAAAAAACAACAACCCGACCAATCTGATTGAAACTTCGCAGCATACTGAATCGGTAGTGCCGCTGCATGAAAACAAACCGCTTACAGTACTAGTCGCGCCACCTGTCGGCTTTTCTAAGGACTTATTGACCCACCCTCGTACATTGTAAATTGTTAATGCTATTGTCCTAGTATTACCCAAATACAATGGTGGTAATAATAATTAAAGGTCTAAAGATTATGTTGCCTATCATTGGGTCTTACTACAATTTGATTACATCGTTTTCATAATGTGTCGGACATTTTGAAAATCACAAATGACGGGCGTGGTAGTAGACATATTGCCGTAATATCAATGGCGGGGTTAGAGAAGATCCTTCTTATCACGGAGCACGTCCGGAAAATCTAATACTCACGTCCGTCCCACAACTACATGCATACGTTTATAACTAATATTATAGCGATTTTCACAGACACTAAAAAGTAAGATCCTTGTAAAGTATGCCTGCCACGGTACGTACCTACTCACAGTAATTCACTCACCTACGTCAATCAGGGCTGAATGAAGACTGGCCCTAGTAAACTCATTGACTTGGTCGTTTTATCTTCTTTTTATTTGCATTTTTGAAGGCTTATCTAACCACCACTCCACGACGAGCAAGAGTCATACTTTTGGTTAGGATATGTCCTAGGACCTAGACCTGCGACTGCAGTTCGTTTATTTCGAGACTGTGATTTCTCGACCTTTTTCATTTATCGACATTCGAATATTCTCGAAATCAATGATATTTATTTTGTTTTCTCGAGAATTTCAGTTTTTTTTTTTGATTTTTCAAGAATTATTGAGATTCTCATGAAATTTATCAAATTCAGTTATTAAAATCACGTTAAGAAATTCCGTTAAATCCAGAGCGTTTTTATAGCTGTTTCAGCCAATATTTTTTTTTAACCCGGGAATTTGAAAACTTTTTTTTTTACCTCTTTCGCCCATTTTTTACCGGGATATTTCAAAAATTCTGTTCAGAATAAAAATCCAAACGTTTTTTTATATAACCGAGATGTAAAATTTTCTTGGGCACCTTAGCCTAGTGGCAATTTCTCGATATCTCGATAATCTCAAATGATTTCTCAAGAAATGAGAATTCTCGAAATTGCGAAAAAATATTTTCTGTTGCAAAATGCAAACGTTTAAGAAATATACGATATAGTTATAAAATTTCATACATTTTAACTAGCTCTTATGAATTATATCGTTGTTTATATTTATAATTACTAATATCCGTTTACGGAATTTGAAGCACCTCAGATCACATAGTTATTCGCATTAGTTATTGACGGATTGGCACCCCGTAGGATAAGAGCACTGCCCCGAAACAGTGACATAATTCCGCTTGTGCCATTGTTTTCTCAATAAATATATTTCGGAGTATTTTTTTTTTTGGGTTGTATGCCGAGCCCGAAACGTCACCGTCAAACGTCAAACATAAATGACATGTCTTTATCAAGGTATGCCCAAAATATAACATTCTAACATATGGACGTTAAACGATACAGTTTTAGTTAATATATTATTACTTATGTCATAACTTTAAACATATTATTATAAATTATAATGTATAAGCAAGGCTTTATATCTGTGGGATGGCATTATACGCTCCATATTGCGAATATGTGTGGCACATATGACCGTAATGTCTACAGTCAGTACCTACATGCTACCCACCATGATTCACCAAAATGAAACATTATGTGATATTTCACCCTCAGGCCATTCAGGGTCGGACATTGGGTGTTCAAAATTCTTCTACCGCGTCGTGATACGAATGAAGTAGCTAAGCCTTCAATAGCCTACTTACTCCCCAACATATTTATGTAGGTGGTTATATCTATCTGGGACAGTTTCCTAGAAAATAGTTTTGACTGGAAATGTTTCGTTGTCGAAATATTCTAGCCGGAAAATCTTGATTGACAATCGCATCACGTACCTACCTACTTTCACAACGCGCTACATTTTTCCACAATAATATTTTATTCACCGTGTTCGATATGATTCCGCTATTCGTATAATATAGCACTAGTATTCATCCGAGATCTTTGCCAAGGTTATACGATTGTCATATATAATATATATGACCCGTCTTGCGTATACATCAATGCTCTGCCAATCAGGTATATTATCATCCTCTCCACTTTTTCAATATGGGATACCAATACGTTACGCAATACGATCACTGCAAGCTTTTCTTCCGACACTAATTCTCTGCCCAGACGCAAAGCTTGCTAGGCTGGTCGGTCTACAATTCAAATCTAAAAGCTTGAACTAAGCTCATACATACAAACCATTCTGCTCTCTTATTAAAATAAAATAAAACATGATTTGACATTTCGCAAGCCTAATACTACAAGGTTCTAAGTGTGTATTATTTACAAAACAACCCTAACAACGGCGTAGTAAAGCTGCCTCATTGTTACTTTTACCAAAAATAAACACTTAGAACCGTGTAGTTCTGCACTCGCGAATTATCTAATTATGATATAAATGGCTCTAAATTTATACAAATACGTAAAAAAGTGATAATAAGTGGGAAATAAGATATATATATTATTTCCGGTTCGGTTCCGATTTTCGTTCCGACAAAAATAGCGGTTTTCCGGTGTTATGTTTTCGGTTCAGTTCTGGTTCGAAACTTTGGGTAATTCATTCGTTCACAAAAAAATGTACATACGTTCATAACCCTTTTTGATAATTAAAAAAATGGACATCAGACCTTTTACATTTAAGGAATTGTGCATTTGTCAATCCATAATTAATGCGTAATTAAATGAATGCATATATTTTCATATAACTTTTTTTCACAAATCCTGATGAATGGGGTGGGTGCTGTACGTTTTGTATTTGCAAAGTATTTTTTTTTGCTACAATGAAAAATATGTCAGAAATAAAACCTACCCTAATCACATGCCCCTCCCCGGGTCGAATCAAAATGATTTCCCTGGTTCCCCGAAGTTATCTGGCAAGTCGTTCTTGAAGCTTTAAATAATACTTATATAATTTATTTTATTTTAATATATCAATTTACCTACTTCCATCCTATTCTGCTACGCTGTCTTTATGAAGCGTACCTAATTGTTGTAAATTGAGACACGAAAATTGTTTCTAATGTCCTTCGAAATTGACAAAATCAGATTGTTTGAAAGACTTATCATTTGTCTCTGTGATGAAACAGTTCTTACAAATTATCTCGTATTTCGGATTTCTAAACTTCGCCTAAATAAAACCCATTACTAAGGATGTCAAAATTGTATCCATACTGATACCAAGAATCGATATTTTCTTTCGATATTTCGAACTGAAAGTCTTCATATACAATTTTTTAAGTATCAATACTTTTCTTCAGGTAAGAAATCTATTCTATTATATTATACGTATGTATAATTTGAGTCACAACAATCAAACAGCCATTAAGAGACAAGATGAAAAGACGTTTAGTTTAAAATCACTACCTTTCAGGATAGTTAAAAAAAGATTGATTCTTGGACTGTTTTGTGTGTAGCTGGGTGACAGTGACACAGTTAGATGGCGAACGGAGATAACCGCTTCAATTCTTGACTGGACATGGTGGCTTCGCTGACAGGCTCTTTGAGCTTGGTCTTGTTACCCGTTCAACATTTTCATGTCGCTGAGAAATACAGGTGCAAACGACATCCTCTGGGAATGTCCTCAAATGTGTATGGAAAGGGAAGAGCTGCTCAAGTCGTTTCAACCAGTTGGGTCCATCGGAGCGTTCGATCAGGTCGCCACAAAGGCCAATTTTGTTGCATTTAGAAAATTTGCGGCGTCATACTGCCAACGTGAAGATTTCTTCACTTAGAATGTTCGGCAGTTTTGTATTGGCATTTTTTAATATTGCCTCTACGTGCGCACTTCACCCATATGGATACTCTCGAATAAATGTTATGTAAATTCAGTCAAAGCACATTTGAGTGCATGGCGACTTCGGTCTTGGGTAACTACTCCTGAGACATTCCCACTCATAAAAAATGATGCTACACACCAAATGCAGGGTCCCCCGATTAAGACCGGGTGTAGTTTAGTGGGACCATTAACTTCAATGTGTCAATTTTAGTAATAAAGAGGTGTTCTTTCGACTTTTTCAACAATTTTCTCATTTGTGTAATTATATTATGTACTCGTATAATGGTTCTTTTGACATATTTAAACATTTTGAAGACTTGCCTATCGCCTTTTTCTTTTCGCTCAAAGATTTATCTTCATCATATTTAGGATTTGCAATTGAACGAGACGACGAAGAGCTCATGGTCTTAGATCAGGTGTTTGGGTAGGAGAATATAATACAAGTGCTAATACTTTCTTATGCCAATACTTTTTTTCGGTACTATACCAAGTATCGATAATATCTTATTATACCGATGCTTTTTTGAGTAGTACCTACCTACAGAATATTAGACGCAAGCGACGAAGAACATATATTTATAAATGAAGACAAAGGTCAAGTATTTTTAATATTAGTTTTCTCTTTTCTTTCAGGCTTTATTAATGGCCCTTTAATTGTAATCTGTAGAGCGTGAATTATATTGAATTCAGTAAAGTTAAATTGAATTTTAATTATGGTTTCGGATTTTTGAAGAAAAACTTCTTCGGCCGTTCTTGCGTAACGTCGCATGAATGAAAGGAATTTAATACTAAAATCCCAAAATATTTTTAAGTATCTGCAGCCCTATGTTGTAACTTGTGACATGAAGTCACCCGGCGACATGACGTCATATGACATCATTGTGACGTACTACCGGAGTGAGTCAATAGTCTTCGAGAAATTAACGCTACTCTAATATTGGCGTTATTCATTGTCGCCACACATAAATAGGTGTTTCAGCATAATAATATATATGGTGAGCCGTGTGCATTGGGCGGCTCGCCTCGATGCGTGTATTGAGCATATGTCACAATTACGTCATGTCGTCGGGTGACTTCATGTCACAAGTTACAACATAGGGCTGCAGCGCCGCATGCTATACTTAGGAAGACAAAATCGGAAATTAGCTAAATGAGCTTGAATTTTTTTATTATAGAAAATTCGAAATTAATGAAATGAAGTTGTCTGTAGGCTCAATGAACTAATTGAGTTGCTGCGGATTGGACGAGTACGTGAGACATATATAAGAGCAGTTTTCACGTCACGACATATCGTCGCCTGAGAACTATAATGGGATATCTAAAAAACCCCAATTTTTATCTGCTTATAAAATTCATAAAGTTTCATAATGTTGAGTGCTGTACTGAGATATTTGGTCTTTTTAGTAAAATTTCTTTGTATGATTAATATACCACTATAACATTGAACAAAAATCCCACTATGTTAAATGTTAAACTGGTGTAACAGACATGTCTTACTATAGCACTCAAACAATTTAATAAAAATATGTTACTGTCGAAATATATGGTTGTATGACTTCGGATTTTCCCACTACAGTTCTCAGACGACGAATGTACACCTACATATTTTTTCGTGAAAAAGGCAGCCAACTACTTTGTATGAGAAGATATAAGCATTTTATTGCCGACATTAAGGGGAAGCTCTACAGAATCGGCCTTGAGAATTGAAAATATGATTTTTTTACATGTGGTCCATAATAACTGGTCTACTAGTTAATATAAAAAGGTTGCCGCCAATGTTTGTCTCAATAAAATCCCTCCAAGTGAAGCTTGTGAAGTGAAGCTATGGGGTGACCAAAAAATAGTACTTTCTAATAAATGTTACTAAATTCAATATGTTTATCAGTTCTTTGGTGTGAAGTATTGCAACTGATATGATTGATATGATAACTTTTTTGATTATGTGTTAGCCACGATATAAACTTAATAATATATTAATAACTTTTTAACCTGAAATTGTCCGAGAACTAAATATACGAAGGATGTTGACATACATATCTATCTACATTTTTATTTCATGTGCTATCCAAAAAACATTACTAATGAATAGCGTTTATTTGTAATATTTAGGACCTACGTATTAAAAATAATAGGTATTGTTTAATTCTAATGCATATTTTTTAAAACGTAGAATTTAGTGTCTGCCTATTATAAAAAGAAAGTGACTTTTTATTGGCTGCGCAACTTCACTTTTATACTAGTGAAACAAGTGGTAGGAAGAAGCATTATTGTATGTAAAGCCAATGGGCGAAATAATTTATATCATGAGTGCCTAAAAATAATTATTAACATACAGTCACTAGACACATCATTTATTTATTAGTCCATCCGACTGGCGGGCGACGCCAGGGCTGGCGACGCAATTAATTATATTGTACTTTTTAAATTTTATTTATATTATATTTTATTCAAGTTTTGTGCATCTAATGCCGGGTCCACACTGGCAACATGTCGCGCGACAACCTCGATAAATTTTACGATAATTATCATACTTATCGTAAAATTTAACGAGGTTGACGGCGACATGTTGCCAATGTGGACCCGGCATAATATCCACTGTGGTTCACGTAGTGGAATGGACCTGTTGTTTCTGGGGTCAACTAATTCAAGAAGTAAACACCCATGATAGAATTTTTCCAGTTTTAGTTGCATTATATTCCAAAACTCATTTCCGATTTTATAAATGGAAATTTCTTGGTGTACATAGTAAACAAACCTACGAATAAAAAAAGACAGGAAGGAACATACTGATTCATTGCCATAAAAACTGGCAACCAAATTCGCCATTTTGGAAAGCGACGACTTTGCGTAAACAAATATCGCGTGGTGTGCACGTGTGCGGTAAACTTAAATAGGTAATTTTGTGTATTTTATGTTTGTGTATCATGCATTGTTGACCATATTTTCCGATCTTTCTTGATTGCCGTGACACAATATGTTCCTTCCAGTATTTTTATTCATAGAAAAAACAGTATGTTCTATTAGTTATATAATGTATTATGAATCAGTAATAAAATAATACACAATTAAAATATTTTCAAATTGAAAAAAACACATTTTCCTAGCTTTGAGCCGTGCTCACTCATGAATGTCATTCTTCATTTAGGTAAGTATATACAAATTTTGATGTTATCTTGCAAATTAAACAGGTATCTGACCTTTTCACTATATTATACATGTACCTACATGCAAATGTAATGTTTTCAAATAATTGATATGGATTATATACCATCGTATTATTTTCTCGAAATCATAAACATACTATAATAGTATTTGAGTATCAACCTATGCTCAATTTGAATTAGGTAATAATAATAATATACCCGTAGATATATCAATAGTATGTTTGCTACGATATCCACCCAAGTTATCAGTATGTACTTACAGGTTTGATTAAAAACTATGACGAAATTAACATTTAAAAAATATTAATCCATATAATATTTTGACAGCCCTGTTTTCTGATCGGCGGACACGTGCAGTTGTTTATCAAATAATAATGTGTAAGACGGCCGTTTTTTTTTTAAATAAAATCTCCGATGATTAGTGATGCGAAAATATCGATTTAAATTAACGTCCTAACGACGCCGATGTCCTTTTGATACTAGATTATATTTCAATCTCCTTCTCTTGAGCCCCCTCTTAAGGTGACGCATCAGTGAAACGCCAAATAATTTTCAACTGTACGGGCGACGAAATTTTGGACTCGCTGCCATTCACTGAGAGAATATTGACCCGGGAACACGTCACTTTGCTGCGTGATGGCGACGGGTCAATTAATTCTAAAATCGTGTAAAGATGACTAAAAACGTTACACATTTACTTTAAAAAGAAAACATGTCAATGAATATATTATTATTGTTACTAATAGAACAATAAACAGAACATAAAATGGACGTATGTTGGATTTATATGACAATTAATATTTCGTTTGACAGGCGTCATTTTCACCCGCCACCCGCAATCCGCGCATCGCCTAGCGACGATCTTTTTAGACCGTGCCTCAACTAATGCATGGCCGTCGTTATTATATTCATTGCAATGTATACTAACTTATAATTTGAATGTTTCGGTTTGACTCAAAATAGTTTTTCCATAATTTTCTCAAAATTTAATTATTTTTTTAGTATTTACATTTAACTTGTGAACTTTGTGATTGAAATGATTAATTTGTAAATGTGAGAGAAATCAAAAATTACCAATAACGCAACATGACGTGGAAAGATGCACGTTGGGTTGGGCATAACGCGGAAAGATCACAAAATAAACTAATGGATAAGGGAGCAGACAAGAGTACGCATTGTGATAGAGGTCGCTACGCAAATGAAATGGCAATGGGCTGGATAATGCGCTTGGCGAGTGGAAAACTGCTAAAAGTGGACAAATGCCGTCATACAATAGTACGCCATAAAACCTGTTGGATATACGAACTTATACGGTTCGGTGGGTGTAGGTACGTGACAGCGAAGAACTAAGGGCCGAGAAGAGTGGATGGAGCGGAGCTATGGGGAGGCCTTCATCCATAGCGGATCGGCTCCGGCTGATGATGATTAAATGGTTAATTTGCACTTTAATAGTCATTATCGTGTTTTACTTCTGCCTTTCATAGGCACACCCATTTTTAATATTTAATGTTGTCATCTCAGCCACTCCCGATCCACTGCTGGATGACTATCTCTCTTTGCTATCTTCACCCTTTTCAGTCCATAGTCTTGCGTTGTGTGCATATATTATACTGGGGAAGAGTTACTACCCAGTTGGAGTAGTAAAGTGTTTTTTCTTCAAATATTTTACACACCTAAGTTATTATAATATTTGGCGGGAATGACTGTTCGGAAAACTCCCCCCGTCTGTAAATACTCTGCGCGGCGTCTTTCTTGACTTTTCCGATAGGCTTGCATATTTTATTATTGGCATAAGCCAAGTGGGGGCTGCCTCTCGAAGCCCAAAGCCTATTACTGTTATTGTGTGTGTGTGTGTTCGCATCGCAATTCGAATCAATAAAACGGTGCATTTAGATTGATATAGAGAAAACGAAATATACTTTGGAATTTTGCATAAATTATATAATATATCACGGATATACCTACGTGACATGCCAATATATTATATAGTGAAGTAATAAGGTACGGGTGGTCGGGATTAAAGGAATATATGAGGCATTTAAGTAAAATTGAGTTAAGGGGCGTTTTCTCAGCATTATGTGTGAAAATGTATTCAAACTAGCAACTGCTTTGTATGAAAAGTTATAAACATTTTACTGTCAAATTAAATTACATTGCAGTCAACAATGTAAAACTAGAATCTATTAAGTTTTAATATCGATCACATACTCTACGAATTTTGAATAATAGCAATCAATCAAGGTGCTGTGGATTTTTTTTTAGAATTATTAATAACCATGTTCTTGCTTTTTCGTACAAGGTGGTTGTTAGTAATTTTTAACATTCACAAACACCCCGGCTTTGAGGAAAACACATGCACATTGTGTCCTCACCGGGTTCGAACCCAGATATCTCCGGTGGAAGGCCAGCGCCTTACGCACTGCACCACGAGAGCCGCCTAATGTGCTATGGATTAAACGAGTACAAATAATGATTTATAATATTAAGTAAAAATGAACTAGGAGCAGTTTTCACTTCACGGTAAAAAGTGATTCAAACAAGTATGTGACTATTAATACTATCTACCGAAGGTAATTGATGGAATTTGGATTTAAATTCTAATGGATTTAAGTTTTGTACTATTCCATATGATTCGTTTTTTGCGACCCGGGTTTCGCCTTTCGGCATCTTCAGGCGCTGTCTACACTCAACAAAGGCAAACATACACTGACTATGTTTGCCTTTGGTGAGCGTACACAGAGCCTGAAGATGCCGAAAGGCGAAACCCGGGTCGCAAAAAAGACTCAAATGGAATAGTACAAAACTTAAATCCATTAGAAGTATGTAACTACTTTTTATGAAAAGTATTTTATTCCTGAATTGAATTACACTATGAATTCCCGTGTATAGCATGTTATAATTTTTAAACGTATCTAATTTATTTTCTTTCATGGTGTAAATGCGTTGTATTAATTAATATAGAACACAATATAATATAGCACTAATTTCACTTTTTTAAATATATTGGACCGGTCTCGTCTGCTTTAGACGGACTATACAATAATATAATATACAATAAAACGCATATTTATAATAACCAATTAAAATAAATATATTTATTGAAAATATGAATGTTAATTAAATATATTTCTAAGAAATCAACTGTTCAAAATAAATCAAACACATTTATTTACCCAGCTTATCAGAAATCATTATTAAAGTTTAATAAAATGCTTATTAATATTACCATAACGAATAGTACCTGATTACTAATTAGCATATTTTTTATAATTGGTTAGTATACATTTCTGTTTTATTGTATATCTATTTTTTATTAGTTGACAATGTCTCTAATAAGTGGACTTAGTATAGATCTACCATCATAAATTGGCATTTCAGCGAGGGCGCTAGTATGACATTGAGAATGTTGCCATAACTAACAAAAAAATGTTAATTTATAATTTTTTATTGGTAGTAGATTTCTGTACAAATATTATTAAAATAAAAAATTAACACAATCAAAATAAAAACGTGTTACTTTTTTTATAACCACGAGGAAGAAATGCATAGTTGGAAAAATCAGAAATTAGAAAATATAAAGCAGTATTGTGTATATTTTAGTCATGGAAAAAATATAATAAAAAAAACGAAAATAAATTAAACTCTAAAGACAGTTAAATAGTATCAACATAAATGGAATTTTAAATGAAACACGATAGCTATAAATTACACAAACAATGTAGAACTTATATAACTACCATAGTGTTTCAATTCCAGATAGACTATCATCCGATTCTGTGTCACTCTCAGGACCATTTACGGTAAAAATAAAACCAGTCGAGGTCATATTATGGAATTCAAACTTGTAAATGTCAGTTTAATTAATATACTAAATTTCTTTATAAATCCGTTTACATACACAAATAATAAGTAAGTATTCATTTATATTGCTATCCGACATAGATTTTTTATTATATCATAACTGAACAAAACTAAAAAAAACAAGAAATTACTTTCGTTGTAATAATATAAATTCAACTTGGTAACACTGAAAATTAATCTTCAACTGTCATGGCGACTGGCCGTTGTATTCCATTATCGATATAAATAATCAATTCTTTTTGTTCCTTTTCATCATCGCAGAATTGCCATACTTTTAAAATGATGTCTCTGGCATTCCCACGAACTGTTTTAGAACTACTTGCCATTATGCACTATACTTTTTTCTTCTGTATTTTCAATAACACAATATATATCCCGAATTCTGCACGCTGACGTTTCAAAATGTAAACATTTGACTCAGTCTGAAATAAATTTGTCATAACGCCCAATCAGTAAACACTACTTACTGCGAAGTTATTTTCGGCTTGCGCTTCGTCTGCGGAGACATAATTCGTTGTTTATTATATTAAAATATAGCTTACTTTAAATACTTACCAAATAATTGGTGCTAAGTAGCTATCGAATAATGTCAAATATTGAAAGGTCACATTCGTTTATTAATAATCTAAAATGCTCTTTATGTTTTCAAATGTACAAACAATAAAAATCTTGCGAGCAAGAAAAACAGCGTACCTACGAGGGTGGGTCAATAATTCCTTAGAAAAAAGCATTAAAACAGTTTTTATTTTTGTATTTTTTTTTTATTTCTCAACATAATCTCCTTGGAGCTCAATACACTTGGTTAGACGTTTCTCAATTTTTTTTAAGCCGTCAGAAAAATAAGTTTTCGGAAGGTCCTCAAAATAAGCATTTGTCCGATCGATGACTTCTTCATTTGAAAAAAAACGTTGTCCACTTAGCCATTTTTTTAAGTTTGGGAAAAGGAAAAAGTCACTGGGGGCTAAATCTGGCGAATACGGTGGGTGGTCGACCAATTCGAACTTCAATTCTTCAATTTTAGCCATTGATCGTAAACATGTGTGAACACGGGCATTGTCCTGATGAAAGAGGATTTTTTTCCTGTTTAAATGAGGCCGTTTTTCTTCAATTTCGTTTTTTAGCTGGTCCAATAAAGATGCATAATAATCCCCTGTTATTGTTTTTCCTTTTTCCAAATAGTCAACGAAAATAATTTCACGTGCATCCCAAAATACAGTAGCCATAACCTTACCAGCTGATTTTACGGTTTTCGCCTTCTTTGGACATGGTTTGTCTTCGCAATCCACTGCTTTGACTGTTCTTTCGTCTCGGGAGTATAGTGGTGTATCCATGTTTCATCTACAGTCACAAAGCGACGAAAAAATTCATCCGGATTGCGTTGCATGAGCGACAACAGGGCTTTAGAGGCCACCACCCTATTGCGTTTATTGTCGACTGTGAGCAAACGCGGCACCCATCTTGCAGAAATATTTTTCATGCCCAATTTGTCATGTAAAATAGAAATGACGCTACCTTTAGAGATCCCTGTAACCTCAATTATCTCACTCAACTTTAACCTTCGGTCACTTAACACCATATCGTGGATTTTATTGATCATTTCTGGTGTAGTCACCTCTACAGGACGTCCTGAGCGTGGTTCATCCTTTGTTGATGTACGACCACGTTTAAATTCATTTAACCAGTTATAAATAGTTGCAAGTGAAGGAGCAGATATGCCGTGAAATAAATCCAACTCATTTTTTATTTCCTTTGCTGTTAACCCTTTTATATTAAAATGTTTAATAACAGCTCTAAACTCAATTTTCTCCATTTTCCATTTTTCCATTTTCCACAAGCAAATTTTTTTTTAAATGTACGAGAAACACACAACAACCCGACCAATCTGATTGAAACTTCGCAGCATACTGAATCGGTAGTGCCGCTGCATGAAAACAAACCGCTTACAGTACTGGTCGCGCCACCTGTCGGCTTTTCTAAGGACTTATTGACCCACCCTCGTACCTAAATTAGCAACAAACACTCATTCGATTATAAAATACTATATCAAATATAAAATTATGTATTAGGTACATTCCTTATTTAAAAGGAAAAAGCTTTTTTTACTTGTTGATCTCTTTTTTTAATAGGTCGGTATATTTTATTTATCAACACTAAATATAATGTGTTTTTGATATTTTGACGCCATGAGAGCTAAATAAACGCAAGCGCAATCCATAATTCGAGAAACATGTTGTAAAATTAAATGGCATTTGTGACAAATTTATCCTCGATAGACAATTTTAGTTTCAAATTCGACCGGCTGCCAACTTACGATGGTAGATCTATAAATTGTGTTTTATTTTAATTAATAGTATCTAATTTAAATCTGTTTTCCCTTACACCCTATCAAACACTAACAACACTTCATTAAAGACACTGTTTTCTATTACTTAAATACGTAATTCTACCATAACATTTTACAAGACCCTGAAAACAGTTATGTAGAATTTAAAATTATTATTAGCTTAGTTTTTTCTACAAATGTAAATTTGTTTTATATAATATTTAGGTACAAGATATAATATTTCATTGTATACCTTAACCTTATATTGAAACTAGTATGTAGAACACCTCCTTCGATCCCCTTGCAAAGCCAAGTTTAGCAGGAACAGGTCCCTATTAACTCTTTGGACTTCCTTGCTACCCCAGATGCTCAACGACCTGCGTAAGGTCTATATGGTCTGAAGGCTTCGAACCCTTTTTTGGGGTCTTTTCTTGAATGACGAAATATTCTATGTCTATCAAATTTATCTCTGCTCTTATTAATAGTTAAAACCCTTTTTGTACAGTATCCTTCGAGCTTTATCTTATTTGCGGATGAAGTATTTTATTACGCGGGATTTGATTCAATGTTGTCTCGTGGCGTACGCCGGTCATGCGTTGATTAAGGGCGGTAAACAAAGGAACTAATCCGTTGAATACGATTATTACAACTTTTGTAAGCAGTGTCCATTTGGGTCGCTGCGTTGGTGGTATTCTACTTTGTCAGCGCCGTAGACCTCTGCATACGTAAAATCACCGCTGTTTGCGAGTAGGTTTTGTAGAAATGCTCTAATCCTCAGTATATTATTATATGTACCTATGTCATTTTTGTCACTATTTTTGTTGCCTTATTTGTCTTGAGTTTATGATAAAGTAGATAGGTATGCACCTAACAATTTTGCAAATAATTTGAGACTAAAAATTAGGGAAGGCCAAAGAGCGGCTCTTTGGTTAGGGACGTCACTGCTTTAATTATACGGTGTGAGTATATAATATGTTACGCCGAATGTGCGAAATTGACTATTACATGAAATAGGCAAAATTTTGCCTAAATCATGAACAATGCAAGCCCGTTGCCTTATTCATGAATTAGACAAAATATCTGCCAAGTGCGTGAATTCGGCAGTAATTTTTCTGCCTAGTTCATGCATTGGACAAATTTGATAGTAGCGCTACGGTGGTGTTTTTTGCAACTAAACTAAATGTGTCAAATGCTTATGCATTGGTCAAAATTTACGTATATTATCTATGGTCAAAATAGACGGTCGCGCTCCGGTGGTATTTTTTGCAACTAATCAAACTAACCAAATGTGTCAAATGTCATTGATTATAATATAAAAATATACCAATCAATAACTACAATGATGTTCATATCCATTTACTAAAAAAATCTAGAACTATAATATGATAACGGAAGAATTTTATTAAAAGCTATTCTCACGATTTGATTCGTGCTTGGGTAATCAATCGTGCAATGGTCGATTGTATGTGTGTGATAGTTTGTTGACACTTGTTAGCTAACCTCAAAATGGACATTCAGTTGAATTCAGAATTTAAAAACTTAACCTAACCTAACCTAATAATAGTAATATTATATAATGTCCAATTATAACTAATAAAACCATCCGTATTAAATTTATTTTTTCTACTGTCATGTTGACAGTTTGGACTAATCGTTTAAACTCTTTTAACTAAGACTCGGCAGATAATTTACCTAATTCATGAATATGGCAACGGGCTTGACTATTACATGAATTAGCCAAACTTTTGGCCATTTCATGTAATAGTCAATTTCGTACATTCGGCGTAACATATATATTATGTACGTTACATATTATAATATATGTACTGATGTAAAATTCGACGAAAGCGTGCCAAAATTTTTGACAAGTTTCTTTCCTTATATTCACGATCCTGCTACGCATAATGCAAATATGTTTACTTTCAAAAGTTGCTTACTCTCCCGCTTGTGAATATATAAACCTGTTGATTGTATTTTCCCGGGTTAATCAAATATGTTTTTAATTTTGAAATAACACCGGTAACGTGTCGTTTCGATTACGAATACGTCTAAGTTTTAAATTAGGTTTGGTTTTATAATATAACTTACATACTAAATAAGAATTCCAGAATAACAGTATTTTGTTTGAAATAATTATTATTACGAAGATGATCTCGTCTCTTTGCATATATGAATAACTCTTCTTTGTGGAATTCTTCTCCGCGCCCTATATTAATGTGAAATCTGTTGTCCTCTTGATTTGGTCTGTCCATCTGAAGGGATTTTTTCATCGCCCCATCTGACCTTCGACTCGTCCCAACATTGTCGTCATTTTCTTGACGGACTATACGAACAAAATACTGATAAATACGGCAAAATCAAGCCGATGAGATTCTGTCTCTAATTTTGAGTTTTCTAATTATGAGTTCGTTGGTATGTTTCGTCATCACCGAGATTCTCTACATCCATCTCCAACACCACATTTCAAAAGCGTCCAGTCTCTGCCTTTATCCTGCGTAAATCATCAAAGTCGCGGAGGAATAATATTTGGTATGTACACATCAGGAAGACATCAGATCTTAATAGACGCATTTTCGTCGTTTTGGTAATATTTTTGTTCTTCCATATTGATTAGCTCTGTGGCGTTCATAAACATAATACAAATGCCCCTTTATTCGAATACAAAGGCCTCTTATATTATATCGAGTGCGATACCGGTGTCTCGTCTGAAACGGGCCTTAGTGTGTCATGTCATTATCATTAAGCTCATTAGCGACATTAATCTGTAAACTCTGGTGCATAATTAACTCGGCGCACTTGTTTATTTTTAATTTCCTCGCAAAATAAACGCCTTTTCGCGTTTTCTCCGACAGTTTGTATGTGTTTCATATTAATGGCATGACATGAGCGCCGTTTAAGCCGGTTCGGTAAACTTCCATCGTTTACATTAAAAGCCGGTATTTAGGCAACCGTGACGTCATAATCCTAACCATAAGCCCGCGGCACGTGCATTCATAATAATTGAAATCGCGGCGCGGTACTCTGCCTGTTGCTAATAACCAATGTTCACGTTTCACATTGGCACATCCCACATGTTCTCTCGTATCATTTGCATGTCGGATCTAGGGTTGCCAACTCAGGAGTAATAATACAAAGATAATTAGTATTGTTCGGCAAGATGAAGCTGTGTTTATTGATTATAACGCACAGTAGAACCTCAATTTTATTATTATGAACTTAACTATGAAACGTTATACCATCATGTTGCACAGCTACCAAATTTAAAACATTATAGTTAACCATAATAATTTTCTGCTAAATTAACAAAAAACTAATTTTCCGACCATGTCCGATCCTTATAAGATCACATGGTCGAGAGTGGAGATTTGTATTAACAGATTTTTGTTTTTACTAGAAATGTATGTCAGTCACTTGCTCAAACTATTAGGTCCATACTCCGACTCATACACAAATTGAAAAAACTCTATGTGTATTTACCAGACCCAGGATTCGATCCTGGGACCCACGACGCTTAAGCCGCGCGGCCATCGTGGACTGTCAGTAATTCAAAATCATTACCACTAACTTTATATTTAACATAAAAACAATAAATTTCAGCTACACGTGCTCGCAGTTTTTTAATGACTATAGTCCACCCAAATCAATATTTACTGGCGACGCGTACAAAAAATATTTTAATTCAGCCGTAGAAATTCTATCTCACTCTTAACGCATATTGCGATATAAGCGTGCCGAATGCTTTCTCACTAGCACGTATGAATCGTTTTGGTTCAGGCCTTGATTGCCAACTATTTTCGAGGCAATTCCAGGATATGTAGCATGAATCAGAAGTTGAATTAATAATTACTGCTACTTAAGCCTGGTTAAAACTATGCAAGTATTTCAGTCGAGTGGTGAGTAATTTATGTACTAAACGTGCGTGAACAGACAGATTTATACAAGTTATTTAATAAAATCAATTAGTCGACTCAATTCGTTTTGCGCGTGTGATAAATGTCGCCAAGCTGATGGACTTAATGATGGGCCTGATATGTTGCCAGTGACGTCCCGTGGGGGTAGGCAGATTGAGCGTCGCTTGAGGGCGGCAGTTACTCGAAGGGCGGCAAATCGAGGAAAATCATTTAGAATATATAGAAATAGCTAAAATTGTTTTGTTGTCATGTTGTACAATAATAGCATAGTGAAAATGATAAATCTAATAATCTGTGTATTGCCAAATGGTACATACCAAATGTGTCTGGTGATTTGGGTGTCTAACATAATTACCTACCTATTATTATATTATATTTATTCGCTTTTTATATCTAAATTTAATTTTATATATTTTAGTGGTATTTATTTTGTTAGTAATGTATCCATACAACATATTTCTTAGATATTGGAGTCATGAAAAGATGATAAAAAATACTGTATAAAAAAAATGGGGCGGCATTATGGCGCTGGCTAGGGGCGGCATTTTGTCTCGGTACGTCACTGTATGTTGCTCGCCAATCGTTGGACAAATACATTGGTAGCCAACGGGCATTAAAAGACAACAGGGCCGCCCCAAAACGCTCTGAATCGATGGACTCGTTAAGTTCGGCGGATATTCGTGGCAGCGGCAAACTAGGGACAAGAAGCCTTGCATCGTCTGGCATATCCCACTGAAGTCATACCAGCGACTCCCAAATTAATATACGTAGATAGGTATACTAATATATTATACAATATGTTTCATTAAACTGGCCGGCACCCTCGTTCATAAGTTCGTCAGTGCGTAAGGCGCTGGTCTTTTATTCAGGGATTTCGGGTGCGATTCCAGTGAGGTCACAATATATTTATCTGATTTTATCAAAGCCTGGGTGACTGTTTCACATTTATTACTAATTACACTACTGTCATTAGGCCTCATACCTGTTATAGTGTTAAAACGAATATTTGAAAATAACAACAAATAAAAGATATTTTTTATGTAGGCATGTACAAAATAGGTAGATATATGTGAAAACAATGCAATTAACTATGCATACCTAAACGAGCAGTCGGAAATAATAACGGTAGCAATAATTAAATTTGCCCTACTGCGCAATTTCAAGGTTAAGTTTTTACACTGTAATGTAGTTAAGATATTATAATGATCTGTTATTCTTAAATTAATTGATAATTATACAAAAATATACATTTGTGCAAGTATATTTTCCCTTTTCTAGAAAATAAAAGAAAATGGAGTGTTATAGTCGATGTATTTCATCAAAATTCCAGAACATATTATTGCGTCCCTGGATGTGATCCAGCAGGTATATTGAACATTAATATCAATTCCGAGACCCTTTCTGTCAATCCGAAAATATTGGCAACCCTAGTTGGGTCACGTTATAAAGTTCATTCTAAAACGCAGATTTTACCATCAGATATATTATATTTGTCTTTCAAATATATTTACACTATTATACGTAATGCTCATTTTTTATGTTAACCGTGTGTCAGCTTCGCATCCAACATTATCAAAGATACTGACGACAATCTTTGACGAAAGTGGAGTATACGTTTTATAACTTGCATTTTTTTGCACTTTTTGCTACCTACTCTGATACGCCTCTTTGCCTGATTACCTCGCATCAAATTAGATCAATCTATATTCACATGTATTTATATATTTATTATATTTTTTTTACCATGTCTGATCCTAATATGATCATATGGGAAGCATATGGGCCTCCATAGAGTGGAGGTTTGTATTAACAGATTTTGTTTTTTACGAGAAATGGATGTCAGCCACTTGCTCAACCTATTAGGTCCATACCCTGACGCACACACAAATTGAAAAACAATATGTGTACTTGCCAGACCCATGATTCGAACCTGAGACCCAACGCTTAAGCCGCGCGGCCACCGCGGGTGTATATATTATATATATAGGTATATATACATAATATATACATAATATATCTATACAAGTATTTTTAGAATATATTTTATCATTTCCATCCTAGAGCCGGAGTGCAAAGTTATGAAGCGTATACTCTACGAATAAGGACGAAATCGTCCAGACTCCAGAGATAATTCGGATGTGTGGCCAACCTAATGTTATGTATTACCTACAAATAAATTTATACCAGTGATATTCTTCTAAATGCTCGATAATTGCTTATAAATATGTATATGCAATTTATAAATATGTAGTAATATTCAATGCAGGTATATATTGTATAAATCTACCTATTTAACCAACATCTGTCACGCGTGAAGTAATTTAACCAGCTCTGCATGAAGCAAACTCGCCAACGAACGGCCGGCAGTTGTAGACCAGTGCCTCTCAAACTTGTTTCGTTAAACAGCATCTTAACACACCCATATCAACAAAATCTTTTTGTTATTTGCGAATTCATTATGAAACGTCGTATTTCAAAATTAATAATTAAATTAAAAAATACTACATGTCGTCTACTCAGGTTGCTTTGCATGAAAATGTGGGCCAATGCACCAAAATTTGCCATCATGCTACTTAGTGATATAAGATGTAATACTTACTCATATCGTATTCATACATCGACATGTGCATAGTTCTGTCCTATTTCAACCTGCCTTTCTGTATGCATTCCTACCACCACATACACTTTGGTTCTTATGGTTAGACCACCAATTCAGTAGAAGCCTCATCAAATACTGTTCATCATAGCTCCAAAGTTTATGGCTTAGGAGCGTGCTGTGGTACCTTCCCACTACTGCACCATACTACAGTCTTGCAAATGTATTTTGTCTATTTCAGTAATACGTAGCCATAAAATATTTTTTTTGTACGTTTATCCCGTTATAAATCAAACAATTGAATCAATTTTGATGGCACTTGTACGGAATACGTTGTTGGTATCACTTCAGTGGAGTTTAGATAACACAACACATAAAATTAACACACCTGTAACAATTCATCACGTGTGGGTAAAGTGGTCAGATAGCAGCAGTTGAGTGGTGTGGTGAGGTGTAGGTTGGGGAGCACCTAGATTAAACTGTTGTCTATCTCGATTATTTGGAAAAATCAAATCAATTTCTTCATTCAGTATATAATACACAGTGATCGCTGGAGAGACGATCATCAATAGCGTGGGACACAATAAGGAAGTTTATAAATAAAACTAAATTAATTACATACATCCATATCAATATTAAATGCCATGTAAATTAATAAATTAGAATGGATAAAACAATCACGTAAATTTATCTTAAACGTGAAAATAGTTGTAAGTACTTACTATAATATTTTACTTATGCAGTACCTACTTCAACAATTAAAATTTTACAGGTGACTAGGTACTTATTTTTACCTAGAAATAGACCGAAAAAAATCTACGTTAATTGCTAAAAATGATTTATGTAGTTTACCAGAACACCACAGAGTTGTAGACCCTTATTTACGCTGTCTTACTTAGTACCTACCTACCCACCGATTGAGAAACACGAAGTTGCAGATAGACGACGTCCCGCGTCTTTGGTTGGCAGGCATGGCCGGCTAAGCGGAAACAATACCGCGCGTTAATAATCTCGGTGAGGTTTAATTGCCGCTTCCGGTCTGGCTTCCTGCTGATTGCTTCGGTCCTTCGCCCCACCGTCGCCGTGCTCACCTGCCGACCGAGGAGCTGGGATCCTTAACCCCGAAAGCACGTGGCGCGAGAGATGATTGACGGTGATTTTTTTTTCATAGCGTCGCTTTATCTTCATTTGAATAAATGCGAAGTTAATTAAAATCAATTCGAATTAAGTGTACGAATATTATTATCATACTTCGTTGCCTCCGACCCGAGAGTTCGGCGTATTCAGACATGCGAACTCGTGTGAACTCAAACCGATGTGTATGTTTACAAATTCTAGGAAAATTGAATTCATTCATATTTTCAATCAAGCGCTCCCCACAGCATGGTAGAGTGTGTCCCTTTCTCACATTACATGATATCTCTTTTTCAACTCCCACCACAATAATGATATTAAAAACTAGTAGGGCCCGCCTACCCTACACTGAACACTCCATTCGCTATACGCGCAAAACTCAACACAATGTTTAAGCTACGTTATCATGAAAACTAGATCGATGACACCCTGTTTATTACTTACAAATATATCTGAAAGCCGTACACGAGGAATCTATTTTTGAATGTTTCATATTAACAGTATCATTAACAAAAAATCACTATGGTTGAATTTTAATAATATTTTTTAATTAATGTATGTGCACAAAAAGTAATACTATTTCTGAATGTGACGATATTTAAATAAACATATGATTGCAAAAAACTATTTTCGTCGATGAATTATTTCAAATCGAAAGTACAACAGACTGAATCATCTGTAGTACGACTGTGTAAAAACATTTTTTTAAATTTATTTATCTGACAAACCAGTATTTTTTTCAAGATTTTTAGGAAAGTGTTCGCCATCTCAGCATAATATATGCAGATTTTTGTTATACTACGTAAAACTAATTTATACACAAAATAAATGAAAATTAATATTAATGATGTTGCAGCTATTCCGTCAAATGTCGGTTCTGGGTTGTCAACAATATAGGTATCAGTCGTACTTTTATCCAATAGACGTACATATTGTACATAGGGGTAGAGTTTATTTCTCCATTTTTTATATTATGTAGGCGTAACTAGATAGAAAGTCATTAAAAGCATATACATAATTCACATGTTTATGATAAGCATGTATCAGGTCCGCAACGTAAACCGTAAAATTCATATTATTCTCACTATGTGGTAAGATTTGGGGGTTGTATAAGGGCTGTGCTGTAACCCTTATCAAATTGTGACCACTAGCGACCTCTACAGGTCATCTACGCTACACGAAGTTTCACCATTTGCCTCAATATGTACAAATTGGTGTCTGCCGCGAACAGTTTTTTGTATACATTTTTGACGTATTGACGAAAGGTTCGAAAAGCCGGATTTTTGAATAAATGTAAAAATCGTTTCGTATGTTGTGTACTTTCAATAAGTAAGAAAAATAATATAGTGGCTGGTATTGTCTGGCTATATGCGGCCGTTTTCAATGCGGATTAATCCGAACAAGCCGTGCAGCACTCAACCTCAATTATCCGGAATAATTGGGATTAAGTACTTCAACAGATAATGATAAACTCGAACAGTCTAACCCCTTGTACATGTTCGAACTAGCGATTCCAATCCCGGAATCCGGAACTATTTTTGATACCTATGAGTCCCGGGATTAGTAAACATAATCCCGAAACTTTCGGGATTATGGAAAATAAAATAAAAACGAAAATATAACAGAAAAAATACTTTAAATTAAATAAATGAAAAAAAGAAAATTATTATAATATTTTCTAATACTTATTATACTAGATTTATTTTTAACCGATTTTATCAACGTTATTTTTATATATAAAAATTAAATATTAAATATTGAGAAAAAAGCCAATCCCGGGACCAGTCCGGGATCCCGGGATCAGATTTTAGCTCGGGATTGGATTCCCTAGTTTGAACCATGCATTATTCTTTTGACTACAACATAACTGATGATTATAGTGCAAACCAATGGGACACATAAGGAATAAGGAAAGTTACCTCCTAGGTGTGGCTGTACGAATGTACAGTTCTCGAGTGTATATGGGATAAACTTAAACATGTGTTATTATATTATATTCAAATTCAATAGTTCATATCAATATGCATTAAAGCTAAAACTTAAAAACTAACCAACACCATCTACAATTTGTATTATTTATTAGTTCAATGAAAACGATTCGAAAACGGTCGAAAACGACCAGATATTGTCTGACAAAGTTTAGTGTGCACTATTTATTTTGAATCTTCACAGCTTACATCCACCCTTCGCCGCTGATGCATATCGATATTCTTAACAGTTAATCTTCGTATTGGCACTCTATTTTCAATTACGCATCTTCTCTATGTAACAATATATTATTTTCTGCCATCACGTCGTGTAGTTACAGTGTTGCCATCTTGTCAAAGTAGAATTATAGTACAGAGCCTCCAAAATTATAGTATTTGGGGAAAAATATAGTACGCGTTGTCATCTCTTGGAAATGTATAGGTTCTTTGTTTCTCAGAAAAAAAATAACGGAGAATTTGAGAAACTCCGAGACTCCTTTTTATTTAGGTACCTCTTCCAACAAATGCTTACCGAAGAATTCAAGAAATTTCATTTTTCGAGCAAAAAAGTTCACCAAATCTTCTTATATTGCGAAATTATAGTACTTTGCAACAATTTATTTAACGATTATGTGAAAATTTCAGTACTTTTTACATATTTTTTCCGATATTCAAAATTACAGTATTTTGGGCGTACTATACATATTTTATATCGTACATAGTACGCGGACCAAAATTATAGTACTAATACTATTATTATAGTACGGTTGGCAACCCTGTGTAGTTATCACTTTGCGTAAATCTCTCGTTCGGCGTTGCGTTGTTAATGACTGCTTCCACTTAAAAGAATGAAATAAATACAAACGAAAGATGGATGGATAGATACAGTAATATATTCGTGAGATCGATTAATCGCGGTCTAATGGCCGCTTATAATAACTCGCTTGCTAATGCATGTGTGTATCTGTATCAATAATCTGACCATCCTTTCCCGGTTATTAGATTCTCTCCCATTTTTTGTTTCTGTTCGGTGGCCATATTGGAGCTTTCGGCTATTTGCCGAAAGCTAGAAAATTGTGTTTTGTAAGAATATTACGAGTTAAGTCTTTATTATTATAGACAATCTATAAACTACCTATTTCTTTCAATGAATAGTTCACAAGATTTTAAAATGTAACATTCTTTATACCTATTGATCACACATAATTTTAAAACGCCTCATTGAGGCTATTCTAACATAATATCACTTTATGTATTCAGGCAGTTAATTATTACAATAAGTTAACAGTCTGAACTGTCAAAAAGTGCTATGTTTTAACTTACAGCACCTCTCTTGGCTGTGTTAACTTTTAGAGCGAGATAGACTAGTGCGTCAATTGTAGATACATATTGAGATGCAAGATCCGACTGTTTTGAAATATAATAACGTCACGGCCGCCGGTTTAATCTATAGTTTCCCGCAAGCTGTCAACTACCTATCGAGTGGCTAGTAGCGGCCTGTAGTAACATAATAATAACTCTGCCATTCTTGGTGGTGTTGGCTTGTGTGTCTCTGATAATTATTATCTTAGGAATCGAGGGCATCCGTTATTTGTTCTCCCAAGGTGCAGAACTAACCTGGCATAGTATGCCAATTGGGAGGGCAATTAATATGTTAAATCAAATCGCCTCGGATATTGATCTATTCCACTTAAGTGAGCTAAATTTAGGTAGACGTTGTTTTATAAGTTTTTAAGATAGGGTCTATCAACCTAGTTCACTCTGTGTGCTTCCTGTACTTATATTTTTCTTTTCATATTTTATTACTCATTTATTACCCTGTATTTTTATTTGAAAATTTGTTAACATTTATTTCTTGTCATGTTGTGAACGCTTTTAATTTATAATTTGTTATGTGCATTATATGTAAAATAAATTAATTTGAATTATTTGTTTTACTGCAATTACATTTCTTTTGCAATCGCAATGACATTACTAATAAACATTTATGTTATGTTGATATGTTTTACGTTTCAATACAAAAATCTTCGGTTCGGGCATATTCCACAGCACGAACATACCTGAATTTAGCCGACATATTGTCTTACAACCTAAATTTTCGCCGTATTACGAATTCACCAATTATTGTAGATAGCCGCCTTGTATGTGGAATGCTTCCCGTGTTAATGAAAATAACGGAAACGTGTAAAGTGTTAGGTGGGCAGATTTGCTTATAGGTATTTCATTATTTTTCGCAACGACGATTTTATGTTACAAGTATTATGGTTCTCTCGCTCGCTTCACAATTCGAATGATACATAATTTTATATTCCACGTTACGCATTTTTTTATATTCTTAAACAATAAATTACCAAAGAAACCCCAGTAATTCTCGAATAATCTAATACTCACGCATTAAAGTAAAGTTATTTCAATGCTGTGTCCAACTTTAAGCCAACTCTCGTATTTATCCGGCTTTAAATTTCCGGATTTTTCTCCGAGCTTACTTTTCCGTTGTTTAAAAACCATTTAATATACACGCTCGGACACACGCGGCCGGAAAGCTTTTTGTTTGACAAAAAAAAAAACAACAATAAAATGATATTGTCATATTTTCCCGAATGTTTTTAAACCGTTGATACAACTGAATATACCATGTGGAAAGTAAAAGGTCCCTTATAAACCAGTCTACCAGTCCACTCGTACAAATTTAAGGTATTTCAAAATTTAACCCTGCCTACATTTCGCACCGTAAGTGTAAAACCAAGACATGTGCAAATTTTTCAATTTCGAGATTAAATGCGAAACAACTGCAAAAGTCGTGAACTTGATAATGTAAAAGTAAAGTAACTGAAAGAACATGCAATTGATTAACGGCTTTTATTCGTTTGGGTGACATAATTGATTGCATATTTATCATCAGCCGGGGTCAATCCACTGTTGGATGAAAGCCTCCCCTAACTCCCTACACTCTTCTCGGTCCTTAGTATTTCGCTGCCACGTAAATCCACCGTACTTTCATCCAGCGGCTATTAAAGCGTCCCAGTGCCCCTCGGTTATCATTGTATGACGGTATTCGTCCAGTAGTTGTCCACTCACCGAGCTACATGTCCAGCTCATTGCCAGTTCATCTTCTTAGCGACCTCTATCACATCGCTTACTCTTGTCTGCTTCCTTATACATTGATTTATTTTGTGATCTTTTCACGGTATGCCCAAGATGCACCTTCCCATGCCGAGTAAGTTGATAGCATACATTGGTAACATTGGTTTAACACTCTACGCTTAAGACACACTAAAGAGGTCATTCCCGAAGATAGTAATTCAGATAAAATCGCACTCAATGTCAGTTTGGTTCTGTGAGCAATATCGTCATACATGCATAATATTATGATTTATGATACCCCCCTAACTATTAAAAATATATTCATTAACACGTGTTTAAGTTTATCACATATTCCTCCACACTCTAAAATTGTTCATTCTTATAGTCACATCCAGGAGATAACCCACTTCCCTTATTTTCGTAGGTCTTATTCTCGTAGGAAGGGGTTTTTCCAGATTTTACAAAATGCTTTAATGGTTCTGCGAACAAAAATAGTAGGGGGACACTGTTCCAGTGAATCTCAGACAGATGATTCTGTTGACACAGTCCGTAGCTACAACTTTATCTCTCGCACCAGAAAACAACTGTGCCACAATGATTCATTTCCATTTTGGCTATCTTTTGTAATGTAATGTCCGTTTAATCAAAACGTCCTGACGCATGTACGCAGAGTTATCCGGGCCACGGTGGCAATGTGTCGAAAACTTTATCATGAGCTCTCCGCTAGGGACTGCAATCCCGGGTAGAATTTGTAATCCCGGTATTTTGGGATAATTATTTCCGACCCCGATTCACATATCTAGGGAGACGTTAAGAAGTTCTCGTATTGACAAAGAAAATGATTTTTTAATAAAAAAAATTCGGTAATAAAAGAAATTATAGGTATAGTAACACTAGTTACAGCCGAAGTAGCTTTCATCTAAAAAAAATGTTGAATTTAATAATATTAACTAGTGGTAAAATCAATAATAGTGGTCTTCTAAATTTCTCTTCATCTCTCTTTCTCTTTCATCTCTTCAAAATTGTCATAAATCTAACGGTGTGTGTAGAGCTTGTGTAGAGATTTCTCATTTTTTTCTCTCGAGAAACATTAAGTATTTTTTACTATAAGGCAAAGGTTTTACGCAAGGGAAATATTTGTTATGATATTTTCTGGCAGGGCGGTTCCTCCGTATATTTTTTTGTATTGAGCGGTTGTCACCCCAACATAAAAATCCCTACACAATCAGAGTCTAGAGCTTTTTATGTAGGTACTTACGTCTAGAACTGTGTCAATATTTACCACCAATCAGCCTATGATGGTAATATGACGACGTGGGTGTACATGTTTCGAGGCATTGATTTGACCCACGTACCCCATTTTAACAAAAAAAACAATAAGCTATATGATTATACTGTAGCTGGCAATGACCTCGGGGTTTTTCAGCGTTATTTCGACAACGTAAGAATCAGCAAATCATTTAATTATCGCACAATCTTCACATCTACAGACGTGACATACTGTGATGTAGTTCGACTACTCGGGGTTTGGTCATTAAAACGCCTTGAAGTTACAATAATGCAGCGGCCAACAGATTTCCCAATTGAGAACTACATCAACAATGACTCTTGCAAATATGTATGTATATAAATAGCGAGTCACAGTTGATGGGTTAGTTCAGTCACTTCCGTAATGTTAATCTCAGTCAGATCTCGGTATCACACCGCACAGTACCCACTTCCACCGAGCCTCGTACTGTTTAAGCAACTCCTGTATCATTTACTCTTGTACCAACTGTATACCGTTACGCAGCAATAAACTCTCTCTCCTTCATTCATCTGAGCAACCTCCAATCCGACTTTCATCTCTATACCTGTCACCTCTAAACGGTCTCGTCCCTCTATATTTTAGAACGAGACCGCTAAAAAAACTATCGTAAATATTTAAATTATCGACAATAGAATCATTTGTGTACGCCTTAAAAATCCTACGCGTCCCGCCATTTCTACGTGTATACGAGACAATAGTGTTCATTGTTATTATTATGAAAGGGAATACATAATGCGTAGTGTAGGTACTTATACGATATTTTGAATTAAAGAAAAACAAAAGAAAATACATATACTTACTTCAATCACCACTTTTATATACTTATTCTTATTGAGAAACTAGGCATTTCTTTAAGTTTTAGTTCTGTACGATGTTTGAAATGAAAATCTTAAATTAAGCTAATTCCGAAATTCCAGCATTTAAGCAATAAAACGGGATTCCATTGCAAACCCTGGTCTCCCCGCCCTTGCGGAAAACAACAAAATGATGTGTATGGCACGCCGCCAACTGGAGTAAGTAACACGTGAAGCCTTCCGTGGCCTTTTTGTCCCACCCCAGCGCCGCCGAATAGTTTTTTGAACGAAAAACTTTTTGAATTACCAGTTTCACTTTTGAAAGTCTACCAACCGTTTGGCGATTTTTTTATTATTGTAAACTGTTTTCTTTTCTTTTCGGAGCGCTATGGAAATCCAAGTATCATATTGCGCGTCCCTAACGCCATCAAAAAATCTTTGTAAATATCGTCAAAACTTTTTTTTATTTTAACTAGTTTTTAAATAAAGCGTAAGTGAAAATCAATTTTGTTGAGCTAAGTTAAGGTGAATTACGCAGTATAGATAATGTTGACGCTCATCAAGTTATAAACCAGTATTATTGATTGAATTTCATCCACACTGTATCTGTATTCACTTACTAAATGCATAATTATGTACAGTTTCGTGATTATTTCGGTGTTATAATATAAAGATGAGATTTTTGTAATTTACCTCAGCTGTTGTATGTCGGTTGTGGTTTGGAAACAATGCTTTTTTATATTTTATCACTCAGTATTCAATATGTATAAATAGATTGATCTTTGTATTTTTTACAACGTTTTTATTAGGTCGTATTCTTATTTGTCCTGTACAAATCTTGCAATCGATTTTTAACTAACTTCCCGACTAGCTAGACATTTGAAACTTTTAGAATATACCAGAACACGATGCCAATGCAGTTTTTTTAATACTTATCTTTAAGTAAAATTAAATTCATTTTCGGTTAATTCTGTTTTTTATGAAAAGTTATTTCGGAAGAAATCCGTTAAAAGTAAAACACTATTATTATTTGCTACGGGTCTGGGGTCCTAGCAACTAAATTGTTAATATATACCTACGTGCGTTACTATGGAAATCAATATTAGTGTCAAAATGACATTATAGTATTATTTCTATCAAATACAATTTTTTTGATCGTTTAAGCTAGTCAAGTCAAGTTTATATGATTCAACAGAAATTTTTTAAAACGTTGTATATAAAAAGTTCTTTTTATCTTGTAATTATTAGTAGATAATATTAAAGTAGGTATGTATTTTTTTATAATATCTGGTGAATCATCTCAAAGTAAATGTTTACAATATGTAAGTTGTGTGTATTATTACATCTCGCCGTAGCATAGTTCACCATGAGCTGTCGTGCTGTAAAGATATGGCCGTATGGTATTGAGATAAAAAAAAAGATTCTTGATACTTACGGGCACTCGCGAGAATTTATAGAGATATGATATTTCTAATTTACTTGCTGATGTATTTTCTTTTTTCCCCTTGTATTCCTTACACCAGGGGGGGGCAAACTGCGGCCCGCGGGCCGCATGTGGCCCGCCGGGTATTTTTTTGCGGCCCGCCATCATTAATCGAACTTCCGTTTACGAATAACTTTTTTATAATTTTTAAAAAAAATATTGACAATAGATTAAAATTTGAAGAATTTGTTGTTTCGTAAATGTATTATCTCAGTACGTCTTCCTTGCGTCTCGCCTCACACTATGTAACCACTATTTTCTACGTTGAACATTGTGACACATTTAAATACTTTTAACTCCGCGTTGCAAAGAAAAAAAATATAAATGCCCATGATATGGTAAAAGTTATTCCTTCGACAAATATCGAATAACAACGTGGACCACTATCCAACTTTGAAGTTGCTATCAGAATATAAATTTGAAGAATATAGTAACATTATTAAAGCTCTGAATGACGATTTTTCACAAAGATTTGGTGACTTCCGAAAAATTGAGACCAGTTTAGAAATAGTACGCGATCCATTTTCAATTGATATTGATAGTGTACCGATAGAGCTACAACTTGAGATTATTAATCTGCAGTGTGACACTGATTTAAGAGAATTGCTTCGTCGTGTAGAAATCTCCAAATTTTACAATGCACTTTATTCAGACAAGTTCAACCAACTTAAAGATTATGCAAGGAAAATGTTCGTTATTTTTGGATCAACCTATATATGTGAACAAACATTTTCGATCATGAACCTCAATAAAAATTCTTTACGATCAATATCTCCGATGCCCATTTACAAGCAGTTTTGAAAATATCAACTACAAAATTAACACCTGAATTTAAAAAAATGTACAACAGTTTCATTATTCTCATTAATTTTTTTGTTATGTTTATTTTTCGTGATAATAAATAGTGTATATCTAAAAATGGTATTTTACTTGCGGCCCGCCGCTCATTTTGAATTCTTGAATTTGGCCCTCCATCCAAAAAGTTTGCCCACCCCTGCCTTACACAGTATCTAGTATTCATAGTGGTAGAATAATCCATTAGTGAATGACTGTGTTTTAATATTATCGTTACCTCTGACAGGATCTTCGACTCGGAACAATATAAATCTAGCTGATCAATCGTGGGCGTGGTCTCCTGGTGGGGTTCACAGGCAGGCGCCCCCTTCTCCATCTCCCCGCCCCGAGAGAATATAGCGCCCTCGTTAATACCGCCTTAAATATTCTGAAAGTCTCTTAAATTTCAACCGTCGCCGGTTCGTATGACAGCCATTCATTTTCCTCCAAATTGAACTCGCGTGCCAGCCAGTGTTGCCATATTTTTCTATGCTGATTATAGTACAAAGGCATACAAATTATAGTATTTCAGAAAAATATATAGTACAGGAACATTTTTCGTCTTGAATCCTTTAAAATTATAGTATTTTGGTATATTTGGCGTAAAATTATAGTATTTTACATTTTTCGCGAAATCAAAATTATAGTATTGTACTATAATTATAGTACGGTTGGCATCACTGGTGCCAGCTTATAAAAATTATTTTCACGTTACCTGTATTTTATTGGATGCTGTCGACTCCAATATGTGTTTGAAAAAATGAGAGCTACGTTGTAATAAAATATTAAAACTTAATATAGACAGTATGAAGGTAGGTACATCACCGATTCATATGAACGTTTTTTTGTGGTACCCGCTCGCTGTAACGAGTGAAACTTGAATCCTTCATCTGACAAATTTTCGCGCTATTTTTTTTATAATACTATGCATAATAGGTTGAGTCTAATAACTATTTTTCATTTAAGGCTATACCTCAGTTGAGGCATGGTCTAAAAAGATCGTGGCTAGGCGATGCGCGGTTGTGGGTCGCGGGTGCAAATGACGCATGCCGAACGAAATATAATCTGTCATATAAATCCAACATGCGTCCATTTAATGTTCTGTTTATGGGCCCAATAATTGGTCTTGGAGATCTGATAGCAACCGAGGCCAACTTTGCGGCATTCGAGAAATTTGCAGCGTCGTATAGGGAGCGGGATAGTCCCAACTCTTCTGTAGACTCATCCATTTCAATTCGTGACACTCAGTATGCGGGTACACAAAGCGCTCAACGTCAGCGGACAGCAGAGCCAGTCTAAAAAACAAAAAAAAAAATCTTTCTTAGCTTTCTTCTTTAAGCACTACGGTGCATGGTTGCAGCACCAGTCCTGTGCGGTTCCGTCTCGGGACAGAATGTGCACTTAAATTCACTTCTTTCAGACACGTTTAAAGCGTCATGGAAAGCGGTCGTGCATATCCACGGTTGTGCATATATGACGGGTGGTGGTGGAAACTTTAACGTATGTTCTATTAGTAACAATAATAATATATTCATTGACATGTCTTCTTTTTCAAGTAAATGGGTAACGTTTTTAGTCATCTTTACACGATTTAAGAATTAATACACCCGCCGCCATCACAAAACAAATTGACGTGTTCCCAGCTCGACGTTCTCTCTCCGAATGCCAGTAAGCCCAAAATTTCGTCACGCCTTTAGTGGAAAATTATTTGCCGTTTCACTGATGTATCGTCTTAGAACATCTTCGAGGGTCGGTCAGGTTTATAGATCCAATGTTAAAAATATAAAATATGAAACGACTATAATGAATAAAATCTTAGCACTCTTTTTACGAGGAGTCGCCATATCTAAACACTAATGTTATTACTTAATTGAGCCAGTATTACGCCAGTATACGATTTCCATGTAAGGATGTATTATTGTTGAATAGTCCCATGGTAAGGGTGAGAGATCATTCCACGTCATTCTATGAGTTTTCTACTTACACGTAGACAAGTTTATTTTTATTTTTTAGTCTTTTGATGATGGATTTTGAAATAAAACTTATAAGTAGGTAAGTGTGACCAACTGGCTTCCTCTTAGGTATGCTTACATACTGTAACTCTCTACCATTCTTGGCTATTGACCTGTGTGTGACTGTTAACTATCTTAGAAATCGTGAGCATCAGTTGTTTGTTCTCCCGAGATGCAGAACTAACCTGCCATTATTAATGCCAATTGGGAGGGCTATAACTCTTTTCAACCAAGTCACTTCGGATATTGACATATTCCACCTGCGTGAGAATGCGTGGGATAGGTGGGCATTGTTTTATAAATTCTTAAAGTAGAGTCTGCTTAGCTCATTCGTTGTATTTCCTTGTATCTAATTAATTGTATTTTTTTTGTTTTATTTACACTTTTCTACTGTTTAGTAACTTATATATTTATATACTTAATACTGTTTTAATAATATTTCTTTAATTCTAAATGCCATGTTGTGAACGTCTTAAATTGATAATTTGTTATTTTCACTATATGTAAAAAAAAAAAAAAAAAAAAAATGAATTTGAATCATTAAAAAACTTCCCTTATTGGAATAAAAAATCAGAACATTAATTAATATTCGTATTAGAAAAATAAATTACATAAGTATATCAATATTAAGGTAGTTGCATCATATAGACATAAAGCAATATTCAACATTCCTCTTTGTCATATTATATGGGGACTTTCTTTGCGCATTATAACGATGTCGACTAAATGTAATAAGATTTGTCCCTCGTTGCGTCCCCGCTTCCATTCTCCATGTCCAGACAGTCGTGCAACGAAGACGTGGGCTGCGACCTATCGCTTCTACAGCAAGCTGTCATGTGCGAGCAGTCTTCGCGAATTGTTGCGCCATTGAGATCAGAAACGTCATCGAGTGAAATTCCAACATTCATGGAATGACTAATAATCTCGTTCATTCAAAACTGTTCATACGTCATATAAAAAAATGTTGCTTCATTCAAACTATCAAATACCACAATTCCGATAAACTTTTTATACATCAACAGGATGTCAGTATTATTATTTTATTGTATTCTTATCTTTAACAAATAAAAAAAAACTTATCAATTATAAAAAATAGTTATTGTTGGCTTTGATATAAATAAAGGCCGGATCTTTCAAGTTTTTAACCGTCAACCCATAAAAAAACACATTAAAATGGTGGACGAATCCAATATCCTAAGGAGACTTTTGCCCAAATGATTCTAAGTATGGATTTCTACAATTTGTCAGTTGTTTTTTCTGGCAGCTCAGGTGCGATGGTAATTATTGTAATTAAGATAATCGTCTTGCCAATATTATAACGCGACTTGCGGCTACGACAAACGAATTCAAATTCGCAAAATGCAATTAAAAAGATCGCATTACAAAATTGATGGTTTGTTTTATTGCAGGTAAGTTATGGTAAACCATTTTTATAAAATGCGTGTAGAATATGTTTTTTCATAATTAAATATCGAATAGCTTTTGCGTACCTACCACTAATATAAATACAAATATTGGAAGATTTTGTCCGCTGACCCGTTTTATGTTCTAAATGTATCATATTGATACCTATTAGTATTACAAGCAACAATACCGTACCTACATATCGATAAAAAAGTCACATACCTACCTGTTTATTTCTTTAGATATTTAAGTATTTTGAGGATGCTCTGCCCAAACTGGTCTATTTGATTATAAACTATTGACATTGAAGAATTTCATCAAATCGATCGTAAGAAATTTCATCTTCAAAATACCAGTGGCGTACATCTGAAGATGCGAGACATCCCTGAAAATATTCGTTTGAACCTACTATTATAATATTATGTATTGCGTAAGCCGTAATTGCATTCTTCTAAAGGTTTTGCAATATAATATTGCTTCAGATTTTCACTTAGTCATTGTATTACGTTAATATTTATTGTTGTTTAATTTAATAAAACGCATTTTTTTGTAGTACTTATTCCACTTTTAATCAATAAATTAGGACCAGTTTCGTTCGCATCAGAGGGACATTTTCAACTGAACAAGGGAAGATTCAGTTGAAAATGTCCCTCTGAGGCGGACGAAACCGGTCCTAATTTATAGATTAAAAGTGGAATAAGTACTACAAAAAAAATGGAGCCATTGTCGAAAACTACCCAATCAAGACTCGTAACTGGACAAAATCTGACATTCGAATGAAATTTTCAAAATGGCGTCCTATGGTAGTTCGTAGTTCCATTTTTGGCCATTCTACAGGTAAGTTTGTAGGTGTGTAACGTTAAAAAAAAGTCCCGCCGTCCCATGTAATACTTCAGATTTTCACTTAGTGATTGTATTACGTTAATATTTATTGTTGTTTAATTAAAAAAACGCATTTTTTTGTAGTACTTATTCCACTTTTAATCAATAAATTAGGACCGGTTTCGTTCGCATCAGAGGGACATTTTCAACCGAACAAGGGAAGATTCAGTTGAAAATGTCCCTCTGAGGCGGATGAAACCGGTCCTAATTTATTGATTAAAAGTGGAATAAGTACTACAAAAAAAATGGAGTCATTGTCGAAAACTACCCAATCAAGACTAGTAACTGGACAAAATCTGACATTCGAATGAAATTTTCAAAATGGCGTCCTATGGTAATTCGTAGTTCCATTTTTGGCCATTCTACAGGTAAGTTTGTAGGTGTGTAACATTAAAAAAAGTCCCGCCGTCCCATTTAATACATTGTACGCTAAAGGAGCGCCGATTAGGTGGCCATTCGACATAATTAGCATTATATTTAAATGTTGTTATTAAAAAGAAATTATCTGATATATGTTTATATTATGTATTTGATTTAAATACTTACATATTATAAAGTGTAAAGAACTATTCATCACATAAAACGACTGGTACCTAGATACATATTTCATTAAAACACTTTATAATATGTACTTTCGTACTTTTTCCACATTTATTCCATAATGTTGATATTCAACCGATTTTATCCTAATGGACATTTTCAATTGAATAACAGTACAAAATATAGGTAGGTACATATTATTGCATAAAAAGTCAATTAAGTATAGAGGACGTGGGAGTCGATTGTTTACTTGAACTACGAGGGTGGGTCAATAATTCCTTAGAAAAAAGCATTAAAACAGTTTTTATTTTTGTATTTTTTTTTTATTTCTCAACATAATTTCCTTGGAGCTCAATACACTTGGTTAGACGTTTCTCAATATTTTTTAAACCGTCAGAAAAATAAGTTTTCGGAAGGTCCTCAAAATAAGCATTTGTCCGATCGATGACTTCTTCATTTGAAAAAAAACGTTGTCCACTTAGCCATTTTTTTAAGTTTGGGAAAAAGAAAAAGTCACTGGGGGCTAAATCTGGCGAATACGGTGGGTGGTCGACCAATTCAAACTTCAATTCTTCAATTTTAGCCATTGATCGTAAACATGTGTGAACACGGGCATTGTCCTGATGAAAGAGGATTTTTTTCCTGTTTAAATGAGGCCGTTTTTCTTCAATTTTGTTTTTTAGCTGGTCCAATAAAGATGCATAATAATCCCCTGTTATTTTTTTTCCTTTTTCCAAATAGTCAACGAAAATAATTTCACGTGCATCCCAAAATACAGTAGACATAACTTTACCAGCTGATTTTACGGTTTTCGCCTTCTTTGGACATGGTTTGCCTTCGCAATCCACTGCTTTGACTGTTCTTTCGTCTCGGGAGTATAGTGGTGTATCCATGTTTCATCTACAGTCACAAAGCGACGAAAAAATTCATCCGGATTGCGTTGCATGAGCGACAACAGGGCTTTAGAGGCCACCACCCTATTTCGTTTATTGTCGACTGTGAGCAAACGCGGCACCCATCTTGCAGAAATATTTTCCATGCCCAATTTGTCATGTAAAATAGAAATGACGCTACCTTTTGAGATCCCTGTAACCTCAATTATCTCACTCAACTTTAATCTTCGGTCACTTAACACCATATTGTGGATTTTATTGATCATTTCTGGTGTAGTCACCTCTACAGGACGTCCTGAGCGTGGTTCATCCTTTGTTGATGTACGACCACGTTTAAATTCATTTAACCAGTTATAAATAGTTGCAAGTGAAGGAGCAGATATGCCGTGAACTAAATCCAACTCATTTTTTATTTCCTTTGCTGTTAACCCTTTTATATTAAAATGTTTAATAACAGCTCTAAACTCAATTTTCTCCATTTTCCATTTTTCCATTTTCCACAAGCAAATTTTTTTTTTAAATGTACGAGAAACACACAACAACCCGACCAATCTGATTGAAACTTCGCAGCATACTGAATCGGTAGTGCCGCTGCATGAAAACAAACCGCTTACAGTACTAGTCGCGCCACCTGTCGGCTTTTCTAAGGACTTATTGACCCACCCTCGTAACTTGTTGGTGATATTTGTCCTTATTTATTAAATGACTGGTTTATATACATTAAGAAATAGCGTAACTTCAAAACTGTGAAAAATTTGCTGTGTTTAAAATTCACCTGCCGTAGGTGTATGTATCAAAAAAGGTTCCCGACCAATGACAAAAACTTGAAGACGATTTTATTGCTTTTGTCGCATGATACGTACAAGAAACCCACAACTTAAAAATGAATTATTTTCCATACGATAGTATGTATCATCATCAGCTTTAGTATATACCAATATTGCATATAAATTTATGTTTACATTTTAGATATAATAGTGCAACCATCTATAATACCGTGGATTTACAAGAATAAAATTACAAAGCGGCAGGTTTACATAGGTCGTAAGTGCATTTGCTAGTCACGCAGCCTTCGCCATCGAGGCTTGATAATTATATATTATATACTTACACAATATTATATATGTGACATATTATAATATTTAGGAATATTATATTTCATCCATTGTTGTTATTTTTAAGTTAATAAGTCAAAAGAATAATATCAACTAAGATTTAATAACAATAAACAAAAATGCAAAATGTACAAAGTGTTTAAAAGTACCTTATACACCTTCTAGAGGAAAGTGGTATAATGGTCCCTATATCTAACGGGTACGAGTGGCAAAAATATTAATCAATAAATTCTAATTGATTTATGTTTTGTACTAGGTATTCTATTAGTCATTATTTACGACCCGGCTTATGCCTTCTGGCTTATGGCCTTCTGGCTTCTTCGTGCACTATGCGCACTCACCGATCGTAAATGCACATTGACATAATAAAAGATTGTTAAAACCTTCTTACCTATTAGTAAAGGATCAAGTAAAAAACAAATTTTGATTATCTGAAGTGTTTGTGAAAAACCCGTAATGAATATATTACATACTATTAATACATTCAATAGGTAAGCCCGTTAAATCGTCATTTCCCGTAAACAATGGAACCAGCTAATGTGAAATATCACAAAATATACCTACTCACTAAATAAAAACAAATAAACAATTTTAAGCTATAATCCATAATCGTTAAAACTGAAGTGATCTCGGATTTTAAGAAAATACGTAGATCAGTTAACAAACGCGCAGGTTAAGTTTTTTTTGTTTTTTCTACCATATTACTATAACATCAAATTATAGTTTCATGTGTGAACTCCCAGATTGGATAAATCAATGAACTATTAGAACCAAGGTCAACTTGTTAAGGCAAATGGTAGGCACTGCAACTGTGTTATACCTATTTATATCTAATATTTTCTTGATAAAATAATTTATTATCAATGGTATTAGGTACTATATATACACAATGTATCAATGTCGACTAATTATGATTGTATCATTTTGATAACTTCCGAAATAAATAATTATATCGGGTTTATATATTTCATTGAAATAATACTATGATATATAATTTATAGTATTAGGGAGTAGCAATTAACAGAAAACGCATGTACTTACATATTTTGCATGATAAATATAAAGTTTTTGAAAATGGCCTATAAAATGTCAAAAAAAACATTACAACATCAGTACCTATATATTAAAATTGAATATCTCAATATGTCCAACCACTTGCTTGAAACACAAAAGTACGATTTGAAGTATCTTTCGTACGAAACTTTTTCTAAAGGGTTTCATTAACCACATAGGTCCGATATTCCCCATTTTACCCATCCATAAATCCATATAATATAATAATATGTTTTCATATTATATATTTTCGTAGTATCAACATAATATACGAAATCATTCAGATTTGGTACGATTTTAATAATACACTAGCTGTCAGGTCCTTCTCATTATGGGAGCAAGTGTGATTTGTTATTTGATAGTGAAAATAAAAGTAGTTTAGTAGAAATTTTAAACTTTGATTACAATAATAGGTATGTATATAAAAAGTGGAATATTATTAAATATTATAGATATTACTATTAACAACTAATTTTTCCACTCTATACGTAAGCGCTTCATTAATTTCTCTAAATAGTATAGTATATCTACCACTACCTACTAATAGCAGCGTTTCTATATAATTAAGTATCGATAAAGTCTCTTGCACATATTATCAATATCATTTATTTCATATTTCATTGTACCTACTACATCGTACAACTTATTTTTCTGAAAAACATAGGTTCCATAAATTATTAACGCATTTTTTAATTAAAAAATGTTGTAATATTCGAGTCCGTCCAAAAAAAAGGACTCCAGATATCCGGTGTCTAGATATAAATAATATTTTCCGATTAGTTATTATTATTATAGTGATGAAAATTTGTCATATTAATCATGTGTTATAATGTTACATTATTAATATCAGCGTTTCCAGATTCATTTCAATCGCGGAACCCTTTGCGCATTCTGTTTCGCATCTCGCTGCGAGTTTAGGGATTGCAATACCGAATGTATATAATATCAGCACCGGTATTTCGGTATTTCTTATTGAATACCGGTATTCATCAAAACATATTATAGAAATAAGAAGTACCTATCAACATAACTATTAAAATCTATTTAAAAACACTATTTTATATCAACTTTAAGTCCCTACCTACATTTATTATGTTGACTTTTGTAAATGTGTATAGATCAGTATATTTGAAGCGCCTCGTTTCAAATTCCCCCAAATCCGCTAAAATTGTTGTGTGTGCCTTTCAAATACCCATAAAATGGATAAACCAAAATACTCTTTAGAATGTACGAATTAAATAATAAATACATATAAAGTTCACAGATCTAACAGCTGAGTTTTTCTCATTTTTCCCAAAACTACCTAAAATCGTTTTAAGGGATTTTGAAATTAGGCGCTTCATTTTAAAACTGCAAATTTTTACACAAACACTATAAGTCTGTTTACAGAAAAATCAACGTTTATTGGATGTACTATCAACGTCGGATCAATAGTTATAGGATTATAGGAAATATTTGGAACGAATGTTTTCTTTTATTATGTTAATTCACTGCGACAATTCAATAAGTATATTTGAGGATTTTGTTTTAATATCTTTTAACATTTGTTGGTTTCAGTTCATATATTTGCGTTTTGGCAGCATAAAACTTACACAATAAATTTAATAATATAGGTACAATGTAATAGGTAGTATTGGAAAAATAACATTAAATTCATTTTTGAAAAACATGTACCTACGTGTATGCCTTCTTAATACCGAAAATACCGGTATTTTGGATTTTTGATACCGGTATTTCGGTATCGATAAATAATTGAATACCGGTTTTTCAAATACCGGTATTGCAATCCCTATGCGAGTTCAATTATGTCAAATATTCTAATCGAGGACTTTCGGATGGAAGGATTTATTTCTGAATGCAAAAGTCAATTATTATCTTGTTGTTTTTATTTAGTAAAACGCATTTTTTTGTAGTACTTATTCCACTTTTAATCAATATACTAGGACCGGCTTCGTCCGCCTCAGAGGGACATTTTCAACTGATTTCATTTTTCTTAAACCATATTTATCCAACAAAATCCAAAGCGACAGAAATAATATAACAATAGGTACATAAATAATTATCCGTCCAATAATACCTTCCCAATAACAGATTAATTTAAAATTAATGAGGTTGGACATAAATATTTCATACTACATCAGGGGCATTAAACAAATTATTTTAAATATTAACAAACCACAAAATATGAAACAATCAACACTTACAATAACATAAATATCAACAAATAATTATGATTAGTCAAAATTTAAAAAAAATGCGTTTTATTAAATAAAAACAACAATACAATGCAGTTCCACCATGAATTGACAGTTAACAAAAAAAAATCCTTCCTAAACCCTTTCGCCTTTCATCAAAATCTTCGTGTTACACCATACTGTGTATTGTTTTGTTACCGCAAAGCCTAGGTATAAATAAATAAATGTTTAGCAATGCTATCTCGAAACGGTGGTTTTATAGTCACACCCTTCTGTTACTCATCAGAATCACCACCGCCTTGCGCTACAAAGAATTTTACAGGGTTTTTGCAAGGCAGTTTCATAGGCCTTGGCCGAATTCAAATTAGCAATACCCGATGCGGGTAGAAGAATAGTTTTCAATTAGGCATATTTCTCAGCTGGCACAATTTTCATTTGACTAGCATCAAGTAGAGTAGTTTGCGTGCCCAAAGTCCATAAATAAACCTCGATAGTAAATGCGAGGTATCCATACAGGCATCTAGAAAAGATAAAAAAACCCTCGAATGAGTTACGAACCTAATATAAACTACATTCGAATTTACAGATTCTTATATTAATCGATAGCTATTTCGTTTATATCGTTGTGCAGTGCGTAGGGCACTGGCCTTTTATTGCTACATTACTGTTTCACTAACATACATGGGCGGCTCTTCCTTAGGGTACCTAGGGGACAGACCCTGGTCCCCTCATCATTCTATAGTCAATATTCAATTGAATATTCATGTTATACGTTCCAACCATAATACATTGATTTTGTATAAATTAATTAAGTATATATTTTATTTGTACTGTTTGCCCATCCTTGATTCTTGTTTTTTGGCCCATCCCTAATGCTCTATGTGAGTTTTGGCTCTACCTACATCGTACAATACAACGAAACTTCTGGGGTCGAAATTCGGTGGCCCCTTTAAAATCAAAGCAATTTTATATTATGAGATGCTATATGCGATTGCCAGTTATGATTCTCAAAATTTATAAGGAAGCTGAACAATGCGTACGTCTGTAGGCCGTTTTGCACGTGCTATGCACATTTTACCCACATGTACCGATGCTGGACCGGGGACACTGTAGTAAATACCTGGTCTTGCATAAGTGTGAGTTTATAATATATTATGAAGTTAACTTGTCGGTCGGCTGTAAATTCATATCCCATGACCCACCGGTTTAGTTTATTAGTTAGTTTGCCAGTAAGTGATCAAATATGTTATCTATCTCCTTAAGTTTTAAAATATATTTGTTAATACATACTATAATAATTTATAATATTATCTTGAATGGTAATATTAATAACAAAGAGTAGGTATGTGCTATTTCAGTTAATTAAATCAATATTAATTTGTATTACCTAAATATTAATTATTGTAATGTACCTACTAGTAGTGGATAGTTGAATTTCACGTTAGTAAAATAATTTTGATAAATAATATTAGGTATTATGATGAATGAGGTGGTTCATTTATTGAAATATAAGTTCAGTACATTGTTATTTGAAGACAAACTAGAAGTGAAACGATTAGGACCTCACCAACCAGTCACCAACAGATTTAGTTATTGTGTATGAACTAATCAAAACAAAAAAAGCATTTAACTCCGAACAGTTTACCAAAAAAACATGGTTGACGGCGAGTGTATCCTTGAAAAGACAATTTTGTTTTTCTTGTAGCAATAAAATTCTTTCGAACGCAGGAGGCATATGAAGATGAAGTAATAGCTACAAAAGATATGTTTTTTACGCTTTGATTAATATTGATTAGGTAGGTACTTATTAGATATTTCACGCCATCTGACCCCACTTACTAAAAGATGCTAGAGCCGCCACTGCTAACATACTATCATTGTTCTCATGGTCTATTGTGCTAAAAATATAGAATTTAATTTATATTATATTCAAGTACTAACTCAATGAATAATGGCAAACTTGGTTACAAAAAAATAGCATTTTTTTAAGCTCTAATTAAGGCATTTATTCATTATGTATGTTTGTGGAACTAAGATAATTAAGAATACGTCACTTGGAGATAGGTTTTTTATAATATGGTATGTATATCTATAATTATTTTTGTATGTACCTAACATCAACTCATTCTTTTTTTATTTATTAATTTGCAGATTTCCAGTGTCTACCTATATTCAAGCAAGTCTGCGAACGCCTTCACGTCTACAAGGTAACGGAATTACTTTGATCAATCCTATAATTTGCCAAATATTTAGATACCTATCTCTATATCTGGGATCATGCATCATTATAGCGGATTTACACGTGCATGGATTTACTGCCAGCAATAGCAAAAATAATTGATTACACACAAAAATGCTGATTGTCGCGCCAATCTCATTTGTCAAGTGTCAGATCCGTTTGTTGTTGTTGCGTGCATGTTTTGTGTTCTGCGGAATATAAATTTCGTATATTATTTCCCATCAGGTTAGCCACCATCGTTTCATCGCGTGAAAATTCAGAAGCCGCTCAACATTTTTGAAGCATGTATGCAGTGTTGCAATTTGCACGGCAATTGTTTACATTTGCCTTTCATTTGTATGGTCGGTAAAGAAATTATTAGAAGAATAAATTACCCTGGCAAACAAATGCTACCGCAGTTCACAGAGACACTAAGGCATAAAGCCCATTGACGCAGCGAGTGCGGCGCTCGCGCAAAATTTCTACAAGTGGCGCGTAAATCATCAAAAATACAACGTAATCAAATACGCCAGCGCCCACTGGACTTGACGATGCCTTGCGCCCCGCCTGCCGCATGAGTCACCGTTTTTCGCTTCTCGGCGATACGATTTAATGAAAATACAAAGAAGTCCATTCATTGAACACGGCTACCAAAATTACGCTGCTCGAGGCGTCGTCGATCGACGGGCGAAAAGCAATTATTTAATAACAGGGAACTCTTTGTTCCGTGTCCTATATTTCGCTGGTTGAATAATGTCGTCGTAAATATTAATTACAAGTCCCGAAATAATATAATATTTTTATTGCTTTGTTATGAGAGACGCTGTAAAAATAATTATTTTGTGCTGCTTGGGCCGCTTATTACATAGGTGAAGGGTAATGCGCGGGAAGAGACGTGTGATTATGGTTATGAATAAACGCTACATACGCCGACTTCGCCCGCTCGACGCGTTCTATGAGCACTATCGCTAAGATCAAGTTCAAGATATACTCAATGAAAACTTAAATATGGTTTATAGCCTATGGATCGGAATTATCACATAAATTATAAAGAAACCGAACCTATTTGAAATTAGGATACTAATACGAATTTTCGGGAATGGGACAACTGGACGCCAGGACAATTGGACGTCGCACTGTCATTGACACGTATACAGAACGTAGACGAGGAATTTTAATCAGTTTATATCTACTACTTAGTAGTTTTAATTCATTTCACTCTTAACATAACGATTTTTTATTGCGGATTGAGAATTACTATGCCTAAGGCTTTATATACAATTTAAAAAAAAACGTTGCAACTTAAACATATGCACGATTAAATCATTATTTACGCGTGCATATTTAAATTCTCACCAACTATTAAATCATAATATAATAATTTAAATATAAATAATAATATTCAATATTTTTTTAAGTATCTATAAGTACCTAACGTATATTTATTTTCGAATTGCGTGGCGTCCAGTTGTCCCGGCGCCAAATCGTCCTAGACCCGAATTTTCAGATCCGTGTACAAAGAGATGGCACATGGCATGGAAGAATTTTTCTTTTTTCTCGCACGGTTATGCGGGACAACTGTATCAGATAGTCTCAAGAATGGAATACATCTGACCATCAGCAGGTCTATTTTTAACGGTTATCACTTTAGCACGTTTCAGTTATTTTCATTGTTCCACATTAGCACGGAAGGTATCCTATACACCAAACGGTTATCGGTGGCTATCTCCAATTCGTAATACGGCGAAAATTTAGGTCGGTAGACATGTCGGTCAAATTCGGATATGTTCGTGCTGCCGAACATAAGCGGATAAACCCGAATCAGCGCCATCTAGTCGGTAATGAGCCGAACACAAGAATTTTGTATTGACACGTCAGACATATCATTATGATTGCAGCAAAACAGTCGGATCTCGCGTCTTAATTATTAATATGTAAAAATTGACGTCCTCTGTCTCGTTCTCAAAGTTAGCACGGTCAAGAGACGGGCTGTTAGAAGATATCTCATTTTGACAATTCAGATGGTTAACTTGTTTATATAATTAACAGACAGAATACGTAAAGTGATAAATGTGATATATTTATCACAGTTAGCTCTTTTTTGATGTTAAGCGATAATATGTTAGAATAGGCCTTCTGAGGTGCTTTTTCAACAGACCACAAGGGTAAAGAAGAATCGACCCACTGCAGTGTTTATACTATGTAGAAAGATGTACGTAAACCATTTCTGAATGAGGAATCTTGCAACACAAGTCTGAGTAAAAACATTTCCTGTAGACGGTCAATACCCACATTTGGTGAACGTGGATGATGATACCTAATAACTTCAAAATTTTCTGCGATTTCTACCTACCGACTGATAATTTCATTAAAACGTCAACGTCAGGTTACTTAAGTTAGTTAGGAAATGTTTGTTCAATAAAAAGCTTGCGAAGTTAAGCAGACGTCCACTAATTAGAAAAGTGGACTTGGAAGTTCACCTGGTATTCAATGCCTCTCGATGATTGCCTCTTTCCTGTCCTAGCGGAAAACACCTGTTGTGATTTCCCCTCCTGTTGTTTTTTCCCCTTTCGATCTAACAAACTCTCAATCAGCACTCATTTATTTCCCGGCTTTATAGAAGTTTTTTTTGTTATTTTGTAAAACAAAGGGAACTTTGTTCACCTTTTTTCCTGAGATCTTTGTTTACGTATTCAATATAAAAGGCTGCTTAGTGGCTACCTCTGCTAGGCTTTTTTGTTTTCGGGTCGAGCGCTTATTAATCGAACGTTCTCCGGGACGAGAAAATTAAACGAAATGTTTCATCAGTCATCACATCATAGGCATATTTCAATTACATATATTGCCAATTAAAATTCTCGACACTCATTGAAAAAACTATTCGATTGTGTGTAGACTAGCTGACTGAGCACATTCGGAAAAGACTCACGATTTTTAAGTAATTATTAATTTAAGTAACTGGGAAATAGAATAGCCAATAGGAATGGGTCAATAATTATTATAAAACAATCATTATTCGTAGGATGTTTATCACATTTGAATTTTCAGACATAGCTTATAATCAGTATATTTAGAATTATCTTCAAATGTGGTAATCTTGCCCATTTTTTGAATAATAAAATGCCTAATATTTTTCAAATTTGGGATCACAGAAATTGTAAATATAATTTTTTGTCGTAAATATTTCACTATAATAATTTAAACATAAATTTTACTAATGGTTTTATAATTCCGTTTAAAAATTAATGAATCTAAAAAATCTTAACACCACTGCACTTGGATGTACTGAAATATGACAATACATATATTCTAAAACATTAGATTGAGAGGTTTAAAAAAATATTTTATGTAATAAAAATACTTTATGCAGTCATCAAATATTTTAAAATAAATATAAAGGATAATAAGGCTTCAAAATTATATAAATAGATTATCTACAACGTTTAAGGAATGTTCAGGCCAATGCATTGAAAATACCATAAAAGCTCCATTTTCTTTGGGCATGTGGGCCCTTTAGTTAAATGTTGTTTTCAAATCACATCGATAAATTCTACGTGTTGCAGTCGAGGCGAGTTTATATGTGCAACCTGGCTTAAAGAAGCATTCTTAAAATAGTATCCCGTGGACCGTCCCAATTTACTTTTTTTTGACATTTTTTCAATACAGCTCCTCAAATCATATCGATATTCGCGATAATATTGTGTTTACCTTAAACATTTATTAAACTGACATACATACATTTAGGTAGGTACTTCAGTAAAGTATATTTCAGTAAAGCTAAACCCAAGACATGCGAACGAATATCGTTCTTTAAAATATATAAAAATATTCTCGACAATAATTATTTCTCTTCATTTTTATTTATAATGAGCCTAGGTTGCTTGCAGCTTCCAGGAATCCACAGGATATAGGAATCGTGTTTGATTTACAAAAAAAAAATTACTATTTCTGTAGATGAAAAAACACTGTGTCATTATTGTTCCAAGAAGTATTCCCGATGATTCGTGGAACAGAAGCATTACATGTTTATATTATGTTTATTGGTGTTATTGCCCGATTAACGCATCGCGATGCATACGAAATCGTCATCGTCACCATTAGCTATTCAATTCAAATGATATGCATCGGTTCGGTTAGGAATTCTCACTATCTTCGATCTCACCTGCCTGATATATACCGACGCCATGTCAAAGGCACCTAAGTACCTTCTCGCGTATTTAAATTATTTGTAGGAATATTTCGTCCCTGTAACACCACTACCAAAAATTAACCAAATTTAAAAAAAATACGTATTTATCGAATTCCAAATTCAAAAATTGCTTTGATTGTTAATTTTAAATATTAGAATCAATCAATATTTTTTTTGCTAATGGATGAATGAATCATAATATGGCAATAAAAACTTCTTACTATGCAAGTTTACTATTCATGTAATTCCATAATATTTATATATGGAATTATACGCAAGCAAGCTGGCATAATATGGATTCTTGTATCAACTTCAAGGAGGGAAAGAATAAATTTTTAGGTATCAAATTTATACCTACTATCGATCGAGGGTAGTTGGTAGAATTTGATGTGTTTGAAGATGCTAAAAGGCGAAACCCGGTCGCAGAAAATAACTCAAATAGAATAATACAATAAGTACTTAAATAAATTTGAATTTTGTGTAATAATTAATATATTAAACCATCATTAAAAAAATATATCCATTATACATATAGCAAATCCGAAACGTAAAATGTTGTAATTTCTCCAAAATTACGAGTCAATTGTAAACTCTAATTGGAAGTTTTCTGAATATATTTCACTATAATAATATTTGTTAAAAAAATAACGTATGTATAATACACATCAAAAAACAATAGTATCATAACGTGTTATAACTACGGACAACTTATATACCTACTAAAATATCTCATTATTTTAAATCCTACTTCTAGGATGAAACTTACATATTACTGGTACCTACCATTTAACTTAATTTCCCATCCCACAAATTTGTATTTTTTTATATCGCCGTAAAATGAAAACTTTGGACACCACTATGAGGTAGATATAGGCCGACAACTATAACACGAGGCGAGGCTTTGACACCAGTATCGTGACGTGAGTATTGTCGTCGTATTGCGAGCTATCAGTTCTCAAAACCGCCGCACATCAAGTTAATGTGGTCCATCTCTAAATATTATCATATAACGTAGGTACATGTATTCTTTTGTAAACAACCAGCAGCAGCTACTGCGAGCCATTTTAAGCCTACTTCAGACGATCACACATCTGTCCGTAAACAAACAACAAACTGTCTACAACCACTTGTATAAAAATATTCTATATGTTTTTTGTGTTCCGCCGCGGTTCAAAAACACGTGTAAATATAATGACAAATTAGCGAGTGTGGCCATAATTTGGGTGACGATTTTTCTCTTTCATCGTAACTAGCAACGCGTGGTGTTGTGAAATGTTGTTTTGATCAATACGAGCAAATTTATACGATGTCTACTGTTGAAACTACATTTACTTGAATAGCAATTGTTGTGCAAGTGTTAACACGAGTTGATTTTCGAACAAACGATTGTGGACGTGTTAATAAACCATTCTATAATTTCGTGTAGGTACTTACCCATATATATGTAATACTGTTTTGGACCAGGCTTTAGGTACAATATATTTTTTTAATTAAATGATTTGATTAATTAGCTCATTATTAAATTTTATCAGAGACACTCTTCAATCAAACCTGTTTCATTTAAAGTATAGTCTAGTATTATAGACTTCAACCAAAAAATGTACCTACTGATTGTGAAATCTTTTTAGTAGTGGAAATGATAATGTACACGTGGATTCAAACGTGTAGTTACTTAGATGTTTCTATCTATTATCTACGTACACATCTGTCTGCTGTCACAATGTATCTAATTCTTTTGACTAATAGTTTTTATTCGTATCTACGATTCCATTATTGTACTATTGAGTAATATTATTGATTGATATGACCAAAGCAATCATATTTCATGGTGTATTGTAATACTCAAAGTATCGCCAAACGAAATCATTAATTTTATTCTACGAATAGGTATATTACATTCATACATCGTTACAAGGAAAGGTATTATGAGTTATAGGTACCATTCCTTATGAGTAATTTATTATTATAGATTTCTTGTAATATGTTATGGAATATCGTCGATATCAGTGGCGAAGACTCCATACTAGGCGATTATTTAAAGTCTACCTTCTAAAGAAAAATATTTCTAAATAACATATTCACATTATAATATAATCACTTGATTATTTCATATTCTATAAAAACAATTTAATTTGCCAACGACAGATGTCGTATATGTAAGAATGTATTAATTATACAGATTATAAAACAATCTGCAAAGGTTTAAAAGAATATACCTGTCTTGACGTAAATAAATATCAGATTATGTGTGAAGGAATTGTGATATTTTTTCTCGTAAACTCAGTCAGTATATCGAATTGTATGAAATATGGTAGGATTCTATCGCAGAGCCTAAAACTTTCGTGCATAATATTGTTATCATGACTGCACTTCGTCCAAAATAATTAGTACTTAGATAATTTAAAAAAAATAATTTCTATGGCATTTAATCGAATAGTAATTAATAAATATAAATTGTTTAAAAAAAATTATCTAATGATTTTTTATATAAATGTTTTGAAAAATACGTAATTTAAATTAATCATCGCTCAATTTTATGTCGTCAGTGAGTTTTTGAAGTTTCATTGAATTAGTGTGTCGTTGTCACTAGTGTGTACCTAGTCATTAGTAGTAATATCGTATTATCTTCTTATTTCTCGCAAGTATACCTGACAAGTGTGCTCTTTTTCTCAGATCTCCACAGCCTACATCTTTCCAAAAGTCACCTTTCGCCACTGGTCGATATTCAGATTAATTGAAAATAACTTAAAAGTCAGATAGGTACCTAATAAGTATTAGGTTTATTTTTTCGTACAACACAAACGTTGAAGAAATCCGTATGTAGCGACTGATGCTAAATGTATGCTGTGAAGATGAAAAATGTAATTAATAATTAGCTATTAAAATTAAAGCTTATGATCGGCTTAGTTGTGAGGCTAACCAAAATCGGGACGTCGCGTCAGTACCTCAAAGTTAATGGTCCCACTAACCCACATCATCTGCCTACTTATTACTTAATTAACTCTAAAATGATAAAAATGTGACTTCCGCACTTTTAGCTCTAAGGTACAGTAACTGACAACTGCACCGGAACCAACAAGCGATTTATTTGGGATCACCATACAATCTAAGACAAAAATATACTATTATAAGTGCACAAACTAAATTGGAATGTCTTTCAAATTTCGTTTCTGTTTTTTGTATTTAAATATTTAGTGTTGTCGACATGTTAAAAATCTTTCTATGCAGTACCTAATTAGTTTTCTTATTTTCTTGATAATATTATTTCATCTTTCAACCCTGATGTTAATGTCGAATAATATTTATTGATGAAGGTATAACGTGTTTTCGTCTTGTCAATCGAAGTTAAAACCTCAAGGTCGATTTCGTTGGAGGCCAAACAGCTTTTTTCAATTAATTCCACGAATTATTTTTGTCGAGAAATGTTTCCTTTGTCATCTTTCACGCTGTTCTCGGGATTCTCGGGAGAAAGAAGTCTTGTTATTTAGCATTGTACATTGGCCAACAAAACAGCGTACTTTAGTGACTTTTATAATAAATTAATAAGTAGGTACGCAATATCTGTTTTCAAGCATATTATTTTGATCAAAGGACATAATGATAAATTAATTCTGAAATGTATTACATTATGAAAAGATGTAGATAAATCATTTTCTATTTTTTTATGAGAGTATTTATCATATTTGACATAATTACTAGAGTGAATAAATTATAAGGAATATTATGTTCTCGTCCCATCATGTAAGTAACAATATACAAGTAGAAACAAACATTTTTTTCATAATATAGCATTGATATTAAGTTAACAACTGAAATTTATATCGAGTTAAAACAACAATTTTATTATATTATACCAGTGTTCGTGCATAAATACGTTTATAACATATATTTATTTAATTTCCCATATACCAGCGATGGCGAACCTGCGGCACGGCGAAGGCTTTACACTAGGCGATTATTTAAACTTTAAAACCTACCTTCTAATACAAAAAAGGTGAAGACATCATAAGGTTTTAAAATAAACACTGTCGTCAGAATCTTTAGAAATTTAGAATTCGTATCAAAAGTAAAAAATATGCAACACTCACCACACACACACCAGTCTTCAACTATTGTATTTGTTACATAGTACAATACCGAACCGGAAACAATTAGCGCAATTTCATATATTTACCCCAGTCCCGGAATCCCGGGATTCAAAATCCGTTCGGCATTGCAATCCCTAATGAAAATAGCGAGGTTTTTCCCCCAGACCCTTTATCAGTTTCTACGTTCGGAAAAAAAACAACTTTCCCTTTACCCGATTTAATTAAACATCTTGGTATAGTCTGCTAAACGAATTGTATTGTATTCAGATCACACACGTTAAAAATAACCTTACCTTTATTTATCGTTATTTTTATGCGATTTTTAATGCCGTTTCCCCAGTGGGTTGAACGGTGAAATGATAACGTTATAGATATAAGATATAAACTAATAAAAATCCACTTTTGCTGAAATCAAAATAATTTTACGGGAAGTTACGATCCGCCACTGTGGAATAAAAAGCATTTACGTGTAAGAAATTTTATTCCATATTGTCAAATTTATGCGTATCGGGAGTAATGCGGCAATAAAGGTCATTTTCCTTTATTTTATACGGGAAAATATGAAAACCAATATTGATTTGTTCGCCTTATGGACAAGTTAATCTTTACGACATAGGATTTGGGCTGTTATAGTATTCTTTCCCATTTCAGTGATGGCTCGTTTGTGTCATATAACTCCTAACATCACAAATTCTGTCACACTGTCTTATTAGAAAGTTCTTATTTCAAATATTGACACGAGTTTAACTATCCACTGAAGTTAATTTTTTTACAAAACTTTATGGATTTTTTATGCATTTAAAATTCTAATTAATTCTTGTTCTGTATTTTACTATTTCATTTTTTTGCGATCCGAGTTTCGTCCTTTTTCACTCATCATTGGCAAACGTACAATAATTGGCACATAATATAGTTGGGTACTAAATTAACATAATTTATTCTCACGATCTTTTAATATGTCAATTCAATAGACTGCACTCCGACTATATGTTGACAATGGTGTAATATAAATATTATATACATATTTATTTATTACTTAATCAGGCAAAGAGGCGTATCAGTCCAGTAAAAAAATGCAAAAAATGCATTTTATGTTGCATTTGTAAGTTATAAAGCGTATACTCTACCTGACCATATTTTGTGTCAGTTGTACGTTTTACGTTGATGATTGTGTGTACCTACGTGGCAGTGTTGCCATATTTTTCTATGCTGATTATAGTACAAATGCGTAAAAAATATAGTATTTCCAAAAAATATATAGTACAGGAACATTTTTCGTCTTGAATCCTTTAAAATTATAGTATTTTGGTATATTTGGCGTAAAATTATAGTATTTTACATTTTTCGCGAAATCAAAATTATAGTATTGTACTATAATTATAGTACGAATGGAATCACTGGTACGTGGAGATGCAGAAAGCCGATATACGGGTCACAAAACATAATGTGAATTGGAATATACAGAACTTAAATCAATTGGAACAATTATTCATTAATCGATTCTTCCCCGTTCTTATATTAGATACATAAACTAATTATAGGAAAATGTTAGCGTGTCATTAAGAGAAAAAAAACTTTTAAAACTTACAGGTGCCTTTCCTTTGTACTTATAAATTAATTATGTAATTTTTCAACAGAAATTTCAATTATTGGTGTTTACTTATTACCTGCTTGATAAAATATTTTATTTTTAAATTCAAACTATGTATATCGTAGTCTACGTTAAAGTTCCCACCTCCACCCGTCATATATGCACAGCCGTGGATATGCACGGCCGCTTTCCATGACGCTTTAAACGTGTCTGAAAGAAGTGATTTTAAGTGCTCATTCCGTCCCGAGACGGAGTCGCATGGGACTGATGCTGCAACCATGCATCGTAGTGCTTAAAGAAGACAGTTAAGAAAGATTTTTTTTTTGTTTTTTGGACTGGCTCTGCTGTCCGCGGACGTTAAGCGCCCTGTGTACCCTGCACCGGCATGACTTCGAAAAGAGACCCACAGATAGCGCGGCCTATTGACTGGACACCGCAAGCGCTATGTAGACAGATTAGGATTGAACTCTATGTTTAGCGGCGTGACTTACAGCCAGTCTGTATAGTCTGATTAGCTCTGACCCTTTTCATCATACAGGTCCTCTATTTTGAGACTAAGCAACTTACACTATCGAGATTCGTTTCTAATGGTGGTAGGTAAAGTGTGGTATCTAGTTGTCAACTGTGATACCTACCTGAACCGAACTAATCCTTTGGCAAGTTCATCTGGTTATTTGGTCGAGCGATCTTATTTTGTTAATCTGTTTTCGTGTACCGTTTGAATTATTCACTGTTATTGTTAATTAATCTCTGTGAGCTCGGAATAAATACTAAAACCGGAAGTGTTCCTATTTTATATCAAAAACATACTATAACTGGCGACCAAAGTTATAAATAAATAAACTACCCTATAAAACCAATTTACCTACATATTAGGCATATTCTACTGTAAAATGGCAAAAAGTCTTGTGTGACAAGTCTGAAGTAACAAATTGATAATGCTACGGGGAACACTCTGTCTATCTCCTGTCAGTTCAATCTGATTCAATCGTTAACAACATTAGCATTTGAAAATCTCTACGATTTATACGAAATCAAAGGAAACATTTCAATCGCGATTCGACGAAAGGAGATGAATTATTTTCCTGTGAAATGTAAACTTTGTTACATACTTACATCTTTTTGAATTATACTTACGATCTCACTTGAGACGATTTCTATTATCTTTTATCCTCACAATTTGTTAAGTTTCTTGCAATACATACGGACTGTTGCCATCATGGCCCACACAAAGGGGGGTCTGACAGGGCTTTAGCTTAGGGGCCCGGGCTCAGGAAGGGCCCGGCGTGACGAATCGACCAGATGAGTGAGATAAACACACACCACAAATTTGCTCTAATAGTAAAAGAAGTCGCCTGCGGCGCTATTTTGCTTCAATAATTATTAATAACTAGCTGAGCCAGCTGGCTCTCGCCAGTCTGTCTCGCTAGGTCTTGCAGACGGCTGGGCGGTGTTGGATTTTAATATAATTGATAAGTATGCATAGATGGCGCCATAGTTTTCTCTTCGGGATGGGTTTTTTATTCACGTCAGACAGTTTGACATTTCGCTAATAATAGTAGAATGAGGTTGCGGAATCCTTCATCCAGCAGTGGATTGATCCTAGTTGATGATGATGATGATAACGATATGAGTATGTAGATAAATATAATATCACCAATTTTGATAAATACAGCAATTCAAATGACAGAAAGGAGTAGAATATGGGTAGGGAGGCCTTTATCCAGCAGTGGATTGATCCTAGTTGATGATGATGATGATAACGATGAGTATGTAGATAAATATAATATCACCGATTTTGATCAATACAGCAATTCAAATGACAAAGGAATATAATCAGGCATGGGAACCCTTAATCCAGCAGTGGATTGATCTAAGTTGATGATGATGATGATGATAACGATATGAATATGTAGATAAATATAATTTCACCGATTTTTATAAATACAGCAATTCAAAAGACAGAAAGGAGTAGAATCAGGCTAGGGAGGGCTTTATCCAGCACTGGAATGGTTCAGGTCGATGATGATAATGACAATATGAATATGTAGATAAATATAATATCACCGATTTTGATAAATACAGTAATTAAAATGCAGAAAGGTATAGAATCAGGCTAGGGAGGCCTTAATCCAGCAGTGGATTGGTTCAGGTCGATGTTGATAAGGATGATATAAATAGGTATAGTATCACAAATTCGTTTAACTGCTAGTAGTAGAATCAGGTTGCGGAACCCTTCATCCAGCAGTGGATTGATCCTAGTTGATGATGATAACGATACGAATATGTATATAAATATAATATCACCGATTTTGATAAATACAGCAATTCAAATGACAGAACGGAGTAGAATCAGGGTAGGGAGGCCTTTATCCAGCAGTGGATTGGTTCAGGTCGATGATTATGATGACGATATGAATATGAGGATAAATATAATATCACCGATTTTGATAAATACTTATTTAATACATTGTTATTCTTATTAGTTTTAAATCATATCTAATAAACCACATTTTTCAAAATCTACTGATATTTTATGAAATCTACTGAATTTTTTGTCAAAATCTACTGAAATTTTAAATTTTGACTTGGCAACACTGGGTTGATCGCATAGTCAGTGTTGCCATGTCTACTGGAATTTCATTAGATCTACTGAAATTTTTGTCAGGAAAAGAAGAAATTATGATATTTGTGATGAACAAAAGTCACTTTTTACATGATTTTTTAAAAGACACTTGTGAGATTATGTCAATATGCACGCTTTCACCCAACAGAATCGTTGAATTTTATACATTTTTGTCAATCTACTGATATTTTGAAGAAAAAAACAAAAAATCTACTGAACTTTAGAAATTTTAGTTGGCAACACTGGTTGATACCTTTTAATTATTTTTGGGTTATATAATGAGCTAATTAAATGTATATAAGTTTCATTGGTTCAAAAAAAAATTCATTCAACAGCCGTACAAAAAAAAAGTGACATTACATTTTGAAATATTATTCCTTGGTAATGTTAAAACGCCGATTTTTCTTGCGCCCGCGTTTCAATGAAATGATCAGTTTTAATCGGAATTCGTATAAATGTTATTATTTATTTGAATAATTATAGTTATCTATGGGTACTTGCATTGGCGGCTTAATCCGGAATAAACTAGCAGGTCAATTTTGAATATATTATTTTAATTTGCCTTTTCGTTGTATACTGAAAAGACGTATTGCAAATCGACTTTTTATACATTATAGAATAAGTGCTAGAAATTGTTATAGGTAGGTACCTACTTACCCTTCAAAAAATGTCCGTTTTTCATAACGCCAACCCATCGTTAACCGAAATTGCACACAACGCGTTATAATTTTTTGTAAATTAGGTCCACTTTTCTTTCTTTGCTTTTTGAAAAATCATCAATCACACGATTATAAAAATTGTCTATTTTTCCCACATATTTTTTTTCAATACTGAGCATTGCAAGAGCGGTCAGTCTATCTTGGCCCATCGTATTGCGTAGAAAGGTTTTTATTCTTTTGAGAGTGGAAAAACATCTTTCACTTTCAACTGTTGTCATTGGTATGACGCAAATAAATTGGAGAACTTTGATCGACTCGGAAAATGTTTCGTTGAAATTATTGCTGAGTAAAAAATGTAGAAGAGAAACTGCACTATTAGCGCCATGCAAATCATCTCGTTGATAAAACACCAATAATTCATTTTTTAACTTGATTATGTTTATTTCTTCTAACAGTTTTACCAAATTTACTTGACGTGTGGGAAAATTATTTTTAAAATCAGTGTAATTTTCTTTATTGAACAAATCGGATATAATGAGATGATCGTTGGATGCGAATCGTGCTTCCATTTCCATTATAATTGTATCACAGACTTCAATTCCTACTGCGTGCGTACTAACTGCTTCACAAAAATGTTATAAATCACTAAAAACCAAACGTTGTGTGTATATGCAATAACTGCACCAAAAACTCCTTACATATGATTAAAATAACCAAAGGCATTCGTCAAAACCTGTCAACGAATCCGAACCGCATACACAGTTGCGTCTTGAGACCAATTATCTAGTCAGTGTTATCATTCTGTTTCATTTAATTAGGTGAAAAAATCTTTTGTCTCACACTCGGGCATTGCCGATATTACAGTAATTCACGCACCGTTACAAGCTTCGATCTCGTATTTTGTGTTATATCGATCTCTGTCTTATGTATGAGAAACGAGAGAGAAAATTTTATAAAAATATTCAATTTGGGTCAATTTTCAGACTGCCGGCGAACACAATATTTTTGTTCGGGGAATTATCGCCCAAACAAAAAAAAAGCCCAATAGACTGGGTCGACACAATATCGCGCGCCCTATAATTTCAAATCCACCGATTATTATTAATATTATTATATATGACATTGCACATATTATTAATATAATTATGTCGATTGTAAGGTATTTATTTTGGCAGGTCAATGACCGAATGACCTAAGCAAGGAGCCGCCAGTGGGTACTTGTTATAAATGTGAGTTATTATATAGTGCTGTGCATTTTTAAATCATTATGAGACGTGAATAATATCACCTGTCGTTTTTTACATAAACAACAAATGACGGATGGTACCTAGTTTTTAAAAGTGATTTTTTGTGACTGTGTTAAGTTTTATAAAATTGTGCTCACTTCAAATTATAGTCACTCGAATGCATCTGATAAGTAAATATGTGGTGAGTCAATTGAAATACCGTAGTTTAGTATACATAGCGTGATAAATACGCGCAGTGTCAAAAGACTTCCTTCCCGTCAGAGGTGTAGAAACTTAACTTAAACAAAGAACTTAATTCATAAAAATTTTAATAAATCAGTTCTAATATGTTTATCGGTTAATCTTATAATGATTAGTTTGTGAAAATTGATTGTATATATCGGTTAAAACGCATTTTAAATTTAAAGCGGCCATCTTTGTTTAGTTGGTTTGAGTGTGAGCAAACATTGTGAAAAAATAAATTCCCATATTGTCAATAAAGTGACGTTCGTGCCGCAAAGCTTTAGAGAAACATCAATATTATATTGCAAGATAACTTAAATTCGGAAAACCCTTTCTTTCACACTCTATTCGACCGTTTTGAATTAAGAACATTTAATTAGTGTGTTTGACGTTTGAACCCATCGGACATAACAAATAAGGCACACAATCGCTCGCAAAAACGGGCAAAGCTGTAGGATAATAATATATAGGAGATTATAATATTTTCTTGTACAATGCAATTTTTTATTGTGTGCCGATACTCGACAACTCCATAATTCAAATGAATGTAAATGGATGGGAAAAATACAAAGAATCGCTAAAAATATACCTTAATTTTACCGCGTACACCATGGAAAACGCTAATGTAGCGCGTCACACTGCCTTTACCATTAGTGATAGGTAGGGGGGCCCGCAAAACATCCTAGCCTGGGGGCCCGCTTCAGAGTGTGGGGGGCATGGTTGCCATACTTACTACGCCATGTATCCCCGGTTGATGTTGCCAATTCTCGTCGACAAAAATATGCCATACTGAAAGTGATAAACAACTATTGAGCAGGACGTAATACGATATTATTTCCTTTAAAATATACTTACCTAAATCACGGACATATTGTATAAAATAAATTCTGTGGGTATAAAAAGTTTTCCCCAGATTTTTTTTGAATTTTTCTAGCTTCTCTTTCTTCGGACGGCTTTAACCTCATAAAAAATCGTTTAAAACGTCCTGTAACATTTAATACCCACTGCGCATTCGCCATGCCACTGACTTTCTACAACGTTTTTATTAGGTCGTATTTTTATTTGTCCGGTGGTTGTTTATCCAGTACAAATCTTGCAATCGATTTTTAACCAACTTCCCGACTAGCTAGACATTTGAAACTTTTAGAATATATCAGAACACGATGCCAATGCATTCTTTTAATACTTTTAGCTATCTTTAAGTAGAATTGAATTTTCAGTTAATTTTGTTTTGTATGAAAAGTTATTTCGGAAGAAATCCGTAATCCAATCCACTATTATTGGTTGTTAGGGGTCTGGGGTCCTAGCAACTAAATTATTAATCGTGCGTTACTATGGAAATCAGTATGAAATTAATGTCAAAATGACATGTCAGTATTATTTCTATCAATTACAAAATTTTTTGATCGTTTAAGCTAGTCAAGTCAAGTTTATATGATTCAACAAAAAATTTAAAAACGTTGTATATAAAAAGTTCTTTTTATCTTGTAATTATTTAATATTATGTCACGTTGAAGTTTTTTGGAATTATGTGTGCGCTGATATCAGTTAGTTTTGTTGTTGTATTATAATATGTAGTTTATAATATAATATGATATTACATTGTTAAAAGGTACATTGACATTTCACAGCGAGCGTCTTGTAATACGACAGCTTTGATTTGGCGGTAGCGGTAGTGTTATTTATTTTCCAAATAGCTGTATCTCAATATGTAATAATAATAATTGTCGCCAAATATCTGACAGTTCATATCCCGCGATAACTGACTCTCGGAATACGACATCGCATATTTATCACTTTTGTATTGATTTTGGAGTTGTCATAAGTTGGAATAGCCCTGCAAGTGGTTTTTTCAGTGTATGTATGGCGATTTGTTTCGTTTATATAATATTATATTCAATTAAATTCGATATACGTTGTTTAGGAACTTGTAAAACTAAGTGTCTTTAACACACTCTGTAGGGTAGACTTCTCACTCTTATACTATTCTTGTTTTTTCGGAATTCTATTATTTCTTTTGTATATTAATTATTGTTTGTTTGAAAATCATCTAAATTTAATCACTTTGATATGACCTTCACTCAACAGTGAATAATTATTGATTCAATAGATGATGAAAACTTACCTGGATTCCAGGGTAAAATAATATCAAAGCATGTAAACATCGCTCTTTAACGACACGTGCACGAGTACCTCCATACTTATATAATATGTTATTTTTATCGATACAGGTAAACAGAATAATTTATGGAAATAAAAGTTTTCCTAGTACCCACATCCCGCAAGAGAATCTTTCCTTTCGTACATTTCCCGGAATGAAAAAAAAAATTCAACACGAATTTTGAAACGGTATTACCAGCCTAGAAGGTTACGCAGTGAGGAAATTATCCGCGAGAATAATTTTGAATATTTTTATTTCGCCGGAATTTTATCATGTGAGAATTTTTAAATGTTCGCACAGTAGCAAGCAATGCGAAATATTTTCTGCTGTATAACGACGTTTATGCTCAGTGGATGTAGTACGTATTTAAATTGACGATTATTCCTTAGTCTTTCATTTTGAGAAAAATACGCATGTTTTACTATTGTACCTGCGGCTTGGGGTCATCCATATATTAAGTAACGCCCTAAACGCGGGGAGGGTTCTGAAAAACGTGAATATTTATAACGGAGGGCTTACACCCCCCCCCCCCCGTGTAGAAATTATGCAAATAGAAAGGTTGTAAGAAGAGCTAAAAGGGAAAGTTCACGGTTTTGAATGTGAACGGGTTTTTCTTCTTTAATTGCGAGCAGAGAACAAAAAAATAATGAGAACCGGGTAACCCTACTGGGTGTGGTATAACAGGCTAAATATCTCGAGTGTGGAAAATATGCGATAAACTTACACACGTGTTAAAAATATGCTATTTTCAATTGTTAATTATATGCATTTTAGTTTGTCACGTTAATATAACGTCCTTTCAATTTTTGGAAACAGTCGACGCCGTTTTTTTACTTGGGTTTTATGGCAGTCAGGCCATAAACTACTCTGCTTCATAACTTTGGTCCATGGCGGTGGCTTTGACATTTCTATTTATTAATCTGTTCTGTGATTGCGAGTAATTCGGTGGCACCTGCTAATTTTGTTGGCCGCCTTAAAATGAATATGAATATTTTTTCGAAATGCCCCTCATATAGAAATACTCAGGGTCATAAATCGTATGAAACACATAGGTCGCTGAGTGTCCTTAAATATTGCCAATATTGAATGCACGTTTCATTTATACGACATACTTTAATGTAGGTAGGTACATTATAATAACTGTTGTAATTATTGATTACAATAGTTATCACACTCACTCGGTCAAGATATGAAAATTTTTTCTACCACACCCAGAAGGTAACGCATTTTCTATTATTTCTGTGTTCCTTTGATTATATAATATTTTTTGGTTCTTCTATAAAGTTGGTAGGTAAGTAATTAATTGGGATGATAACGTTTCTTATTGTTAGAATAGGTATCTTACTACTTACGTACAAGTATGTTTCAATCTATTCTCGTAATGTATCCAATACAAAAAGATAGAAATGCTTAGTAGGTACTTGAAACGAATGGACAGTTGTTGATAACGGTGATAAAAATGTTAAGACACCCAACTAAGTACCTAATACATTCTTCAGAAACTAAGCCGGTGTTTACTTCACGTAAAATAGAAAAAAATACTCAATATGTTGTCTGTACAAGAATGCTTTCAATCTGAGAGTCGTGTTTACGGACTTAAACCTTTTTGCTCCTTCCCCCCGAACACAAATTTTCTTCCCTGATTTATGTAAGTCTATACAACTATGTAGGTCAGGCCTGGGCAGACGCTGCAGGCCGAGACATACTTAAGTGTCGCGGTCCACTATAGTATGTTAATTGCAGTGTATAAAAAACAAGTATTATCTAGTAAGGATCAAGGAATTGCCACGAAAACAATGCTTGTGCAAACATTAGTGATGCGATGCCCTGTGGGCAAGGAAGCGGAGGTCGCCAAGTCATGTCTTCGAAATGTGATGCTGAATGCTTTGTATTTCTTGAACGGAGCAAAAAATGAACCAATAAATCATCCAAGTGTCTGAAATGCATTCTGCAGTTTTTTTCATATTCTTCGGCGCGTACCAGATAATTTGGATTGTCTGGTGGTTTTAGTTAGCCTCCGTGGAAGACGAACCAGAATAAGTGCGTCGGTGCGCTGCAGCGACCAAATGAATGAGCTTACTGGAGGTGGGGGCAGGCTTCACGCTGCCCTGAGAGAAGTATCTCTTGAGTCTTGATTTCTCAGAAGATAATTACATTGCAAGGTGGTCACGTTCCGCAACCATGAGGGAAACAACAAGAAGAAAATGAAAATGTAAATAACAAGAACAACGCCATGTATAGATTTATAGTAAAATCTTGAAAGTTTATTAATTTTAAATAATTCGATATAATATTTTAATGTGATTCTGGTTTATCGTTGACGACTAAGATTCATGCACGTAAATCAATCGATTCACATGCTTATGCAAATAACTTGCTACCAACTGATTGCTTTATTGAATAATATCAATAATCACTATGACATTATAAGGCAATAATTTATGTGGATTTTAGTGTCTGCGTTAGAATGTTAGCGATTTTCTTTTTATTTAATCCTGAATAATGCAGCAACATACATAGTAGGTACGTATTCAAATAATTGTGATTAGTCTTGAAATTAAAGTACTTATTCCTAATTCACTTTTCCGTCCGCGTTTATTTGTCTGCGATAGTCAATTGTCCATGATGTATAATTTAATTGGCTTGAAATCAAATATTGTCCCATGTATCCGTTGGATAAGTTAAGGTTTTTGGGTTCGAATCCCGGGTCTGGCGAAATTGACATTTTGTTCTTTTCCAATGTCTGTTTCAGAGCATGAATCTATTAGGTTGAGCAACTGGCCAACATCTATCTCTTTCTCGTAAAAAAATATCACGAAACCTCTTTATTTCCTCGCTGGATTATATATAGAGGAAATTGGAAAGAAAATTCTTTTTATAATAAGCATGTTAATACTACAATGAGTAAGTACACAAAAATTAAAAGTGTAATAATTATGTTATTGAATATATATTATAATCTTTTGTACCTCAGAAAGTTACTTGTTAAAAACAAAATTACACCGAATGAGAGTTTATATTATACATTAGTTGAATATTTATGTTTCTGTTGTATTGAAGATTGTTGTATTATTAAAGCATGCGTTTTATTCATCGGTGTTGACCAAAAGATAATTTAAATAAATGATAATTACCTTACATTTCTGATTATTATTGGGTTACATGTAAATTGTACGTAAAATATTTCACCGTGGCACAGTTCGCCGTGAGCTTTCTTATCGGAAAGAAATGACCATATACCTACTATACGGGCTCCAATTATATTAGATTCAATTTTCATAGCCGGTTTTGGCAAAATTCAAGAATGAAAACCTAACCTAACAAATAATCCAGTAAATCGGCTATTTTCAAAATTTGTTTGCTGCTGGCTCCCTGTAAAGTGTAAACCGACGAGAACCGTGTTTTATTTAGACATGAATTTTATGTCAGTAGTATATATTTCCGAAACAACATTTCACGGTGAAGTGTGATACGGCGAATTGCATATGTACAAGTTTCCGGACACGGATTTATTGTCGGTCCACCGGTGGACCGCGATACAAGTCTTGCCCATGCCCGATTATAGGTAGGTAGATATACATCGCATCCGTGGTTCGTGGATTTTCAATTTTCCATCCGTACATTTAACGCTCGGCCGGGTTTCCCTCGATATTAGTTCGTGGATCTCTCCCCCGTAGCGCAGGATCATCCTAGATTGACGGCCTTCGCGTTTTCTCTAAACTCTTATTCCATTTTGCGATCTTCAATAAAAATTCTATTATCCTCTCCATTGTACCCGGTCCCGGGACATTCTCGTCTGTCTTATTGCGTACTTGATTAGACGGAAGAGAATTATTTCATAGTTCCAACAATTCTCATATCACATACTTTTTACAATATATATCTATGTTAACTTAATTTGTACTAGACTAGGACTTTCCTTTGCTTATTGGATTTCTAGGTTAGTTATATGTTATATGTATATATTTAGCAGCGGCGTGCGGTTCATATATGCTGTAGGTGCGGTGCATGCCTAAATTATTCCTAGATATTTATACGATAAAAACATTTACCTACTATGCACCGTGGAAATGAACAAATAGCATCATAATAATACCTACTTATTAGTATTATATAACATATTAATAGAAAAAAAATGAACTATTTATTTCGCTGTGTGGGTTGCTTGCGTTCTCAGTGTATACTAAATATCAATAAAACCTGTCATTCATTATTTTCGAAAATATGCATATATAAGTTTTAATAATATGTTCCTTATCAATCACTGTTTTGATAAATAAAAGCACTTGCGATGAAGAGCATGCCAGATCTTAAAAGTCACCGCACGCCACTGGTAGTTACATGTTTTTTTACTTGGTAGACAGCATGACCCACTAATTGCTGTAATTGTTCATACTTCCAATTCAACATGGTTAACTGTTTATGTAAAATGATGATTGTTGAATAATTACATAAACGGTAATAATCTGAAGGAATAAATTCTTCATTAATTGCAAACAGGTTACCGCATTGCATTCGATGATAATCAATAGGCACTACTATCGTAATTCGCAATTCGTCTAAATATAGTCGGCCGTGAGTATGCAGGTTACTTTTTGGAATAACGTGGTATGTGAAACCCACGTTTAGAGCACTGGACCGCCCCCGAATTTTAGTATAAAGTATTATCACATTAGAAACTATATACTGAATTTCAAGTCGATTGGTCGCTAAGCCAAATGCGTACAGAAACTAATAAGAAAAGCCGCTGATAATTTATATGACAGATATAATATATACATATGGAAATGTAATATTAAGTAAGTACTTATATAAAATACGGCATAGTTAATGTGTGTAATACCAATATCTCATATTATATAGACTGCTAAGCCAAATGCGCGCATGTGTCAATTACAGGAGAGTATTTTTCATATTTCATATTTCTTGCGATCCATCTCATTTTAGCATCCTCCGATGTTTGCATTGCAAGAGTCGAGACAAACAAAATCACTCATTTTCAGTATTTAAAGTGGAGCTGTTTTTGATCAACCGAATGCTTTTAAGTTTAAACTATGGTCGTAGTGATTTTATCATGTTATACATTTATGTTTTGTAACACATCAAAAATATATCTATTATAGAAAACATGGAAAACTATTTGGGTCATGAACCCACAACCATCGCATTACGGACGCTATGTCTGTTAACGATTATGCATTCAACAATACGCAAACCGAGTATTATTTCAAATTTCAACGTACCTTCCGTTTGCTTAAAATATTTAGTTGTATTTTTTTCTTCAGTTATAAATTTATATTGTACGTTCGATTTATAACAATTCCAATAATATAATATATTATTATATCGGTATTGTAAATCCAATATGCTACGTTTTTCCTGACAGCAGCTAAGAAATTCACGTTATTTTCCTCTCAAATATAAGAAAATATTTCTGACAAGTTGCAAGTAACTAGGCACTTAAAATATTAAACTCATACATCAACAATATTATATTTGTCACTGGTGTGTCAATTTTATAATAGTCATTCAAGAGTTTGACAATGAAACATATTGCGAAGAAATATAATATGGATATTGTAACTGGCATCTGCGCTTACTATTTCTAACATTTTACACGTGGATTATCGTCATTTTCGAAGTTTCGAAGAATTCCTGACTCACATTCAAGATCCTTCTGAAAATTGTGTAAGTAGGTGTGTTACTACTCTGAATGACAATAAGCTTTCGCTGAGTGCAGGTGAGTATATAATAATATATTATACACCTTCATTAATTTGATCTTGTTTTCATTAAATGTAATACAATACAGCGCTTGAGTTTCACAGGAATCTGGGCTTTACAAAGTGATTTTTCACCGTTTTAATAAATTCATTTTTCAGTCACGTAAGTAAGTCTATACGGACGCTTTTTTGAATTATTCATAATTATATCTTTTTTAAGAATTTGTACAGATTACAATATTATGTCATAAGAATCTTTTTTTTCAATTAGAACGGTTACACACGGAGGACTAACGTATCCGATTCCGGTATATTGAAGTTAATAACCCTACCAAAACACACCCGGTCTTAATCGGGCATGTCACGGGCCCCTACTTTTGGTTGTGAAGCATCATTTTTTTATGAATGACAATGTCTCAGGAGCAGTTACTCAAGAATATGGTCGCCATGCACTCAAATGTACTTTGACTGAATTTACATGATTTTAAGTTAAGGTACCCATAGGAGAGATGAGCACGTAGAGGCAATATTAAAAAAGTTTATAAGTAACAAATTAAAGCTAATAGAAAACTGCCGAAAATGATATGTGAAGAGATTTTCACGTTGGCAGTATGGCGCCGCAATTTATCTAAATTGCAATAAGTTGGCCTTTGTGGGCAACTAGGTCGGACGGTCCGATGGGCCCAACAGCTCTTCCCTTTCCATACATATTTTAGGACATTCCATACCGGCATACAGTCATACCGGTATGACTTATGCCGAGTTTACATTAGAACAGCTGATCCTTTTACGGTTTATATATACATACTTTGAGTCGTCTACAAACCTCGGCCGTCGAGTAGTTACCTGCCTACCTTACCCATTATATACCTATACCGCTTTCGTATGCAAAATGCTTCGTAGTCGACTATTTACCTACCGGAGTTTTAAAGATTTAGAGTATTTCGAATCTACGCTATGCCTATGCTTTTCAAACTTTTCCATTTTACAGCACCCTTCGTCTAAACAGTTTTTTTCACGGCCCCTTAAATAATATTATTTCCGCAAAAATTTAGTCTTTAAACATATTTATTTATTTATGTTCACACATATGCATATTCTCTGGCATTTCTGTCAGGACTGCAATAAGATGACATGCATTGCATTCGTGTTACTTTTTATACATTGAACCATCATTAGTTAGAGAATTTCTATGTACCATCCCAATTAACACGGTTTACACGGATGACAGGTCGCCATCTTTCAATGCGGCTAATAAACAAAAATATGTTTTTATTTGGCATTTAATTCAACTTCCTTCATTACAACGTTCTGGAATTGCTATCAAGTGTTATAATACAAAAAAGTTCGTATGAATCTCTCTACACTTAAACTATCTGCACCCAAGTTCAGAAAATTGTACGTATGCAGTCGGCCATCATTATAATCATGATCAAATTAATGTCTAAAAAACAGTTAAAAATTCGTAATAAAAACCACCGGAATGCAAGTGAAAGATAAAGGAAAATAGGTATGTAAATAAATGAGAAATACAAGTATAATTTATATAAAATTCTGGTAGTGCTCATAAGTTTCAAGTCCTACGTAAGTATCAAATTAATGTTTTTATTGAATCTAATAAAATTGGAACATTACTGCCTGCAATGCTCCACGAACAACGCGTATTTTTTATCTCAATGCTATAAGGCCATCTCTTTACGGCAAAATGTAATAAATACCCTCTGCACTAACCTCACGTTTAAATTATTACTACCACTCTTCCCTCATATAGATTTTTTTTTACAAGCTTTATCATTTTCACCGCATTCCCAAGCTCACGCATTAGGTAGGAGGTATCAGTATCTAATAAAACAAGATAGGGTGTTATGTGTTAAAACAAAACTATTTACTTGTAGTTTCAAGAACTTTCCTTTCAGTGGAAACTTTCTCGTCTTTTCTTTCCTGATGTAATGCATTATCCTGGAGGCTTTCGGGGAACCACTTAATTTTCCTCCCACAGTATGTGTACCTACCAACATGTTGTTATGTGTACTTACTTGGGGGATATTTTTGTTATTTTGCTTGTAAGTTATGGCTTTGACAACTATGAAAATGTTTCACAAGTCTCTCAGGGTCTTGTATGTACATTATTATCTCGTACGTTATTCCGCGAATATGTTACGAAAAGTTTATGGTCGATATATTTTGTATTGATTACTCTGGAGCATACGTGTCCAAACTTTTAGCTTCCCTGGGCCTCATTATGTGTCTTGGGCCGCAGACAAAATAAATAAATATGTTTAATTATAATATGTAATTTTGTAATTTTCATTTATTATAAAATTTTAATAAAACACATAAATATAGAACTGGGAGGGGGGGATGTTCAACTTTTTTTGTGAAATTCATAAAAATCGCTAAAAACAACATACCTAATCTTACTAATTTATTTAAATTTTTTATAGTCATCGATTTTGTAGGTCACATTTCTAGCTTTTTAAGGTCACATTCAGGGCTCGAAATGGAACGGAGCCCACCGGAGCGTTGTTCCGGTTCGTGAAATCCCAAAAAATATCGCTCCGTTAGACCATTTAAACATACTAAGTTTTATAAAATATACATAAAATTCTATAACCATGTTAATATTTTCCATTTCGAACGCTACAAATTCGACCAACGGGTTGAATAAGCCTACTCGAGAATATAGTGGAAATTGCATACAAAACATATCCATTTCCTACCTCAGATATTGTTTCTATCTTAGTTTTCCACTGTGCAGGTCCCTCCGACGTAGACCAGCACTCTGACAAAACTATTCAAAGATACGCTTATTCCAAATCTGCAAATATTGCTATCGAATTAAATGTAGTTTGGACAGTCCACTCGTCTTGTACAATTACACGTTTTTAAAACAATATTCTTCAAGATCACACGTCGCTACTTTCGATGAGACAGTAATAGTGTTCTCCAAATATGGATACACTTGCTTGTTTGTCATTATATTTACAGTTTTCTATTTGCGACGGAAGACAAAAAACATTGTTAATTGCATTAAAAAAAATGTATGTAGGTATACAAATTTAATGTAAGTCAACAGTTTTATATAATGTTTATTTGGTTACGTGCTGATATACTTACCGTAGTTTGGACTATAACATTGGACGAGGTATTGAGTTCTATGGTCATGTGACTTGGCAGCTTGGACCGATCAAATCAAGAATACAGGAGGCAAGATCTTCTTTTTCTCTCTCAGCTTTTAGGACAATGATGATTGTAGAATGCTCGTGAAGACCAGAATAGGAACAGCTCATCAAGACCACGATTCTCAGTAATGCGGCAACGTCTAAGAAAAAGTGTTTATTAAATAAAAAAATGTTTACAATACTGGACTGCGTAATATTAATATCCCGCCTTTTACGCGCGTTACGGAAGGCCAGTTTTGTGCCTAATAATAATTCATCAAAAACAACGGATATAAGAGAGCTTTTTCAGCGCTATTAATCAACGCACTGTCACTATTCGAAGCTTTCCGCGTATATTTTTCGAACGTTTTTTAAAAGCGTTCGGAAATTTAGTGTTCGCCGTTGTAAGCACTTCACGTGGGCATCGATCACTCTTTCATCTTCTGCTCCTGCTTGTAGCATTGATATTATGTATTTACACTTTGAATTATGCTTACGAATAACACTTCCGATTGAAAAATAACGATATATTTTCTTTCTCTTTTAAAGAATCTCTTAAAGACTTTTATATCTCTAGGTCTAGGATATATCGCAAAAACACTTTGTTTTTAACAACTAGGCATTTAAATAGTCGCTGACCTTTTGCTAGCATATTCTGCCTATTTTGTTTACGAATCGACCCGTAAATAGATTTTAATAAATTACCTTAGTCAAAATATTTAATTAAAACATGATAAATCGATCAGGGCTGCAAACTTGCAAAGATAATAAATACCGTTAAACGAATTAATTTTTCTCAGTCGTTACACCATTAATCAGGATCGTAGTTTTCATGAATAGTTCATATTCTGCACACGATTTTCCCCCAGTTCCGACTAAGCTCATTGATTACATTTCGTCGTGGCACAGTTCACCGGAAGAGGTGGTTGTTTAACATTGATATAATATTATATATAATTAATTTCTTAAATCTTCATCATGTGTGGTAGGTACTACAATCTTTGGCGGGTCTTAGCCTCCTTTAAAAACCTCCATCCTGGACGATCCAACACAGATACTCTCTAGTTGTTTTGACCGAGCATTCTTAAATATTCTGTGGCGGAGTCCAGTCATCTCTTGCCCGCGGTGGTTGCATACATAGCCCTCCTTGCTGGTATTTCATCTGGTATTCTATGCATGTGGCCGATCTAGCTCAGTTTCTGCATTTTCATACGCCACGTGATTTTTTCATCCACATAAAGTGCACCTACAGCTCCTCATTATACCTTGACCTCGATATCAAATGTCTGATAATAACGCTATCATTATTTTCAGATATTTGGTAAGTACGACTGGATACTTACGAGCACATACCAGAATTTTATATCAATTATACAAAATGATTATATTTCTGATTTAGTTACCAAATTATTTTCTTCTGGTCTTTCGTTTGTGTTCCGGTAGTTTTTATTGCGTGTATTAGTTAGACATACATTTGATCTCAATTATATACGGCCATCTATTTTCGATATAACATCTCAGGTCAGCTGCATACATACAAATTTCTGGACACTGAGCTCATTGGGTGAAAGTTTTTGATTTTATTTCAGCGGCGTAAGGGTTTATCTTTTATCATCAGCTGTTCAAGGGTGGATTTATTTATACACCTCACCGTTGATACAAAAGTAGTGAAAAATATTTAATATATGGCAGGATGCCATTGACTTGCAGCTGATGAACAACTGGGTGAAAACAGCAGAGGACCGAGTATCGTGTATGTAGATTGGGGCTGTAGTGCCATTAAAGAAGAAGACGTAGAATATGGAACAATATACCGTTAAATAGTAGCAATGACTGCTAATCTATTTGTCCAAAAGGTATATTATATTTATCGGAAAGTTATGTTATACCACTAATAATAGTAACACATTAACGACTTTGTTGATCCAGATTTTACGGCGTCTTTATACTTTACTATTCATTCGTATATTTATGTGCGTAGGAAATATTGTTAGTAATATCGAATTAATAGCACAGCACTGATTTTCGCCATAGGCCCAACATTAATGTATATTTTATGTCATTATCAGTATTTTTATATCGTAATTTTATTTTTCCATCAGATATTACCACCTTTATACGATCTATAATGATAGGTACATACCTACTAAGATTATAAGTCAGCGTTTCTCAATTTAATATAGTACAAACTATAAACATCTTATAGTTTGTAAAACATTAGGTACGTGGGCTCCTTAAATATAATTAGTGTAGTACACAAAAAACACTTGGTTCAAAGTCAAATACGTATTTATACCTCCTTCAATGTTCACACCCAAATTATTAAGGTGACGCATCAGTGAAACGCCAAATAATTTTCAACTGTACGCGCGACGAAATTTTGGACTCGCTGCCATTCACTGAGAGAATGTTGACCCGGGAACACGTCACTTTGCTGCGTGATGGCGACGGGTCAATTAATTCTAAAATCGTGTAAAGATGACTAAAAACGTTACCCATTTACTTTTAAAAGAAAACATGTCAATGAATATATTATTATTGTTACTAATAGAACAATAAACAGAACATAAAATGGACGTATGTTGGATTTATATGACAATTAATATTTCGTTTGACAGGCGTCATTTTCACCCGCCACCCGCAATCCGCGCATCGCCTAGCGACGATCTTTTTAGACCGTGCCTCAACTAATGGGCTCAAGAGAAGGAGATTGAAATATAATCTAGTATCAAAAGGACATCGGCGTCGTTAGGACGTTAATTTAAATCGATATTTTCGCAAAAATCACTAATCATCGGAGATTTTATTTAAAAAAAAAAAAAAATATTATTGGTATTGTCGGCCGTCTTACACATTATTATTTGATAAACAACTGCACGTGTCCGCCGATTAGAAAACAGGGCTGTCAAAATATTATATGGATTAATATTTTTTAAATGTTAATTTCGTCATAGTTTTTAATCAAACCTGTAAGTACATACTGATAACTTGGGTGGATATCGTAGCAAACATACTATTGATATATCTACGGGTATATTATTATTATTACCTAATTCAAATTGAGCATAGGTTGATACTCAAATACTATTATAGTATGTTTATGATTTCGAGAAAATAATACGATGGTATATAATCCATATCAATTATTTGAAAACATTACATTTGCATGTAGGTACATGTATAATATAGTGAAAAGGTCAGATACCTGTTTAATTTGCAAGATAACATCAAAATTTGTAAATACTTACCTAAATGAAGAATGACATTCATGAGTGAGCACGGCTCAAAGCTAGGAAAATGTGTTTTTTTCAATTTGAAAATATTTTAATTGTGTATTATTTTATTACTGATTCCTAATACATTATATAACTAATAGAACATACTGTTTTTTCTATGAATAAAAATACTGGAAGGAACATATTGTGTCACGGCAATCAAGAAAGACCGGAAAATATGGCCAACAAATGCATGATACACAAACATAAAATACACAAAATTACCTATTTAAGTTTACCGCACACGTGCACACCACGCGATATTTGTTTACGCAAAGTCGTCGCTTTCCAAAATGGCGAATTTGGTTGCCAGTTTTTATGGCAATGAATCAGTATGTTCCTTCCTGTCTTTTTTTATTCGTAGGTTTGTTTACTATGTACATCAAGAAATTTCCACTTATAAAATCGGAAATGAGTTTTGGAATATAATGCAACTAAAACTGGAAAAATTCTATCATGGGTGTTTACTTCTTGAATTAGTTGACCCCAGAAACAACAGGTCCATTCCACTACGTGAACCACAGTGGATATTATGCCGGGTCCACATTGGCAACATGTCGCCGGCAACCTCGTTAAATTTTACGATAAGTATGATAATTATCGTAAAATTTCTTAAGCCATTATGATAATTATCGTAAAATTTATCGAGGTTGTCGCGCGACATGTTGCCAGTGTGGACCCGGCATTAGATGCACAAAACTTGAATAAAATATATTATAAATAAAATTTAGTACAATATAATTAATTGCGTCGACAGCCCTGGCGTCGCCCGCCAGTCGGATGGACTAGTAAATAAATGATGTGTCTAGTGACTGTATGTTAATAATTATTTTTAGGCACTCATGATATAAATTATTTCGCCCATTGGCTTTACATACAATAATGCTTCTTCCTACCATTTGTTTCACTAGTATAAAAGTGAAGTTGCGCAGCCAATAAAAAGTCACTTTCTTTTTATAATAGGCAGACACTAAATTCTACGTTTTAAAAAATATGCATTAGAATTAAACAATGTAGGTCCTAAATATTACAAATAAACGCTATTCATTAGTAATGTTTTTTGGATAGCACATGAAATAAAAATGTAGATAGATATGTATGTCAACATCCTTCGTATATTTAGTTCTCGGACAATTTCAGGTTAAAAAGTTATTAATATATTACTAAGTTTATATCGTGGCTAACATATAATCAAAAAAGTTATCATATCAATCATATCAGTTGCAATACTTCACACCAAAGAACTGATAAACATATTGAATTTATTAACATTTATTAGAAAGTACTATTTTTTGGTCACCCCATAGCTTCACTTCACAAGCTTCACTTGGAGGGATTTTATTGAGACAAACATTGGCGGCAACCTTTCTATATTAACTAGTAGACCAGTTATTATGGACCACATTTAAAAAAAATCATATTTTCAATTCTCAAGGCCGATTCTGTAGAGCTTCCCCTTGAAAGGTGTCATGATAAATTTGTACGTTTAATTGATTTCAAACTTAGTATTCCAGTTGAATCTATTGTCTCCAGTAATTTGTTAGATATAATTACTGTTCTATCCACGCAGAAGTCAAATAGGTACCTGATCTTTTGATTATATTTAAAACTGTAAAATTCAATCTTTGACTGTTCCGAACTCTACAGTACGCCCACGGTGGCCGCGCGGCATAAGCGTTGGACTATAAAGCCGTGGGTCCCAGGTTCGAATCCTGGGTCTGGCAAGTACACATATTGTTTTTCAATTTATGTATGTCAGGGTATGGACCTAATAGATTGAGGAAGTGGCTGACATCCATTTCTCGTAAAAAACAAAATCTGTCAATACAAACCTCCACTCTGTGGAGGCCCATATGATCCTATCAGGATCGGACATGGTCAAAAAAAAATAATTCAAAAACACACCATTTATTCCATGATTTTATGACACCCAATAAAAGTTACAACCGTTTATAAATTTGAAATTGTTCTCTAGTAATGTTGCTTGTGTTGACTTATTCCTACGCTAAAGCGCCGGCTAGACGCTCATGCTTTACCGCAAGCTTACCTGCGCAAACCGGTTTGTATCGGGAAGCCCGTGTGTATGGACGGGAAAACCGTAGCTCGCGCAAACCGAAGTGTTCCGTATGTTTTGCAAAAATTATACCGCGCAGACAAGTCGCTACCGTCTAGCCGGCACTTTAACAGGTACGAGCAGGTCGTAGCACGATATATTATATCAATATTGTGCACACAGGAAGGGTAACTGGACCCCCCCCCCAATATACTATGTAACATCACCATTTTTTTACACTAGGTATATTAAGGCACTACTAATTCCCCTACAAAGTTTTATGCTATGATTTTTTTAAAACAGCGTATTTTATTACCACATTTTTATAAGCTCGTATTCTTGTTTGTGCAGTACTAATTTTTTCTTGTGTGTCCAGTACATTTTTTTTCTTGTTTGTTCAAGATTTGTATTGGACGATTGAAGATTTTTAACTAACTTCCTGACTAGCTAGACTTTTGAAACTTTTAGAATATAACAGAACACGACGATAATCCATTCTTTTAATACTTTTAGCCATTTTTAACCAGAATTGAATTCATTTTCAGTTAATTCTGTTTTGTATGGAAAGTTATTATTGTTGGTTGCTAAGGGGGTCATAGCAACTAAATTATTAATATATACGTGCGTTACTATGGAAATCAATATGAAATGTCAAAATGACATTTCAGTATTCTATATGTATTCAGTATTTCCTATCAAGTACAATAAAAAGTTTTTATTAATACATAGAATTGTCAAGTTTATATGACTCAACAGAAAATTTAAAAACGTGGTAAGTACATTAAAAGTTCTTTTTATCTTAATCTAATATTAATTATTATTATTTTATCTGACTATACCCCGTATCGATGTTCTGTGTTTGCTTTCTTTTATACATAATTTATTTAAATAAAATAATATACCTAAGTATAAAAGTATATCAGAAAAATATTTTGCCTTTGGTTATTCGCAAACAACCGACAAGAAATATAATCCCGATAAATCAAAGTTATTCCGTTTCCTATCGCCATTCGGAGACCTCCGACCTTCCTCTTCAGCCACGTATCTTTCGTTTTCGGGTCGTTTCGCGCCTTTTGGTTCTATTTTAGCGGCTTCCACGCCTTGGTCTGCGGTCTGGACTTGTTCCACAAGAAATTAATTTATCAGGCAAATGCATATTTAACTTTGCCATGTAAATTAAAGCAGATTTCAATATTAAATGTCTGCGGTATATTCCAGGCGTAGAAAAGCAGAAAGTTTTAGTTTTTTTTTTACGAGACTTATACGTTGTTGGATAAAGGCTTGATGGTATTACTTTCGCTCTTCCAATTAACCACACATTCGTCAAAGTTAATCCGTTATTCTTTATTTACTTATTATTTTTAATATGTATATACATTATATGTACCTAATATTGAAGTACAATAACAATGGCCGTATCAATATCCATTGCAAGAAACCTTGTTCTACTGCCTCCACAGAGTGGAGGTGTTTGTATTCTCAGATATCTGTTTTTACGAGAAATGGATATCAGCCACTTGATCAACCTATTAGCTCCATACTCTGGCTTTACACTAATTGAAAAACAATAATTATTATGTTTATTTGCCAAACCTGTGACTCGAACCTGGGACGACCCACGTCGCTATAGGCTGACGCTTTATCCGCGTGGCCATCACTGTTGTAATTATACGGCAGTGTTACCAAGTCTATTGATTCATTTGTAGTTTACAACACAATTTTGTGCATTGAATATCAATTTGCTAGGGTTGCATTGAGATAAATACGACTCGCTAGCCTAAAACAAGCTTTTTTCTACAATAACCCAATCGCTATTTAGATTATCATCAGATAAAATCTATCCACTGCTGGATGTAGGCTTCTCCACTCCTATTCCACTTCTCACGGTCCTGTGCGTTGCGTTGTCACGTACTTCCGCAGAACTTAACCATTTCGTCGATCCAGCTGCCTCTAGGTCTACCTTGCGGACGTTTTTTACATCTTGGGTACCACTGGATGACTAGAATTGTCCACCGATTGTCCCTTCTTCGAGCTATATGTCCAGTCCAGAACAAAGTTTTCCAATATTTTTTCGCTCACTGCCACCTCTCCAGAGATAATATATATTTTCAGTGCCCCTCTTCCTATCAAATTTTTCTATAAAACGCATCCCCTAATCCTAATGATAAAATTGCACGTGTATTTTTTTTAATTTCAAAAACTAGTTTAGAAACAAAATGTCATAGAATGCAACCACCTATTACATTTTATAATGAATCGATTGCCTCAAAGAAAATTGCCACTGTCTTGTCTTACACACCCATTGAAAATAGGATAAAATAAATTATATTTATATGAACTATTTTACTCGAAATGGTCCATACTAAGTTATAAAATATTTACTATTCCTACCGAAACATCCAGTGTATGAGTGTGGACGATCGTGTCAAGTAATTTATCTTGTCTCGAAGCTTTTTTAGTCCGAGTACTTTTTCGACTCCTCCAAATTGTTTTAGATGGTAGTTTTTATTGGGCTGTGCAGTACATTTTTCCTGGGTTTTATATTTATTATCCGGTGACCCGCGTCGCTTTTTGACATACGTTTCGCAGGAAAAACGCTCGGGGAGGCGAGCTTGTACGTGAAACGTTGATACATCGCTACTTAAAGCAAAGCGAATTGCTCCGCGTGGCTGCTACTGTGGCGAAACAATGAAAGCGTAATGTGAAAGCTTTTTCGTCGATTTTGTTCATCGCATTTGAAATAAATCGCTCGAGAAATCATAACGGTCGGCCTTCGCTATGATAGAAACGACATTTCATTTACGTCATCAGCTGTTCTTTCTTTCTATCGATTTTCTTATACTGCAGGTCACAGAATTTGTTTAACATAATTTAATTTTAAATAGCTAAGGATAAAATACTACTCTCGCACATACCTACCTAAGTGTGATATAAACCCTTCCGTTATTTTGCTATGTTACTCAAGAGAGTGAAACTGTTCATGACACTGAGAAAAATAAATATTTTACACCAGTTGATTCTTCTTTTTATGAAATACAACGTAACGTAGGTAATCAAAGAACTCGTAGATACATCCTAGCTAGATATTAATTTTATTATTACCAGTGTGTAAAAATTCGTTTAATATGTTTGAATTTATCTTTTTATAAATTTAATTAACAACATTATTGAATATATTGGGAACACCGCAGAAATATATATATATTAGAAAATGTGCAGACTAAGCTTTACCCCACGATGGCCGCGCAGCTTCATTGTCGGCCTAGAGCGTCGTCCCACGTTCGAATCCTGGCTCTGGCGAGTACACATATTGTTTTTCAATTTGCGTATGAGTCAGAGTATGGACCTATAGCTTGAGCAAATGGCTAACATCCATCTCTCGTAAAAACAAAATCTGTTAATACAAACCTCCACTTTGTAGGGGTACATTTATGATCCTATTAGGATTGGATATGATCGGAGAAAAAATAAATTTAGAAATATCTTGACGTCGACTCGGAATAAAGGTATGTACATTTCCACTATTATTAGATAGGCACCTTGATTCAATCAACAAAATCCGGTAGCCAATATTAACGAAGTTTGAGGACCACTTCAGTTGCATAAATATTAATTAATTTTGTCGTAATTACGTAGGGTTCAGGTGGCTAAATTGGTAAAGCGCATTGGCCGGAACCCAACTTATCCTATCCAGATTTTTTCTAATAAGTTTGTATGTTTTGGGGTGTTCCAAAATATCTATATTTTTTTTAAATAAAAAATTACTAGCAAGTGCAAAGACGTCAAATCTAACATTTGGATAAATCCGTGCGCCATCTATGAAATCAAAGTTATTAATATTATTAAGTAGGTAACTACGTTAATTTTAATTACAAAAGATGGTCGCTATTTTTGACGGAATTTAGAACATTTCAGATGCGTAATTATTAGAAAATATCTAGGTACCTACTACTCACCCGGGAAGTGAAAAATGGGCGTTCGGTTTTTTAAATATGAACTGAGGCTTTTCCAAGATATGTATTTTCAATAAAGAATGAATTTCTTAGGATTCCTCACATTACTTATAATATATTTTTCTATCAGTCTATTTTACTCATGTATACGTATCTGCTTCTTTTGATATATTATCATATTTTATATGTAGGTATGCCTTATCTCATTCTGTTTCTATAATTTCCTTATTTTTCTTTGTATATTTACATATCATATATTGAAAACGTATTAAATTTATACACAGATATTATGCTTTGTTATTGGAAAAAAATATTGAACGATAACGTATTTTGATTCTACTATATTATATTTCGTGGAATACATACGATCGATTAATAATAAATCGACGTTAGAAATAATAATTGTACCCACATCAGAATAGAATCGGCTAAATGGCGCCTGATTACTTTTGCAAAATTGAAAAGTGTTTCATAACAACGTGTTACGCTTGACCTTTTCGCCGCTTTGTCCCGGTTACAAGAGATTCGCGATTTTAATTTTCCCAAATTGGAAAACAATGTTTTCAACAATATTAATTATTTAATTAATTAATGAGTCCGGCGCGACGGAATTTCCTCTGTCGGAGCTTTTCTCACAACGTGGACGTCGTTATATACATATATTGTTAGAATTTTATTAGTTTATTACCATCAGCGAGCAGCGCCGGGGCGCGTGGTAATTCGAAGTAATGTTCATAATATTTTATCGTATAAAACAAAGCTTAGTTAGACGTGAACTTTTCATATGGGTTTAACGTTATAAATCCAAGACTTATGATACTTTTTTTCATGTTAAAATAAATCGCCGAGACTGAACGCTGTGCGCCAAAAAGGAGTGATTTTATATTTAATGCAGATATATTAATATAGCACAAGTGAAGCAAAGCAAGATAATATATTGGTCACATTATTTTGAGAAATGCAAACAGTTTACTCTAAGAGTTAACAATTGGTTCAAGAATTAAGTTGTCGGGCACATATTTTCGCAATGGAACTCTCATACTTTTTAGATAATGGAATCAATCTCCGTACAATTTTACGAATAACTACGTATTTATCTTATGTTCGAGGAAATACTAAATATTAGTTAATAATAAGCAAAGAAAATTGCGCCGTAGGCTGCTTTTTTCATTGTTTGAAACCGGAACGATTAAGAAAATATTACATAATAATTTTCACGATTTGAAGAGAAATAAAATTAAATCACTGCTCTCTTAAAAGGGCAACGTGCATAAATGACATCACATAGGTGGTTAGATGTAAATTGTGCGTAAAACATTTCACCGTGGCACAGTACGCCGTGAGCTTTATTATTTTAACGTTAATTCAATTTTCATAGCTGATTTTGACAAAATTCATGAATTCAAGAATAAACAATCTTGATTAATGAACACTAACCTAACCTAACCTAATAAATAATCCAGTATATCGGCTATTTTCAAAATTTGTTTGCTGCTGGCTTCCTGTGAAATGTAAACCGACAAAACCCGTGTTTTACGTAGACATGAATTTTATGTCAGTAGTCAGTACTATACGACCCAAGAGGTTGGACGGTCTTTAATATACGGCCATGTATATCCGATACAGCATTTCACGGTGAAGTGTGATACGGCAAACTGCATACGTGCAAGTTTCCGGACACACGCATGGGTGTATGTATTAACCCTCTCCCCCACCCTTGTCCATTTCGATGCCAAAATAATATTTTTACTTTTAATAAGTATTTTATTTTCAGAAATAAAAAATAATTTGATAGCTTTACCCCATACCCACCAATGATCAAATGATATCACCCCCAGGGCGTGACGTATCATATATCGACGACCCTCCAAGCAATAATGTTCACGGAAATCATACGTTGTTCACAAATTTCACTGCAAATTACACCATCTAATAGGCGAGCGGGCAGAATGAATTTTCTTGGTAGTGAATGAAGAAAATTCCCCTGAAACGCATTAATGTTTAGTGACTCTCGTTGTTGAGGGACCGAGATCGAGACCTCTGTGTTTGGGGATGACCAGGAGGAGAGATGAGAAGTCAAGATTTGGTGTTTCTCCGATGGATGGAGGAGCGAGTTTTATTTGCACTGTAAACAGTCGGTACAAGAGTATGTTACAATAATTATGATATGATACTGTTCCGAGGTCCGAGCTGTGCGGAGCGGGTTTGGGTCGAAATCCCGAAGGCCGGAATCCCGAATGCTGAAATCCCGAATGGCCGAAATCCCGAATGCTGAAATCCCGAAGAAATAAAAAAATACAAACAGTAATAATTGCGCAATCCATGTATCGTGAATTGCGCAAATTTTACAACAGAGACGAAAAATGGGTTTTGTCTCTCTTGTAAAATTTGCGCAATTCAAGATAAGTGTTAAGACTGTTAATATTAAGGATAAGTTATTACTGTTTGTGTTTTTTTTTATTTTTCGGGATTTCGGCCTTCGGGGTTCCGGCCATTCGGGATTTCGGCCATTCGAGATTTCAGCATTAGGGCTTTCGGCATTCGGGATTTAGGCTTTCGGGATTTCGGCCATTCGGGATTTCAGCATTCGTGTTTTCGGCCTTCGGGATTTCGTCCGGCACCCGTGCGGAGCGACTTACACGAAGCTTACTGATCGGACCGAGATTAAGATTGATAGATTCTAATAGGTATTTAGACTGACTGATTCAACAGTCACCCGCTAATTATGTAGATGTATATTCGGTAAATTGATAAAGTCATTATTGATGAAGTTTGCAATTGAGAAATCGGCTGGCCCCTGCATTATTGCACTTCGAACGTTTCGATCCCATCGAATAATGTCACGCGTATAGAATATGCTGACAGTAGATGCGACGATTGTGCGATAGTTTAAATGACTTGCCAATTCTTACACTGTCGAAATAATGCAGACAAGGCCCGAAGTCTTTGACCGCTACAAATGAATGATATTTATGATTTGATAATAGTGTGGGTAGGTTTCTATATGTTCAATATCTACTTTTTATGAACTATGAAGTCGTGTTGTTCTTGCTCTAATACTTTTAACTGTTGTAAACGTGTAAACTTTGCGCGGTCTTTCGATATATTTGAACGTACCACACATTGCTCCAGAATTTTGCCAAATGACTTATGTTTACACTATTCCCGAATGGAATCGGAATAGGTCTCCCATTAAAATTCTTGGCACGCCGCGGCCACTAAAACTCATAATGTTGCCGAACGGTTATTGTCTGGTTGCTTTCAATGTATCCCCCGTGCGACTTTATCGCTTATTACATTCGGCGATTAAACTTCGAAAACCTATGATTAACTTGACGTATATGTCGCTGATGTGCCGTAAACTTCTCAGGAAATGATCGAACTTACATTGATGTGATGGCACAAACGAGATTGGCATTTAAATTATAGCAAGGCGCTGCCATTTACACTCTCTTAGTTTATAGTCAACTTTGACTGATTCATTTAATTTATTTGACTGGTAATTTTCGTGTATCGTATCAAACAGTATTATAAGATTGTAAGTATTATATTATAAGTAGTATGTTAAAATATTAAAACATACTAGTATGCCACGAGCATTGGCGTACTATTAAATTAGCATAGTGTGAAAATTAAAATGACATAAAAAAAATTTAATCCGCCAGAATCATCTCAGAAAAGTTATATTGTTTTCTAATGATGACTATCTAATGTAACGGCTCGAAATGGACCGGAGCGCACCGGAGCGCCGTTCCTGTTCCTGAAATCGGTAAAATTATCGCTCCGTCTCGTGGAAAAAATAATTTGACCGTCTGAGCTGGATAGGCCATGTAATAGAAAATCTAGCATACTTATTTTTATGAAATACACAAAAAATTGATAACTATGTCTTCTAACTATGCTAACTATGTATTGTTCTTCAGAAAACCAACGTGCGCTCCGGTTCGTAAACTTTTCCATTTCGAGCGCTGTAAGGGCTAATTTGCAAATTGTTTTCGTTTGACTGTAATTTTTTTCGTCATCTTAAAAAAATACATATTTTATGCACTTGAAACTGAACTCTTCCTACGTTGCAATAAGGTCAATTCTTATAGATTTCTCCAGCGCATCTATTCTGTACACCTGGCGGCTATCGACGGTAATTTCTCATATTTATGTATTGAGGCGGTTAATTGTTAGTCCTACAAACTTATCTGAAGAACGGTCAAAAATGGAATTACGAACTACCATATGGACGCCATTTTGAAAACGTCATTCGAATGTCAGATTTTGTCCAGTTGCGAGTCTTGATTGGGTAGTTCTCGACTGTGGCTCCCCCATCGATTCTTCAGATAAGTTTGTGGGTCTGTACAATCGTTTGAACCATAGAGGTATGAACTGTCAAAAAGTGCTATATTTTAACAGCGCCTCTCTTGGCATTGTTAACTTTTAGAGCGAGATATACCGTTTTGACAGTTTAGACGGCTAACTTATTGTAACAATTATAATAGCTCACTGCATAAATATGATAAACTACCATATGTGTAGAATAGATGCGCAGATGTCTATAACCTTTTCTGGAAAAAGTATCCATTTTTGTCTTCGTAAAAATATATTGTATGGAATGGCGTATGTTGTAGGTATAGTATGTATCCAATGGTCGCGAGCGATTGGGAAGTGTGGCACTGGATGTCATTCTATTTCGTCTACAATCATGTTATCAAAATAATATTTTCTTTTCCTTTTCACAAATTTGTTCTACCTACTCGTATGCAAGCAAAAGTCACATTCGGCGCAATTTTCTGGGGTTTTCGGGATTGTCTAAAAAAATGTAGTTTGGACAGTCCATGTTATATAATTTTTCTCGCTTTAATCAAAACAACGGTCCACAAAACTACGCTTTGCTACTTCGGATGATTAGATTAGATTATGTCTTTACTTATTACTGATAATGAAGTATAATGTGGCTCGAAGATTTCCATTGCAAATTAAATAAGTTTTAATTGAAATAACTCACATGGGTGAATCTTCTTCCGGCGAGGCTTTGTTTCTGGCGTCTGCGAAAACTTTTCACATACTTGATCGCTTGATTTGTATTTTGAATTTTGCGAGCTTGCATGAATATTTCACAAAGGCCATCATCACATCTTGGACATACAACAGAAACAGGTCAAGTACGTACGCCCTTAATATTTATTTGCTTTTTGGGAGGCGCGGACCAGTGCAAGGGGAGGCGCGAAAAATTGAACAATGTAACTACTACAGTATCTGTTTGTCGATGAACAAGATATGAATTTGGAATGACTACTTAGGTACTATTGAAAAGGAAAAATTGATAGAATTGTCATGCGATACTTCATCGAAACAAACAGTTAGTAGCACTCTCCTCAATAACACCTAGATTTGATAAAATTTGTCCAAATGAACAAGGACAGCCATCGCATTAAAAACAAATTATTTTTAAAATCAATATAATATTATACTTATAATGCCTACACCCTTATTATTCTGTAAATATTTTTTTCTTTCTTCATTTTTTTGGATTAATAATTTTATCATTTAAAACGTGTCTTATGTTATTTTATGAAATTGGATGGTGGCGAGGCGCCAAGATTAGATTTTTTTTGAAGGAGGGGTGTAGTAATATAAAGCTTGGAAACCACTGGCTTAATGAATGCCTATCCAAACTGAGACCATTCCTCTCAGTCCTGTGAATTACATTGCCACTTACTACGTGCGCAGAAATTAACTTTTTTTTTTACTTCCTTTCTTCCATAATATGTCTCAGATGCTCTCCATTTATAGGAATTTCTTTATCATTCCAATCAAACTGCCTGAATCTTCAAGAGTAGCTTTAAATAGTTTGAGTGAGATTGTATCACCTTGTCGGGTGCCTTTGCTAATATGAAATCTGCGCGAAGTCTTATGCAAATTGATGAAGAATTTTCATAAAATATGGTCTTTATAATGATTGATTCAATTTTATTGTCGCTATTTTACGATAATTATTAAATCTAGCCATTGTAATTTGTGTCCAAGTTCTGAAGCCAAATACACAATGAAATAATAAGTAATATCCAGCATCATGATTCGCCATAGCATTAGAGGTGGACGATCCTATATAATATGCCAAAGAAGACACATTTCGACTATTAAGCTCAAAAAACAATTAACTTAATTTGACATTATCGAGTAGGTATATGAAAACTAAATTTTGATTAATCCTGATGCCGTCTATGAATTAAGTTAATATCAATTCCAACGTTCCCTCTAATTTTTCTATTGTGTGTGCGGATCATCAACGCATCTGAGCAGTGGGCCATCATCCGGTGCGGTAAATTTACACCCCACCCCCGATTTTCATTAAAACTTATATTTTTAAGGTATTTATAAATTTCAGTGATTTTATATAATATTACCACAAACAACGATAATTTATAATAATGTTTATAAAATATATTAACTACTCATAGGTAGTCATTGACAAACCTTCCGCCTTCGCCTTCCGAGAAATGAGTCAAAGAATTGTAGGTACATGTGATGATTTCGTGCATTCGAGCAAAACTAAAATCTGGCAAAGTAAACTTTCTTTTACAATATTTTTGTGTGAGGACTGTGCGGGGGATGGAAACATGTGTGCGGACACATTTTGGTAGGTGTGCGCGCGCACACCTTACAGGGTACATTAATCAATTCTAATATTTTGGTTTCAATAACAAATATTTAGCCATTATTGAAAATTGAAAATATCTCTGATAGTTTACCTAGTTATTAGGTAATCATCTGCAAGGTTGGTACTTCGATCGCTAAGTGGTAAGAATAAGTTTCGACGCAAGCGAAAGACGTATGTTTGAATCCTGTTCGATCCTAGCCATTTCTAGTCCTTTTGTGTGTTTGAGGCTTATTAAATCCTACTTATTACATTTATTTAGTTATAACTAGTTCCTGTGATAACATCCTTATCTGTTATCTTTGAACTTTGAAAAATATCACGTTTATCTATAAATATTTGTTTACATAATTTTATAACACATTGTGACATAATCGAGGATGGTAAACCAAAAGGGCGTAAGTGACATTTGTACTAAAATTTTATATTTGTTGGTTTAGATTAGTTAGAATGTCATCGTCGGCGTCCAAAAAGTACGCCGGCATTAGAGTCTCCTTGACGAAGTTACAATTATTTTTTCGTAAAGTAGTTAGTGAAAAAATATATGACGAAACCGATAACTTCAAGAACGAAACGATTCTTATTTCAAACTGGTGATTGTCCGCATGAAATACGGAAATATAAAAACATATATGTTTACTAAACAAATACAATGATTCGATTTTAATGTAATTCATCTAATTATATTTAGACAGTGGTTGAATCTAGGCGCGCGCTCCTCTACACCTATCCATGCATCAGTCCACCATTGCCATTTGACTAATTTAATTACTCGTGATGAATCAATTAATGAAGTCTTCTTATCTTGTGCATGTTTCATCAATTTTGGTTTTAGTATTTTTTTGTTGTAACTTTAAAAATAACCAGACAAGTAAACAAAAATTTAAATATAACCATTATCAATGCTTAGGTATCATGGAAATTGTCAACACAGTGATCAGAATGCAAATATTTCGAAATATGTACAAATTACAGATATACCTACACTTCGATTTTATTTGTTTGTGAATATACCTACTTATATTATAGAATTGCTCTCTTGTAAAGTTGCAAATTGTCACTTACGTCTTTGCGGTAGTCTTTCTATACCATAGATAGAATATATTGTATTGTTTTCTTGTAAAGTTGCAAATTGTCATTTACGCCTTTTTGGTTGTATTTATAGATTATAATATATATATAATATCATATATATTGTTCTCTTGTAAAGTTGTAAATTGTCACGTACGTTTTTTGAATTGTCTATATAGATATAATAAATACATAAAGCAAGTTATATGATGCGATAACGACTACATTGTGGATTGTGGAATGGCATTCGCATTGTACATTTTCCTCGTTCGGTTTGTGCGTAAAAGGTTTTTCCTGTCGTTATGTTATAATAATATAATAAGTAAATATTCATCTTTAGTTAGACATCATTGTCCCTGTTTCTATGGAAAGTATTTACCACGCAACACAAAAGTTAATTATATAAATATTAACTGGTTGGGAGTTTTTTCCTACGACCTAAATTGTACACATACATAATATTTATCGATTACTATTCTTAACCTTCCTCTTACTGCGCTTATTAATTCTGTTGCGTTCGGTACCCTCACATTGTGCTACCACATTAGTTTTGGCAACATGTAGGCAGTTACTTACAAATTTATAAATGTTGTGTATTATTGGTTCATTGAACGAAAAAATAAGTTTCATTAAATAATATTAGCAAAATTAAGGACGTTTAATTAAACTAAAATTTAGAGAGATCCTACATCAATGACCCAAAATTAAATAATACCTTATATCAAATCATAAAAAGAACCCGTCGATATGAATACCTACCAATATAGATTGTTAGCTATTTATTTCGATAAAGCTGATGTATTTTACGTGAGTTTCAATGGTATTCTCTTAAAATAGTTTTTTTTTCATTTTTTAAAATAACGAAACTTTAATACAATTCAGTGTATGGGTTAAGAAGCGTGAGCGAAATGCATATACGCGACCAAGCAAGTGAGTGCAGTGCGCATGAGAGAAATGCAACATGAGTATTCTATCAATGTTTTCGCGCAACGAAAACCCAAACTATCTCGCATGAAAATGTATGTGCGTTATAGGGAGACAGTTTATTGTTAGCTGTCTATACTTTTTTTGCAGACAGTGGGCGTGTGTGATGTGCTGTGTTGCGCTGCGTTACTGACAGATGGATAAGTCATGAAAACATGTACAAAAAAGTACTTACTTAATAAAAATTGGAAATTATAATAATCGATCGTATCATATCTCAAAATCACAATTTTAGTCTTTGATTCATTTTCTGATTCCACGTAGGTACCTACTAGGTAGAATATATGCTTCATAACTTTGCACTCCGGCTCTAGGATGAAAATTATGTAATACCTATATTCTAAAAATACTCTTTTAGCATGAATACATGCTTTTGTCTTGACCTCCCGGGCGGATTCGTTACGAAAAATCGCACAGGCGTAACGAAAAATCTAGTCACAAAAGTAGCGCGGCCGCGAAAAGCGCTTCGAGAATGACGTGTAAGCCCGCGCCCCGCAGTTTATTTTATTTTCTTTCGAATTTGGACAACCGGCATTCAGAGAATCGGTAAGCAAAGCATGTTCCATGTTTAATAATTTTAGCCGTCAGGGTTTAATTTTCCAAATTTATATAGCATTCTTTTTAAATGCATGTATACCTAATCTAGGTACCTATGCAGCAACTTGTTATTTTTACTACTAAACACTACATTAGATATTATAAACATCTTCATTTCTCATGTTACTTAATAAGACATAATATCACAACATTTTCGCAACTTAAAAAGAAATAAATTTTCTCTTTTTTAAGTTGTTTTTCTGCTGTAAGTTTTAACTGAGATTTTTCTCCCCAGGGCTTTGCCAGACGTACCTACCTACCTACGTAATGCCTCGGGTAGTTAAAACTTATGAGCATGAACGAAATTGAAATGGCTGACAAATTCGCTTTACAAAATTCTCTCTTTTTCTTCTTCGAGTTAATATTTGTAAATTTTCCGGTTTTTATTTTTTAATAAACAACATAGGTCAGAGCCACCTTCTGATATGATTCCTATCGTACTTGATTACATTGGTAGGTACGTATAGTTTTTATTAACTTGTAAAATCGTTGATTTTCGCATCTTTCCTAAACACTGTTGAAATCTGGACTTTCTAAGAATCCGATAGGAAACAAATTCACTCATTCCAGATGAGGCGTGCTGAAGACGGACGCTCCGCATTTCATGGACGCCCTGACTAGGTTATCAGATCAGCGTCAGACCTCTCACGATGGATAGCTATTGTTGGTAATGTCGTTAACTTAGTAATTAGACAAGGTTACTGTTGCTACTGAGAGGAGCGGAGTACACATGATATGAGGGACGATAACTGAGACGATAGTGTATAACAAGCATAGTGAACCAAGTCCATTCTGGTTATTTTTGAGTAAGCTAGGTTCAAACATAATATTTGAGTATTTCTTATTCTGTAAGAATTATAGGAAAAATTATGTTTCCAGCTCCGAAAGTGGTTGTGGCTCCCACTCCTCACCTGACTTATTATTTCAGGGCAACGCGTGCACGCCGCAGTTTCGCGTGATGTGAGAGACGCAGTTTTTTTATGATTCGTCAACCTGAAATGATAGTATACGATAAGCCGGATAAGCCATTGTGCCAGCTCGGGAACTGTTCGTGAATCCAACTTGCTATTTAAAAAGCACCGCGTGTGTGCATTACATTACGCACGATGTCTCCAAATCTATGTCAAATAGGTACCTACCTTTTATTAAATTTTATTTGATAGTAGGTATCATTTTTTCCCGACGGAATCCCATGGCCGAGGACCGTTTCCCGGATGAAGAAACCGCATATCTCATACTATCCATACGAAACCCAGGCGTGCGTCCGGTGCCCTTGAAGTATCGAGTTACGGAGGTGATGGGTGGGAGCTACAACTACTTTTCGTGTATACTATAGTTGATGGGAGACGAATCACAAAATAAACTGCGTTATTCATATTATATAGGCACTCAACTACCCGTAGCACCCAGTCTATGTGTTCGGTGCTGATACCACACTACAGATTGTCACCTCAATACTACAACTAGATAACTTTATTTTCACTGTTTTTGAGATAACTATTGAATATGATTCTGCATGTCCTCTTCTACAAAATGATAAAACTAGATAGGCAAGGCAGAAGTTAATGGGAACTGTATTAATTTTGTGTTTGAATATATTAGATAACTTTAAAATCATAAATGCATTAAATAAATAAAATAATTAATATATGTACTAATTATCTACAATATTTTTTCATACAATTGAACATTATTTAATTGTTCCCAATTAGACAAGCACGATTTTCCATTTTTTTTTTTAATAATAATTATATCCTAGATTTATGTTAATTAAATAATGTTTAAATTTCATTTTACCAACAATGACAAAATCTTGAGTTATCTAGTTGTAATATTGAGGTGACGAAATGCATATTATATACATTTTACAATTTGGTTTATTTTGAATTTTCGAATTGAAAAAACATAACTGACACTATTCTTCTAAACATTACGTCATGTTTCTTGCGAAATTCAGCGTAAAAGCGCCAGGTAATAAATAGGTTTTAAAAAAATGTTGGAAGGTTGTAATTCAATGACTTGATACCTTCTGGGTAGCGGCTAGGGATTCCAATCCCGAGCTATTCTCAATACATATGAATCCTGGGATTGATAAACATAATCCCGGGATTTCGGGATTGATTTTTTTATCAATTTTTATGGAAAATAAAATAAAAGCGAAAATATAACAGAAAAAATACTTTTAATAAAAAATAACTACATTAGAAATAAACTGAGTTTGAATGAAGTTTGATTTATACCCATGTGTAGGTTGCCGATTCATTTTATTTTTTCACATAAATTATTAAAAATGAGAAAGATTGGAAAAAAACAATGCTTCGCACTTTTAACAAAGTAATTCCACCATGATATCATACGTTTTACGGCAGTTTCATATTTGGCTGACTAATTAGATTTATGAAGCGGAAAGGCCATAAGTACGCCATGATTATTTGCTTTACTATTTTAAATCTCGCTAATCCATTCATTATGTTTTTACTATCAGAAACAGCAATCTCATATTAAATTCACATTATTATTTATATTACAATAATATTTACTCCATTAAACTTGTGTATTTCCAAGATTGAACGTATACAATATTAACAATAAATGTCTTAAATAGTATAAATTATACTAGATTTATTTTTGACCGATTTTATCAATGTTATTTGTAAATATAAAAATTTTATATTAACAATGGAAAAAAAATGCCAATCCCGGGACCAGTCCTGGGATCCCGGGATTGTCGAATTGTAATCCCGAAATCCCGGGATCAGAATTTTGGCTTGGGATTGGATTCCCTAGTAGCGGCATATTGGAGTAAGCCTATCTTCCGCATAATATAATAAATAATGATATACCCACGCTCTTTCATTCGATACTTAGTATCAGATTAGAACAGTTTTCGTCGAAATTGTTTGCGTATATAAATCATCTTTAGAAGAATCATTATTGACGTGATTGATTAGACTTTAAATAAGCTGCATATTATTTTATCAGTTTATCACATTACCTGAATGATAAATTTAAGAGTTCCGCAAAGTGATCGATACAATACTATTACTGACGTCAGTTATGTTATGACTTATGATGATATTCGTATACATATTAATGACTATATTATGTAAGTAGTTAATAATAGAATTAAAATCGTACTTACCGATAGAATGAACAAGATAATAACATATTGAACATACATAACTTGAAAACACCTCAGATATATACCTACTAAAAATCACATTTGAAAAAAATACGACTCCCGACGGGATTTGAATACGTATATCCACTGGTATCGGGCCAATATGCTATGATTTAATAAATATTTCATATAAGACCTACTAGTTTTAATTATCGTAATTAGGTAGGACGGCCGTTGCTTAATTTGTCAAAGCATATCGGCGCAATACCAGTTGATATACGGGCTTAAATCCCGTCGAGTTTTTCAAATGTGATTTTTTCTAGTAGATACCTACATATTATATATCTCAGGTGTTTTCAAGGTATGTAGGTATGTTCAATATATGGAATGTTTCATTCGCAAATCTATGTTGCAACACAAATTAGTTTTTTACTTTAACTAAATGATCGACGTTCGGCCTTTTGCATAGTAATAAGTAGGTACTTATTTTGATAAGTCGGCTTACGTAGATACTATTTGATTTTCGGACCTAGTAGAAAATAATGACGGGAACAGATTGGGAACACGCCTATATAATAATATAATATATTCAAGTATCTTCTCAAACTACCATTTATAAACTCATTTATTGTGTTAACTGTCAATATATGGTGGATCTGCATTGTATTATTGATTAATATTGATAAAACGCAATTTTTTGTACTTATTCCTCTTATTTATTTAATAAATTTGGACCGGTTCGTCCGCCTCAAAGGGTTTAATTGAATTTTAAACTAACCAACACCATCTGTAAAGTGTAGTTTTATTTCAATGAAAACAAATACGTACGACTGACAAACTTTAATGCGCACTATTTTTGCCGGATCTTAACAGCCTACATCCATCCTTCGCCACTGAGACCCACAAGGTATTAGAATTTAGGTAGGTGGGTACATGGTTATGCTTCATTGGTTGTGTGTTAATTAATTAATAATTATTTCGTCGGAAGGTAAACTTTATCCCCAAACCCATATCTAAAGTGTACTCAAAGTATTATGCCAATATAGGATGAAACATTAAACCGTAATATGTCAAATAAGATTAACCACTAATAGTATATTATAACAGGTATTTATATCATGTACTTACGTATGATACTTTGTAAATAATAAATGGGGTAATGTAGGTCTGTGATAAATATGGCTTTAAGCCGAACACTAAACAGATCAAATACACGGGTGTGAGCAAGTTCCTTATAAATAATTACAAGATAAAAATAACTTTTTAAACGATCAAAAAAAATTATAATTTATAGAAATAATACTGAAATGTCATTTTGACATTTCATATTGATTTCCATAGTAACGCACGTATATATTAATAATTTAGTTGCTAGGACCCCAGACTCCTAGCAACCAATAATAGTGGATTGGATTACGTATTTCTTCCGAAATAACTTTTCATACAAAACAGAATTAACTGAAAATGAATTCAATTCTACTTAAAGATGGCTAAAAGTATTTAAAAAATGCATTGGCATCGTGTTCTGATATATTCTAAGTTTCAAATGTCTAGCTAGTCGGGAAGTTAGTTAAAAATCGAATGCAAGATTTGTACTGGATAAACAACCACCGGACAAATAAGAATACGACCTAATAAAAACGTTGTAATATAGGCTTACCATAATATTTTTATTTCCACACCAGAATAAAATAAAATAAAATAATTTAAAAAAAATAAATGTGACATGATGTGACGCCATCTATAAAAGGCGATAATTTTAGCTAAATATATATAGCTACTCTATACTTATATACAGGGACCTCAGAAATAATGGGAACTGAAATACCTAATGGGTAAGGAGTAGCGGGTAACCAATCTCGAGTAAGGAAGAATTCTGGATAAACTTAACCACGTGTCAAGAAGACGTTATACATCGAATACTGACAACTGCTCTCGGTTCATGCATTGACGCTCATTTAATATTGGTGTATTACATACACTATTGCACGTGCATAATGCGTGTTTCGTTTTCGTATGACACTCACACATTCAAATGCATGAAATTATGCATCAAAATGTAGCGTACCTATTGAATTATAGCCTATCGGAATTTTATTTATTATCTGATCTGTGCTTATATAGTTTTTTTTAATACAGTGGTTAGCTTTTCGGGTTCTTGCATATAGATCAAATGTCTACTATAACATAATAAACCGATACAAAATGACAATCCTGGTCAAATCGGAACGTATCGTAAGCCTTTCTATATATGAAAGACCGTGCGAAGTAGAATGAGTGACCGCCGTGTTGAAATGAAATGTCAGGTCTTTTACAAGACTGAAAAGAGTAATGGCTATAGATAGCCTAAATCTGGTAATTGGAATGAGAATAGTAAGACGCTGTGTTTTGGTCCCCTATAGTACTGAGTGTAGTCGTGGACCGGCACACCAGAGATAACAATCAAAACATTTGAAGCTTTTAAAATGTGTGTAAATCATGTTCTGACTGGAATGATACAGTTACAAAAGTCGAGGTAATATCGATGATGAAAAAGCCTAGTATACTTTAGCCTCAGGATACGACAATTACTAATTAATACCCCGTTTACACGTAAATGGATTTACTGCTGACAAAACGTATTATCGAGGCCATAACAAGAAAATGTACGTGTAAACATGTATTAATTATCCTGCGGTTGTTTATTAATATCTGCGCCTGCGCAGTAGAACGACAGTGGCGAACCTGCCGGTGAAAAACGAACTACACCGCCTAGACTCATTTTGAGATTAACCGATTTTTACGACCTGTCAAATAAATAGTACTATAAAATGACAACATCGCGTCTCGCTCACTCTTGAAGAATGAGATTGGAGAGACAGTCAGGACTTTTACATGTAAACAGTTATTGTCACGATAGTTTAAAATATACATTATTGCTGCCAGTGTACAGGCGCTATAATTATTGTATTGTGCAATAGAATATTTCCGATACAATAGGACGCTGTCAGTAAGAGGGAATGGAAATTTCCAACTGATCTAAACGCAACAATCGCAGATGTATAACATAAAAAGAAGAAGAATTCCTACTTAAATATTTCCATTGAATTAAATTCTACAAATTGGTTTTTTGTGCCATTACAATAATTATATTGGTTAGATTAGGTTGGTATGACAAAGCAACCACGTATTCAATACTCGTTTCCCATGCTTCATTCTCCCCCTTGTAGCGTGCGACTAACAGTAGAAAGCATTCAATAAAAGGCTGTAACATAATCACGTAGCGTTTACCAAATGCATTTCCCTCGTATAACGGCTCTCTACTGTTTCTTAACTGCATAGCAATGACCTGGGGGGAGTTGGCATTTGTATGCATTTTCCATTAAGCTCCGGTAGCGCTACGCCGCCAGAGAACTTTTGATTACGTCATCGCTTCTACGGCACGCGTAGAGCCTGCTTCTACGATCGCACTTCGCGAATCTCTCGCTTATATATATGCAAATGAATAAGTTAATTAATTACATATGGGTATTCGATCAAACTTATTTATTTTGTGTAGGTATCGCATTTGCATACATGATATATCTACCTATGAGAGTATGAGACTGTTTTTTAAACGAATTTATTATTTTAGACAAGCGGTTTCGTTTTATTTACCGTCTGTCGTATCCGGTAGTGTACGTACGCATTTGGCCAGAACCTGATGACCGTATAGCATTGAGATCAAATTGATGTTTAAATAAAACTCATAAATAAATACGCAAATGGAATAGTACACAACTAATAGCATCTGTACATGTGCATTGATTTACTGATAGCAATAGTGCGTATTTTAAACTACCGTGACAATAACTGTTTCTCACCATTTCATTCGCTTATTTAAGCGCTTGGCCCCAGTGGTCGGGCGGGCAGTGGGACGGCAGCGGTGTGTACAACTCAAACCCCAATATATTATTATTATTATTAATATATTATTATAGTGATATTCCCAAGAAAAAGACACTCTCTACGAACATTTCACACACGGTTATGCGTTTAGGTTGCGCACGCCGCTGCCGCGCCGCCGCCCGCCCGACCACTGCGTTCTATTACAGAGTGAGCGAGACGCGATGTTGTCATTTTATGGTAGGAACTATTTCGTACTATTTGACAGGTAGTGAAAATCGGTCAACCTGAAAATTCGTTCGTCGTTAGTTTTTTTGCCGGCAGGTTCGCCACTATCGTTCAACTGCGCAGGCGCAGATCGAAAAAGGCATGAACATTCAGAAGCTTCCAAACGTTTTCGATTCATGCATGCAATCTTGCCAACTGAAGGATAATACATGTTTACCCTTACATTCTCTTGTTATGGCCGCAATATTACGTACTGTCAACAGTAAATCGAAAGTCGTACCTACATATCAAATATCTGATAATAATGACGTTGTTAATATCAAATTAATATTATTTTCGTGTTTTTTTTTGTCATCACGCGTACCTATGACGTATTTCCTCGTCAAAGACAATAGGTACTAATTAAAAATATAAAACTATTATTATAATTACTTTTTCGTAATCGTCTCTACTTGTTTTAATAACTCGAGATAATAATTACACTTTTTATAATAGGTATGTAAAAATATGTAGATAGATGCCTCTGAATATTGGCCTTCGCTTCCTTCCTGTTTGAGGCCTTTTAATACTCGTTCGACTTGAGACATCAAACGAGAAAATATGCGTTTGACAGGCCACATCATTTTCAAATCGATTGGAAAACAATTTTCAAGCCATGTAAACTTGTCAAATCATTTAGGGGATTTTTTACATGTTGAATTTTCTTTATCCCACATTTTAGCCTATTGGTGCGATGTTTCTACATGAAATGCAATTTGTCTTTTTTTTTAATTTCATAGTTACACAATATCCTTATTTTCTATGACAGACGCATAATATGTTTATTATGGGAAACAATAATTACTTAATACTTATTTCAATTATTAATAACCATGTCCTTGCTTTTTCGTACAAGGTGGTTGATAGTAATTTTGAACAATCACAAACGCCCAGGCTTTGAGGAAATCTCATAAATAATTGTGTCCTCACCGGGTCGAACCCAGAGCTCCTGGATGGGAGGTATGCGATTAATGCGATCGTTGAAATTGTATCTCGTCAACCAGCCTCAAAATTCGCGGTTGAGTATTCGTTAATGCCAACCTCATGTCATTTTGTCATTTAATCTGTTTCTTGTTTTGGTTTTCGAATGAAAAAGTGTTGAGAATTCACTCTCGCAAAGATAATATGTAGAAGCAAATCGTAGTAAAACTTGAAAGGCAAACATGATAACATTTGGATATGAATGATACATAGTACACCGGAATTGATTCAAAACTGATTCAGAATTATTACTATCGACCGAGGGTACTTGTTGGAATTTGAATTTAAATTCTAATGTATTTAAGTTTTGCACTATCCCATTTGAGTCGTTTTTTGCGACCCGGGTTTTACAAACACTTCAACTAGGTATTCATAACTTGTATGTTACATTTTTTATTGTGATACTTGACTTAATAGGTTAAGTGATAAAGTTTTTACCTACTTTATTGTATTCATTTGTTATGTAAGTTAGAATTAACTGTATTCGTTGTCAGTGTGTATTTGCCTTTTGGTGAGTACACAATATAGTGCCTGAAGATGCCGAAAGGCGAAACCCGGTCCCAAAAAACGGCTCAAATGGAATAGTACAAAGATAAATAGGTTCATTCCCAACATTAACTCAAAATGCTTGCTGTTTGAGCCTTGTCATGCTAGGGGTGCAATTTGGTTAAAAATCAAAATTTTTTATCTTTTCTATCTCAGCCGGGGCGACCCCACATAAAACCCTTGACGAGACCCTACTTGGGGTCGCGACCCATAAGTTGGGAACATATTTACATATTTATAGTTAAACGACGACTATTTTTTTTTTTGATTATTTTGAGTTGAAAGTGAAATTTAACTAGTTACTAAATTACTATTTTCTTTTGTTTCAGAATCGCTCCAACGTGCTCTGACACCATTCATCCCAGGAAATTCAGGTATGTCAATAATAAACAAATGTTATTGCTTTCATTAATAAATACACAAAAAAAAACAAAGAAGTCAAAACACCCAAGTGAAACATAAAACAATTGCATCAAAATAAGTGGGGGGAGACTGCAATAGAAGACGATGACTTCCATTCATGTCTAGTGTTTATTAACCCGGAATACCGCACATTTTCGTGATTCCATAATCCCGTGAATGAAAATGTTTGAATACCGTGATTTCAGGATTATGTTGTTTTTCAATAATGATCAGTTTCTAAATAAAAAAATATAATATCTCTGATCGAAATATTATAAATTTACAATTTTAGTTTGTGATAAAAATAAGGATTGTGAGTTGTTTTAAGATCATTCGAAAAATCTTATACAACAAACCCTTATGCATACATATATATTTTTTATATCAATTCCATATCGACTTAGGGCGTAACCCTCGATTTTTCGAAGTGTGCTTTTATTAGATATTAACAATGTATAATCATCATACACCCAATGTCTGTGCCTATTGTTTTTTTTTTTTTTTTTAAATATTAAACCAAAATCATTCAAATAACGTTTTTTGCCCCCGCTGTAAAATTTGCTCTGTGAGGGTTACACCATTTATTATAGTCTCGCATCTAAACAATCATAGGATATAGCAATGGACTATTAGAAAATGTAAGCTGATCATTAAGGATAGGTAGGCGCTGCAACTGTGCTCTATTTATCTCTAATATTCTTGGTAGAATAATAATTTATAATCATCCGTATGACTGTGAAGTTGCACCTTTTTCAATGTCAACTGTATGATTTTCATTCAATAAATAGTTCGCAAATGTTCATTTATCTTTCTCCCGTCTTTGGGATGAAAAGGTGCTCTGAAATTCTAATATTTAATTTCCTCATAGTTTTCTCCACGATATCTAATGATATATTATGTAGAGTTAGGGTATTGACGATGTATACGTATATTGAATCTATTATTAGTGATTAGGTATCTAATGATCTATTAATTAGGTTTTTTTTACAAACACTGCAATTATTCATAATTTGTTTGTTATAATTTTCATTGTGGTCCTTGACTTAATGTTAATGGGTAGCTGATAAAGTTTTTACCTACTTTATTGTATTTTATTATATTATGTTAGATTAGAATGTATTTACCATTAGTGAGTGCGCATAGTGCTTGAATATACCGAAAGGCGAAACCCAGGCCGTAAAAAACGATTCAAATGGAATAGTCATAAAAACTTAAATCCATTAAAAATTTCTGTCTTTTTCACGTATCATTAAATCGCTAGAGAAAAGCAAAATCATGTTTCAAAAATCGGATGAAATGTTTTATCCTGTACAATTGTACATCAAGGCGTATGTTTTGTGCAGGTGAGCAGCGGTGGTGGCGGAGGGGGCAGTGGCGGGTGTGGTGGGGGCGCCCGCCGGCAGCCCGGACATGGACGACGCCAGCAGCAAGCGGCAGGCCACGAGGGTCTTCAAGAAGAGCTCGCCCAATGGGAAGGTATAATAATAATTCATCACTAATTTACCATAACATAATTCTCTTTGTAATCAGCATGTAGACGTCCACGGCTGAACACATCCCACTCCGTTTCGTTCCACTGCATCCGGGCTTGTGTTTTCCGCATCAAACTGTGTCCAGTGGCTCGTACTATGTCATCTGTCTATCTAGTTGGGAGTTTTCCAAGGCCTACTATAGTCAATATAAACTGTGAACTTAGATTGTAGTGCTAGTTTTTGCTCATACTTAGAATGCAATATGGTAAACTGTGTGTAGTAAATGATGGTGGTTACATATTGACATAAATGGTAATACGTCAATTAATTTAAACGAAATATACAATCGAAAATTTTAATTTATCGTTACCACATCACATTTTGAAGACAATCTATAACTTGTACTACCGTTGTAATTCACAATGCAGTGTCGCAGTCTGACTATAGTCAGCCTTGGGAGTTTTCCAATACAATACAATACATCAATGTACCATTTGGGGCATTCATTCTTGGACTTTTCTTCATTGTTTATCCTTCTACTGATAATGCCGGCCCACTAACACAGTTTTGCAATCCAATGGACCATGGATGTGATTTTTTTCGTCGATTTTCATTTCTGATTTATTTTGATATCCTTAAATTTGTGTACCAGGTCAGGGTCCATATTCCGATCCGCGTGCCATCGCGGGGAGCACACATTTTCTAATTTCCTAATTTGTGGTAGATCAGCGTACAAGTCATCTTTTAGGTTTCTGAAAACAGCCCTAATACGGTTCTAATTTCTCTTTTTTTTCAGATCACGGTCTACCTAGGGAAACGAGACTTCGTGGATCACATTACACATGTAGACCCTATAGGTAAGTTAATTTTATTATCAATCAATTCTCGTCTATGTCCAACTAATAGAATTTCAATTTATTTAGTTTAACATGTTATCATGTAAACGTAAATTACCCTATTCACTCTCCTAAGTGATCATTGCATAAGTAAAATCACTACTTCAGCCAAATACAGATCTCTTTTAGGTGTAGGGAACCGGTGGCTTTCTAGGCCATTAACTGTGGCCTTTTGAATGAATACAAATTTCCATATTTTTAAAAGCCACAGTTGGTTTGTATCAATACAGACTGAAATAAAGAAGTCTCAAATTTCTACTGTATGTATTTCAACTTATATGGGGCCCAAATAATTATCATTATCAAGCTTATTATCAACTCAGATCAATGAAATTGTTAAGTTGGTCCTCGAATCTTCAAGAATGGGAGTGTATAATTATTTAATCTATTTTTATTTAACATACATAATTTTGAAAACACGCAAGAAAAAATCTTTTTGAAAAAATGACAAATTCGACACCCTGCAGGAATCGAACCTGCATCTCTCGGATATCGCGCCTACGCGGAAAGCGCTTCAGTGAATATTAAAAAAGCCATTACTTAAAATTTGTCGCAATTAAGTTGACTCCTTTAGCAGAGTGGTCTATGTGCGTAGGCGCGATACCCGAGAGATGCAGGTTGATTGTGAATTATTCGTTGAATAAAAATATCTTCTTATTCTTCTTTCTCGGCAATACATCCCGGGGCGGGATTTGGCGTCCTCTACAATTGTCCTCCACACGCTCCTTTCCCTGGCTGCTCCTCTCCAGTCTCCAGCCCTCCCCATCTTTCTCCAGTTCTCTTCGATACAGACAGCCCACCTCTTCTTTGGTCTGCCCCTAGACTGTTTCCACTGTGGGATCCATTTGGTCATGATTTTTGGCGTCCTGTGCTCAGGCATTATCTCAACGTGTCCAGCCCACCTTAGTCTTTGGGATCGACAGAATTTCACCACCGTTTCATGTTTTATTAACTCTTCTAGCTCGTGGTTCATTTTTATCCTGTAACTTCCATTTTCCGATGTGGGCCCGAAAATTCTCCTTAGGATCTTTCTTTCGAATATGGCCAGTTTATGTTCTTCCCTTTGAGTGAGGCACCATGTCTCACAGCCAATAGGTAGCTACTGGTCGAATAACTGTTTTGTAGATAAGCAGTTTGCTATTCTTGCTTAGGATTTTCGAACTCAGTAGACCCTTACAGGCGTAAAAGCACTTATTAGCAGCTATGAGTCGTATGTTCACCTCTTCTGTTGTTTTATTGAGTGTGTTTAGGTTAGAGCCCAGGTACGTGAAGCTCTGAACCTCTTCCCATACCTGCTGCTCCACACAGATATTTCGAGGTGGACCCTGCTCTCGCGTGGATACCATGTATTTTGTTTTGCAGGCATTTATTTCTAATCCAAGCTTTTCCGCTTCCTTTTTCAATGTTGTGGCATGGTCGATCAGTCTTTGTTTGGGTCGGCTAGTTATGACTATGTCGTCAGCATAGGCGCACATCTGGGATGTGTTAGAGTTAACACAACCCCTTATGTCAACCTTACGGGCTATGGCCTCGAGAACCAGGTTGAACATCATGGTGGAGAGTGCGTCACCCTGCCTTACACCAGACTCAATCACAATATGGTCCGTTAGCTCATTTTGTATGTTTATGACGGCCTTTGACTCAGTTAGGGAGATATGTATCAGTCTTCTAAGCTTTGAGGGGATTCCTAGTAATTTTAGTGCATGCAACATTTTTTCTCTGTTGATACTGTGAAAAGCTTGTTTGAAGTCGATGTAGACATGATACAAAATCATATTATACTCATACGCCTTTTCCATAGTTTGCCGCATCAGGTGAATATGATCAATGGTGGATCGATTGGGGCGGAATCCGCACTGGTATTCTCCCAAGATACTCGCCGTATACCTTAGTAATCTTGCATATAGAATACTGGAAAAAACTTTGTACGCTGTGTTAAGGAGAGTGATACCTCTGTAGTTCTCACATTTAGTCTTATCCCCCTTTTTAAGTATAGGTACTATAATACCCATCTTCCATTCTTCGGGGAGTGTTTCCTTTTTCCATATATTGAGAATTAATTAGTACAGATATTCTTCCAGCTTTGGTCCCCCCTTTTTGATTAATTCAGCAGCTATCATATCAATACCAGGAGCTTTATTATTTTGGCATCATGCTGGCAATGAACAAGGAGAACATGACGATGAAATGGTATATCATACAGCGGAAGAAATCATTGAAGAACCTACGCTGAATTAAGTAAAGCAGACACTAAGGGGGCTAAAAAATAACAAAGCTCCTGTGGGTTTATTCTATACCTATCGACCGCTAAAGTGATAATGTGATAAATAGTATCAAACTTAGGGTAGGTTTGTATCAAAATATTAGCACTTATTGTAACAATTACACGAAGTTGGTTTTTATTGTTGCAATAAGTGCTATATTTTAACAGCACCTATTTTACTGCTGTTAAAATAAAGCACTTATTGCAACAATAAAAACCAACTTCGTGTAATTGTTACAATAAGTGCTAATATTTTGATACAAACCTACCCTAAGTTAGATACTATTTATCACTTTAGCGTTCGATAAGTATAGAATAGACCCACTGGTGTTGATATGATAGCTGCTGAATAAAAATATATTTAATCTATTTTTATTTAATGAAATGTCTTTCATTCAATAATAACCTCTTCATTTTACAGATGGCGTGGTGCTGATCGATCCGGAGTATGTGAAAGAGCGCAAGGTCTTCGGCCATGTGCTCGCCGCATTCCGGTACGGCAGAGAGGACCTGGACGTATTGGGGCTCACCTTCCGCAAAGATCTTTACCTGGCCGCAGAGCAAATTTTTCCCGTTCCTCCAGGGGGAGGGGGAGGTGCTGCAGCGGTGGGTGGCGGAGGGGTGAGACGGCCCCTCACGCGACTCCAGGAGAGGCTGGTCCGAAAGCTCGGGCCATGTGCTTTTCCATTTTACTTCGAACTACCGCCTCACTGCCCTGCCAGCGTAACTCTTCAGCCGGCACCCGGGGACACAGGGAAACCATGCGGTGTGGATTACGAGCTGAAGGCTTTTGTGGCTGAATCGCAGGATGATAAACCTCATAAAAGGTTAGTCTTTCTATATTAGTCATATAAACCTTGCTGTTGATTTTACTTTACTGTGCATCTAAAGAATTATGTCTACTGTTCCAACCATGAAAAATGTTCTTTTAAGCTCTTAATAATGGAAGGCTTTCTTATTTCAGACAACAAGATATGTTAAGCTTGCTACGGTTGAATCTGTAATATGAACTGACTTGCACTTGATTTAATCTTTAGTCATAGTAACTGGTTTTTTTTAGAATGTAGTAGATTTCAATATTCTTTCTACATTACTATTACATAAGAATAAATCAAATTAAATTTTTTGTTGACGTTTGTTTCAGAAATTCCGTTCGCCTAGCAATTCGTAAGATAATGTATGCGCCTAGCAAACAAGGGGAGCAGCCGTCAGTGGAAGTGTCCAAAGAATTCATGATGAGTCCCAATAAACTCTATCTGGAGGCATCCCTTGACAAGGAGGTAACATTAAACATGAATCATCTGACTTTGTTTTATATTTCCAACAAAAACACAATGATTCATATGAATATGCCTAGTATACATACCTTCGTATCCGTTTCTCGGAAACATTAGAATATCATTTTGTATTACCATTAGAAAAAGGCATCGATGAATCATGAAATTTTTTAAGAATGATTTGAAAATAAGTTTATTCTTCAATTAATTATTATTGTATAATAGATCTAACCTAACCTAACCTAATGTACCGACAACGCGATATAGAAAGGTGCATACTGAACATGGTGCGTAAGGACAAAAATACAGTAATTGAATAATGGAACAAACATGGCTATGCGATGTTTGCTATATACCTTAATTGGAAATAGGACATATTATAATATAGCCTGAATAATCACTGAATAAATCTAGTTATGTGATTCTCAAGAGGTAGAAAATGTTCGAAATGTAGATATGGAGGCCGTTGGATTGACAAAATTTCTGTGGATGTACTTGACATTGTAGGGCTGGGAATAATTGAATCAGCTCGAATATGACTTTTTGCAGCCATGGATTGATTCAGTTTAATGATGATGATGATGAATCTTTATTATATTCTATGATCGTAGTTATTATACCAATTATTAATTCTATGAGCATTCAATCTGCTTAATCTACAAACCGGCTAACTCCATTTGGGCAAATTGTTCAGGAAATAGAAAAAAACTTAATAATTTAACTATCGAGCGGAATTTAACAATTTCAAAAATACCCTTTTTTTTTTTTTTTAAATAATCTGCACTATGAATAATGTTTACTCTATTTTAGCTTCCCTTTTATATATAAAGAAAATTTATAAAAAGAGTGGAGTTGTTCAATTTACGATTTGTGTGAAAAACGATAACGCATTTATTTATAGGTTTAGGAGTTTGAAATTTTGTCTCAGCATATAAAACATGCTTATGACAAAATACCATCAAAATCTCATTTTTGGTTAAAAGTGGAGTTAGCTGGTTTGCAGATTAAGCAGTCGTAATTATTGATACCAAATAATATTTATTATATTATCATAATGCCTAAATCCCCCATCAAAAATCCTCCAATCGACAGAGTTGGGAATATAATGATATTATTGTAACTGTAAATGAGTCAAGGCTAGACCAGGATGCATGCACGCACAGCGAAACAAACAAAAAGAAAGTTACCGTTATCTGTTTTCTGGGCGAACGAAGGATTGAGAGTAGGTACGGTACGGGCAGTCGGTATCCTACCCTTGAGCCTTGAACGTCGCCTGTAAATACGATTTGCCACTTTTTTGCGCCAAAGCGTGCATTTACAAATGTTATTATAATTAATTGTTACTTGTTAAGCGAAATATACTTACAATGTCCCTGAATCAGTGTTTTTAATAAGTGGAAAAGTATACATCAACACCCTACGTAAACCCATACTCGTCATTATCAATTTGGTCACTTTTAGGTCATTATGTTTTACCTGCTACCTACTTTTATTCTCCAATGAGTCTATTAAGTAGTATTAATATATATATATAATAATTAGTATTAAAAGTATTGGACTGAAGCGATATTTGTTAACTAGCCCAATTCTATTACTGAATATAAACCCCTGATTTAACAAAATTCATTTTTAAATTGCTCACATTTCCCATTTCAGTTGTACCACCACGGAGAGAATATTGCAGTAAATGTGCACATTGCCAACAATAGTAACAGAACAGTGAAGAGGATTAAGGTTTCCGTACGGCAATTCGCCGACATCTGCCTCTTTTCGACGGCACAGTACAAATGCACGGTGGCCGAGGCCGAGAGCGAGTAAGTCCTGAAACCATAGATAACCGATCACTAAATCTCTTGCTAGATGGAATGAGCATAGATATCTGTAGTTGTGCTATGAATACACTCAATCTTAAAACAATTTATTAGATTCCTGCATTTCAACGTGTCTCTCTCATTTTCATTTGGTTAGATTTATGCATTAGGGGAACAATTAACAATTTAATAAATGCTTCTTGGACAGTAAAATGTAAATAAATTAATAAGTCACAGCTCTCTGTCAGAATGGCTATTATGTTGACATTGCACATGGTTCCTTGTTGAATCATAAATAACAAATGTGTTTTTATATTACTCAGATGGTGTGTCAAAGTTCAGGTAAACAGCTATTTGAAATAGGAAGTAAATAGTAAATATCTTGTCTTTACAGAACATAACTTGAAAAATTCACTTGATTCCCTTTTGCATGATTTATCCAATTGAAGCTAAACTTGGTCCATTAGTAAGGATTAAGAAACAAGTCCCAATTCAAATTTATTGGATATAAATAATATGATTCACAATCCCAAATGGCATTTCAAATTTCTCCCATGTGATTTTAATGCAATCAAATATTTTGTAGATGTCCCTATGTGGCTTGAAAGTAGTGTTAGGGATCCCCCATTTAAATATTAATAAACATTAATTTTGCCCTTTATTTTTCTGATTATGTATATCATTTGACATTCAGTCAAATTACTAAATCAAATTTGAAAATAAAATTAATAGTAAACTATTCTTGCCATAGACAAGTAACAAATTCAATTTATTGACAGTTCTGTAATGTTGTGTGTGATAGGGAAATAATGACAGGAGAGATTCGAAAATATAGAAATCCCTTTGCGGGTCTATTCGGGGGCTCACGGAATCGTGAAACGTGAGTACCGACTTGCTCAGAATGTTTACCCGTCTAACCCGTACTCACCGCATCCCCAATGAAATAATCTCCTACCAAGGACATAATTATTAATACACACCCCTACTCTTGGCTGATAAGTTTCTTTGTTCTAAGAATATGTAACATTACATTAGTTTCATAATTATTTTATATATTATCTCAAAGTTCATTTGGCAGTGTGAGTGAGTACATACCTATGCGTATATCTGTTGAATAATATCTAATTACTAAAAAGACTTTTATTTTCAAAGAAGTATGCTGATTTTTATTTCAATAAAGATTTTCATATTTTTTAGCCAAAAATAATAATATCATTATTCCTAAATACGTTTTTCCCTGTATTTATAGTTACTATTATTATTTAATCAATAACAACCCTAATATTTCTTTTATTTCAAAATACTTGGACAATTAAATTGAAAGATACGCGTATTGACTTTTTTAAAGTTCAAATAATACTTCTTTGCGTAATTACATAATTATTCTCTTTCAATATATTTTTTGTGTTGCATGGGTTTGACAATATATTATTAGATTATTTAAAATGATTGAAGTACATAATTAATATGCTGTTTTACAGGTGGAACTAAATTCATAATTTTACAACAATGTGTATTTTTATAAATTCATCAATTTATTATCAATAATTGAAATTGTGTAAATTAGTTAATATTGATTTTCCATTTCTGACTATTTGTTTATAAAAAAGAAACATTTGATCTGATCACCTTTTGATTAGGTACCTACGTATAGTACTTTGTTGAAAAAAATATACTCATCAATAGTTTAAAATATGAGGCTATTAATTTCAGAGTCACTAACTTTCATTTTTACTTTTCTTAATTCTGATTTTGAAAGTACTTTTCCATCATATTTGTATTCATAAAATATCAAATCCAGCTTTTTTCCATAGTTAAATGTAATTAAACCTGAGGTTGAAAACGTCCTAAATTTGTTTGACTTTTTTGCTATTGTCTCTAAATTATCAACTCTGAAACTAACTGCCTCATATACATACATATTCACAAGATTTTTTGAGTATTATAAAAATATGCAGTAAATTTTAATATTTCCAACAACTTACGTTAAATTTAATAAAGCCGCCAGTATATTACAAGATTTTAATTTCATGAAGACATAATAAATTTTTTTGTAAATTTTTTTTAATTCGAGCTGTTGTAATTAATTTAATTTTAAACGTTTATTCCAGAAATGTTTACATTCCGGCGATTGGTTATAATTTTTTTGTTTCTGATATTAATATGACAAGTAAGTTGACAGGGCAAACAGAGTGGACGCCGGCGCGCGATAGTTAATGATCCTGAGCCGGGTTATGAGCGTTATTGTGGTAATAATTGCAGCGTGGGGTGTCCAGTGGCTCCGGGCTTCACCCTGAGTAAAGTGTTTGCTCTGCGGCCGCAGTTGGCCGACAACAAGGACAAGCGGGGGCTGGCACTGGACGGGCAGCTCAAACACGAAGACACCAATCTCGCCTCATCCACAGTGTGAGCCATTCGTGCACCCCACCAGGCGCTCTCATGCCCCCTTCGCCGGCTCTCTCTTTCTCGCGACAGCTCTGCAGTCACCTGTCTATTGAAAATGACATCCAACATTTATCATTCAATCAGTATCGATCAGTGGCGAAGACTTGTTGGCAATATGTTAGAGATGGAAGATTATAACAAATAAAAAGAATTACAATATATTCTATCATTTTCGATGTAACTCAAAAAATGAACTAAAATATTCTGTTTATTTTATATATTATTTTTGTACAGAAACTGAGTTTTACATATTTCTGGGAAGTGCAGCACTAAATACTTACATTCATATAAATATTAGTTTCAATTACAGACTCAATATTTTCAAAATATTTAAAGGTGTCGCTTGTTACCCATAGTGGCCATCTTTGAAACTGTGGGCTTGATCCGACAGCGGGCAAAATAAATGTTATTTTCCAATATAGGTATGTTTATCAAGTGCAAGGTCCCATTGACTTGAGCAAATACGAGTCGGAATGAACATAGTTAAGTTTACTGAAAGTGTCACTAGTTTCTATTTTTATAATTTTATAACTTTCGGATGGAATAACTTTGTAGATATTATAACTAATTTATTTTTATGAGTCAAGGTAAACGTTAAATAAGTCTTTGCCACTGGCACCAGTATTTTAAATATTCTTTTATAAAATTGAAATTAATACTATGATTATCAAAGATTACAATATAACATCAAAAAGATATATATAATTTGATATACTCATATATAAATGGCGTTATGCTGAGACAGGCCGGCCGGGTGTCAGAGAATGAGGGAGGCAGGTGAACAGTGGGGGTGTGGGGCCGTGGATAGCGGCGCAGTGGTGTCGGTGTATTGTTTCTTGTTTTGCCCTGACATCCCGTAGTGTCCCTCCGGTAGCCGGGCAGTGCTCGCATCTCTCCGAACTTGTCGCTTTTCCAGCAGTCTCTCTCTCCCTCGTATAGCTTTGCCCACCACAGATTCGGTATGACTCGTACCTAAAATATTCAACGTGCCAATCAACTCTATCACAGACTAAAATACCTACACTGTAAGAAACTTATTATAATCATGCCATTTTTTTTAAATATTGTAAATATCTTAATCAGTCAAAACTTGTACTGAATGTTGTTTGAAATTATAAACATTGTTGTAATCAAAGTATTTTCTCTATTTGAAGTCTCCAAAAGTATATTTTAGTTAATTTATTCTCAGGTTTCTTTTTAGTTCATTATTTCATCGTGCAATGTGGTATATTAACTCGAGGCTAAAGCCTCGTATAAACCTATAGACATCGGCCTGGAAACAATTAATAAACAAATGTATAACAACTATTCAAAAGTTGTATGAAAACATTTAAAATGTTATTAATACGAATGCCCATGCCCTTTCCGTTGTGGATGCAAAACAGGATATGTAAATAGGCAAGTGTGGACATGTTTGCAGGAAAATATTTACTCTTTCATCAGAAGTTCTGACGTGTGGTGTCATGAAGTGTTGTTTTGATTAAAGTGAGGAAATTTTAGATGAGAATTGCTGACACTGATGGCACGTGGAGCCCCAAGCGCTTACTGATTTAGGGCTGTCTACGATAAACATCAAACCAAACAACTATATAAATATTTTATTATATTTTTTTTACAAAATAGTTAGCTTTAATACATTCTACTAATTTGCGCAAACAGAATGACATACACGTATCAGCCTTCGTGTATTATGATAGAATTTATTATGGTGTTAAAATAAGTACAGTAGTAGAGTTGTGCAGAATTGATTTTTTTAATCTGTAAAACAACTTTCTGTTAAAGTGAGTGGTTTCTGTGCTTCAAGTAGAACCGCCTCTGGTTGAAGAAGTGTTTTAGCATGGTGAATATTTTACGCGACGAGTCATACGTAAGCTGCCGTCGGCGGACTTATACCGTAGAAACTAAAGTATTGGCTTGTTTCTTTTTTTGGTTTTGGTTTGCGTTGTTGCGTGATTGTGGTGGTGGTGACACCTGGTCGTGACGCCGGGCGCGGCTCAAAGGGAGGGGTGCCCCATCGGGCCGGGCTTTACGCTCAGCAAAATATTCAGCGTCACGCCCCTGCTGGCCAACAACAAGGACAAGTGGGGGTTGGCCCTTGACGGACAGCTCAAACACGAGGACACCAACCTCGCCTCCAGCACGCTGTAAGTCCGCCCCGCCCACTTTCACTCTTCACTCACAAACCTCCATCCCATACACCCTCTTCCTCACACTCCTGCATTTCTTCCCTCACTTGACAATGTGATGGAGCAAATGTTTATAGAAACAAATATTACTTTGTCTGCATGAAATCAAATAGTGAAGTTATCAAGAAGAAATTTCTTTCTCTTATCACAATTAATCCCAAGCTACAAGACGAAATTCAGTTTTGGTCAATCTAAATTATCATACTTTATCTAAATTCTAAATTCCTTCTCGACATATATATAACCATATAAACAGTCATAAAGTGACAATGAATATCACGAAAAAGGACCAGTATTGTAAAGAAAACCATTGAAAATTAAAATAAAGAACATGAAACTAAAACATGCCATTTTGCATTTTGCTAAAATAGCGTGAAAAAATCATAATTACCTAGACAAAATAATAAGGTGATGTCAATATCATTACGCTGACACATCCTCATGCTATATATTTGGTAAACTCCACATTCTTTGAATGGTGATATAGACTGACAAATTTAACTTGAAATTCGTTAGTTTGACGAACAAATACCTCGTAATACTCACATACGACACTAGCATTGAGTTATAGTTGTCGGTCTCTAGTAGATGGGATTTAGCTTATATTGTACTGTTTTTAAAACCAGTGAATTTAACCAGTAGTTCAAGGGTATGGCTAATCACTGCTCCTCGATAAAGTTATTTGAGATACCTCCACAATGAAAGCCTATTTATGTGTCTTAGGAAAACATAACATAGATTAATTTTATAACAATTAATGACTGTAGTGTTAGGAATAGGCCTGCATATTTATGGGTTTTTTTAGAATCATCTCTGCGTTCAGAGTATGGTTTGTTGATGTAATGATATAATATATAGGTATTATATTATATGGGTTACATAATAAATGTGTTTGATATATCATGTAAAATTAACTGTGTCATCCATTGCGAGTATCCATTCCTCTTATATTTTAGTTAATTCCGCTTCTGTATTGCTTTTGACTTCCCAACACTTAGTTGCACAAACTTTCTTTTTTATTTGTTTTTCATTTCAATGTAGTCATTGTTTAATTATTGGTGTATTAGTAGTAGTGTAGTAGAATGTAGTATCATTCTATGGATATAAATAACATAGCTATAAGCCGATATCCGGAGTCAACTAAAAATTAGATACAATGAACATCAGATGTATCATAGTCTATATAGAAAATTTGTACTTGAAAAAGAAAAAAAACCATTATACTTAGAGGAAATATTATCTTATTATTCAATTTATTATAAAAAAAATGTCTACCAATCTTTAAAGTTAAACAGTAAATAGTGTATCTGCAACAATCATTAAATAATTTGATTAGTATAGTACAGCGATGGCGAACCTTTTTCATGCGTACGTACCAAAAACAAAAAACAAGTACTCCATATTAGTAGTATTAATTTATCATTATAAATTTACAGGTATTTATATTTTATTAGCGTTAAATGATATGAATGTGAATAAGATGTTTGTTCTTACGCATGCATGATATCACGCAAAATCATCGAAAATTACACATACTGGTGAAAACCCAATTAAATGCGATGTTTATAATTATACAATTTGACAACTTAGATGGTTAACATCCATTTAAATCTGATGTCATATATGAGAAGATTTAACCACTTAAAAACCCTTACACGAACTAGGATAAACCATTCAATGCAATGTTAATACATACATTCATTGGGAAGCAGAAAGTATTATCGCCTAAAAATATATAATAGTGAAGAACTGTTTAAATCAGATGGTTATTCACTATAAATAATGATAACGTCCAGTATTGCAAGTGTAATGAAGATAAATTAACATTATTTTTCTAATATATATATATATATAAATTATGCAATTCTTTTGCGTGACAACGGAATTTCCGTGAGTGCCACAGATGGCACGCATGCATAGGTTCGCCACCACTGGTATAGTATATTATATTAATGTAAAAATTGCCCTATAAGAAAGTATTTCCACTTAATTTTCCAGCCATTATCTTCACACATAAAATTCGTTGACTAAAATATGTGCTTCTGGATTTTTTTGTCTTTGGTGTATTCCTTTTGTTTAGTTTCTTATGTGCCTTTGTTTAAAAATATGTGTAGCATCGTAGTATTATAGATTTACACTAATGGAAACATCTTACTATAATAGAAAACTACTATTATATTCATAACCCCCTATTTGTGTGACACATTAGTTTAGGTAACGATTCAGAAACAAGAAATTTACATCTGTACAACACCTATTCACTAATAGACTTAATACATACAAAGTCGACTGAGAAATTCGTGTTTATTTTAATGGGGTGATGTATTTTTATCACTTTTAATTTATTGTTTTATATATTAAAGGTTATTAATGGGAAGATGACACATTTTTTATGAAATATTCTTTTATGCCTTCTATCCATTCTGGATGCCGCCGGGGTCGGATTACATTTATGACACTAGTTAAGTGTCTAAGTACCTACCTAATTGGTGTTTTTCCTGAAAAAGTATCCTCGCATATGGTTGAAATTCCATGTAAAAATCCAAGGTTTGTGAAGTCGGTAGGTACTTACCAGCGTTCATTACAATAAACAACTTCTTTTGTAGTTTATGAATGCCATACTTGTTTCGGGGAAAAATTATAATTGTGTATTTTTGTTTGAATTGCGACTTTTTGTGTTCCGTTCATTTAAAAATACCTATTCTCTGATATAACGAGTAACGCTTATAACAAGCAAATTCAGTCGGTCCCATCTTCCTCGTAATAACCAAGTTCGACTGTATTACAGTTTGTCTATGATTGTGTTCATAAATTCAACCCATTAAAATAAATGAAAATATCGCATGCTTAATAATATTTCTCAATTCCATCAGTAGGTAGCGTAGCAATGATTTGTTTTTACAATTCAAACAAGACAACCATTGGTTTAATAAAATATTATAAATTTATTGTTCTCTCCAAATTTAAAAGTGGCGTTATTTTACTGTTTTAAAATTAACGCTTTTATTTTCCATAGGTCTCGCTCTCTGATCGATGGGGAATATAGGTATAATTAATTTGGAGAAATTTCAGTAATCTTGAAGCATAATGTACATTTTTTATGAGCAAATTATGTGTTTTTTTTTTATTTCCATAGATCTTTTAACGGTAATCTTACCCTAAGCTTTCCTAGTACTGCTTGCGTAAATGTTTTAGAATGCCAAAATTTAATTTTTTTTTTCGTCTTGTTGATATGTATAAATAAAAATAGAAAGGAAACAGTAAACTAGTTGTTTCCTTTAAAATATTTTCAGTCAAACTAAACGAATTCAAGATTTAATAATTAATTAACGTAATATACGGTTTTCGCGTGCATGGATTTACTGCTAACAGTATGTATTATTGCGGCCATAACAAGAAAATGCATATATGTAAACATGTATTATCCTGCAAGTTGCAAGATTGCATGCTTGAATTACAATCACGCGACATTTGGGATTTGTTCTATATCTGCGCATGTGCAGTAGAACGATAGTGGCGAACCTGCTGGTAAAAAATGAACTACACTGCGCACTCATTTTGAGGTTAACCGATTTTCACGACCTGTCACATAGTCCTATAAAATGACAACATCGCGTCTCGCTTACTCTTGAAGAATGAAATTGGCGAGACAGTCAGCACTTTTACATGTAAACAGTTATTATTGCGATAGTTTAAAATACACACTATTGCTGCAAGTAAATACATGCACGTGTACAGGCGCTATAATATTGTACACGCATGAATACTTCTGACTATCCAACTAATACCCTTACCTACTCATGATAAATAAATAAATTATTATTACTTCGATTCACAACTTATTCACAACGTTTAACATTTGATATACATGATATCATTTATATCTACCACATTTTAAAATCCACCCTAAAATCTGGATTGATTATATTGAGTGGTAATGCCAATAAAAAATAACTGTCCCATTCTTTAACTAATTTCAGATAGCAATCAATTTGAAAGTAGTAGTATTATGAAGCAGTGAAATATTGTACTTTAATAGTACTAATTAGTAGCTGTTTATTAAGATATGAATGGATACATATATATATATATATATTTTTTTTTTAAACGCTTTCATAAGTTTGTAGTAAATTAGTTGCATTTGTTTTGCTATTGAAACAATTTCATTTATAAAAATCATAATACTTTTACAGCAAAAATCTGTCAAAGAAAGCATTGTTATAAAATATCATTGATGTTCATACTGTTTCAATATACTTTTGCATGATTTACTTATTATTTTCTACATTCAGTTGTCCTTTATTTGCTACATATATAATGTGATATTGTTTTTACAGATAATACCCATTTGACTTTGAATATCCGTTGAAACATTTTTTGTTTCTATTTCTATCATTAATCCTATCCTATCCTATTGTTTTATTCAACGGGATTAATTAACAGCATTGTATATCTATTGATTGAGCAATGTATCCAAGGGCAACGCGTTACTAATGCTATTCACTAGTTATCGGGGAAAGTCTCATGGACAGTATGTACCTAAGGACAGCCCAAGTATTCCAAATTCGAAAATATTTTTATTGAACCGCAACACAGTTGTAGCCGATTATTCGATACATTGAAAAATTGTTTGTTTTAACATCTCAAAACTATTCTTTTCTACTATCTTGTGAATACAGTAAAACTTCGATGTGGCGGACTAATTCAGGTGACGAGGTGACTTATTGAACAAAACAAAGATATAATTGTATACAAACACAAAAAAAATCTATTAACATGTCAGAACCACCATGGCAAGTGTGTGTTAAAATTGCTGCAGAATATCGATCATTGTTTACAAGCGAGGACTCAACAACATGCAGGTCTGAAATTTTATCCGTTAAATCAATTTCCGCAAAGTCGAGGTTTTATTGTATTTGAACAGTCTCTGAATATTGTATTGATTATTTGTGCATATAATATTGTAGATTAATAATAACACCATTATTTTAACGAAAAAATGTCCTATAACATTGTGTAGTGTTGTACCAAAGGTTCCTAAAGATAATTGTTTTAGTGTAAGTTAAAAGTATTTTGTTTCTGAAGATAATAATTATTATTCATTTCAATCTGAAGACATGTTTTGTAATGTTCAAAATTATTGATAGAAGGGAAAGCTATCTAACTTTCTATTAGTCTACAATAACAAACAAATGTGTTGCTATTTTGCTGTGAAGGAATTTTAATTGAACACCACTGCATTAATTGCATAGATATTTTAGAAAACATAAAAGTTTTCATATAAACTTCTCTTGGTTTCTAAATACAAAATGCTGTCCAATTTCGATTCGAAAGTAGCATCCATAATCCGAAACATCCATCACTTCCTGCCTGTCCTAATTTTTCAAAGGTATTTTAAACACAAAATGACAAATGAGTTGATTTATTATAATTTTCATACTCGCATCCAAAACTCATGAAATTTGTTCTATAATGTGGTGGTGACTAATGAAATATATATCTAAAGATGCCTTTTGTATTGTGTGTATATACTTATTTATTTTTACCATCTTGTAGAGTTGCCGATCCGTCACAAAGGGAAAATCTTGGTATCATTGTCCAGTACAAAGTGAAAGTCAAACTTTGCTTAGGAGCATTAGGCGGGTAAGTTCGCATATTATTTCTAATCTTGAACATTTTATTTATTACTCTAAGACCCGTTTCACACGAGAAACTGTGTGGCGCCACCGGCGTGGCGAGATTCCGCATTTATATATAAATGAACGCGACACTCTTTGTGTCCCCATCTGAATGCTAGTTAGACACAACGCACAGTTTAGTGTAAATGTGGAATTTCGCCATGCTAGTGGCGCTACACAGTTTCCCATGTGAAACGGGTCTTATTGTATTTTTAATAACGCTGCGTTTGGTGGTGAACTGTGTTACCCCACATAAATTTTTTGAAGCTTACACATCGTTGTTACAGATCAAAATAGTAGTTTTATTACATTTCTTTCTCTCTATAAGTACAATTTGTTGATTGTTTTTTATAGTGATTTGGTAGCAGAGTTGCCGTTCATTCTGATGCACCCGAAACCTGAAGAGGAAGCACCTCCCGCACGTTCCGTGGTAACCGCAGATCGGCCAGCACCCGAGGTCCCAGTCGACACTAACCTCATTCAATTGGATGCGTAAGTTACTCTACCAATTAATACAATAGTTTTATTGTTAATCGTGATTTAAATCATGACAGCATATTTTTGGAAATAACAGTCTAACAAAGGTTTTCAGAAACATTATTTATTTATTTACAAAAGGTGCATGCAAAAGAATATAATAATACAACAAAATACAAATTACCATTAAATTAGAAATAAACAAGGAAAAAGTTCAATAAAACAAGTTGAGTAGTACACAACAAAAAAAAGTTCATTTCCTATAGTGCTTGAGTGCCATGTCAATAGAAGAACTATTGGGAAGAGAATGAATCCTTGGTATTGCAGATTGAATAGAAAATTTGGATCTTGAATGTCAGCATTAAAGGGTCACAACTTTTAGTGAACAGATTTTTTAACGAAACATGTTTTTCGATATATCGCTTGCCTGAGGTACCGTCAAATGGGGTTATTCCGCCCATTAAGTATAATTCCGCCTATTAAAAAATATTTTGTTTGTATGGCCACTACTTTCTTTTACACTCGGGTAGACAAAATATTTCTTTATAACTTTATTCTCAATTATTGTCAGTTAGTCATATTGTACATTTTAAACATCTATAACTTTACGTTAGTTAATATAAAACTTGACTTTTGTAAATGGTGTGTGCATATGCAGTTACGCCAACTGTCAAAAAATCATCATTTATCTACCAAAAATACAAAAGGTACGATATTGATATTTTTACTCTCCATTCCATTATATGTTAGCAATTAGAATGCATAGCTATATTTAAAGACTTCAAATACGCCAGGCGGACTTGTACCGAAGAGCGACATGAAGTTTTGGGGTTATTCCGCCTGGGTAGGGTCGTCAAAACACCTTTTTAATAGTATTATTTTCAATATCAATAAATATAATAAATAGTCAATTATTTATTAGTAGAATATGAAAATAGGTATTACAACACAATTATTATTATTTGTTCGTTAATAAACCAATTTGATAGAAGCATGATGAAATTGATATTGGCGTCTTATAAAATTGTACAAAAAGTACTAAAATATAAAAATACACATAAGCATAATAATTGTATTTTTGCACATCCCTAAGTTCAATCTACAAAATGTATGCATGTATCAGTGAAACAAGGGTAATTCCGCCTAGAAAATTTTGACAATGCAAAAACACAAAAAATATGAATGTAGATGGACTATGGTATTTAACATGTTTGCAGCATGTGTTATGAGTATTATTCTACTACATTGCTGTTCCCTCGTAACAGTGATAATGAGTTAGATGGATTTTTTTAAAGTAGGCAGAATAACCCCGAGACTGTGTAATTACGCCTACATATTTGTATCAGTAAAATTAATGTATTAGAATCTAGATAAATAATATTAACTATTTTTAAAAATTGCAGTTAAGTATGTATAACCATAAAAACCACATAACAATGGATAGGTAGTACAAAAAAAAATCAGAAAATACAAATTGACAACACGCCGTAGAAAAGCCAGGCGGAATGACCCCGTTTGACGCTACCAAAAAGTCCCAGGCCAATTAATTTCACATTTTAAAAGAAAAGAGATATACTTACATAAAAACACTGAAAATTTACTATGATGTATAAAAAGTTCACATTAGCATAACTGGTAATATGTAATAAGATAATTAGTACCTACTTGAAAAGATTGATTTTTAATGGTTATAAAATTTGTATGTTGTTTTCTGCTCCTCAGGGATGAATCATACAACGGGCAAGACCACGATGACGACATCATCTTTGAAGATTTTGCACGGCTGCGGTTGAAAGGGGGAGAGCCAGAAGCTTGAACAACTCTCCGACACGTCAACAAACTAATTCAGTTAGGATTCCGAGAGGGCCACCACGACCGCCACATTCATGAAACTCTCGCTAAGTACAGCTAGAAAGTCATCTTCTCAAGCAATTTTGTGTCCGTGGATGCACTGAGGACTTGCAAACGTCACGCGGGGGGGCCCCTCACCGGGCGGCCTGACTCGAATTCTTCTCTAACAGAATTAACTGATTGTCAATTTTTTTATCTGCGAATCTATCTATACGTATATACTATACTTGGTATTCTTTTTGTATATAAATTGTTTTATAAATTACGGATTGTTTTATACATATTTTATTCCATATACTTCTCTTGTGATATATATAGGGATGTAAGTAATATCTGAAAATTGATTTGTACAGTCTCGTTTTCACCTTTGTACGGCGGACTAAGGACCGAAGATGCAGCGACCCGCGTGTCGCCCTTCCAGCATGTAGCGTGTTTGTATAATGAAATGAAAATATGTTGTCCATATTGGATGTAATAATATTATTACTCGGTTAAATCAGGACCTTAGTATGTGCGGTTTCAGATTAAACTTGTACTGTTTGCATTACATGTTATGTGATAACATTAATTGATATTATAAACTCGTCGCGTATTTTCTCCTTTCAATTTTAACACAAAATCTGTCTAGTATTTTAATGAGTTTAGTTTCAAGTTTCACCCATTAATTTTATCCCTTGTGGCAAGTGTTTTAATTCTGATGTACATGTGGTTACTTCTTTTATTTACATTCTCAAAAGAACTGCATGCTTTTTTTATGAATTATTTGGTTGACTGTAGTCATTCTTACTTTCAATATCGCTTTGAATGTTTTCCGTACTGATTATAGGGAGACCAGAGAGATGCGTGATAGAGAATTGTATGAATATCTTCCTAAATGACGTTTGCATTCATTTCTTTACTAGATGTTTAGGTAGGTCAAACAATAGTCAGTATATTATAACCTTTTACGTGTCATGATCATTTTCATAATGCATTATGGTAATAATGTTCTTTCAGTGGTCATTTTGATTTTACGGCTGTCAGAAAAATGATTTTTTTTACAGTTTTTAATTTTAAAAGTAATTTTTTAACCAATTTATAATGCACAAATTATTATAAAATATTTATTGATAGCTTTAAATGCCATTGATGTTTTATTTAAAGTGTAGCATTTTACTTGAACAATCACGAAATATAAAAGGGAAGCCTTGTTTATAAAATCTTTTAGTCTTATCCATTTTTTTCTGCACAAGAAAGCATAAACTATATGTATTCGTTTTATATTCTAACTTATTTTATAAAAAGTTTATTTTCTATCATTTATCGATATGAAGTATATTTTTGAGGGTAATGGATGCCAGATGAGTTACTTGTATGTAAAAAAAATTATTTAAGAATACATGTATATAATTATTAATCACATACATATAATAAAAATAATGCTAGTAAGTTTAGTAGCAAAATGTATGTCTCTATCAAACGTTTACTAGAGGCAAATTACAATATTTCTTTTCTAACCTCATACTACATGCCAAAGCACAAAAATAGTAATGTATTTTATTATAATATCGATGTCAGCTGCTTTAAAAAATGCAGACGCATACTAGTATATTATTATTTAATTTTGTCACAGTTCAAAAGTATCTGAACATTTTATTTCATTAGGTAACAGCACAATTTAACTTTTTTTCTAATTTAAGGCTGTCTATACGTATAACAAATGTCTCTATTGTACTTTTGTATGTTTTGTACAACTCGATTTAGATAATTTTCAATACATTTAAAAGATACCTACCTGTTTTAAAACTAAACAATTAATTTTTACCCAAAGTTTCATACCAACTTCAATAAGTACTTTATTGAAAAGGACAACTACATACATACCAATAATAAATTCCGTACCAAATCTCAATATTACTATGTAGGTTAAGGTGCGGCAGAAAAAACCTCTCAAATTTTAAAGGGTAACAAATCAAATCTTTTTAAAAAATTTGTTACATTATCTTGGAATGCTTATGCATGGAATACAGTTTGTTTTCAATTGGTTTCACGATACATACTTGTGCCGCACCCTTTACAATGTAATTTTACGTTGAGTATGTGTATTTTATGCAATGTTTAAAAATATATTATAATGAATATGTAATATTACTAATTCAACATTTTAGCAAAATTTTGTCAGTTTTACGGAATAACTTATTTTATAAATCTTCCAAAGGAATTTTGTTTTTTTTTTTTATTCAATTCATGTGATTTTTATATTATGTTTAAACTATTAGCCAGGTGTGCACACACAGAAAAATAGTTTGGGGAGGGACCATTTTTACAAAAATCCATAATATTTTCTTATCGATTTTTTTAAGGCGCTGGGAAGGGATGGGGTTAAAAAAATCTAGCAAGTGCCACTAACTTTCACATTTACCACTCATACTACTTATAGATTCGTGGAATACCGCAAGTTCCCTGTACATTCTCATACCCAGACACTACACTTTCAGTCTAGCTATAAACACCTGGCCTGCCGGTATAACTAAGGGTGTTCACCTATGTGTTATCGTGAGCAGTCGCATCCACAAGTGGCTATCGAGTGCACATGGTTTAACAGTCATAATTTTTAGGATCATTAGTGTCCATTTGTGTCATCCGCGCCGGCTTGTATTTTGACATGCCGCATTGGAATATTAAAACAAACCCCAGTGGGTCTAACCCCAGCGGTGTTATCGACCGCTAAAGTGATAAATATGACGGCTAACTAGGGTAGGTTTGTATCAAAGTATTAGCACTTATTGTAACAATTACAATAAGTTGGTTGTAATTGTTGCAATAAGTGCTATATTTTAACAGCACCTCTCTTGGGTGTGATAAAATTCAGAGCGAGACAGACAGTTTTGACTTTTTATACGGCTAAGGCTAACTTATTGTAACAATTACAATACCTCAATACAAATATGTAATAAATACTATCACTTTAGCGGTCAATATTCGCCTTGTGTATAGAATAGACCGGCAGGTAGTTGTACCAATTGATGAGTGTGACGGGTCTTCAAGTGGCCACAGGCCTTGCGTGTCGTATTATGCCAAGAGGAGTGGGGCCAACCCGTTGAGAAGGCTGTTTGACAGTCAAATCATCCGGGGTCACAATCCTCAGTCACGGGGTCCTAACGAAGAAGAACAACTACATGCCTTTTATTTTAATAATTTGTATTTTTTCGGTTTTTGGGGGCAGTCTGGATCCAAAAATCCCCATCCCCCTCGTGTGTACGCCTGCTTGCAGCATATCCTGTTGTGTAGATTTTTAAATAAAGCATAGGTTCAATGCGAATACATATTTAACACTTAATGATACATTGTATAAATGGTAATGTCTAGCTAAAACCAATGAAGTATGTTTTTTACCAGTGTTAAGCTTATTTTACGTTTGTCTTTTTGTAAGCTTTATAATATGATTGAATGCACGCTTTATCCTAATTCTCCATATATGCTATCGTACAAAGTGTTGATTTATGATAGAACTATATAATGGAATCCAAATGTTTATTCAATAATACGTCTTTCCAAAGACTAGTGATAGATTACTTGAAAGTGTACAGGTGACTACAAAAGTTTTGTGAATTCTATATTGTTATTCTGTGCATTTATATACTGAAATGTCTATCACATATTCACCAAAATATTCATGTGTACTGATTAATCTTTTAGTAGAAAACAGCTAACATTTACAAAGACGTAAATCAATAACTTATAGCATTAATATACCTACTATATTTGTTTATAATGTATGTGGCTATTATTATTTATACCAATTCATAAATAAGCGGGCTTAAATTATATTTGTCTGGTTTTTGGATTATTTGTAACAAATCCTAAAAATGTTCTTGTTAAATTTAATATTAATATTCATGGAGTAATTATTATTATTTTGTTTGCATTTATATAAATATAATGGTTTCATAAATTTTATTATACTATTATATTATTACATAGGTAGGTACTTGTATATAATATTGTTTTATATAAATATACAAGTAGTTATACATTCGTATTTATTTGAAAATATCTTTGTTCGTAACAATCATCCTTTGATAATATTCTAAAAAATGGTTATTGTCGATATCCAGGTTCATGGCCCCCACAAGCGGGGGCTGACAGGGCTCTAGCCTGGGGGAGGGCTTAAGGAGGGCCCGGCATGGCGGATCCACCAGCCAAGTGAGATAAACACACATCACAAAATTTCACTAACAGTAAAAAAATGTCGCCTGCTATTTCACTTCAAGCATACTAACGTTTAAAAATATGTGGTTGTGCGATGCAATTTTTGATTATTGTTTGTCGATATTTGACAAGTCCATAATTCAAGTGGGTGTATTAATATATACAAAAAATCGCTAAAATACTCTAAATTTGGACACTATTTGGAATACACAACTGTAGATCGTCACACTGCCTTTAACCTTAGCGATAGGTAGGGGGCCGCCGAAGATTATAGCCTGGGGGCCAGCTTCAAGATGTGGGGGCCATGTCCAGGTTACAGTTAGAGAATTATGTAAATGTATTTCTTTGTAACTATTATTTTCATTGTGACAAACATGTTCACTCATTGTTTGTTTATATAGAAATTAAAATATCTGGATTATCAAATGAATTGTATTTATATCCATTAAAAATGTGTCTAATAATACTCCTTTGGATACTAGATTTAATAACTAAATAAAAAATGTGCCAAGACAGTTTTTCACTATTTATGTTGATTTAAAACATTCTTCGCCTTCGTTGATTTGATTTTGCAATAATATATTGTTTTAATTTTGATAATTCACCACTAATAAATTATCCGTTATTGTAATATTTTTTTTTAGTCTTGGTCTGGTTGGTTTGACTTGTGATGGCATTTATTTATTAGCTGGTTAAGTTTTTCTTATCATTTTACATGTTTAGCACAAACTAATGTATGAAATGGGTCGTGTAACTCAAATGGCAAATAAATGGAACCTGTTTAATCATGGCGTTTTGTTATTTCTCTATTTAAATTCTAATGGATTTAAGTTTTGTACTATTCTCAATGGAATGGAATGGTCTCAAATGAAATACAGTCGAACTTGGTTATTTATTACGAGGAAGATGGGACCGACTGAATTTTCTCATTATAAGCATTACTTGAAGTATTTTGAAATAAGCGGTCACATAACACAAAAAGTCGCAATTCAAACAAAAATACACAATTAGAATTTTTCCCCGAAAGAAGCATGGCAATCATAACTACAAAAGAAGTTGTTTATTGTAATGAACGCTGGTAGGTACCTACCGACTTCACAAACCTTGGATTTTTTACATGCAATTTCAACCATATGCGTGGAAACTTTTTCAATATTGTCGGTGAAACACCAATTAGGTAGGTACTTAAGACACTTAACTAGTGTCATAATCGTAATCCAATACCAGTGGCATCCTGTCCAGTCGGATTTTGTGAAATTTTTTTAATGATCGACACAACAGTTTTAAGAAAAATTTTGATGATATTTTAGCTCGGTATAGCCGATAAGTAGCTCGTTATAAAAGAGAATAAATGTATGGAGAAAACAATAAACTAAAATGTCAACGAATGTTTCCTCGTTACACCTGAAATCTCGCTATGTCCGTGATCGTAATAACCGAGGTTGACTGTAGTACAAAACTTAAATCCATTAGAATCCAAATTCCATCAAGTACCTTCGGTCGATAGTATTAATATTTCTCTATTTGTTTAATGTAAATCTTCCTTCACCTGCCTTCATATTGTTCGTATTACAGTTGAAGATGAGCTATTGTATCGGAAATAGATAGCTGTATAGCATTGAGATTTAAAAAATATGCTTTCTTCGTGGAGCATTGCAGACAATTATGTTCCAATTTTATGAGATTCAATCAGAACATTATTTTGATATTGATTGGTACTAAATATCTGATAATAACGCTGTCATTATTATCAGATATGTAATAGGTATGACTTGATACTTACAAACACTTACCTATTTTTGTGTCTTTCCCTTGTATTTCGGTGGTTTTTATTATGTATTTTTTTAATGTTTTATTTAGACATGAATCTGATCTCAATACTATACGGCCATCCATCTCTGATACAACAGCTCATACTCAACTGTGATATGGCAAACTGCATACATAGTAGAAATTTCCAAACAAGCTTCATTTATTATTATTAGCTCAACTGGATTTCAATGTGGCGTCGTACATAATATTCAAGATGTAGGTATAATATTATTGAAGCGGAACTGGATTACAAATTATTATGTACAGCAATCTAGCCGGTAGAGTGAATCCGCCAGATGTGTAGTGAAAACCATCAACACGGATTTGAAAAACAAAAAAAATCATGTATGGCCTCAAACCACCAACCTTTTGGTTGACAGCTGAACACGGTACCAATTGCACCATTGAGATTATGGCAAATATGAAAAATTTCCAGAGCACTTAGTACACACAACTACTTGACAAACTGGAGAGGATGGATTTTTCTAATATCGAGCCAGTCAGCCAACCATTAATACACTTGACACTCACGCGGCTATGAAATTTTCAACTAAAAGAAAACCGATATTGCTGGTCGACACTTCAAAGACAAACCATAATGCATAAGTATTGTTTTTTACTAGTTTTACGTATCCGTCAGATATATGTCATCAAAACTATCTGACTTTGAAAGTATGGAGAGGCTCTTAGTGGAAGTGAAGATAAGATGATTTACATTTATAGTGATAGACAAGAATATCATTTACAGTTGCCCAATGACATTAATATGGACAAATCATCTGGAAAAGAAAATTACACTCACTTTACTGTCGGGTCTGCCGAATGGCATAATCTGTTCTAAGTTCTAACACCATTACAATAAAGGTGATATTGTTATAAATTCCTGATGCTTTTTGTTGGGTCTGCCGAATGGTTCGGTTCGAACGGGTTCGCTCAAATGAACATTGACATTAGAAACACTGCTCTAACGCCATTACAATAAAGGTCATATTGCTATAAATTCCCGATACGTGATATCGCATAATGGAAATTGCGTGATGTCTACCTATACATGCGAATTTACTTGCTAGCTGTATTGAGTGCGTCGTCCATTAATAATGTCATTGCAGTTGCCTCAAATTGACACAGCGCTCGAAATGGAAATGTACACAAACCGCAGTTCTCGATCTAATTATATAATAATTACAAGATAAAAAGAACTCTTTATATACAACGTTTTTAAATTTCCTGTTGAATTATTATGCTCAATATGCTAAAACTTGTACTTGATGGGAAGTAAATAAAAAACAAACAAATATAGAATACTGAAATGTTATTTTGACATTTCATTTTGATTTCCATAGTAACGCATGTATATATTAATAACTTAGTTGCTAGGACCACCCCCTTAGCAACAATAATAGTCTTACTTTTTACGGATTTTTCTGAAATAACTTTCCATACAAAATAGAATTAACTGAAAATGAATTCAATTCTGCTTAAAGATGGCTAAAAGTATTAAAAGAATGCATTATCATCGTGTTCTGATATATTCTAAAAGTTTCAAATGTCTAGCTAGTCGGGAAGTTAGTTAAAAATCGATTGCAAGATTTGTACTGGACAAACAAGAATATGAGCTAATAAAAACGTAAAAATGAGTGGACAGCTTTCGGCGGGGCGTGAGCGGCATGCGCAACTCAAACGTATAACCAAAGACAAAAAAGACATTGTCTACGAACATTTCACACACAGTTATAGGTTTGAGTTGCGCTCGCCCCGCCGAACGCTTCCACTCTGGCCGTACACTTAGATTTTTTGTTATATGGCCTACTTAGCTCAGATGGTCAAATTATTTTTTCTACGAGACGTAGCAACAGTGTTGCCATATTTTTCTATGCTGATTATAGTACAAAGGCGTACAAATTATAGTATTTCTAAAAAATATATAGTACAGGAACATTTTTCGTCTTGAATCCTTTATAATTAATAGTATTTTGGTATATTTGGCGTAGAATTATAGTATTTTACATTTTTCGCGAAATCAAATTTATAGTATTGTACTATAATTATAGTACGGTCGGCATCACTGCGTAGCAATAACCTTGGGGATTTCATAAACCGGAGCTGTTCCCCAGTCCATTTCGAGCCCTGTATTGACGACGATGATGTTGAAGACTATAAAAATGGAGGGCATACTGAAAATCTTGACATGTCATTTTTTTATTATTATTACAATCCTTACGGATAGGTACAAATTATCAATATCAACCAATTTAAATTTTAAAAAAATCAAGTTTTGTTAATTAATACGGATGATATAAATATATTGATCTTATAGAAAGTGTTCAATGCTCATGAAACTAAAACTTTTAGTAATGTACTATAAAAAAAAAATGTAACATCGAAATTTCAAAAACGAAACATAGAAGCTTCATATTGTTACTGTCAACACAATATTCACGTGTCACAATGTCACGACATTCAGTTAATATTTTTTATTTCACATTTACGTTATAAGTTATACCTAATAGAATATTTCCGTCAACACAGGAAAAACAGTTCAATAATTTTATTTACGAAACGTCATGTTAATGGCCATGATTAAATTAAATTCCCGCTTTTTGCATACATGAACAGTGCTGCCATAATGAAATCGCTCGGTAACATTTTGCTTATGGCTACTGAATGTAGATTTTTATTAATAATAATGTTGTACCAAGTATACAATATGTTGAAAATTTTCAACTAACAATTTTATTATTATTCACTGTGAATTACGTTTCAAAATTTTAAATATGGCCTTTCAAATAATAATAAGATGTATTGACAAAACCAAATTCAATTCCTTAGCCAATGTTTACTACAAAACCCATGACATCCGTGGAAACGTCTTGTATTAATGATATTGGCATTTTTTAAGTGGTTTATTTTATTAATGGAGATTTTAACGATACATAATTATTTTTAAGCAACATAAAAATATTTCCATAAATATTTCCTCATTTCGTCGTCAAAATGCTGAGTTGGCGTAGTATATGCTTAGTCCGTCAGCTAACGTGGCGGTGCTAGTGGTTTTGTACTTTCATGACTGAGGAGTGGCTGTAGCTGTCATTTTTACCGTTTAATGTATTTTATGTGATACTATTTAAATTAAAAAAGCGTGTAATAGGTGTTTAGGTTTTATAGAATTGTTAGAAAAATGTCGTCGTCTGGTGATTTCGGCAATCCATTAAGAAAATTTAAGCTAGTTTTCCTAGGAGAGCAAAGTGGTAAGTAGTTGTCTGCTGTCATTTAAAATTTAATTATTTAGATTGGCGAATCAGGGCATATTGAATTGTTTATGAAGTGCTTAATTTTAATATTAGCTGCCGGAATGATTCTAAATTACATCATTTCGGCGAAATAATTTGTAGTTGTGAAGTCATTGTGTGTATAAGACCCTCGATGTCATTCCCACACATCTATGTCGATATATGGATACATTCATGTATCATACAAAAGTGTACTCAACTCAACCCGGAAAGAGGTTATACTGTACTTAATTGATGAGGTTTTATAAATCTCACGCTATTGTTATCAAAACCGTTCATATATTTTAATTTTATTTATAACTTTATAACATACACAATGGAATGTTTCAATAGGTACACAATATACGAAATGAAGTCATCACCACTTTCATCCTTTTATATATTGTACTAATATAATATTTAATCATCAGAATATATTTTAGATTCAAAAGTAAGTAAAAATAAACAACACTTCGTGTTGTGCAATAATTTGTCATGGTGTCTATCTCATTTATAAAATTAAATCAATATATTGATAACCCCTGTAAATATTCCTCATTTTAAAACTAGGCTAGTTTTCATTATTGACTGGGTGCCGTAAATAGGCTTAAATGAGAATTTATGGTACCTATAGGTAGGTACGTCAAAAAATTGTCTATGTAGCTATGTTTTATACATATTTTAGAACAGACAGTTAAAAATAATCCTTTATGAGATCATTAATTAATGTTGTTTATAATCAAACAACAATGAGAAAATGTAAGGCATCATAATGACATAAATGTATTTTTTACAATGTTTACTGGTTTGGTCTTGCTTAGACCTCTAACACACCCCAAATTATTAATTTTCTATACAGGAAGAATGCAACAGTGATATTATAAATAAGTAGGTATAAGATCTAACTATTTCTCTTAGTGAGAAACCCCACAGGAGGCAGCATGGGTAGGTGTGGAATTTGCAAGTTGTTAATTATTCATTTCTCCAAACATTGCTCCAAACACACAAAAATCATATATTGCCCATTATGATTGTTTGGCACTTTTTTTTACATTACTATCTGAAAAGCGTCTACGAACAGTCAATAATAAAAATATAGTGGCCCGGGTAGCGTTGCCGCGTCAGTCTGCAGAATTAGATCACATTGTATTTTTGTTCAGTGGTTGCCCAGCCGGGGCCTGTGAACCTTGTGCATAATGAGATTTTCTGCTTTCATCAAGAATTTTAAAATGTACTTACCGTACCAACCTTCACTTCAACTGTCATTCATCTGCGATGTTTTGATTATTTTTTTTATGTTTCATTTTATTTTTATATCTTACGTTAAGTATGCTGCATAAATATGTTGAAATAATGTTTATAGAATTATCTGCATATTATATACATACTTACTTACCAGTAGCGAAGGGTGGGTGGCCGTAATAAAACAAATATGTATGACTAACAAAGTTTAATGTGCACTATTTAGGGCGGATCTTAACAGCCTACCTCCACCCTTCGCCACTGTTGTTTACTATATCTGCAATTACCTATACAGAAAGTATAATTCTCCTTATCTACTGATGTCACCCACATAAGTATAGGCATTAATGCGTAATAAGTAATGTACAAATTGGATAAAATGGTGAACCACCATTTATGATGGATAATAGAAACAGATTAGGAATAATTTCTATGGAGAGTCTAACATTAGAAATATTTTCTGACAACTCTGCTTATCAAAAAAAAAACAAACTGCTAAGAAAGGAAATTTAAATTGTTGAATGGTAGTAAATTCCTTTACATCTAGTAAATAACTATTTTTAATCATGTATATAAAGAATAAATTCTGTAATTAGGTCACTGTATTAAGTATTATTATTTATCAGTTTTTATTTTTTTCAGTTGGGAAAACATCTCTCATTACAAGGTTTATGTATGACAGCTTTGATAACACTTACCAGGTAATTATACCATTTATTATAATATTCTGTACTTATGTTGTTTATTTTTGTAATTCAATTCTCTCCCATCTTTAAATTTATTATTCTCTCTGGTGTCTTTCCTGTCTACATATAAATTTAAATTTATTTACGTTTTCTTCTTTTCCTTTTGATTCATTTTAAGCGACTCTGGTTTAGCCTTCTGCCATCTTCTGGCACTATGCACATTAAAAGATTGTGAAAATACATTATATAACTAAAGAATTACTCAGGCAACTGAAGAATAATGTAGTTGAACGATCTTTTAATACATTATAGCGACTGTACACGTGCATGGAATTACTATAGGCAATAGTCCTTATTTTAAACTATCATAACGATAACTGTTTACACGTAAAAGTGCTGACAGTCTCTCCAATCTCATTCTTGAAGAGTAAGCGAGACGCGATGTTGTCATTTTATATTACCATTTGACAGGAGGACATATTGAAAATCGGTTAACTTCAAAATGAGTAGTTCATTTTTTTACCGGCAGGTTCGCCATTATCGTTCTACTGCGCAGGCGCAGATCTTACTACTTCTATCTATACTATCTTACTGCATAAAAAATCAGCACAATTCAGAAGCTTCAAAACTTGTTTGATTCATGCACGCAATCTTGCCAACTGCAGGATAATACATATTTGCCCACATATTTTTTACTGTGCACAGTAAATCCATGCACATGCAAACCGGGTATTAATATATAAGCAGCAAGTAACTATCTTTTGTGCCATTTGTTGCCCACTAAAATTGATCAAGTATCCTCAGTCAATAGTACTAATTATCTACAGAAACAACACCGCGGAAGTCAATTAATTAAAATTTTCAGGGGAAACAAAAAATGTCTCAAAAAATTGAAAATTGATACCTTTTAACTTATTTTTTTTTTGTGTTTAGTTAAAAAAATGTTTCTTTTAACTAAACACAAAAAAAAAAAAGTTGAAAGGTATCAATTTTCAATTTTTTGAGACGTTTTTTGTTTCCCCTGAAAATTTTTATTAATTGACTTCCGCGGTGTTGTTTCTTAAGCGACGATATAAGATAACTAATTTTCTAGGCTTTGTCTATACTGATAATAAAATTGGAGTGTTTGTCTGTTCGGTTATAACTCAAAAATTACTGGATCAATATTGATAAAACTAATTAGACTTACATCTTTGATAACTCGGAAGACACTTCTCAAAAGTAACGCACTTGCAGCAATATGAGGCAAGGCGTGAGTTGAGAAGTGTGCTTCTATAAATCAAAACAAATTTTGCAACAATAGTTTGCACCGAAATAAGATGGGATGTAGATAGAGAAGCGCGTGCCAAGAAAATTAACAGTTAATAATATAAATCTGTCTGTTTCTTAATTGCATATGTCTGTCTTCTTTTTCTTTCCATATTTCATGTAAGCCATGGGTGATCTCAAATTCTAAATAAGTACTTTTACGAAATGTAGATTTATGCATTATTTAATATATTTCCTTCATGATTAATACGATAGAGTAATACTTAAAAAAAAACATAATATAAAATGTAATTTTTTTCGGAAAGCCATATTAGTTTTATACATTCGACGTTAAAATCTCCATATCTCGTTTCCTGTGTGCACAATTGCTTTTCATACTGGTAAACAAATGATAATATTCACATTAAAAAAATTCTTAGGAACATAATTGTTTTCCGTTACTAAAATGCATTCAGAATTTAACTCTGATCATGAATTCAGTTTGTAATAACCATGAAAATGCCACCACTAGTTGAGGTGTTCAACTATAAAATTCTATGCCGGCTATAAAATGCATTTACTAGGTCACATGTTGCTCATGTACATACCCGTACTCGAATTCGGTTGAGGTATATTCACAGGGAGATGTGAGCACTGCAGTAGTACGTGTAGTATTCACATTTACTTGTTTCAATTCCTGAATTGAAATGACAGAACAAAGGAAACATTTAATAAAATTGCTTTCAGTGTCAAATGAGGTCTAAAGTCTAAAGATTTTTTTTATTCAAGTTTTGTAAAATTATATTATTTAATAAATATTTTCTGTCTCACTGATGACCCGTGAAACTTAATTTAGTATATGACCAATACATTGTATATTATTGAGGTTTGTTATTTACTTTGATAATACACCCAAACAGTTATAGGAAAGGTTTTTTGGTCAACGGGCTAGTTTCAAAAATGAGATAAAACGAGGGCTAGTGACGAAGACTTGATAAACACGATTATGCAACAGTTAATCTGACTTGTAAAGAAATTATTTAATTACAAAAAATTATTAAGATACACATATAAAATAATCAACTATTTTTTTTATTCAACGAATAATTCACATGATTTAAGAATGTAACATTCTAATTATTGAACATACATAATTTTGAAAACACTTCTGAGACTTAAATCTTGTAATTATTCGTTGAATAAAAAAAATAGTCAATTCAAAATTATTAGCGAGTTCAAGTAAGTTACAACAAAAAAACTTGGAGTGAACCGTGTCGTCGGTTAGTATTTAAAGTAATACCTACTTTGATTTAAAATATAAATGCCGATCGCCAATAGTAGCTGAATTTAGAAAACACTTCAGGAAGTATTAAAATCCATTAGTTAAAATTTGTCACAATTAAGTATGGCGCCTATTGCATAGTGGTCTATGTGCATGGGCACGAAACCCGAGAGAGATGCTGGCTCCATTCCTGTGGGGTGGGGTGTCTTAATTTCTTCAAAAAGATTTTTTATATTGGTTATAATATAGTATAGTTTCTCAGATGTGTTTTCAAAATTATGTATGTTACATATTAAAAAGTTTAATGCTAGATATAATGAAAATTTTCTTTTTAATTAGGCAGTGGTTGGTATTGATCTAATTTCAGCGAAATCTCTAAATTATTTAAGCCTATTCGACACATTCAAAATGTATTAACACCAGTGGTGGTGTCAAAAAAAATAATATCTTCAATTTCTATAATAATAAGTGGTGCTCATTGAACAGCTTCTGCCATGGAGATGGTATACTGAAAGAACAGCGCAAGGTGGAGAGACAAATACAGTAAACTCCCGATTATCCGTGCATGAATTTAATTTTTTTTTAAAACGCTCACTTTCGTATACATGAACCTCACTTAGGAAAATTCTAGCTAATATTAGAAAGATTCATGCAAGCAAACCAAACTCGCAGATTTTCTTAATAAATAATGAGTATTAAACATGTTAAAATAATTGCCTGCTTTAGAAATGTTTAAGTAATATTATGTAGTATTTTAAAAAGAAAAAAACCATTGTTCGGAATATCCGTGTTTTTCGTTTATCTGTGCTGCCTTTCCCCACCATTTGCCCCGATAATCGGGAGTCTACTATATATGCACTTATGTTATTGTGTAAAATGACATTGGTTTTTTATATATTTAAATTAATATGAATAGAAATATAGTACTTAACCGGTTCTGTGCCTAAGCGGACATATTCGTGGATATGGCCGAGCGTACAACGCTGACCATACAAAAAACGCGAAATTATTCGCCTGTCTTTGAAGACAGAATGTTTGTTTTGAATAATTTAAAATTCGGAAGAATACTGGTCCAATAATGAGACATTTAGCGTATGATTGGGAAGTGTTTATGATAAACTTTCAATATATTTTTAAAAAAAATGTAAAAAGGTTTATTTTTGCTAAAAAATTCGCGGCCTCTCACTTGCCGCTATACAAAACCTCCTGGCACAGATCAGGTTAATTATTCATGATAACTAAATTGAAAATGGGTCTGGCAAATACACATATTTTTTTCAATTATTTGTGTTTGGTTGTAATAGGTTGAGCAAATGTCTAACATCCATTTCTAGTAAAAACAAAAATCGGTTAATGCAAACCTCTACTCTATGGATGCCCATATGATCTTATCATGATCGGACATCATCTAATGATGAATGAAATTGAAAATACTAAATTATTTAGGCACTCTTCGCCATTATTGAGGACAATAACAATTTCAACTCAAAAGGAAAACCGGTATACTTTTATCATTAATTCCAATATTACAAACATTTGGAGCCAAATGGATATTGATCAAGAGCGTCAGATATAACGTGCAGGGTGACTGTAGTCAGAGTGTAGAACCAATTATTAAAATGTGCTGATTGTACGATATTAATTCCACACTTAAAAACTCATGATAAAAAGCTCCAAAAGATTATGTAAAAATTAATAAAGTAATATTATTTCAGGCAACAATAGGTATTGATTTCCTGTCAAAGACAATGTACTTGGAAGACCGGACGGTGCGGCTGCAGTTGTGGGACACGGCAGGACAGGAGCGTTTCCGTTCACTCATCCCCTCCTACATCCGGGACTCCACCGTCGCTGTTGTCGTCTATGATATTACAAGTAATGATAACACTACGCACACATCTCATTTTATACTTCAAAGCTCTCCAGTCTTAGCACCAGTATTCATTTAGTGCTAACACCGCGACTGGCGCGTTTGGAGTAGTTGGCCATTAGATACAATTAACATGTTATTTAAATTTGGTAATTAAAAGGTCAGCAGTGATTGTACAGTACAAAAGTGGTCTTAAATATCCCTTAGCCTATGAAGGCTGAAATTGGCCATTTAGTTACTAGTGCTGCCACTTTTAGCGGTATAATTGGGAAACATAATAGGCAGCTGTCATGATCGCTAAGTATACCATACAGGAAAATCAAGTATTGTATTTAGTTTATTCGTTTGCAACAAAGCAAAATTGCATCGAGTATCAATAATTATTGATTATTATCCAAAAATCAATTGAATAGCTGGTCTATCCTGATAATATTGATATCATTGGCCGATCAGCAGAAGTACTCAAAGAGGCATTTATTTCTGTAAAATCTGCTCAGCAAATATGGGACTGTTCTCCACAGAGCATCAACAAAAATGATAATAGCAGCCATATTGTTGGCAGCGTATTTTGGAAATAGTGGGGTTATTTGTTACAAGCGATTAAATCAATCGCCGGAACAACCTCACCAACGGGTGGTATTTTGCACTCCAAAAGCTTCAAAAAAACAAAGCACATACAAGGAACACCGAAACAACTTTCTATAAAACTTTACTGCACCCAGTGTGTACGTATCAGAATGCTGGGCACTCAGCAAACTGGGTAAGAGAAAGATGCATATCCTTGACAGAAGAGTTCTAAGAAGAATTTTTTGGGATGTTAACCTTTTCTATGCCTCACGATATTACTAATTTTTAACGACACGTTGAATGTAGATGCGAAGCTTTATTAAAATCGCTGTGATACCGATAATTTGTGGTTTAGTATTTCATAATTATTCAAACAGATGTCACTGTGTGTTGAATTTTGTAGATTATGCAAATCAATTGACAGTGGCTAGTAATTTGAGTTTAAAGTCGGATGAGATAACTCGGGAAATTTGTATATGCAGCCTGTTGATCACGGCCTCATAGAGCGTGAAAACTCGATGAAGGCATAGAACCGGTTAATGAAAATGGAATTTAAAGGTTGAGTTATAATGTGCGAAAATGTAGAGACTGTATTGAATCAGACATAGAATGCTGGAAGAGTTACCAGCACAGTGAGCTATGAATGCATTCCTTGTGGGCAAGACAAGAGCCAGGCGGTTAAACTGCGCCACGGTAAATTAAAAAATGCTCGGCCAATCAACTGAAATGCGTCAACGCTAGATCTATTTTAATCTAAGTTGTAGGGCCATAGATGATGATGATCGATTCTCAATGCAAGTGCGAAATACTATTGGCATAAATAATTTACATAAAATTTTTATGAAAGCGGCTTTAGTTTTTATTTAAAAATGCCGTATGTGATAAATTTTATTTGCATCATAAAAGGTTTATTAGGCAAGTGCTGATTATTATGTCTTAACTATTTTATTGGTTGGCCTACTTTGATTTTTTTTATTTTGCCTTATTTGAAGTAAAATATAATTGTGTATTGATGAAATACCTGTTTTAAATAGGTAATTGTTTTAAGGTTAGTCGTTCATTGTGTGTATTGGATGACTCAGATTACAACAGCTATGACCAAATTGAAATACCTAGTGAATTTCTTAATATGTACATTTATCATTATCTTTACGTTTATCTACATTTTTGTTAACTACTTAACGTTTTTTTAAATGCGTATATTATGAGTTATATTCGCAATAATTCCTCTTCTGGTTTTTACCAAATTTTGAATATTTAATCATCGGCCCTTTTTTCGAATTTACATTTAAGTACCTAGTTCATTCTTCAAATAAATATACATCATGTATATTTGCATTTGAGTTGCTGGGGTATTATGGATCATTTCTCGACTAGTGAGCAGCTGTGTGTAGTTTGTTTGATTGAAATTACATTTGCCTTTCAGACGCTAACTCTTTTCACCAAACTTCAAAATGGATTGACGACGTCCGCACGGAGCGCGGCGGCGATGTCATCATCATGCTGGTGGGCAACAAGACGGACCTCTCCGACAAGCGGCAGGTGGCTGCCGAAGAAGGCGACCGCAAGGCCAAGGACCTCAATGTTATGTTTATCGAAACAAGCGCTAAAGCAGGCTATAACGTTAAGCAGGTACACAGACAAATTTATTATCCCCCATTATTTTTCTAGAGAATTCTTTTTTCGCCACTGTAAGAGAAATACAGGTTGATCGCGAGGGATATTTCTTGGACACGGTGGCAATAGGTGAAATTTCACAATAAATTCAGAGTATTGTAGTGTAATACTAATACATGTGAATACGTGGATACGATATGTATCCACATGCAGCGTACTTATAGCCAGTTTACACATGCGTGGATTTACTGCTGACAGAACATATTATCGCGACCATAACAGGAAATGCATGTGTAAACATGTATTATTGTGCAAGTTTGGAAGATTGCATGCATGGATCAAAAAATTTCACGCGTTGGTTGGAACTCGTGCGATATCGATAGTGGCGAACATGGTGGAAAAAATACAATCTACACCGCACAGAGCATTTTGACGTCTTCCAATTTTCACAACCCATCAAATAGTACCATACAATGACAACAACGCGTCTCGCTTATACTTGAAGAATCAGGTTGGTGAGACAGTCGGCACTTTTGCGTGTAAACAGTTATTATTTTGTGAATTTACACACTATTGGTGCCAGTAAATCCATGCACATGTACAGGGTCTGTTAATTTGAACAGTTAATAAAAAAAATGTGCAATTATGAAGAATGACATGAACTGGGACGTTGTATTACACCAAGAAAAATACTTTTGTTATTATTAACGTGACTATATTATTATTTCATCAAAAGAAATCAGTTTTATTTTTATTCTATACTAAAAATTAATTTTATAAATGCATTAATTGAAACTTATGTGGATAAATTGCCTACTATATATTCTGCTTATTTTATTTAATAAAATAATTAATTTTATCGAATTCCATCACCTTATTAGTCTATTTACAGAGATGTGAGCATTTTACCAACAACAAATTTTGACAACAGTGAGGGGCAGGATAATTTATGTAACAATGAATTTCGCATAAGCAGCAGTTGTAATTGCAATTAAATTGTGATTAATTGATTTATCATGTTGTTTAAATTGTTACAGCTCTTCCGACGAGTGGCAGCAGCTCTGCCCGGTATGGATTCAACAGAGAATAAGCCCCCAGAAGACAGTATCCTTTTTAAAACAATTAAAATAATGCATTTTCGCTATTTTTTACAACGCTGCAACCTTTTTCTTGTTTTTTCGTTAATTGTTCATGCAAAAAATGTAATTTGTTTATAGAACTGATCAGAGTTTACTAGTAGACAAATGCACCGTTTTGCGTAAACATTTAACACATTTGCGGGAATAAGGATGCTATAGCCACCGGTGCAAAAGTAAGCTGGTATGAAGCATAACATTCGACCCAAAATGTTTAACTTTTTACTTACTATCTCTTGTATTGGTGACGTTATTATTAAAATGAACTTTAGGTTATCAAGATCAAATGCAATGAGAGAGTGATTCAGCGAATCCACAGATATAGCTCTGACGAATTTAATTGATTTGTGTATAACATATTTAATTTCACTCAAACAAAAAACATCATATTGAGGATTTTATTTTGTATTCTTAAATTTAACTTCTGGAAATATTCTTTTATAGTTAGAAATCAAGGCCCACTATAAATCGTAGCGCTAGTTATTGCCTATACTTTGAATGCAATATGGCAAACCGTTTGTAGAAAATGATGATTGATTAATATTTTTCAATGTTGGTAATACGTTAATCAATATGAAAGAAGTATGCAATCAAAAATTTTCATTTATTACGAACACATTACCGCATTGCGTTTAAAATTCAACAATAACTAGCACTACCACCGTAATTCGAAATTTAGTGCCGTGGCCTAACTCCTGTCCGGAAACTTGTACGTATCACACTTCACCGTGAATTGTTGTATCGGAAATATATGGCCGTATATTATAAACCCTCTAACTTCTTTGGGTCGTATAGTACTGACATAAAATTCATGTCTAAATAAAACACGGTTCTAGTCGGTTTACAGGAAGCCAGCAAATAGCGGATACACTGGATTATATGTTTGGTTAGGTTAGGTTTTCATTCTTGAATTCATGAATTTTGCCAAAATCAGCTATGAAAATTGAATTAATGTTCATATTGAATCTCATCTCTTTCCGATAAGAAAGTTCACAAAGAACTGTGTCACGGTGAAATGTTTTACGTATAATTTACATGTAACTGGCCTAACTATATAGACGCCTTTTATTAGAAATTATGAAAATGGAATTTACAAAATAAACATTAATTTTTCACAAAGCTTTCTTGCTATTGATTGCATGTCTCATGACCGAATGGAAGCCAATTTATGTTTATTTTTTGACAATCAGCCAGTAATATGAATATGATTTATGTAATTTAAAAAGCTGCCTAAATACTATGTGATGTCTATGTCTAGAATTTAAGACATTATTTGACTTGCTCTACACTTTTAAAATACCTTTTAATAGAAGCTCTTCTAGATTATGTACTATCGAAGCCGGGGAGAGTGTTGTAAGTAAAGTATGTTTTCTTTAAACTCCGCATGACATTCTGCTTTATCACTTTCTCAATGCTTTTATATTTTTTCGAACATGTACCTCTGTAGTATTTTCGTTCTTCTTTTTATCTGTGTCCGTTCAATGAAACCGTGCCTCTAAAAGTTCTCCACAGATGTCTTGTGTGTACATACTATCTTTATAAAATGTAAATAAGCCAACGTATTTCAGTCAAATCCCGTTAATTCGAAATCGACGGGATCGAAAATCGAAAAGAAATTCGAAATACAAAATGTGTGGCAGAAAAACGATAAAACTTGAAAGAAAAAGTTGTCTTTTGTTGTAATTTTGTAATATTGGTTCCGTTTCCGATTCAATTTCTTTTGCATTTTTATCAGTGGTGACTATTACAATTCATTCATTGGATTAGTGGAAATCTCGTTATTGAATTCAATATTAACCGTGTTCATATTAACTGGGTTTTACTGTACCTGCCTTCCTTAGGAAGTTTTCAATCTTTCGATCTTGACTAGTTTTTTTTGGTTTTTTTTTAAGTAGACCTACCTACTTATAATTTAATTTGCTGCTTTGGGGTTTTCCATAAATTATGTCACAATTTTCAGTATTTTAACCCCCCCTTCCACCGTTCCCTCATTGTCATGCTTAGTCATTAAATCTTTTACCCCTCCCCCTGTCTAAATTACCCCCCTCTGTACGGTCAAAGTGGACAGCGTTCAGCAGGGCGTGGAGCGATGTGCGCAACTCAAAAGTTATACGTTTGAGTTGCGCACTCCGCTCCACGCCCCGCCGAACACTGTCCACTCAGTCCGTACACTGATTCTTAAAAAACAATTTTTTTAAAAATTATCGTTTTCAGTATACTTAAATAAACTCAGTGAATATTTTATTCTAAGAAATTACGTTTTATTGGTGTTTCAATGTCAAATTTTCTACAACCCATCCTATCACAAATCATTACATTATATCAGCCCCTTCCCATTAGGATGTGACATCTATCCATGTATTGGATGACCCTAGAATTGAAAATGATGTAAACTACATTTTTCTTATTTTAAAAAACAACACGATATCTTGCCATTATAATTGAGCGTAGTTATGCACAAAGCAGCCGAGCCACACAAACCTCAAACAGAGATAGAAGCACTTTTATGTAAATTGTGTTTCTTTAAATCAGCAAAGCCTCTGTATACTATGTATACTTTTTGAATGATAGATATTATATATATATATGATTTTGTATAACTTTTGAAGAGATAAAAGCATATAATCTATGAAATTTTGGTGTTTTAGCAGTCCAGGTGTTTTGAGTAAAATGGTTTATTTTAGAATGTGCATTCTGCAGAATGCAGCCATCTCTTATTTTTGTAAGAAAAGTCTTTATTTTTGATTATTTTCTTTAAAAATAGCCTTCTAAGTTACTTAATTATTATGGGAATTTCAAAATTCTGAAAATAATTCGAAAAACTTGTAAATTATACATCAATATTTAGCTGCCTGGCACTATTTTTTATATGAAAAATCTGTATATTATATTATATATAATAAAATGAAAAACATATAATGTAATTGAGAAAATAATGTTTATTAATTGAATGTAGAAAAACATACCTTACAGTCACGATTTTAAAAATGTACGTAAGTACATAATATTATTATTTGGCTACTTTTTGCAGAACGAATATTGCATATTTTTAGAACGCATTTATATGACATTTTTGTATGACAGCAGCTTGGTTGCTTTATGCAAATCGAAAATGTCATATTCTGCGATTTGCAAAATCTTTAAAACGCATTTATATGAGATGTTTGTGTGACAACAGCTTGGCTGATTTGTGCAGAACGTAAAACAAACGTGTGAGATTATGGAAATCACAATAACTCATTTTTTTCAAAATTGTGGCTTGGCTGCTTTGTGCATAACTACGCTCAATTTACAATGCGATTTTAAACAGTAAACGCTACATATTTGCATATCTGACAATAAAGATATTTGCAAATGTCACCTAGAGTTAATTTTGATAAACCAAAACAGCTATTAATACATAATATGTAAACACAGATGGTTGAACAATGATATAATGCTTATGTTGTCTGTAGAAATTCATTGTTTAAAGAAGTTTTACTTTACATAGTTATATAATGACTGCAATATCAATTGGTGTTGGGAAACAATACTTTTAGAATGTACATAGGTGCGAATTGTTTTGCCTATGTTCACACAAGACCTGTGCGTATTAGTAGTGTACAATTAAAATAAATGCCAAACCAAACCCATTTGGTGGTAAATTTAATCGAACTGTCAAATGATGGAACATTAGATAAAATGTGTTGCCAACATAAAATCATTTTCAAATATAGAATACATCTCCATGTTTCATTGAATGGTCATAGATTCCTTTTGTATTTTTGTTGCTTTGCATTTTTTCTTTTGATTATTTTCCTTAATTGAAATAATAATTTGCGTGTCGTAGTGCAAGAAGTGGTACTTCAGGATAAGCTCAGTGAAGTAAAAGACCAAGAGGGCGGATGCGCCTGCTGATGTCTCCTCCGGTCGCATCTAAACTATGTCCTGTGAACCGGCCCTAGAAAACTCTAAAAGTATTTTTAATATAGTGAGAATGGCGATACAGATTTTATCAGGCATCGCCGGTATTCGGAGTGAACTTGACTCTTTAATTATTTGTACAGCCTTAACCTTTCTAACGCGGCAACTGACTTTAGTCAGCCTATACGCGCGAGTCATCCGCGCGTCAGCTGACTAAAGTCATTTCGATTTTCGTTTGCCTAGTACTGCTTTCCGCCAGGCGCGAATAATTCGAATATTGATTTAATTTATTCAAAAATCATCCTTCTCTTGACATCTGTCAATGGATAGCCTAAACTTTTGTTCTATCTAATTTAAATAAATATTTTTCGGGAGCGTGTCTTGAATAAAAATATATCAGTCATCGGGCCAATTCAAATTTGCCGCGTATATAGTGTCTTATCGCTTCTTAGTGCATGTGCGCCGAAGACATTTGACTGACGTGTTTGTAACGATACGAGTTTGCGATATAATAAGTTATATTGTTTTTTAGTGATTGAAAAACTATTTGGTGCGTAAACTGTTAAATAGAATATTCGAAAGTTACATTGATCAAAGTGAATTTACAAAATATTTTTACAAAAGGAATGCTTTTGGAGATTGCATTCATTCGCCTATCTGCCAGTATATTATCCGCGAGTTTATAGTTTCGGAAAATAATTTGAACCAGGTGTCATTTAAATATACCTAGAAGTCCGCGATTTAATATGTCTCTTTGTTTATCATTGATTAACATTTTTAAATACTATTTTCTGGTTATAGTATTAGGTGAAACAGACAAAAATTATTTATTTACCCTAGTTATCAGCCATTTATAAAGAAAAGACACGAACACTCAGACGCCCGTTCCCGCATAAATGCGGAAATTGTCGTATTACGCAAACACCAGGTCCCGCGCTACTGAATTTTTATACACTGCGCGGCAAATCATCGTCTGCTGGTGTGAGACAGACACTTGAGAATTATTTTTTTCGTAATACTATTCAAAAGGGTTTGATTCATGACTACTATTTTTTTTATGTAGAATTCTTCTTATATTTATAGTCGAAAATAACTCGAGTTACTTACTATCACGTCATTATAATAAAATAAGAGATTACCTATTCTAGTACCAGGTTATTGAAGTAATATAATAAAAAAAAAACAAATGAACTTGAAAATAAAATTGTGGTGACTATAAAGCATTTAGAAGTGCAAAAAGTGTTTGAAATTTAATATTTTACGAATTGTAATAGGTATTCGAAAAATAAACCATTTTGTTATATAAACTATGTGTCATTCGATTCCATTCAGTTCGGGGTCAATGGTAGGTACAAACCAGGCACTGGTGGTAAGTACATCACTCTCAAATAGCCAGTAGTTCTCAAGGATGATTTATTTATACTCGGCCTGCAGTGCTGCAATGTGTATGCGAGTTCAAACAAAAGTTACACAGTTTGAGATGTCCTGGATGCTATAAAAATGAGTTATTTATGACTGATATTTTTTCAACACACTCAACAAAAATGCTCATAAAAGTCATAAACCATATTATTATTCATTATGTGTATGACATATTTGTCGAAATGGTAGCCGGTAGACTATAAGAATACTGAACTGTTCTTACACTTGTTAATCTGTCATCGACGCATTAGTCCAGCACCATTTCGTAAGTGTCATGGCGCCGCTCGAGTAAGCTGGCATTTTTTCAATGAAGAAGTCTTGTTCGTGATTTCTTATCAGATTTAGGCGACGAATGTTTATTTTTAGAGTCACATAAAATATTAGGTTCTGTCATAATCATTTTTGAACTTGACTCCGATTTTTTACTACTCTATTTGTGTATGTTTGACTGACATTTATTACGATTTATTGATGCTTGAAATCACAACGCGCACTGTTGTACTAAGTCGGGATTCGTAACGCTTAGAAAGGGTTAAATTAAAATTAAAAAAATATTTTATTCAGTTATTTTATGCTTCTTTAAAACTTTAATATGAAATTTAGAACTGGATTCGAAGATGAGTTCTATGAGGTATGTTAGCAATTGTCGTCGAGTTCATCCTTGATAATATCTGCGATGCCTCAAACGTCCACATGCTGGAAAAGTCTAAAATGGTTATTAAAGAAGTTATACCATCCAAGTGAACTTACAATTATTAACTTCTGTACTCTCTCCGTTTGACGGTATCGCATGCTTAATTTCTCTCAAAAATCACGACTCTTTCACTCGCAACATGAGAAGTATGACTCAAATAAAGTGCAATAATAATTTATAACCGCAGCAGAATGAAAGCCGCTTGTAATTGTTTTGAAAAATAGATATTTCTATTCTATCATGCACCGATTGAGCACCCTCAAGTAAAGACAAGACATTGTTAGGGTTTAATGGTATTTAAGAAAATTTATTAATTTATTCGCATTAATTAAACAATACTAGAGTAAAATTGAGCGTGCTTGATGTGCTTAAAACTAATATATGTAAAGCTTTTAAATAAACATATTGTAATAATATGTGATTTTTAAAATGTATACTTATGAGTATGGAAGTAGTGTATGTATGTAAATTTTATATTTTTAATTACTTAATATTTTCGTTACGTAAGATTCACACGTCACGTTTTGTTTTCAAAATTATCTGCGTATGTTTCATCTATTGTAGCGTCTGATTTTCGAGACATAGTGAAAGCAAATAAAGTCATTCCTGATTGGAAGGCAGCTGTTGATTTTGGTTCATTAGAATTTTTAGCGGATCACATTTCAAATGTATTTATTTATTCTAATTCAATACAATATAATACTTTCATCAATCAGAGTAGTTGGACTTGTTTATATGTATCAAACTGTATTCCGTTTTCTTTTAAAGTAGACAAATTTAATTAAACTGTAATATTACTATCTGATTAAACATACCATAGTGTATTATGTTCATGTATTTTTACAACATCTATAATAGAAAACCATACAATCTTTTTATAATTTGTTTATTAATGTTTTATAAAAAATCATCTTCAATAGGTACTAGTGATTTCAATTCGGTTATACCTATTTATTTTAAATTTACCTATTATTTTAAATCTATAAAAGTATGACAGCAAATCGAGACAGATTCTTATTTTTCATTGTTTTTTTTTCACTAGATTTGCTGGGTGTATCATTTTTCAACTCATTCCTTCGAGTTTTAATTTTACACAAGGTGCCTTATATGTGATTTTTAGGGTGATTTTTTCTTATATAATTAATGCTATGAGTGTGATTGATGACCGCAAAATTGTCAATATCCATTTTTTTAGAGTTTATCTAACAGTAAAATATTCCATCCGACGATAGCATATCAAAAGCTTTTAATTGAAAAGATTTCTTGTGTCAAATGGGAGTAAGAATTTCACATATTTTATCGGGTTGTGACATAATCGTAAAAATATATTATTAATCCTAATTTCACGTACTTCATTTCAACAAGAATAATTAATGTGTTACTCTCGACAGTTATATGCATTGTTTAAAATTTTCCACAGACCAGTGGATTAAATATTTATTTATATAGAATAACTACTTAACTACTAATTTCTTGAAGCCTTTTTTGAAGCAATATTTTTAAGTAAAACTTAAATTTTGATTATTAAGCAAAAAATAATGGCCATATTACATCTCCAATCTCATAACTTGAAGGATAATAATCATCTTTGGACCTATTTATTACACAAATTGATATTCAATATCTATATTTCACAAAGTCTAAAGTAGCCTCATGTGTATGGATTGTAAAATTTGCAACAAATTAACATTTTGTAATAGCTGCACATGAATAGTTTTTTTTGACATTTTAATAGACCGAGGGTTGGTGAGCATTGAGAATGGTTGTGTAATTTGGCCACTACGAAAATCATTCAATTGGTGTTTTAATTACGATTGCCATACCCATTATAAAATCAAATTATTTATTTGTTGTATTAAAAAAACATTCTATTCTATTGATTTATTCATGTAAATACTAATTAAATTTAAGTTTTCATTATGTATTGACAAAAATATGTTTAGAAGCTGTCAAGACATGTAAATGACATATTTGCATTTTATGACAGCTGTACTTTGAGGTGGTGAAATAATTAAAAGTAGCCTCCAATTTACTAGTGTAAGCTTAAAGCACTAGTTTTACTACTTATTAAGATAATATTTTAATTGTATTTATGATTATTATTATTAATAAAAGGCAGGCTATTGGATATAGCTGTTCATTTCTAATTTGTTTTTCTTTTATTTATTTTTTGTCTAAACTATTTTTTATCGATCCTAAAATAAGTCTTATTTTATTAATAGACTTGAAAATATGTAATCTTTGTTTCAAAACCATTATAATATTATAGTAATACATATAAATTGAGTCTAAACAAAAGACATAATCGTGTAGACAAAACATTTATTAGCATGTTTAATTTTTTTTTTGTCAGTTTTATTTTGGTAAAACAATTATTACTTACATTTTTAATTGTGGTGTGTTTAGACTGCCAGTTATTAATATTATTAATGTAGTGCACGGGTTCCCAGCCCATGGGTGATGAGGTCATGAAAAACAATATTCACCTTGGTGCAAGATTCATTTTTGATATCTTGCAAGGTAATTTCATATTTTGTAAAAAATTATGTGTATTTATTTGATATTTGGTTAGTTGAAAGTGATAACAAACAATTTCACCATAAAATTGATAAACGTGGAATGGGCAATAAAGATAGACCCACAAATAAAAAAGCTAAAATATTTTTCATGGGAATAGAAAAAGACGTGTAATGTTTAACAGTAAACAGTTAAGTAAAAGCAAATGTGTGTCACTAAATTTCAAAACCCGCTATAACACTTTTTTGAAATTATTAAGATATATAATATAATATCAATGGATTCGTTATTAAAATCTCTACATGCAAATTTTATCGCCTCTCAAAATCCGCTATGATTGACTCATTTATAAAACAAATTCAATGCATCTATCAATTCCCGCTATAACTACTGAAACATTCAAAAACCTTTTTAGTTCAAAAAGTTTTTATTGATTTTGTCAACATGATGAAAAAGTGTTATAGGCAGGTTTTGAAATTTAGTGACACATGTGATGATTGCAAATTCAATATGTATTTTTATGCAAATGTAGTGGGAGTTGTAGATTAATTGAAAATTATACAAATATGTTATATTCGAAAAAAGTTGGGAATCCGTGATTAGTAGAATAAGTAAGAATTTACATTGATTTCTAGTACAGTTTTCAGTGCCAGATATTTTATGCTAGAAATACACTTATATGGAGCAGTTTGAACAGTTATACCTCTACCCAGATTTAAATAACATTTATTTACTCAGTTACCCAGTTAACAGTTAGCTATAAGTAAGCAGTTAATTTGTGTTCCTACAGCAAATTTGCAAAGGTTTCTGATATTGCTATACTGTAGGTACTGATCCAGATACGTCTTCGATCAGTGACGAAGAAGACATCGAAAATGTTGACAACTTTAGATACAAGCAAGTGCATATTTCGTAAATGGCTATTCAAATGGTAATAGCTGGAGGAACATTCAACTCAATGTGTCAATCAAATGCCACCCGTTGCTTCACATCAGTAAATTATGATATCTTACAAAGACATGCAGCCAGATTCCTGTGTCTTCCGTAGCCATTAAATACCATATAATATACGTAAAGTGGAGCCACGTAATTCTGGGAAGATGCAGGAAGACGACCGAGATACAGGAATTCTTGAAGACGCCAGCCACATGGAGTGGATATGGACAAAATATAGATTAGAAGAGAATACACTACTATTACATACATTCATAAATTATAAACATGCAGAGGCGAATCTGGATAATGTCGTCAAAGGTATATGTAATTGTTTTTTTTATGTTATGTATAATGCTTCTCACATGCTATGCACTGCACAACGCTTTAAATTATATTGTACTTTTTTAAGTTTTGTGATTTTTGAAATTTATTTTAGATTTATTTCATTACCATGTAGAGGACCTTAAGAATGGTCCACAGTATCTAATAGATACCACCGTTCTATTTTCATTAGAGATAGTTTTATGAATAAAATTATCTCTTCATTATTTTGTAAAATTTGTAGAAAATATGTGCAATCGATAAGGTCCATATTAAATTGTAATATCGTACCGTGGGTACTGACGATAAAATTGAATATAATAGATATGTTATCTTCTCAAAACCTAGAACACCGCTCGCCGACACATGATGGCATTTTTGGAACTTGACTGAGAGATGTGGTAAGTAATTTTCAGCCATTTAATTTATTATGTCTTTGGTATTAAGTTTGTGATCGGTATAAATATAATATGTGATCCTTAACCAGAGTGCAGCTGTGGACTTGCAAACGCAACAGTCTCTTGGAGTGGACCAACAAGACGGGGAAGGCGGGTGTGCCTGCTAAACGGTTTATTCTGGAAGCTTCTATTTCCTAAACGACAATGCTGATGGATAACTTTCACATCACTGCCGTCGCTACCCAGCAGCTTGTGTCAAAAAATGCAACTAATTACATGTCAAATTTTGATAGGAATCTTGTGCAGTCTCCCGGCACAAATGTGTCAGAATATTGACACGTATCTTGCGACAATAGGACACAAAATCGACATAATATTTTATTATTTACTTTACAATTTTTGACAGCAAGTTGATGAATAATTGCACAATTTGAATCACATAGTCATTTTGATGTTACCTCACACAAAATAACAATTTATGGCTATTGTGTTTATTATATTGGGAATACCATCACAGGTAGTAGCTTCATTCTATAGTGTCTATGGATCCATTTAATTAAATATTGCAAAATTTTAAATTTTCTTTGCTGGTGACGCTTTTTGAAGGATTTTGCATAATACCCACTGAACTACCTGAAATAATATTATCTAAGGCATTGTTGTTTATACTCAAGGACTGTGAGATTTTTTGCTAGGTTTATATTATGTATGTATGGAATATTTTAATATTAAAATAAATCAAACATCAATAAGCAGGGGCGGATCGTCCAAACAGGCGTTCAGATTTATCTGCTCAAATTAGGCCACTTATATCTACAATCGATAATAAAGTGAAATAAAAAGATGCTGATTTCATTTAAAGGCATATTCATGACACAATATTTACGAAGACATAATCATTAACAAAATTTGTTGTTGATTGGAATATGTATAGTAAATTCCTATTAATATAAGTATATAGTATATCTAAATTATTGATTATGAGTAAGGCTCATAGAAATATACTGAAGATCCCGATCCGCCTTTGTCGATAAGTCATTCATTTGTATGCTTTTTGTGAGATAATTATTTGTGATAATAAACAACTCGGTGCAATACTTACACATTTTTTCTGAACTGCAGTGTTATTATTTTGACAAATTAAAGTTCACCGTTCACTGTTCTATCTACATCTACATCTACATGTTATTTATAAAAGTAATATAAAGCTTCTGAGGATTGATCAAAACTTTTACAACAGAATAAAAGATTGGATGTATGGTGTGTGCAAACAATGAGAAAAAGTCTGAATGTATCTCACTTTGGTTATGAAAGTTATTTTTTATAATATCGTTTCAATAAATAGGATTAGATGAAATTATTTTGTTTGTATAATAAATAAAATTATCGATATCTGTTCACTTAATTATTTGACAATGAATTTCAATTACTCTTAGGTAATTCGATAAAAATTTAATGACATATTCCAGATTCAGCGAAACTCTGATCATTCCATCAAGTGTTATGATTTTATTAATTGACTTAGCATTTACTTTGATTTAGAATTACAGGTCGATTTATTAGTCAATAGGTATTTCGGTCATCACATCATTATCAAGACTGTGTTAAATACTTACGAAGAGGCAAATCGTATGTTAAAGATTTTACTTATCCGATCATTGTACATCAAAATGACAGTGTTACCGTGTGATGATTGCATGCGATTGTAGCAGAAAATTTCAATTTTACTTGCAATAATCAAAATTGAATCAACGTTATCAAATAGTGATTTTACTATGAATTTTGGCTGAAATATTGTAATATTGATCTCATTCAACCAAATTAAATGTGTACATTCAAAAGGCAGTGATTTTACTTGTGCAATGAACGCATAGCAGGTACATGCATTGTAATGCAAATGCTCATCGGATTTATTTAACAAATAACAAAACAAAAACAGTAATTTCCATTTTCGTATAATGTTGGTAAGTCAATAAAAGTGTTTTATGTCTTTCTTATACCAAGAAAGAATTATAAATTTTTGTTAACTTGCGCAAGATTTTACAAAATTAGAAATCGCTGTTTTTGTTTAAAGAGTCTGCAAATGCATTGCGGTGATCGTATAAGCAAAAACACCATTTTATAGTTGATATGTATGGTGTGACAACCGAAATAGTTGTAGACTAATAAACCATCCCGTAGATATTAATATAATTTTATATTATCATTTTGTGTTATGATTTTATTGAAATTATTTTGACGCCATTGTAAAAAATGACTGGCGTCCTCTACAGCAAATCGTCATTGAAACTAGAATAATGTGTAACTCCGTTTTAATCGAAAATTGACTTTGAATGCCATTTCGTGACCGTTGTTAATATCTTCTCGTCTTGCAAATGCTGTAATTCTAAAAAAATCGTAACATTGTTAAATCGTGGATGTTTCAACTCCATAACCATATATTTGTATATGAAACCATACAGTTTTTTGTCTCTACTGTTAAAGTAGTGTTTTTGGAGTTAAGTACATAATTTTCTAGTTTCAACGACGAAATATATATTTCCTTTTGGGATGTAAACAAAATTGTGAAAACTTTTAAGACACTACTAACCGAGACCAAGTTCTTCATGTTGGATAACTGCGTTGTATATTTTGTTTACAAACTATATAGTGTAGAATTATTTTTAATTGTATTTTTTTGTCACATAAAAAAATTTACAGAACAAATCATTTGATTATTTTTAAATCTTAAAATTCATAATATATATATTATATTAAGGAAATCTCCCACGAATTATATGCCTTGGTCTATTTTCTGTTGCCCTTTGTCTGTTTACCACCTTTGTTTGCATGATTAGTGGACACCTGTTAACTATATCGTTCCTACGTTTAATAATCTATGTGTAGGACAATATTCTTAAAGTTCAGTGTTTAAAATCAAAACATAGCTAGTAATAATTAATAATCACGCCTTTCAAAATTATTAGTGGCATCCACAGCGGCACGAAGTAATATTTTACACTAAATTAAAACACTAGTTTCGGTAAAATATCACTAATAATATTAAATCTCATATAATTATATTATAATAATTATTGTACTTTGATAAAATTCATATTATTGTGCATGCAATGTTATAAGTTATTTCACGTAGAAAAGAAATATAAAATAATCTCTCTGATGCAACAAAAAAAATAAAATTAACCTAAGGATTATCAAGTGTGATTTCATATTATAAAAATACTACATCGGACCAATGGAACTAAGTTTTTCTTCAATAACCTAGTTTTTTTCACACACTGACTGCCTACGGAAAAGAAATTTTAAAAAAAAACACGAACATCGCGTTGCTTTTTGCATCAAAGTAAGTTTTGTAGGACTGCTTGCTTGCTCCATATTACATTATTAAAAATAATATAAGATGAAACACAATTTAGTACTAAAATTAATTTATTTTTCAATCAAAATAAAGTATTTATGAGAAAATTTCTTTAGCCATTAGCTTCGACAATGTTGCTAGTTGGTTTATTATCAGCTTAATGCAAGTTTAAAAAGAAATGGAATCTTTTGATAAGCTTTATCTGTAAGTAACTATAATAATCTTTTATGGCAGCATTGTTCTTTTGCAATACTTTTATAGTTTTTATTATTAGGTATAAATGAATGGCCCTGTTTATAAATAACTAGAATAGTTGTTTATCAATACAGCCATGATTCATTATCTTTTATTTACTTTTCTGGCAGCTAGGATCAATTCACGGAAAATTGATTATCACAGACCAATGTCTGTAAATGAAAAACAAACAATTATTTATTGTCTTATTTAATTCCAGTTTTTTCTTACCATTTCTTTATTTATTTTATGCTTGGAAATAAGAAAAAAGAAAATCCAAAGATGTACATTTAATTTACTCTAAATTATGTCAAGGATGCGTAGAATGTTGAGTTATGTTCAATCAAAATGACATACATACACCAAAGTAGAATGACATCTCCGTAACTCTAAATTAGTGATGTCACATCGCATTCTGCCTATTATAATTAATATTGAACTATAAAAAAATTAACTGTTGCTTTATCCAGTAGATAACTGAATCAATAATTGACCCATAGTGGATATAGCACCTACATTTTATACATATACCTACCTAGTAAAATATACTGGATACGTATGTATATTTTTCATTGACATGGCAAGAATTTTGTATATCATACTGCGATACCATATGTTTACGAAAGTAAATGTCAACATTTTTGATTTATACAAGGCGATGTGTTTCAACTGCTAGTCTTTCGTATTTGCGTATTTAATCGATACTCCAAAAACTTCAAATGCATGCAAAGTTGGAACCATAGGTTTTTGGTTGTTTCCATGAATACTCAAGAGTTGCGATAGACATTGTGTTACATGTCACTAGTCCTACATGCATGTTCTTATGTTTGTTTACATTTTTTTCTTGCTATCTGTTAAATGGCAAAATAGTGTACTTATAGCGATTTGTGATATTCCATGCATCTCGGTCTAACACTATTTATTCAAAATTCCAATACGTTGTCAAACATTTTTTGTTGTGAATCACAAAGTGGCCAATATTTGATTTCATTGTGTAACAGGCAATAGTTTCTCTTCGTGAATCTGTCTGTGGGGGTCAATTGTTCGGGTATGCCAGAATTAAATTGATATAAATCTCATTTAAGTTATAAATAGTTGTGCAAAATCCAATCGACATGTTGGTATATTAATATTTCTTTTTGCATGCTATTCATGTATGGTTATTAATGGATTGATTATTATCGCTTTGATTTTCGTTTACAGCACGTTGCCATAGTTTTTTGGATGAGTAACTCGACGAACAGTTGAGGGCAACAAATGTTTTCGATACGGCAGACATTTGTTTCAGTGAATGGACACAAGGGATATATAATAAATTATTATCAATTATTATTGTATAACTGTAAGCTTATAAAGTTTTTAGCAATTTTGTACAAAATACAAGAGACAATTGTGCCACAATTTCGCATGATAATCGCATTTCTAAAATGGGCAATCATTATTATTGTGTTATGGGGATACGTTAGCAAAACATTATGCTTGACAAATAAAATACGTGTGTTGCCTTTTAAATGTGTTTTATTTTTCAATAACCTTTTCGATATCATGACATTTTTTTACTCATATTTATAAATATTTATCATATTCTTTTCTTGATGGAAATTTGTTATAATAATGTAAAAAAACACTTACGAGCTAGACAACTTTCAACAGTAAATTTATTTTTATGTACAAATTTATTGAATAAATTGATAGATACATCTTCATAACGCAGTCACATAATATAATATCAATTTAAAAAGATCACTCATACCATTTTGAACATTATAAATTTAATAATAAGAGGGGCTGAGGATTAAAAAATACAGATTACAGGGCGGGGCCTTCGAATACTTTAACTTTCACTCATCGGACGCCGCATACCGCACCGTCCGGGCGCTCCCACATTTATTTTACGCCTATTTGACTATATAAGGCGATGTTTGGCCTTCAGTTATCAATTAGAATTGAGTCGAGCTTGGCTTTGTCAAGAGATCTAATTCACCTAGTTCACTACAGTAGCCTTGCTTGCAATCTGAAAACGGATAAACGCGGTTAACCGTAAGCCCTATCAGAGTCAAGTGAGCTATTCGATTAAACTAGGTATATAGTCTGACTGTGCAGTAGTTTCAGTATAAATTACCCCGCAAACTTCGCGTTGTATCAAATTATTGTAATGTAAAGAGTTGAAAGATAAAATATACCATACACACTTCGTCGAACCCACGACTTATAATTTATAAATGAAAGGAAAGGAAGAAAGAGGATTCCATCCCTTACAAGATGGCATATTATTATATGTATAAAATGAGTTAAAAGCAGTTTCATTTACTTGTGCGTGATAGTTAAAAGATCGATGCCGTTTTCCTCAACTTGGTCACATATTCACATTTTTTCTTATAATACTCAGCTCCTCAATTACAATAAAATAATGGACACATTTCATACAATGTCTACCTATATAAATAGGGAAGAAAGCAGTCAATGTTCTGAGCCCAATTTTTTCCTTATTGAAGTAATACATACACTATAAATCAATTAATAATTATAATGAACTATTAAAATGCTTTAATAATACGAATATAAGTATATTCAATGATCAAAATAATCTATTATTAAAATGAACACGCTCATTCTTGTCATGAAAATTATATAATCAAAAACTGCATCAATAGGAGATGCAATATTCTTATTTTATAAAGTCTCACTGAAATATGGACAACTTATTAGATTGAGTTAGTAAAAGAAATTTATATTGTGCAAGGAAGACTGCAATTTATAATTGGATTATGTTATGCATTAATAATTTAAGATAAATGTAGGTATCCATAAAAATAAATAATAAATCCTCAAGTTAAATGAGAAATATTTTAGTAAATAAGTATCGATCAACGTTACTTTGAGATGAATCTTTTAGCAAAGTAACATTTTAAAATACATAATTTTGACAACTTCAGAAATACCTACCATTAGAAAAGTCTTGAAAAAAATTAAATATAATATATTATTTATTATATCATTTTAGTAAAAACATTGTTTGATCGACAAATGCATAATACATTCCAATTGTAATGGAATTTTATAGCAGAGCCATAGTGAAAATTTGGGCGGCAGATTTAAATATTAATTTATTTACAGTATTACTCATACGAAATACATACACTCACAGGAACTCATCTTGAAACTGATACATGGGTTTGGTGAATATCGTAACACGTATGCAGTGTTTTCGAATGTTCTATTTAGATTCTAAAAAAATCAGTCAAAAATAAGATGGACAATCAAAATTCACTAGTACATACGTAATTAATTAGCAACACTGCATGTGCGTAATTATGATAATTTCATCAAAATGCAAATACAAATTGACATAAGTCAGGGTCAACAAAACAGGCACTCTAGTCTTTTGCAGGGGTCGCCTACTATATCACTACGACTCTGGAATTAAGATTAGTTCATTCAACACAGTGTCTGCCAAAGAGAATGGGAATTTGTTTCGTAGGACACCACATAAAATTCCCCCCCCCCCACCAGTTACATAATAGGTATGCTTTATTAAATATGAATAAAAAAACAAACTTAGTATAGATAGCAATAAAATAATATTGTTCTATCAACATGTAGGTAAGAAAGGGCAGATTCTTGTGGCCACGACGAAATCATTTTGGTGTTAGTGGCATTTGAAAGTAATGATACCAACACCTAAATGAGTCGCTTGCACTGCCAGAAGAATCTGACACCATTCGGTTATAGAATTGTTTTTGAGAAAGAATTATCTTAAAAAAATATGTAACTCCTTATCTCATTCCCGGTTTTTTGATTCATCCCCATTGGATATGGACGATCCAAACGTCTACATACATTTAATGAAGGTAGTAGCTAATCGAGGATTTCGACTCCGAAATGCTGACAATTCTAGCTCAGAAAATGAGGCTTTGTGCACAGGATCGTTTTTTATGTCTATTAAATTTTCTTCTGCACTTCTGACAAAATTTTCGCAGCACACCTGGAACCTCGACTACTTGTGTGCTGTGGCACACAGTTTAGCAGACACTGATGTAACTTATTAAACAGTACTAAAAATAACAAAATTATCTGTAGGTATTATGTAAATAAGCTTCGTTTTTGTTTTTTTTCCACTGGTAAGTACTTAAATAGAAATATGAAATCAGAAAGTCCATTCACAGGACATGAGTATTATATTATATAAAAATCTCACAAATTGTTCATAAATATCTTTGAACAATGCTGTTTTAACCTTAAATATTAATGTACTTTAAATTAATATTATGTAATAGATAGATTATGTTCTATATACTTTAAAGATGACATCTTTCCCTTAAGAGTTTTTTTATTCAGATTTCTTATTTGTTATTGCTAGAAAAACTGATTATATAAAAAACATTACTTAGTCGAAAATTAACACTTGGATTCGCACCTTATAAATTATTAAAATCCATTATAATTACAGCGTTTTATCTCTAGATATAAACTAAACGTTATCTTAAACTTAGAGGTAGGTGTAAAGTTTGAGGTTGGTAATCATAGTATTCATTAATAGTGTATCTAAAATGATAACTTACTATGTTGAAAGAATGGCTAACAATCATTTTTCAAAAACAATCTGTTGCAAGAAACCTCGCGAGGCAACACAATGGATTGAGGAGCAAAATTAAAAATAAATTGTCGTATAGGATAGATATTATACAATGTGTAAAATCTATAAGATTGTGATTTTCAAAACACTGATTTATTTCATAAGACAGGAGAGGTAGGTACTAATAATAATATGTTCAGAGTTTTTGGTAATTTTGGGTTACAAGGAAATACAATTATGTATAATTTTTAATCTTTAGATTCTTAATAGCTATAATTTTTATTCAACATTATGGGAGAAAGAGGACAACATATAAAATTAATTTTCCTAAATAATTAGGACATCAGTCTATCATTCATTTATACCATGCCATAAATGTTAGGTACACCCTCCAACATCAGAATACGAAAATAAAAGAAAGTGATTTAAATATTTTTAAATCAGATAATGTCAAAGGGGCAAATAATTGTCTTTCGCCGGGCACACGTAATCTCATTGAATACACACTCGTCGCATCTTGTGGGGTAGTAGTCGGGCACCGGCTATATTTATATTATGTTTGATTTAATATTGGTGCGTAGCAGGAGGCGGTAGGTGGTAGGGCACCACGCCGGCAACTCCACCGCCCGGTCCTCCGCGATAAGATCCATACGAGGAATCGTCGGACTGCGCTGACTGATTTCTGCGCGGCTGTGAGACCACCATGCCGTACATGCTGTCCGGTCGCCTGGACATCTTGGGAGCCTCTTCTCTAGCGTCCGGATTGTTATGATTGCTGGCGGTGCCTCCTGTGGGGTTTTGTCTTTGACCGTACGTCGCCGGAGACGCCTCTCGCGCCGCGGGGTTCAGAGGTCTCGTGGCATAGGCGGATTCTCTGGCTTGTATTTGGTTGTGAGCGTTTTGATTGACGACTTGGTGGTCGAGCCGGTAGAGATCCCTGGCCGGAAGCAGAGGGCCGGGGGCGGGTGCGGCGTTTACTCTCGGTGGTTTGCTGTACACGGACTGTGAGCGGTGAAGGTTCGCTCGGGTCAGAGTCGGCGACTTGCAGTATAGGGAGCGTGTGCCTCCGTAGAGTGATTCCACGCGCTCCAGCTTGGCGGCCGACGGTCCACCTCCGGGGTATAAACCGGTGCCAGATGCCAATGTCGGACAATATCCGCCGAGACCTGAAATTTGAAAATAAGTAATAATAGATTAAATCAAAATAGGAACCACACATACTCAAGGTCTGGTGCATGCCAACCGATGTAATAGGAAAATGGTTCTCCAATACTCTCAGCATAACTTTAAAGAGAGCCTAACGTACATTATGCAACCAGGTGCACACACGAGGGTGGGGAGGGTTTTCGGTTAATAGAATATTACTTCTTCATCAAAAATTCAATGCTGAGAATCGTGACCCGGATAATTTTGCTGTCGAAATCCTCTGAATGGGTTGGCTCCACTACTCTTTTTTTCCGACCATGTCCAATCCTAATAAGATCATAATATGGGCCTCCACAGAGTAGAGGTTTGTATTAACTTTTACGAGAAATGGATGTCAGCCATTTGCTCAACCTATTAGGTCCATACTCTGACTCATACACAAAATGAAAAACAGTATGTGCATTGTACTTGCCAGATCCAGGACTCGAACCTGGAACCGACGACGCTATAGGTCGATGTTTAAGCCGCGCGGCCATCGTGGGCTCCTCTTGGCATTCTATAACACGCAAAAACCTGTAGCCACTGGAAGACTGGAATTGGTCTAACTATCTAGGACATCTAATGTTTACCTTAATATTCAGAAATGGTATGACTTGACAGGGCTGGGCGGATGTCACAAACGATGCTAATAATTTATGACAGTTTCCAATAACTATAGGCCATCGCTAGACTCAAAGTGAAGAGTGTCTGGGTATGGGGAATGTGTCGAAAAAAGTGCGATTCCGCGGTTTAAGTGATGAGAAGTTATAAATAGTAGGCGGAAATGTGGAAGTCAGTGGCACCTGCTGGATTTTATTAACCTCGCATACCGCCCCCTTAAAAATCCACCCAAATCAAAATGCATCCCCACCCCAAAACTATTTTTCTGTGTATGCAATTATATACATACTATAATATATACACCAGCATAAAATATGTGGTGGAGAGAAAAGTTAACAATCATGATATAATTAGTAAAGCCATGATGGAATAGATAATTATTACACAATGAGAAAATAGTAGCTTACATTTTCTCTAAAATTTTCTATGAAGATTTAATTTGAGGAATCTTTATTTTGAAAATAGGCTAGAATTGCTAAAATAAAAGTTATAGGTATAACCACCATATTATTATTAAGGTGACTTAACAATTGCAAAATGTCTGTACACTCACCGACAGGATTGGGCAGATGCGAAGGCGCCGGTCTGTAGGCAGAATATGCTGCAGCGGGGAACTTGACACCGACGGCTCCGTGGTGCGGCTGCTGAGGCTTGTCCAGATCGTCGTACGCATCCTCGTCAGACTGCACGCTGGAAGAGTCTCCGTCGGCCGAGCCCGAACCTCGCATTCGCCGGCGACCGCTGAAGACCACCTCGTGAAGGAGTGCCGCCGCGACTCCGCCGGCTATGGGTCCAGCCCACTGCACCCAGTGCCCGTCCCAGCGGTTCAGCACAAAAGACGGGCCGAGGGCGCGCGCCGGGTTCAAGTACGGCAGCTGCAATGGAAAAACAAGGAAAACATTCATTACGTGTTCCAAATAATAATTATGGGTCATTAATCTTCACAAAATTAATTCAGTAGGTACAATAAAACAAACATAAAACGTATAGAAGACGTGGGACCTGCTGCTACTAGACCATTAATTGCGATCTATTGCATGAATCAATTTTTTTAAGAACAAAACCTATTAGTTATTATTTTTTTTCCATTTTTATTATTTTAATTATTGTACTTAATTTTAAAATTCAGAACATATTCAAAATCTTTAATAGAAAAACTGTTCGTTAAAATAAATATTAGCTATTATAAAACCGTGTCTGGAAATTTGTACGTATGCAGTTCGCCGTATACATTCACCGTGAAATGTTGTATTGGAAATATATGACCGTATATTAAAGACCGTCCAACCTCTTTGGGTAGTATAGTACCTACTAACATAAAATTTATGTCTAAATTAAACACGGTTCTTGTCGGTTTACACTTTACAAGTTTACAGGAAGCCAGCAGCAAACAAATTTTGATAATAGCCAATAAATATACTGGAGTATTTGTTAGGTTAGGTTTTCATTCTTAAATTCATGAATTTTGCTAAAATCAGCTATGAAAATTGAATTAATTGAATCTAATAAAATTGGAGACCGTATAGTATACGATCATCTCTTTCCGGTAAGAAAGCTCAAGGCGAACTGTGCCACGGTGAAATGTCTTACAATCGTACAATTTACATGTATGTAACCTTATAAAACATAAAGCTATAAAATATAATTCAATGTAACTGATAGGTACACAACATCGAGTGACGAAAACCCTAATTTATTTTCCGCAGAAATTGGTAAGTACTAATAGTTAATAGGTATATTTACATAAAAAATTGAGAAATTATTCATTTGGCAATACAAAACACCGGTCGGTAATTAAAATAAGCGATCCCGCCGAATTCGTATTCAAAACAAATCGCTTCTTATTTATGAATAGTCCAGTGGCGTACATAATACAGAGATTTTTATTTACTAAAATAACGCCTTAACACACCTTCACTAATAATTATGTCAGATATAAGTCAATTAACGCAAGTGGTTGAACTATAATCTCTGGAAAAACTACGGTGTAACCAAAAATGTTGAAAAAACCTTATTAAATAGAAGTGGAGCCTAAATGTATGAAATTTAAGCATAAAAGGACCTCCAGTCCACTGATTAAGTTACCTACAGGTGACTTCGCATTACAAGTTCATTTACAGAGAACTTCACACTACTAACTGCCTGCTATGACATTTATTTGCCAATTTGCAAAGGGTATAAAATAATAAAAAATCACGATTAGTATAGATATACGCATCCAATAATGAAAAATACAACATTCCGCATTATTTCAATGGTTCCAAATGATAAAAATACTGCATCGTCACTGTATTTAAAATAATACATAAAATCTAGGTATTAACTTTCGAAGAGAATTTTGTCAAAGAAAAACAAATCGAGTATATTGTATTATAAATAGTGGAACAACTTAAGCTTGAAATTGCGTACCTATTTTACGATTTCTTCTATTGCAGATGAATTATATATCCCAGCGTAATCCCAACCTTATTTGTGCCATGCCCACTTCAACGCTTCAAAAATTTTCACGAATCAGTTCAAATCAAATCAAATTCAAAATCAAATCAAAGCACTACATTCGACAAAATAATATGATGGGAATGGCAACAGTAATTTTCTCGGAAAGTCATGGTTCCAATATCAAAAAAATATTTACGAAAATGCGTTTAACAAAAAAAATGTACCAACTATTAATGATTTGCACATTGCCCCCCAAAATATTCAAATTGCCTCCCGGTGGGGCGTACGCCACGTTGGGAAACACTGACGTAGAGTACGTAAATTTAATTATTATTTCTGACCACTCTTACATGAAGCCTATCGCATCATTTTCTCTGTCATATTATCAGTCAAGTTATAGTTCTTATAGTTATGTGGTGTGTTTATATCTACATTTTTGTATTTTATACAACTGAGTAGGATAATAAACTATTATTGGCAATCCTAAGCCAAAAGAGCTTTATTGACGATTTGCGACTTTACAGGAGTGTAATTTGTTGAAATTATTTTTTTATCGGTTTTTTTCATGATACTTCACTGGCATTGGATATGGTGTACGATTGTACGAATCACCTGGTGGAAGGTAGCAGCAGCACCTGCCGCCCAGGTATGCGGACACAAATTCGTATACCTACTCGTCCCCAATTATTATCATACCTACACACCCAATGAAAGGACGGGACAAATAAAGAGAGAGAGAGCAGACAATAATTGATTAGGGTTGTCCATTCTTATGAAAATAACGAATTTAAGACTATTGTATTTATGATTACGTTACATGTTGTTTGCGAAGGGATTTTGCCTATTCTTATTTTCGGATGAATAATTTTATGCTATTATTGTAGATACCCGAAGATTCAGTAAAAATCTCTATACATTATTTAGGAAGATTGGCACATGCTTACAACACCAAATTTAATATTATAACATGTAATAGGACTTATATTAAATCTGAGTGACATAAATAACTACATTAATAATATTATTATATCGCCCGTAAACTGCTAATATCTCCTTACATTTATACCCCGTTTCAGGTGCATGGATTTACTGCCGACCGGATTCCGAAGGCCGCTAAATACTATTTATAGAGTGTATACGGCGGAGCTACGGGATGATGGTTTGACCTGGAATGAAGCAAGAAGACTGGCGAGCGACAGGGATTTTTGGAAGCTCCGCGTGGTGTCCATATACTCCAACTAAGCTGCGGATATGGCCGAAAAAGAAGAAGGATTTACTGCTGACAGTACGTATTATCGTAGCCATAACAAGAAAATGTACGTGTAAACACGTATTGTCATGCAAGTAGCAAGATTGAATGCATGAATCAAAAAAGTTCGGAAGCTTCCATGCAAGTCAGGATTTTTTGGATCTGCGTCTGCGCAGTAGAAAGATAGTGGCGAAACTGTCTGTAAAAAAACGAGCCGCGCAGACTCAGTTTGAGGTTAACCGATAACATAAAATGTCAACATCGCGTCTCGCTTACTCTTGAAGAATGAGATTGGAGAGACAGTCAGCAATTTTACGTGTAAAGAGTTATTGCCCCGATAGTTTAAAATACACAGTATTGCTGCCAGTAAATCCATGCACGTGTACAGGCGCTATTACAAGAGAAAGACAACAACATTCTTATATTACGTTCTCATACATATTTTATAATATATTATTTGAATGTTTGATTAAGTGTTCATTTATTTAGAGCGAACCCTGAAAGCTGTGCAAGATGAAGAGAGACTGCACTTATTATTATTTGGCTTCCAAAGGGAAAGACTGCACAAAAGTGCATCTCCTGTGATGATCTGACGTACGGTTGCAAGGGCCGCATTTTGATAAAATGACAAACCATTTTGCATTTTCTATAACGTAATAGGTAAGTCAAGGATATCAATAATCTTAGCTTAATTTTCTCGTGCCATCGGAGTTTGACCACCATCAAGGCGATCTTTGATCAGGGATTAGACGATTCTATTCTATAGCAAATTCTGCTACCCAGGAATTAGTTGCGCGGAGATGTTTGATTTCAACAATCAGGTCCGAATTAGATGAATCATGATGAGTAGGAATAATTATAATACAATATTATTATAAACCTATCTGCAAATACCATATAATCCATAATCAGGAGTACAGCCACCTGTGTGCAAAATTAAATAGCCTGAAATAAATAATTACAAGATAAAAAGAACTTTTTATATACTTACGTTTTTAAATTTTCTGTTGAATTATTATGCTCAACTTGTACTTGATATGAAGAAAATAAAAAACAAACAAACAAATAATATAGAATACTGAAACGTCATTTTGATTTCCATAGTAACGCACGTATATATTAATAATTTAGTTGCTAGAACCACCCACTCAGCAACCAATAATAGTGGATTGGATTACGGATTTCTTCCGAAATAACTTTTCATACAAGACAGAATTAACTGAAAATGAATTCAAGTCTACTTAAAGATGGATAAACGTATTAAAAGAATGCATTGGCATCGTGTTCTGATATATATTCTAAAAGTTTCAAATGTCTAACTAGTCGGGAAATTAGTTAAAAATCGATTGTAAGATTTGTACTGGATAAACAACCACCGGACAAATAAGAATACGAGCAAATAAAAACGTTGTAAAATGACACATCTTTATAATATGTATGATATGTATTATTATTTATGTTAGTAATGTGTATGAAGCCTGCCGAACCAAGGAGTGGCCGGTGCAGAGAGACACGTTCAAGAGGGAGCCAACGACCGTTCCTTGGTTCGGTAAAATAAACTGGCACCTACTTACGATAAATGATAAAACATTTTAATAAACTATTTTTTATATTCAAGATACAAGGTTTAAGAATATAAAATTATTTTATTTAACACACATAAGGTACAGTAGTCAATGCAGATGGGCGCGAATATCGAGGAGTCTAGGTTCGAATCCTACTGAGACTATATTATTGTATATTCAATAAAATATTGTCATAATATTTTCTAAAGAGACGATACGAATATATTATTATTATCTAGTTCTAGTATTTGGATAATGAAAAAAATGACCTACTGGAGTGCCTGACGAAGGTATTGAACATGTCAATAGAATAACTATTTATTCGAAAGAGAATGAATCCGTGGTATTAAAAATATAGTTAGAAGTTGGCTTTAAAAAATCAACGTAAAAGGGTCACATTTTTTAATAATACATTATTATAATACGAAATATGTTATTATAAAATTAATTATTATTAAGTACAATAATGTTATGTAAGTTCCGTCCTGCTGAATAAATCGCCAGGTGCCTGCCTGCTGACCGCAACTCTTTATTTATTCCTTTGCCGAAAGATTTTAATATTTTAATTCCGAAACGGCAGCTGCAAGTTGCCTCTCTCAAACTTCCGGGATTCGCTTTTTTATTATATTTATATGATTTAAAGAGGTTTCGTGGACTATTTACAACAGAAAATTTAATATCGTTGGAGAAAGTAGAAAAACAGGAACCACCAACGACCAATGGTGAATTGTATGATATCGTGTCTCTATATTTAAATTTGATTCTCCATTATATATGATCCAACATTTGAATTGGACGGATTGTAATAATAATTAATCACCTATGTATTATTTAAGTAATATTTATTTTATTAATAATTGCATACCGTTCAACTCTTTCGCCGGACATAAAATCATTAAGTTGCTGACAAAAGTTAGTAAGTAGGTAAATATTTTAAGTTAACAAGGGATTGTGTCTGCTAGAAAAAAAATCAAGTCATTCGATATATAGAACATGTACATAAAGCACAATCAAAAACAATCGAAATGTTTTGATTTTAAAAAAATTGAAAAAAAAAACATTACTAACTTACAATGCAAAAGGGGGGAATTTTTGAGTGAAATTACAAACTTGAATATCCTATGAATCTAAGGCTTTTGCTGTATAATTTTAAACTAGGTACGGTAAACTTGCTAATGGTACCTATTTAATTCTCGATTTGACAAATTTAGTGACATCATGCCTTTTATCCCTTTACCCCATGGCCCCCATAAGGGGAGCGGGGGGCTGACAGGGGGGTCCGGCGTGGTGAGTCGCCAGATAAATGAGATAAACACACATCTTAAATTTGCTCTAATGGTAAAAAAGTCGTCTGCGGCGCTATTTTCCCTTATTGAAAAAAACATTTAATCATTTAGTGTGATAGACTACCTTTAACCTAAGCGATGGGTAGGGGGGCCCGCCAAAGATCCTGGTCTGGGGGTCCGCTTCAGGATGTGGGGGCCATGCTTTACCCATTCATAGCTTTTCAATAGTTCAGTAAAAAAACACATTCTCACAATAGCGTAACTAATATTATTTTGAGTTATTCAAAATAATTTAGAAACATGTTAGCGTTAATCGAATTCTGTCTTTAAACGTTCCTAATTAAATCAATATCCGAATGAGGAGGCTATTGGAACCGTGAAATTTAAAGAATCGTGACTTGCATTAAAAGCCGTTTGCCCGTTGTATAATGTTAAATTTTATTCATTAAATGTTTTAAAAGCATGACATGGAAGCTACGCAGTGGACACAGAACCCTGCACAATCGCATTACATTACAATATAACGCAACGTAACGTCCATCACTGTAATTTGTGTTCTTTGTATTGGGAGCTCGCAAAGGAAAAGGAGACTACCTTTTGGTATCAGCTTTGCTTTGTTGGTATCACGTGCCGCCACAGGAAATGCGCTCACCTGGATTTTTTATGCCTTTTGTGTAAAAAGGGACAACCGCGTAGTTTAGAATGTTTAGATTTGTCAGACATTCAGGTCCCGCATAGGGTGCCGTGTGGCAGCGCACTGCTGAAACCCGATGTAGCAAACATGCAGAGCAAAACACGAAACACGAAATTATAGATCTCTGTTTATGAATGGCCGAAATTAATGATTGATGATGGGACGTACCTACTGACAAAATGAATTTTACCATACATTCTACAAAAGAGGTCCAGTTGAAAGCTGTTACCCTTGGTCGTAATTGCCACACAGAGACGTTCCATAGAGGTAGGCAGGCTATACGTTGTATAGGGGTGGCACACTGTAAAGGGCGGCAAATAAAGAAACGTATACAAATGTTGCAACTTTTGAGAGCAGTGGTGGTTTTTTATGAAGCAGCCGATGCGGTCGCTTCCATGTTATAGTTTATCACCTCTATTGCATAGCAAATATCGTTGTTTGTTTACTTATTAAATTATTCCATTTTCCATGCGCTATGCCTATACTACGCTTATGGACTTATCGTTTATTGAAGGTACCTAAACGTTTCACACACAGACACATACATTCATGTAATTGCGGAAAGAACTTATGAATGACAACTTAGGGCCCAGACACACGGCATTGCAATTAGTGATTATAATCGGATGCAATTGGAATCAAATAAGACACTGCGTCGACGCACGTCCACTGCAATGCCGTGTGTCTGCACCCTGCGTTCTATTCACAATGCGTAAATTTAATATAATATAATCTTTTCTTCTTCTTTCTTTCGACCATGTCCGATCCAAATAGGATCACATGGGCCTCCACAGAGTAGAGGTTTGTATTAACAGATTTTGTTTTTTTTACGAGAAATGGATGTCAGCCACTTGCTCAACCTATTAGGTTCATACCCTGACTCACACACAAATTGAAAAACGATATGTGTACTTGCCAGACCCAAGATTCGAACCTGGGACTCACGGCGTTATAGTCCAACGCTTAAGCCGCGCGGTCACCGTGGGGTCTTCCAAAAAGGGATTTATTAATCCATAGATCTTAATTTTCAGACAAATATTTATTAAAGTTTTCGGCTAACGCTTTTAAATGTTGGCTTATGATATTGAATATGACTTTCTGGTTAATATCAGCAGCATTTAAAAATTCTCCCAGCATTTCATCTAGTGCGAATTCCCTGAATCGTGTAGCGATATAGTCGGATGATAGCATGGTGAAATATTTCGCGGACCGGTAATAAATTCTTGCGTACCGGCGCCGGTCCGCGGACCACCGGTTGAAGAACACTACTGTAGACAGTCATCAAACATCACTCACCGATACTAAGCTGCAGGCGCTGTATGCGGCGCCCACTGCGAGGGATGCTGGGGGAGCTGATTCAGAGGGAGACGACGAAGGCGGCGGTCTGTCAGCGCATACGCAGTGCGTGAAGACGACGATGAAGGTCAGGACGAACTCCAACCCGAAGCGCTCCCACGCTGCCAGCTGGGCGGCAGGAGGCGAGAGACCTGCCTGCAGACTGCCCTGGTAACCTGGCACCGTCACCCTGGAAGAAACAGAAAGAACTGTTAATATGGGAATGTTGAAACCTTGTTGAAACTCATAAAACGGTAAGGCTCTGAATTTTTAGATTAAAAGGATTTATCATATTGGATAACATTCGAAAATATTTTACGTACAACGAACATATTGCTATTGCTAAGATTCCATTCAAATTCAAATTTATTTAAATTGTAATGGATAAGTAGTAGTAGGTAATAAGTTTAGTACTATTCCATTTAGGTCGTTTTTTGCGACCCGGGTTTCAGTCAGTGTGGGTTTACCTTTGGTGAGTGTACACGGCGCCTGAAGATGCCGAAAGGCGAAACCCGGTTCGCAAAAAACGACCTAAATGGAATAGTAGAAAACTTAAATCCATTAGAATTTAAATTCAAATTCCATCAAGTAGGTACCCTCGGTACCACGGTGCCACGCACACGATGGGGTGATAACATTACGAAAGATGCCAACCAGCTGCTAAAAATCAGGAACTGGAAAAGACATGCGGAGGACAGTTCCGGCTGGAGGACGGCGGTGGAGGAGGCCAGGGCTCGACTTGAGCTGTAGCGCCATCGAAGAAGAAGGTACCGTCGGTCGATAGTATTAATATTCAAATTTATTTATTTACATTTATAGTGAACTTTACAAATTACAATTTCAAAACGTTCACAAAATGACATGGAAGAAGTATTTAACAGTAATAAAAAACATTAAAAAAAGAGAAAGTATAAAATATATACTAAATACAAATATTATAAATTAGGTACAGTGAGACTATTTAAAGAATGTCGTCCACCCTCTCATCCTCACGTAAATGGAATATATCGATATTCGAAGCGCTGTATACAGTATGGGTTGTTGAGATATTATATAAATATGGACGCAAATTAGCATGAGAAAACAATACCCCGTATACCACAAAATACGAGATGAAAAACACTATCTATTAATGCATAAAATTTCTTATTTTCTTTTCTCACTATTAACATCAATAGTAGTATACGAAAAATACGTGATAAATTTGATGGAATCATACAGATTATATAGATTTTTTCATCTTATGTATAATTATTAGTGTCATGTGGCATACGAGATATTGTTTTATCACGATAGATAGGGAATTGTAGTTCCACAGATCGCCACTACGCGTGAGGAGTGATCGGATTATATTATATGAATATATTAAATTAAAAATAAATACAAATCGGAAATCTAGACAACCGATGAGCAAATTAAGTCATACACGGCACTAAACGATCATAGGAGCGGATCGTCCTAAGCCCCGCTTGATCGACGAACTTATTTGTTAAGTTCGGCGGATTTTCGCAGTAGCGAAGAACTAGGGACAGAGAAGAATACATGAGACATGGGGAGGCCTTTACCCAGCAGTGGGTCGACCCCATCTGACTATGAAGATAAATAATATAACGCGACAAATTTACCTACCCTCTGCGGCCAAGTAATTGTAAAATTGATAATTATTACTTACAGGTGATATCTACGAGTACGTCAGGTATATTAATTATGAATATGTAATCTACCATACAATAAATAAGAATGATTTATACCTGATCCAAAGATCAGAGTCGGCGAATAGAAGTGAAAGATTCAAACAATATTCGCCCATACTAATAGGTGAAATTCAATCCATATCAACCTTTTTAATATTCATATCTTTACTCTATTTGAGTTTTGAATGTGGTTTAAATGATCCAATGACACCTTTGATCATAATAAATAATAATATATCCGTATTAGTACCTATATACCTAGACAGCGCGCGACATTTAAAAAAAGGAATTACAGATCAAAACAGTTCCATAAATAATTAATAATATTATACCCACATCAATTAAATTGAAAATAGTGGCTCGGGATCGGGTCTGAAGTCTGTTGCTTTGTTTACATAACCTACGTACTCTTTCTCGGTGTTTTACGTGATTATTCATATTCAAATATTGGTTAATGCATTGCATTTGGCTGCCTACATAAAATTGATGACGTAGTATATTTAAACAGGTATTGTATAGCTACCAAAATGTCTGCTTTGATAAGCGTTCTGATTTGAAATCTGTTGTTGTGTTTATATAGCCGACGCGATAATTCATCTTACAAATACTGAGAAATGTATTGCTTTTTACTGCCTACATACAATAAATTAAGGGGGGAGTATCTTTCCACAGGTATTTAGGTAGGTATAGCTAATTTTGATATGAAAATGTTTGCTTTCATACGGCACTCCGCACTATATGAAATGTCAAACTGAAGTCAAATATAATTCTACACTTACTAATCCATTCCACGAATTTAAGTATTTAAGGTTTATTTTGGCAATATCTACATATAATAATAATTATAATCATGTATGTAATTCACTAATTGGGTTAATCTGAAATTATAGTGAAATGTCGTACATAGTAGAAGTGTGAAGTTCTCTACAAATGAACTTGCAATGATAAGTCATTTGTAGCTAACTTAATCAGTAACAGAATTCCTTCTTTTGCGTCAATTTCATACATTTATAATCTATAAAAGAAGGTTTTTTTAAAAACACATTTGATGTAAGTATTATTTATATCTACCCATGGGTATATTTTTAAGGTTATTATTTATAATAAAGCGATTTTAAATTAATGGTTTTTCATAACATTATGCTCTTCCGTTTAGCTTGCATTTTTGATAAGAGCTTCATTTTCTTATCAAGATTGAAATTTTTATCTAACCGCCGATGTACTTATTCACGGTTTATATTATCCTCGGCTATAATAAACTCATAAAATGTTTTATGTCGACTGAAAAATTTTGAACTTTAATAAGATTCCCTGCTACCTCATTTGCATAGAAAACAGATTTCAAAACCCAGCGGGAAACGCTATGGGGACCCAAAAGAAATCCGCGCGTTTTTAAAAACCTTTCTCGTATTCACATTTATTTATTAACTGGGACGTGAAAGCCGTAATTTTATTATGCGTTTAGTTACTTTGCGTAGGTGGGTTATTTGCAATTTACTAACTAATAAACAATTAGAATAAAACCCTTAAAGCCACAATTTACGTAAAAGGAAGATGTACTAAAAAGATAGCTATATATGTACATGTATTACATACATATTACATACGGTATGTATGTAGGATGTATTTTCAATATTGAATATTATCCATTTCAAAAAGTACAGGCATTGAGATGTTAACAAAGGAACTGATTTTAATATTATGTAAGAAAGTCGGAAAAAATATAAATTTTGAATAGAGAATATGAAAACCAGAAACAAAAGAAATCTTATATTCAGTTATATCTAGAACAATTTCCCATTTCACAGGGTCGTTCCTCATTCTATTTATTGTGTGTGCCACCAAATTTGCAAAAAAGAATAGAATACATTCAGGGATCACGGAAACATCACACTGCTTCTTCCACTCAGGTCGATCTTCAGTTTATCGCATCTTCGTTACAGTGTTACGTATAGGTACAGATCGTCAATGGTAATGGATATGTCACTTTCGATACCATGCTATGACTGAATCTATCCAGTGGTTATTCATTCGTCGAGCGGCATGCTGGGTAAGATCCAACTTTAAGTAAAATTGAATTCATTTTTAGTTAATTCTGTTTTGTATGAAAAGTTATTTTGATACCATTATTGGTTGCTAGGGGGTCATAGCAAATAAATTATTAAATAATATATACGTGCGTTACTATGGAAATGAATATGTAATGACATTTCATTATTCAGTATTTCTATCAAGTACAATTTTTTTTTGATCGTTTAAGCTAGTCAAGTCAAGTTTATATGATTCAACAGAAAATTTAAAAACGTTGTAGGTACTTATATAAAAAGTTCTTTTTATTTTGTAAAATTATATCTTATTAATTCATTATGTGGTTCAGTTTGGTGACATTTACTTAATATTGCACCTGGTTCTTTATTTATTGAATTCTTTTGTGGTCTTTCCACGTTATTCTAACAAGCCTTCATTTTTAGAGGATCTCTCTTATATTATATGACCATGTTTCACATGCATAGGTGAGCAGATTCATGTAGAGAAAGTAAAACTGGACTAAAATAGAATGACATAATAATATAATATGTGTCTGTTTTCGGTAAAGTCTATTATAATATAATCGATTCTAATGCAGTAATCCTGTTTGAACGTTGAACTCGGTAAGCTTCCCGTGTCAGTTCAATTTATAAATACGTACCTATATCCATTGCAAATTGCAAGCTGAAACAGACAGTTACATTATTCAGCGCCGTAAATTTCAAAGCTTGTTTGGAATTATTTTTACCACCGACCGTATAATATTATTGCACGCCATTCATTATTACGTCATTATTAGGCTTATAGTATGTATGAGGTTTATAACTTAATTGCGTCGTAAAATAAAGCCCGATTAATTTTCCGCGAGTATAGTAATATCCACTGCATTCATATTATACAGCCATAAAAACCAATAAAAAATAAACAAATTGTAGGTAAGTATGTATTAATTATTTACTGAGCCTGAAATCATTCTTATTAAGTCATAACTCATAATATTTGTAATAAGTACCACTTAATGGGTGTATGATATTGAAAAATGCAAACATTTGAATTTTTGCCATATATATATATTATTATGTAGTTCAATAAACTGCCCACGATGGTCGAGAGGCTTTAATGAGGTTTATAATGTCGAGGATCCCAGGTTTGAATCCTGGATCAGGCAAATACACATAAGTAGTATTGTTTAATGTTTTTCAATTTGTGTTTGGAGACACAGTATGGACCTAATAGGTTGAGCAAGTGGCTGACATCCATTTCTCGTAAAAACAAACTCTGTTAATACAATATAATATTATCCAAGTATCTAACATGGTGAAGTAGTAGTAAATTAATTGTATTTCGACCATATTTAGTGAGGTAACTTACCTACTTAGGAGCTTTCTCCATAACAATGTACAATGTAATGTCATCGTTATCAAGAATGGTCGGTTGGAGCTTTTTCGCGAATTCACTTAGGTATCACCAATAATAAAATTGGTTGATCATAATTATTATTAAAACAATTTACAACGGTCGTATTTCGCTCAGATGTGACAAGTATATTGTTAAAAATGCCGGATCGTCAATATACTCGTATTATAAATAAATTCATTAATCTGGCATAAAAAATATTTAGTATTTTGTCGAGCGGGCGGAATATAATTTCTTATATTAAACCCTATGGAGCTAGAATATACTTCTGATCATACAACTGACCCAAGACAAAGGAAGTTATTAATTAAATTGATTCAATTATTCTTTATTATTTACGACCATGAACCCACGGAAATAGTACCATCTCCACTCACTTAAATTTCATTGATGGATGCATTCACAAGCAATAGGGGTTCTAATATAAATTACCCTCATAAGAATCATAAGATAAGTCTGTAAGCCGTATTATTGAATTGAAGCATTAAAATTTATAATAAACTAAACATATTACGGGACACTAATTAATCATCTTATTCGACACAAGTTGAATTTATTGATGTATCCATACAACCCCAATGTTTTTTTTTAATTACCTTACATAATTTTATTATTTTTTAATTGTACCTACAATATCAACATTTTGATTAAAAATAATCAAGACAATTTCAATATAATAAAGGATCACATTATAAGTATTATTGTGTTATATTTCGAAAGTTATTATTGTTAAAGTTATTATGTTATTATATGAAAAACAAATCGTTACTGTTTCAGCTAAATCACTGCGATAAATTTTTATCCCAACATTATTTTACAAAATCCACTTTAATCCTCGATAAAGCTCTTCTATATTATTATCTTATCTGACAGGTAGTTAATGAATTAATCCCTCTTTATTAAAAATAAAATAAAATCGGTATGTCATATTTAAATTCTGTAAACCCCTTAGCTAATCGGTAGGTACTGCATTCAGCTCGGCGATTCTGGTTGTATAAAATAATGATTGTATTACTGAGGATTAAACAAGTACATATAGGTGACGAAGGTATAATAAATTAAAAAATGACATAGGGTCAGTTTTTACATCACCACATAGGTATCTATTTATTTATGCGCGATAGACGATTCATACACGTATCTGCTTTAGATGAATGGAAATAATTCCCAATATTGGCGTATATCCCATGGACATTTGTTGGACAAATACAGTCATAGACATTAGACACTGGTGTCCAAGGGGAACTAAACGACCATGAGGACGATAATCCCACGAACTCATGAACAGTATAATATACCCACAAACTTATCTAAAGAATGGATTGGGGAGCCACTGTCCAAAACTATCCAATCAAGACTCGCACCTAGACAGAATCTGACATTCGAATGACGTTTTCAAAATGGCGTCCATATGGTAGTTCGTAGTTCCATTTTTTACCGTTATTTAGATAAGTTTGTATGACTGTATGTATATATATGATGTCGTTATTATTTATATACCAACCGTAAATATTTTAAATGTTTTCACTTATCCTCTTTAAAGCACTAAAACATTAATAAGCAATTAAGAAATTCCAATATTTTTTTTTGTAATATTAAAAAAGGTTAATTTGATAACAATACCTCATTTATAGAATGTTGAAAAAAGTTACAATAACGTAATTTGAAGTAGATTTACTATTTTATTTATACTTGGTCACCGGAACACTTGTATAATATTCAATCTTCGGACACCTCAATCGTGTACCTAATTCTTTTAATATACCTACCAAATATTTTTTAAATGTCAAACGTCGGACGGGATGTGGTGCCATCGTGATGTTCCGTGATGCCGTGATATATTGTGGTCAGCGTGGAGGAAGCCAGACGTGAGGGACCTTTGCGGCAATCGGACATCGTATTTAATTAATCGAATGGTTCACTGATATAGTAATATCTCTCTCTGTATCAATTTGATCGCTAAACCTCTTATCCCTCTTCATTCGAATACTTCAAAGGTCAGTTGTTTTGAGAGTGCCGTGGTGCAGTGGGTTGAAAAAATGCCTTCGCACGTTAAATAATAAATAATTTAAGACCCTGTTTTAGTGAATTGCTCAAAATCTCCGAAAACAGCAGAACTTTTGTCCAATATATTTACACCAATTACTGAATAAAGATAATATTATTAATGTATTTAAACATATATTTAAGAAAACCTATTTAAAGGATTTTATTCGTATGTATACTTACCTATATTCATAACATACATTTTAAGTAAATAATACTAATAATAGTAATACACATTAAGTTTTTTTTAAACGGCGATACACATGAAAGAAAATAATATTATATACATATAAAACAGAACAGACAGAACAATTATTATAAAATAATAGTCAGTAAAATATATTATATTATACTTAACAAATTACTATTTATTGTAAATTTGAAATTAAAAGAAAAAGAAAAGGTAGGTACAATAAAATAAAATCAGCATATCATATTATGAAAAAAGTTGAATAAGTAGACAAAAAAAGATAATTTGATGGAGTACTTGAATGCCTGAATGGAGATATTTAACATGTCAATATAACTATTATATTGTATACTAAATATAATATACGAAATAATTACAAGATAAAAATAACCTTTTATATAGTTACAACGTTATTAAATTTTCTGTTGAATCATATTATAAGCTTGACTTGACTAGCTTAAACGATCAAAAAAATGTACTTGATAGAAATACTGAATAACGAAATGTCATTTAATATTGATTTCCATAGTAACGCACGTATATATTATTAATAGTTTAGTTGCTAGGACCCCTAGCAACCAATAATGGTATCGAAATAACTTTTCATACAAAACAGAATTAACTAAAAATGAATTCAATTCTACTTAAAGATGGCTAAAATTATTTAAAAAATGCATTGGCATCGCGTTCTGATATATTCTAAAAATTTCAAATGTCTAGCTAGTCGGGAAGTTAGTTAAAAATTTGATTGCAATATTTGTACCGGACAAACAACCACCGGACAAATAAGAATACGACCTAATAAAAACGTTGTAACAATAAAATAATGAATCCTAGGTAATTGAATGGACACAGAAGTTAGGTTTTATAAAAAACAACGAGGAGAGGGTCACGAAGGGGTTGAAAAACACTGTGAAAATAAAAATACGTCATATAATATGTAAGTACTTAATAACACTCATCATCATCAGCCTGAATCTATCCACTGCTGGACGAAGGCCTCTCTGATTAAACTTCTCTCGGTCCTGTGCGTTGCGATGCTACGATAAATTAGTGTAATTAAATTAAGTAGGTTTGGGACTGTGGAAAATGGATGGGTTAATCGTACACACTATTAATAATAAAAAATATTGCATTTGCGTACACAGGAAATCATGGAATGTTTGTAACCCAAAGAGAAATTATAAGTATTTGTTTCCCAAATGCTTATAATTTCTCATCCGCTTGGTAAGTCGATGGTCTCGGGATCGAATCCCATGTCTGGCAAAACTCACATGCTGTTCCAGAGCATGGACCAAATGGGTTGAACAAGTGGCTAACATCCATTTCTCAGAAAAAAAATCTTTTACAAAACCTCTCCGCAAAGCTGCCAAGACATTGGATTGTAGGTAAGGACGACGAAAAAAAACATATTTTTCATACAAACCAGCTACCCACATGGTTGAAATATATTTCATGCATAAAATATATATACACGTACCTACGTACATAATAATATACGTAATGATGAGAAAACTGCTATTTATTTTTACTAAACCGAAATTAATGATATTTTTAATACACAATATTAAAAAAATATATTATTCTATATTCAAAACGTTATATTACCTTTATAATACAATACCCATTCGAACATTATTATTATTGTTTTACTGATATGTAGATAGGTACCTAGTGGGATATTTAAAAAAATGAAAATGGAACGCAAATATTGTGTAATATAAAATTTTGAAATCGCGACATGAAATCTAAGATAGTTGCATCTTGGATTTGGAACATTAGCGATGTGCGGCGGCGACAAAAGCAAGTTCAGTTCCCACAGCGTGATGCGCGTGGGAACCAAGTCGTGTGATTGGAACATCTTCCGACAGAACCGTGCGTGTGATTCTCGATCCTGCATTATTCTTCGCCTTACTATGTAGCGTCGTTTGCGAGAGTGGAGGACTATTTTTATTTAGATGTAAAAATATTATTCAGATCATTTTTTAGTATGGCAAACCAGTCATAGGGCACTGGTTAGTATTATTTAACGCAATGCTTACGGGTCCTTTTAATTAATTTTGTAATTAACGTGTTAATTTGCATTTGAAAATTAATTAGCAAAAACACAATTTTGTGCGGCCCGTAAGCTATGAGCCCGTAAGTAATTAATATAATTAATTTATTATCACATAATAGTAATGAAATATCATTGTCTATTTGATTTCTTAAGTGTTTATGTATTTCATTATGTTTTCCTCTTAAGATGTAAAAAAACGGCACGAGATTGTGAGAAAAACACAAATTCCTAGTTGGTTAGAAAGATCTAAGGTCCAGAATATAATTGATCCTAGAGTGTTTTTTTGGAAATTATCAAGTAATTAAAAGTGATTTTCGATATTCAATATTTTTTATAGATTGATGAATTTATAATAACTAAGCATTATCAACTAAAAAATTGAGTTATGACTCTTTGCAACTTATTTGGTTAATTACATTTACAATTTTATTTGTCAAATAGCTATAATAATATAAAGTTAAATAGGTACTAATTTACATTATATCTGTTTCACCATGCGCTTATCAAAAACAAAGATTTTGCCCAGGCCTGGGCTCACTCATTAAATGCAATTTGTTTACATTTCATACCTATTATTATTTCTCATGTTGGATATCAAAATACTAAGAACTTTTTTACATGCATACAATATTTCCATGAATTCAGGGTTTTTTTTTAATATTTTGACTGTCGTAGGCGTTATTTTTTTTTTAAATTTCAATTCATATTATAAATTTTGATTATATTACATTGTGTAATTAATTTGTGAGACGTATATTTATTTAGATTTTTTTTATTAAAATACAATGGTTTTAAAACCAACAATTTGAGTACCAACGTACTGTACTTTATCAATATTGTTACTCAGTTAAATTCATCGAAATATTCAATTGTGAGAGGCAATACATTGATGGGGGGTACCGATATCGATTCTCTTAATTTGGCGAGACTGTGTTAGGCACGCCACTGGAGGTCGATTGTCAACTATCACTCGCCTGTCAGCCGAGTCGCGCACTGTGAGATTGCTTGACAGTTTTCCACCAGAAACGTGTAGCTAAAACCACCAAAAAGGGAAAGAATACGTAATTAATTATTACTCTTAAGTATTGTAAGAAAGTATGAGTGACTCCTTCATTCTATCTAACAAAACGATGATAAAGTTGTGATTATATTGAGATGCACGTCGCGTACTGTCACGCTATCACGGCGACAAATTTAGTCTATGATTCATCAGTTTGCAGAATATTTTGAACGATCACCACCTCTGTAAATTCAATGATGGAGAGTGCCAACCCTAATGTATTAGTATTTTGAATTATTATTCATGCTAATTTCAATTAATTTTAACAGTTTCTACGTGTGCATACGTTAAAATTACTTGCAATATTATATCCATAGATAATATTTTGAACAAAACCCAACCAGCAGACCATAGATAATAGACAACATTCTTATAGAAAATACATAGTGCCAACAGCTAAAACAAAAAACACGCGATTTTGACATGAGTCGACAATGTGTAGGCATGTAGAAAATGATAAAAAAAACGTTCATTGAGTCGTTCAGGTGTCGATAAAGTGCAGTACAACGTGAGGTAGCCTCATTGTTGTTCTGGTGATTTCGGTAGATTCTGCTAACTAACAATGTTCGTTTAAAGGTTCAAAATGTGCTACAGGACGGAGCATCAGTCTGATAACATCGACAAAAATGACATTACACAGTGGCGGTAGTTTACTGTGACGTCACGTGATACATGATACGTGATCACAACTTAATCGACTTTTCCAATTAATAAAACTGTTTATCTACAGGTATACAATATCGGGATGAAAATAATTCGAAACAAAAGAACTTTAATTTCGAAACTAATACTGAGCAAATTCAAATTATACTTACGTAGTTAAAACAATGAAATCGTCGAATCATCTACGTACCTACTATTAATTATGATGGTATCTGCTACTTAAAAAGATAGTTATGTTACGATTGAAACAAAGATTCTTGCGAGTACAATTAACAAACAATACCTACAAACATAAAAGTAATGATTTTACACATTTAAAATGGCTCAAAATCTTGCAATTTCATCAGTTAATACTTACACGATGTTATATAATACCATCATAATACATTGGTCATGTTATCAATGTTATAATATGTAAAACCCATCTGAACAATCAATAATATCACTTTAAATAGTATTATTTTCCTCCACTATTAATGGAAAGAAAATATATTATTCAGACGAATATAAGCCGGCTCTCATATCTAAGCTCGCCTCGTCTGCCGCACAGCCATAAATCAAAACTCCCAAGAACGTCGATCCGGTATTGCATGTGAATACCGCGCACATCTACCTAGCGACAAGCACGCTCGATTGCAACAGTAGATTTTTTTTCAAACTAAAAAGTCGCATTCGACCACTCTGCGGAGCTGCATTTGGCAACGTGTGTTTTGTGAATAACAATGACGTCATATCGCCGTATTTGACACGTTGCAGGCGAGACGAGTTTTTATGTGAGATCGGCTAATGTGCCGATGCAACAACAGGCTTCCAGACGTTACGTGGCCCAGAAATTCTCATCTCCTAATGCCTCTGCTTCCGTCAACCTCTCATTGCATTACGAGATGGAGTAAATCATACTTCTCAGTATCACGTATCGCCCTACATCGAGTGCCTGAACTTATTACTCAAACAGAAGAGATGTTTCTTAACGTCATCTTATTATTAAGACCTCGTAAGTCCGATATTATGAAAAAAATAAGTTTGTAAAAAGTAACAAAAAAACATTTTAAATCATATCAAAACCTTAGTTTTCCAGACTAGTATGCTGTCCATATATCGACAAATTTTAAAAACTCGTAGGTCTCTCGGCTTCAAACATGGAATTAAAACCTCGTATTTCACAACCAGTGTTCAACGATTAAGATGTGTTTAAAATAATTTTTTTATTAAGTCTTTTCCTTCCACTCAACATTCTTCTCAAAGAGACTTGCGATGTTTTAATAGTAAGGTGACGTTATATGTTTTTCAAAAATCGTTTCTAGCCATCTCAATTTTGTTTTTTTTTTACTATTAATAATTACCGCCAAAGGGAAGTAAAAAGTGTAATTATTTTTAGTTAACTCTAAAACACTCTAAAATTTAATGACAGTTCACAGATTAGCTTATCAATTTGCTTTTATTTTGGAATAAAAAAATATGAAATGTATTTTTAGCGGATAAGAATTGTGAAAAAGCGGTAGTATGTCCTCAGGCCATTGCAGGCGTACCTAACGCCTCCGCCGCCTGACAAATGAGCTCTTTTTCCCATGTCAATTTCCAATTACTACGACAGCTCTGATTGCTCCTAACAATCCCAACGATGCACATGAATTTCAGAATAAAACTGATTACTGCACATCGACTAAATTTAAATTTTTTGACTTGTTATAAATAACACATTAATGTGTACGTCTATTGCAATTAAAATTCGGCATACAATCTAATACGCACCATGGATAGAGTATACGTTATATCGCGTCGGGAAAATGCAGTTCGCCGTATTACACACTTCACCGTGAAATAATTTGTATCGGAAATATATGGTCGTATATTAAAGACCGTCCAGCCTCTTTGGGTCGTATAATACTGACATAAAATTCATGTCTAAATAAAAACGGTTCTTGTCGGTTTACAGGAAGTCAGCGGCAAACAAATTTTGTAAATAACCGATATAATGGATTATTTGTTAGGTTACGTTTTCATTCCTGAATATTTATGGATTTTGCCAAAATCAGCAATGATAATTGAATTAATGTTAATATTGAATTTAATAAAAAAATTGGAGACCGGCGTCACGGCGTACGGTGCCACGGTGAAATGTTTTACGTAGAATTTACATGTAACCACGTTTTATAACTTTGCACATCTCTTGCCTCTTTGACTGATAAAAATCAATTAAATCCTGCCTCCTGCCTTCCCAAATCATAATAGTTGTGGTATACTTTGGGCGATACGACAAAATTGTGCACACTTTTTCATTCGTACTTTTTGGTTTTCGTTGGATTAAGAATACATTTTATTAGATACCATTTATACCTATTACACACATTGTTGGTTCATTTTTAAATTCATTAAGCCCTCACCAACCTCTGTAAATTAATTGTAGTCTTATTTCAACGAAAACAAATATGTATGACTGACAAAGTTTAGTGTGCACTATTTATGGCAGATATTAACACCCTACCTCGACCCTTCGCCACTGATATAGATGATATACATAGTAAATAGTACGTCATTTTAAACAGTTTTCACACCAGCAAAAATATAAGAAAACAAAGTAGTAGTGAAAAAATCCTGCGATTAAAATATAATTTAGTTGATACCTTACTGGCAACGGGTAGGTTTTGTGGGCGGAAGTAACAAAGCTTTTTTTAATTATACTTAGAACGTGTATTCGTGTATACAAATAATAGGTAAGGGTTTATACTACGTAAACACAAGTTAATTTATACTATCGTTAGCAAGTACACGTGTTAATAATATTGAAATACAGTAGAACCTCGATTATCCGGACTGATTGGGGATGAAGATAGCCCGGATAAGGAAAAATCCGGATAATCGTAAAAAAAACATAATTGACAGGGAAAGACAAGTATATTCAGTATGAATAATTTTTATTTGTCAAGATTTACATATACATACACAGATGTATAATAAATTATTTTCTATTAAAAAATTCAATTATCGGCGTTACTGGAACTTACTAATGGTCTTTTCATGATTTTTTAAAAGTTATCTATAGAATTCCAACTATCTGCTGCCATGTAGCAACAATCTTTTAAATTATTTTCTTGTAGAAGCTGATAACTGTTTCTTCATTATTTTCGTCTGCTAGCAATAATCGTCGAAACATATTTTTTCTATATAAACATTTGAATGTTTCTATTACACCCTGATCCATCGGTTGTATTACCGACGTGACTCTTTCGTCTTTGTATGAACCACATACAAATAGACTCTTCAACTTCTTTATTTCCTGATTATTTCATAACTTTCCGCTCTGAGCTTCTATCTTCTGACAATTAGTAAACGTCATAATAGTTTCACTTTGTTTTTTTTTTTATATCTGAGATAGTTGACGTTCCGACACCATATTTATTAGATAGATAACGTCCCGAGTCACCGCGTTTCAAAGCATCGATTATATCCAATTTGTCTTTTAATGAAAATAATCCGGATAATCGAAAATCCGGATAATTGAGGTCCGGATAATCGAGGTTCTACTGTATTTAAAATAGTAAAGTGTTTCAACATTCAAGGTATTTCTAGTAAGTTATTTAGTCAAAGTTAGTTAAGACTTTGAAGTTGTTTCTGTGAGCGGTCGTCTCCGAAGGTAGGCGGAATAACAGAACTAAATACAAACTACTAGCTGGTGAGTTATCGGATAGATTGCATTCAAAGTTGCAAGTGCAGAATAGAAGCGAGTGCTAACTCTTAGCTGCTTTACCAGAAGGAACTTGCACAATAAATAAACGTGAGGTTCGGTAGAGCAGGAAATGGCGCCTTCAATAAACAAACTTCGCGATAACACGTTACTTAACACGAGCAAATGTCGATAGGTATTATGTGGCTGACGTTTCTGATGTTAGTTTTAGAAACAATATTAATAAATGTATATATTTTATCAAATGTGAACATTTTTAAATCGTCAATAATAGACTTATTACCCCGTTTACACGCGCATGGATTTACTGCTGACCTGACAGTACGTATTATCGCAGCCATAACAAGAAAATGCAAGTGTAAACACGTACTGTCTCATGCAAGTTGCAAGATTGCAGGCATGAATCAATAAAGTTCGGAAGCTTCTGAATAAGAATAAGATTGGAAAGACAGTCAGCACTTTTACGTGTAAACAGTTATTGTCACACGTGTACAGGCGCTATAAGATAGGAAACCGTGAACATAATTATTATGTTTTTTAGAAAAATCATTGCATATATTATTTGGAACAACTTCAAAAACATACATAAGCATTCGAAAATTTTTGGTCTTAATGGGACTTGACGTGATATCAGTTACAATACGAACGGTAAAATTTATTAACTACTATTTAAATTAATTTAAATTCCGTCATCATTTTGTAATTCTTCGTGTATATAGAAAAAATATAATATTACACGAAAAATTAGAATTTAAGAAATCATAATACATGATACGTAGTTTTATTGGTGCTTTTGGCGATTCGATTGATCGTTTTGGTCGCTGGTGGATTCCGGATTATTTCACGATTAGCGTAGAGAATTAATAATCGAAATAGGACATATTTCAGCCCTTGACATGTATTTTACTCTCTGTGTAGGTAGATTTATTCCCATAGTATAGTTAAACTGTATCCACGACAGGAACTCGACATTCGTAAACAAATTCCACGTAATCCATACAAATCGGTCTCATTCAACGTGACTTATACGTCAATAAATTTGTTAGGTAAACGTTAAGCACTCGAAAAGCTGGGAAGTATTTATCGCTATCTGTACATAAACGGGCGCAAGTTAGTAAGTATACCTATTGTGTTTATTGAAAATTCAACAATGACAATGATATTCAAGCCAGAGAGCTTCCGATACCAAGATATTTTAATGAAAATGTTCGTGAATCGTTTTAATTTCTTTGTGTGAGGAATATTTTCGACATCGCTCGTGTTGAACGAAACCTATGTAAATATTTTTTTATTGAATTGCGCAGGTTTTAATATTATATTATCTATTTATTATCAGGAGAAACGCAAATATGTTAAAAATCGTAATAGATTTGTGGGTTTCCACCGTGTGTACTTCTTTCTTCTTTCCTCGACGTTTCTGGCTCGTTGGAGAGGCCATTATCAAGAGATGATAAATGTTTTATTCCGGTATCTCTGGTCGTAACGATTGATACAATATTACTCTGAGCAACGTTCTCTCATAGCTAATCGGATTCATTTTGGCATTCTTAGAGCGACCTTTGCATTCATATACCTACACTACACGCAGTGGCGGCCGGTGACAAGAATATGAGGGAGTGCAAAAAAGACTCACCTATTTATGCAAGAAGTCCATCCTCCGATCCTTGGATTTTGAAAACACGTCAATAACACGAATATTAAAGTCTGGTATTGACGATATCAATTGTTTTTCTATACTTAGCATCGCAAGAGCATTTAGCCTGCCTTGAGACATAGTATTTCTCAAAAATGACTTAACTCTCTTTAAAGTTGAGAAACAACGCTCACTTTCCACTGAAGTCATCGGAATTGTACAAATTATTTTTAATAGGGTAACACTTTCACTAAATACTTCCAGTAAATTATTATTAGTGAAAAGTTGAAGTATCGACAATGCTCCATCAGTAACGTAGAAATCTTCTCTACTGTATAAGACTATTAGTTCATTTTTAAGTTTAAATTTGTCAATAATGTCGTATAATGAGGTTACCGTATTAAAATCTGTAGTTGGAAAATTTGTATGATAATCCCGGAACTTTTCACTAAAAAACAATTTGGCTATTACTAAATGACCTTTATATTCGAAACGATCTTTTGCTTGGTTCACTATAATGTCGCATACTTCATTGCATATCACAGAATGAGGTAAATCATTGGGACGACGTTTTTTCGATGGTTGAATTTGTGACATATGATTATTTTGACGAATACGTTCTATAGCACGCGTAAAGTGTTCAATGTCCATATTTATCTCCAACACGTCCTTTGACCTCGATTGAAGTTGTTTAAAAAGTATATCACAGTTTGGCATAATTTTGGCAAAGAAATCTAACCAATAGTTAAAATTGTCTTCGTTTAAATACCGTAACAACATTCCAGCTTGATTAATGGTATCGGCGTCTAAATTTTCAGATTCTAAAATGTGTTCCATGCACTCTTTTAACTGATCGCGATAAGTATGCACAACAGTAACTGTTCTTATATTAAAATTCCACCTCGTTGTTGGTGCTGCTGGTATTTTTCTATGAACTATTTCTTTCAAGATATCAGTTCGCTTCGCAGACCTCGAAAAAAAAATTGGAAACGCTCGTAAATTAGCAAAAAAGTTTCGGACTATGGTGTTAGCTGAAACGCTTCTTTCCATTATCAAATTCAATTGATGTGCATAACAATGTATGAAGTGTGCGTGTGGATACGAAGCTTTTATCAAAGCCTGTACACCACCTAATCGGCCACTCATCACGGATGCGCCGTCATAACTCTGGCCAATTAGTTGTGCTTGTTTAATGTCGAGAAGTTCTAGTTCTTTCAAAATTTCAGATGCAATACCTGCCGCAGTGTGGTTTTTCGGCGTCATAAATTTCCAGAATCGTTCATGTATCTGTCCTCGTAGTTCATACCTTATGACCAAAACAAGTTGTTCTGTAGTAGATATGTCCGTTGTTTCATCTGCTTGTATAGCTACAAACGTGCTTTGTGATATTTCATTTTTAATTTCGTTACGGTACACCTCTAGAATCGAATCTAAAATGTCATTTTGAATCGTTTTTGACGTACCCTTAAAAACACTATTGCTCTCCAAATGCTGTTTCATGGCTATGTCAATTTCCGAGACAAAGTCAATAAGCCCTCGGTAAACACCTGGATTATTTGAATCTGCAGATTCATCATGTCCTCTAAGAGCTAATTCAAATGCACCACAGAACTTCACACAGTCAATCAATCTGGATAAAATATAACGATTTTTGTCGACACGTTCATTAAATTGTTTCACAGATAAACGGTACCCTGCATCCAATTGTGAACGTATATCTATTTCTCCCAAGACTGCAAGTTGCATTTCATTTAAAATATGTTTTTCTGAACCACTGTGTTTTTTGATTTTTACTGACAGGTGGACCAAGTCTTGAATCCCATGGACCGTCCAGTTAACATCTCCGCCGAACAACAGACACGGAAAACAAAATAGGGTATTAAGAATATTACATCCGCAAAGCCATTGTGTTTTTGAGTACATTTGCACATTAAATTTCCGATTAACAATCTTCGTTTTCACTGTACACTTTTGAATTAAATTTATACATGGCAAAGGACGGCCTGCCACTTTAATATAAATTCGTTTTGAAAAATCGTGACGATTGTCCTTAATATATGCAACTGAATACACGGTACTCATTGTAAACACTATTAAATCTATATTATAAACCCAACTGTCGAACGATCAACCCATAGACTATATCAACCAAACTAACAGTAGTGATGATTCTATTTTTGACACAATATGCATCGACATGAAGTTCGTCATTTCATTATAATAATTAGGCTTCCAACTGTACCTCGACGCGTCGCCTGAGTTATATGTAGGAATATTCATATTGGTTAGTGAGGTTTGTGTATAAAAGTCCAAACGACTAGTTAATGTGTGTGTGCTTTCGACCGGTACACTGTACTTGAAATGAAAAGTAGATGAAAAACATCGTTTCCAACGAAGACTCATGTAGTCTTATAGAACTTTGGTGATTTTGATTCTACAAGCTTCATTTCTTTTGTCGTTGTGGTTGTCCGCTATAAATGTGTGCGTGTAAAATGTGCGTAAATTCAAGGAACACTTCGAATAATGCACCTGGCGTATCACATCGATGGAATTATTACGTGTGTATTGGTCGCGTCTCATCGACATTGTTTTTTCGACATTTGTGTGTATGGGTGACTGAGGCGAAGTGTTGAGCGCTTGCGTTACCATTGTTCGGAAACGCGCGGAATTTAAAATGAGTGATTTCGCATAAGTTTTCGATATCGCATTTTTCTGAATACATGGGGGTTTTATATTATATATTTTTATTTAATCTATGATGGGAGTGCACTGCACACTTTGCTCCTATACTAGAGCCGTCCCTGACTACACGATATATCATAGACATATGATCTCTTGATAATTGCATTTACAACGGTCCCGAAACGTCGAGGGAAGAAGTGCACACGGTGGAAACTCAAAAATCTATTACGATAAAAAAACAACCGTGAAAGTCTCAAACATTATAATAAGTTAAAAATCCATATAATACCTCGTTTACACGTGCGTGGATTTTCTGCTGACAGTACGTATTATCGCGGCAAAGTTCGGAAACTTTCGAATTTTCAGTTTCAATGTCTGCGAAGTAGAACGATAGTGGCGAACCTGCCGGTAAAAAAACGAACTACACCGCGCAGACTCATTTTGAAGTTAACAGGTTTTCACGACCTGTCAAATAGTACCTACTATAAAATGACAACATTGCGTCTTACTTACTCTTGAAGAAATAGATTGGCGAGACAGTCAGTACTTTTACGTGTAAACAGTTATTATCGCGATAGTTTAACAAACACACCGTTGGTGCAAGTAAATCCATGCACGTGGACAGGCGCTATAAACCCGGAATATCACCATTGCAACAATTAATACATAAAATGTGATAATTGGTTAATTTTAGGGATAAACTAGGGAACGGACCATTTTTTTCGATCCTGGTGCCAACATAATCTTATTTTATGGCAACAATGAATACTAAAATCGTAATGTATATTAGATAGGTAGATAGGTAGATACTAGAAAAAAATTCGGGTGGCAGTGTCACCTGTCAAAAAATTTGGATATGGCCTTTACCGGTCACGACGTCGCTGAGGTCGTGCAGTTGTGAAACGGCGACGCTTAGCTGACGGTTCTTACTCATCCATAATGTTTATATTTTTTGATTGATTATATACTGGATAACTTCTTCTAAATTAACTTTTTATCTAAACGATAATTTGTTGATTTTTTTACACTTTCACTTCGATTTATCCACTCTCGAAATCTCTTTAATTTGAATTGGGCATATTCTTAGAGAAATTGACATTTTCAGAGATATATAATATGTTTCCTACCTGACACCATGCTTCTGTATACCTTTCCACCAGTCACAAATTAGTTTTAATATCATTTAATACTTTATACTGCACTGTAAGCATCTGTCAAACTTATAATAGTATCCTATAGTTTGCTTTATTTCACGACCCGATTAAAATAAACGAGTGAGAAATTGCTAATCAGTTTATTTTTCAAATTTACAATCGACCTGTATGATTTCCCTCACCCTACCCATTTTAATACACCTTATTCTTGTCTCAATTTCTCCTCTACACATGTACACGTGTTTTTTTTCTCATGCGTTACAGATACAGATAGATCAGTTTGTTATCAAGGTCTTATTCTTATAGATTCATGGATAAAATAATCAATCTTAATAAACTGACTGTTAATTACTGGCTCTAATTAAATTATGAGGAATACGTATTATATAATTTACAACGGATGTATTATTTTAATTATTAATACAATATATTTTTGCCAAGAATAATCCAGTTGACACAATTAAAATGATTAATGAACGGACAGTGAAGACACTCGTATTACAGTCCTATTGTTATGCCCAAGTTATATCTGAGAGCCTTTGCTCGAAAGGTACGTACTTTCGTCTCCAATTTTATTTGAATTAGGCAAACTTAAGTTAATAAACATATCCAAAATACAGGCCAACCAATATTCTGGTTATAGTTTTCATTGTGAGCGGATCCATGTCCTATATGGAACAATTCAGAAGTGAAAACAAACGAGCCCCGTTTCACTTCACTTTTAAAATATCCAATTAAGCTCCCGCCTTAATTCAGTTTCTTGCTATAGCAGTTGTTCCAACCGAATAATACCAATTCGTAGGCAGACAGTACGATAGCCAATATAAACAAGACAAAACGATCATAAGTTTTAAAAAGATGAATGACATGCACAGTAGTGGGTACTATTGTCCGAAAACAAGAAATCGGCGATCACAGGAAGTCGCTGTGACGTACATGTCATGGCGGCAATGCGTGCTAGAAGCGTATTTAAATAATGTAAGGGCTCTTCTTTTAGATGCGACTCCTTTTCTTCTTCGCAATAAACCAAAAGCTTACTAATAATAATTCTAACATCAGTCCTTATAGTTTTAAATATTTATTTAATTATAAAAAAGCCTCAAATTACGTAAATCGACATATCCGTACACCACAGGTGCGTAAAATTAAATGATACATTTGGGGCGTGGAAGTGATTAGATGCAATGGAGGGGGTTGTTAGTTCACAGTTTTAACACGTGGACAAGAAAAGAAGTTCTTGTTCAAAAGTAGTTACTAAATGCAATGCAGTAATCTAGTATATCGTAGCATCTTAAATATTGACGAAAAATATTCAATCGAACATTTTCATCTGCGCCTGCATCACCACGAATGGAACTCGCATTTTGCGCCACCACCCCTGACTATTATAGAAGGCCTTTTTGAAAACTAGATGTACAAATTGTGAGTTCGAATTATGTTCGTGATTTTCATATCTAGCCATTACTAGACTTATGCTGAGTGATGTAGGTATGTACTCCGGTTGTCGTTTGCGACACAACCCCAACGAATCTTATGTGCCGAACACATTACCATCACGTCACGTGCTGTCGTGCTATCATAGAGATAGTGATTCACCCACTTCCCAGCGTGACAGCACGTGACGTGATGGTAATGAGTTCGGGCCATCGGAGTCGTGGCCGTTGATGCTCACTCGGCATTCAGCGAAGCTTTTGGTAAAATGCGTGGAATGAAGCAAGTTGAATAGTAAGTACACACGCACGTTCTTGCTTGGTGGTTTTACGCTGATTCCAACATGTCGCAACGTGTGTACCATCTGGTTCGATGGTTTTTTGTTCGACATCGAACAAATTGCGCTATCCGAAGAATATTGAAGGTCTGTAATTCTTGCGCGATCTAATTTGAGTGAGGGAGTGAGTGGAGTTGCTCGACTGTGTGGACGCAACGACGAGTATACTCCAAGTCAACATGCTCGATCGAGCAAAACCGTCGAGCAATAACGTGCGTGGGTACTAGGCTTATGAATGATATTGATAGTAGTCATAGCTCATAACCTACTTGAAGTTGGAAATGTCCATTGCGCCAGATTCCTTTTTAGTAAGTATTTATTTTATAATTTATTACTACAGTTTATTAAAGTTTCTGAGTTCAAAACATTAAAAAATAGATTCATGCACGTCAAACTAAAATAATGTTATTTGAAAACAGAATATTAGATTTCTTGTTCATACAAACAGTGATTAATAGTCATTTTTGTAGATGAATCAGAATTATCATTCAAATTTAAATTAGGGAATACTGAAGTCCCACTGGAAATCAAAAGCATGGCAGCCCCACCAAGGCCAAACGCCCGTGGAACAAATTTCAGGGTAGGTACTTGATAAGCACGATTGAATTAAATGTGAGTAGGTGTGCTTTTCGAGTTGGCTGGTGTCGACCGTCGGCGCGACTCGCGGGCGCGAGCGGCCAACTGGAAAGTGGAATAATTGTGGAAACTTCGTCAGCAAAATAAAAGCTGATTAAATGTCACTCGAAACCTGTTCCCAAATAAACGATCGAATCAATTTTAATTTTGGAACGCGAGGCTTGGTGTTGGCATTCTGCGCCGTACATTTATCCCAAATAATTACAATAAGGGGAAGTCTGCTCGGATTACGATTGGCTACAAATTATTGAATACATTATTGAAATAATTTGATACTTAGACTAATTTAAATGTTACAATGATAAAATAAATTTAGAAAATCACCCAATTTTATTAATGTTAAATAACATTTTCGACAGAATTACAAGGAATGTTTTCAAGATTCTTATTGAATTCGAATAGTAGATAATTTTAAAGCATTTTTTCTTTTATTTTATTAAAATTATTTTACAGTAGCATTGTTGCAAAGATGTTGGAGGTGACTAATAATTTATACGAACTTTTTACACTACAAGAGTTGGTAGCAATTATTAATCCCACAAGCAGTGACATAACGTGTCGATAGGCAAGTTGTGCGTTGCTTTAAGGAGATACACTCTACGGGGGCGGAAAATTAAGGAGAGAATACGAATAACTCAATTTTTTGTGGTAGATTAAGTGAAGAAAACAAAGTGTTTTATCACCCTGGATCTTTAATATGTGTCATCCAAGTAGATTGAAAAGAAATGTCTCAATTGTTTTGCAAGAAAACCAATAAAAAAAGGTTGGGAATCACTGGATGTACATAATTGTTATAACATTAGTAGTATTAATTAAAATTATAAAAATATATATTTTTTATTAAAACCAAAAACCTAAAAAAAGGATTGATGTAGGTAATCATATAATATTATCTTACATTAATATTAATTATTAAAAATAATATTGTGCTCCTAACATAATCATTAGAGGTCAAAGTAACCAAAATAATACAAAATACAATGGAGCTTATAAAAGCAAATAATGGGTCAATACATATAACTTATTCAAAGTAACGACCTAGTTAATATTTATGAATTTGAACATACATAACACTTCTGAGAAAATACTAATACCAATAGAAAAAATCTTTTTGAAAAAAGTAAGACACCCCGCAGGAATCGAACCTGCATCTCTCGAGTTTCACGCCACCGCACATACATATAGACAATTTTTAACGAATGACTCTTATAATACTCTCTGAAGCGTTTTCTAAATTGAGCTACTATTGGCTATCGGCTTTTGTATTTTAAATCAAAGTAAGTATTACTTTAATTACTAACCGACGTCACGGATCGATCACTCCAAGATATTTTTATGAATTGAATCCAGATAAATTTAGTATAAAAATAAACCAATGATAAAAATATCGGAAAAACTGAAATTGAAAATAGTGACTACAATATAGAATGACATCGTTACTGACATAATTATTTTCACTATGTTTTAATTGTTCTATTATTATTTTTTGTATTGTTTATTTTAACCATGTCTTAGATTGTATTATATATTATCTTAAAATGGGAAAATACCAATAATTATAATTATTGTGCTATTTAAAAAGTTAATAAAGTTGTGATTTTAAAAAACATATAATTTAAAATTGTTCCACTAAAGTTCTCGTCATATAAATTGTTACTATCGATAATTAATAAATAATCGTGAATACAGAGATGGAGTATTTATAGACAAAAAGTAAGGGTTAAGAATGTTAACATTAATACACGTCTACCCTGCCCGCCCATGTTGTACGAGAAATATAATAAATCACGGATGAACTCAACATATCGCGTTATAATTTAGCGAAACCATGGGAACATAACATTGTCATAAGACCATATTCACATTGTCTGTTGATGTTTCCGTAAAATCGTGATCGGTAAAGCGAAATTTCGTGGAAGTACGATTTGAGGAAAAAACGCATAATAATCATTGTTAAACGCAGCTGTGAAGAAGATCTATTTTTTTCGTCTTCACGAAAACAAACTGCTCACCTATTGGACAAAGTAGTGTAATCATCGGATTTTTCTCACAATGGCCAGGGCATGAGATGATTGGTGGGATAATCGTTGGTTTTACTCAGATCATGCACACCTTTGTTTAAAGAAACAAATAATAGCATATTTGGATAGTTCATAGTTCCATCGTAGATGGCTTGCATTGTAATAGCTGAAATGATTTATGTTATAATATAGTACCGATGACGTAGTAATGTGTTTTTAATGGGAAAAGAAACAAACTGGTTGTATACGTTTTAAATGCGTAGGTATATCAGTGTTTACCAAACTGTGGTACTTAAGGCGATACTTCAGTGAAACGGCAAATAATTTTCAACTATAGGCGCGACGAAATTTTGGACTCGCTGGCAGTCTGGGAGCGAACGTCGAGGTATGCATACGTCAATTTGTTTCGTGATGGCGACGGGGGTATTAATTCTTAAATCGTGTAAAGATGACTAAAAACGTTACCCATTTACTTTAAAAAGAAAACATGTCAATGAATATATTACTATTGTTACTAATAGAACAATAAACAGAACATTAAATGGACGTATGTTGGATTTATATGACAAATTATATTTCGTTTGGCACGCGTCATTTGGACAATCCGCGCATCGCCTAGCCACGATCTTTTTAGACCATGCCTCAACTGAGGTATAGCCTTAAGAGCATACATAAGTGAAACGCCAAATAATTTCCAACAATAGGTGGGACGAAATTTCGCATTAGTCTCCAATCCCCGAGCAGCATTCGAGGTGGAGCACGTCAATTTTTTTTTGTGATGGAATCGTAAGAATATATTCTAATATCGTGTAAGGATGACTACAAACCGTTATGCATGTACTCGAAAAAGAAAACATGTCAATGGATGTATTATTATTATCACTAATATAGCAATAAACGTAACACTGAATGGACGCATGTTGAATTTTTATGACAAGTTATGTTCCGTTTGGCACGCGTCATTTGGACAATCCGCGCGTCGCATAGTTACGATCTTTTTAGACCATGCCTCAGCTGAGGTATAGCGTTAAGGCTTAAACGAACCCCTGAATGTTAGTTTCGTAAAAAAAAAACATTTGTATGTCTCTGATAACTATCTTAGAAAATAAATAGAGAGCATCTGTTATTTATTCTCCCAAGGTGCAGAACCAACCTACAACTGGTAATGAGAATTGTGAGGGCGATAACTATGTTCAACCAAATTGCTTCGGGTATTGATATAATACACTTGCGTGAGGGTGAGTTTAGGTGGACGCTATTTTATAAATTATTAAAATAGGGCCTCCTTAGCAAACTCGGTGTACTTCTTTGAATAGATGTATAATTAATTGTATTTCCACTGCTTTTGTATCTTTATATTATGTTCTCTTTTGATATTTTCGTTTTTATTGCTTCTTTCGCTTTTATTACTTTTTTCTTCTTCTTTATAATAATGTTTCATGTCATGTTGTGAACGTCTTAAACTTATAATTTCTAATGTCCACAATATGCTAAAAGTGAATAAATTGAAATTGAAAACTGTTGTGCAACACAATTAGAATCGAACCCACATAATATTAACGCTATTATGTTTGTCAAATTAATGTGGTATGCCGGAAAACTATGTCTTTAATGGCGTATGAATATTTTTTAGGTTTAAGAAACACTGGCGTGTGTCGTTGAAAAGTGAGTAAGTATGCGATACTTACGATATAACACAATATTATGTAGTATGTATTAATTCCACTTATTTTAATTTCGTCCGTTTCAAAGGGGAAACCGGTACTGACCAATATTAAAATAAGTGGAACTGGTACTACATATAGTGTTTTATTTTAATCAATACAAGAATTGAAAGTTAAAACCATCAAATACTCTTAATACAGTTCGCTAAAGATTCAAAATTTAAATCTAAAAAAAATACAATCGGTTGACAAATATAAAACGTCTACATAGACGCCTTTGGGTTAATGAGATAATAATATGTAGGTACCTCGTTTGGTTCTACAGAAATACGTGGCAATGCAATGCATAAATTAATAAGGGGTGGAATCAGCTTGGAAACGTCTTCATTCAGCAGTGGATTGATGATCACTATTACCGTCAAATATTTGCATTAAAAAAAATGTTAAATTTAAATAGTAGCCCATTTCCGGCAGAGTGAAGATAGAGAGACGGTAATAATTGGACAAAATAATTATTACTGATGTGATTTGTGTTTTCATCAGAATTTTTGCTTATTTTGTCATTAATATTATCTTCATAATTATTGGTTATATCGCAATAAAACCGATGAAATTAAAAATACGTGAGTAGGTCAAATACGAAATCTTGTTTTTCCAATGTTAAACTACGCAGTGTTATAAAAAATATCATTAGATTGATAATACATGAATCACTAAATAAATTTATGACTGACCGAATTCCTACGGTATTGTGTTATATTGTAAAATATTACAGCAAGGGATGTTTGATATACAATATAAATAAGGGATACCACTTAGATTAAGTACCTACTGATTATAGACTAGATTTATTGTGTAATTTTAAGAACTACCTATACTCCCACAATGTTGTAGAGAGTGTAATAATCTGAAATATAATTATTGTTTACATCTGTTGATTAGGGGACTCTCCCTAATCCTTGTCCATGTGAACATATCGCTATAAGTACTAAAAATCTCTATTCGGTATCCTAACTATAATATTGCCACTGTAGCCAATATAAGAGACTTGTTTCAGACGTCATACTGTATTAAATTCATGATTATACAATTGTCTAATAAATGAATCCAATAAAATATTTTAATTAGATAAAATCGTTAATTACTAATTTTGGAGTAGTTATAGCAGGCTGGTCAAACCGTGATATAGAAGTAGACTAGGTACAAAAATGACCGATTTGATTAAGTAATAAGAAATCGATTGAACCTAATATTGGTTCTATACACACATCCATTACCTGCCTAATTAATATATAAAAAAATATTTTGAAAAATCATAATAAAGCAGTATCATTAATATTTTATGAACGGATCCATTGGTTTCGGAATGGGCAAGATTTTATTAATTATGGCATTATCAGCGGCACGTTTTTATAAATGATTCAATCTCGAGAGAGCCTTGATCTTTCTCGCTTCCTGAAATGACAGTCGGATGTCACGACTGACTTTTATCTAGCCCACATTAATTATTATTCGATGACTTATAGAGATGATAGAACTGGTTTTGTAAATCAAATGTGATATTAATGATATCACATAAACAGGTATACCCATTTCATTACTACTATTAATAAAAGTATAATATCATTTTCTTTTGCGTGAGTTCTGTGATACTCTTTAGTTTCATTTACCTAAGCTATTAAAATTTCAGTTATTTTGCGAACGTCAGAATATTTTCAATTTTTAATTTAGAATAGTATATTCACCGAACGATAAAAATGATTGTAGGATCTCAAAAAATCTATGGTCTAGGACAGGGATAGCGAACCTATGGTACGCGTGCCACTATTGGCACGCGAATGTTTTATGCTGAATAGAAAAAAATAAATATAAAATAACCTAAATATATATTATATAATATTAAAAATGCGTATTTTCTTCGGTTTTTAATAATATTTTTACCAATAATATTTATCAATCGATGCGCAAACGGAGACGACGAAATTCATGCCTAAATGACAAATCCTATTGTATAAAATGTAACAGGTAGCTGATACTCTTGAAGAATACGCATTATAATCAATTAATTTACATTGCATAGATGAGTCGTTAGGTTTTATACATAACAATATAATAGCATTGACCTCATCAGGCAGCGGGGTAAGTCGTGTCGCGAAACTCTGATTTTGTTACAATCATTTTACAATGTTTGAGACCACTGTAGCAAGAGGATGCCTCATCTGTTCTGAGAATGAGCGTCAATTTGTGCGTAAAGAACCAAACAAAGTAGGTATTATAGAAATACTCAAGGATTCAATTGCTTATAATTCTTTAACTTTTTTAATAGAATTCGTATAACTACTTTTATCATTTTTTCCCCACTCGAGCTATTCGAAAAACTGCTCGGCACGTCAGACAGTCAAAAAATAATATTTGGGAAAATTTGGCACGTGTACGTAAAAAGGTTCGCCATCACTGGTATAGGAAGATACGATCTTTAGGAATATCTGATAGCAGACGTACTAAATAAAAATACACTAAAATAATAATTAACTGACTATAACACTATTTTGGACAGCAAAAACAATAATTGTTTTGAAATCGGCTAGCCAAAAATCATGAATCAAAATTTTAATCAATTTATAGATTCTTTCTTATCTAAAAGCAACTAGCATTTTGTATTTTTTTTTAAATTACATATAGGTTTTTATTTGATGTGACGTACATATTTAAATTCTTTTGATAGGTATAATAACGAAAGGTATAATATTCCGTTTATAAGTATTATTAGAGACATATTTTGTTAATATGTAGTATACCTGTGTGCTTTTGAAACATACCACTAGGTAAATTTAGTGGATAAAATCTAAAAAAATAGGTAGGTAGGTATATGAAAAACTTCATCGATAATAATTTGATGATATTGTATCTCTAGGTATCTGTTACAATTTAATCCATAGATCAAAATCAAGTTGAGCGTCGAGCTCTTTTTTTCTCTTTGTACACATTTGTGAGGCGCCACGCCGAGTTCGATTCTCAAAAATTACAAATTCCCACCGTTTCCTGCCAAACGTGGCGCGCTTTCCCACGTGATTAGGCCGGCAGACGGCGCGGGATTCCCTCGGCGACGCAGGGCAGGGAAATAAAAGGCCGCGGTGAGGTGCAGAGGTCATCGGTCAGCGGCGAGCGGTCGTCACGAGCGGCCTCGCCCCCGGCCTGGGAACTTACTGGGAGGCTGACGCGGCCGGTGCGTATGTAAAGGGACGTGCACATTTTCAGTATCCTTCATTTTGCAAACACACTAGATACAATCAGACCCACCACTCCAACCACACAATCTCGCACATGTTAATTTATTGTTTCAAAACTATTTAAAAAAAAAAAAGAACGGCTATGTCATCACATTACTATTAAGACCTCTCGTAAGTCCGATATTATGGAAAAATGAAGTTTGTTCGACAAAATTTAAACAAAAAAACATTTTAAATCATATCAAAACCTCGGTTCTCTAGACTAGTATACTGGTCATATATCGACAAATTTTAAAAACTCGTAGGTCTCGTGGTTTCACACATGGAATTAAAATCTCGTATTTCACAACCAGTGTTAGCAGATTCATCGATTAGAGAGGTATTTAAAATATTGTTTTTATTACGTTTTTCCTTCCCCTCAACATTCTTCTCAAATAGACTTACGAGGTTCTAATAGTAAGGTGGCGATATGTTTAAAACAATAATACCTACTGCGAATAAAGTATTCACGTCCCTAGGCAAAGTGTCGCCATAAGGTAGACTTAGAATGCCGTCCACTTTCGTTTTTAGTCTCAAATTATTATGTACATATCTACCTATTTTACTATCTTAAACCAACAAAATGCAACAAAAATCTTACTTAAAAATTAGGAACATAATAATATCATCTACGGAGGATTACAGCATTTCTACGAAACATACTCTCAAATAGCGATGGTCTTAGTTAGACGGAGGTCTGTCACTGACAGGTTTGGAGACCCATTTGTGATTTCTTTAAACTAAGATATCGGTACTTTCTAAAGAAGCGATAGCATTGTCCTCTTAATGGAAATCTTCACTGCTGTCAAAACTTGTAATGATAGTAGGTATTCATTCCTCAATTTGCCGCCCCTAGGCAACGCATGGCATGCCTACCTCCACGGGACGTCACTGCACTACCTGAGTAGAATCCTGTCAAATTATAGATACATAACTGATATTTTCAACATCATCTAAGTACATATCGTTTTGTAACAAATTTTAACAGTGTGGTGTTAGAGCTTGGTAGCTCTGATACTCGTATATTCTTAAAATACATACATAATATTAATACTATAGAACTTAGTTACAGATAAGTAAAAAATACCACACATTTCCACAACAAACACCTACATAATATTGTTTCATAATACTTAAATATTGATTGTATATGAGGATACTCCTCATCTACAGCATGTATAAACCGCACCCCCACTGATGAATACCAAGTAAAAGCACATTTTATATTGTAGTATTGAGAATATTTAAAAAATATATATTATTTTTTTAGGTAAATGTCAACGCGCCTTTACACAAGGAAACTGAAATCTAACAAACGTACAGCGACGTTTTATAATTCTCACGATTACACGCACGCATGCCCCTTACATTAATCTCGCAATTAATAGAATCAAAAAATCAAAAATGATACGCTCGTATACCAGAGCCTTTACAATCCAGTCTAACAACATTAGCACAATTCGATGATTTAATATCAATGAGCAATGAATGTTGTATTTTAGTTTCCCATGCCTCGAAACGATGAAGTTTATGGATCCAATTAGATTTGGTAATATGTTGTAGGAATAATGGAGCTATCTTTAATCTTTGTCATTTAGAAAATAGAAAAAAATCACGGCTTTAATGGCTGAAAACCGAGGAGAATGCATAACGAATGTCATTAAAAATGTGTTTCAAAAACATACGTAAAATATATTTGGAATGTTGTCATACTTCAGAATATTAATATTTAAATTTTGAATCTAGGTATTATAATATTAATACTTTCGACCAAAGGTACTTGATGGAATTTGAATTTAAATTCTAATGGATTCAAGCTCTGTACTATTCTTCTTAAATGGAATAGTACAGAGCTTGAATCCATTAGAATTAGAATCTATTGTTATTAATATTGATGTGAAATATAATTAGGATGTTCACAGCTGTACCATATTTCGTAAATATTCGATTATTAATTGACATAGATGCCATACATAATATTCTGTGACATGGGACCTTCTAATTAAAATCGTTAAAACCAATCTCAGTTTCAGTTTGAAGTAAGTGTCATTTTTCTGTATTATCAACCACAAAATCATTCTAACTACTATTCACTGTTTATCAACTGAGTCAGAATTTATTTGGTAGAATTCCATTTAACAATTAATGATAATATAAATTATATTAAACTCTACAGCATGTTTCGGTTGTAACACCATTATCAAGACTACAAAAATAAACGACAAGCTTAAGTATAAAACTCATAGAATGGGATGAATTAATGATCTCTCTCTCACCTTGTGACTATTAAAGAATATGCTATAATATGCTACTTACTTGGAAAACGTATTAGTTTAAAACAATTAATTTATTCATGGTTCGTATGACAAAGGGTTTCAGGTTTAGTTTTCATTTCTATAGAAAAAGTTTTTCTTCAACATCTTTAATTATTAAGGATCGAAATTATCGAAAATATAATCTATTTAATACAAATTTTAAAATGGTCGTTTAATCTGAAAAATATCTTGATGAGTGAAGTTTACTGTTATCATAAAAAAATAAACTTTGATCAACAGAGATCAATAATATGGAACAAAATAAAATTGACATATCATTGAGAAATCGTTTTTTACTCGTACATTTTGAATTATGCCATTTATGGACCCCCATAAAACTTTCATCTCTTCAAAATAAGTCATTTAATATAGGTACCCAATTATTTATAAAAAAAACCTTCAACATTGCCATTGCAATAAAAAAGTTGTCTGCTGAAAACGCACTTTATGCACTTTCGAAACAAGTTATCGATTGCAGCAAATGCAGAGGCACCTGCTCGTGACGTCACTCCAAAAACCTGAATAAAATTTCATTAGCAACCTACTTTAGTATGATGCCGACCCAAGATTATGTCATAAAACACCGATGCATGCAGACCAGAAAAAGGTCCGCTAAGATAAATTGTGTGCCCATTTTGTTAATAATGATTAAAACATTCATGAGGGACGACCAAGGGTCCTTGTAGAATTTACGTAGAATTTTAAGCAGAAACTGTGGACTTTTATAGCCGGTTTTTTCTAGTAATAAAGAATGCTACTGTTTTAAATACACCGCTGCATCTGCATATTCCATTTTATAATATAGGCTTATTATATTTGCAATATATATTGAAGAAGTATCGCCAATAAGTTACCAGATTGAAAGCATACATACATTTTAAATGTATTATTAAAATATACTAATTATTGTACAATTCAAATATCCAGCTTGCATTGGGCACAAATGGCACAACCAATTAATTTTGTATAGCCTCGCGCAACACAAATACTTAATGCAAATTTCGGCAAGATATTATAGCTCTAATCTACATGAAAAAGTAAAAACTTACTGAAGTAAAATTAATTTCCTCAGAGAGTTATTAAAATCTTTTGAGTGCTGAAAGGAGGCATTCGGATTTATTATTTGGTGGTCTCCGAGAACACTTTTGAGAGGACAAATTAGAGACACGATTTTGGAGACAGTTGATTAATTATTATTCTCATCGTCTCACCAGTAGGACACGATCTTAGATGGGACGGGAAATGCAAGTGTTGGACAATTTCATTTATAATAAAACACTTGGATACTTTGCACAATATATTACAATAATATAATTCATGTTTAAAGAAACCCGCGTTGAAACAAATGATTTTTTATAATTAATCTTTCCGAAATTAATAGAAACAGTAAAAACAAAACAATTATTCGGTTGGTCGATGGTGTGCGTGCGAATGTTTACCCCTGCTAGTGCTACTAATTACCTGGCAGCCGATGTACTCGAAGCAACAATCTACGAACCGACTCATTGTTTTGTTTTTACTGTAGATGGTTATTATTTTTATTTCTCAATACATACTGAAATACAAAAGATTTAAGAATGCTGACTCTTTAGTATTGAAAATCAGGCGCGCATACAAGGAGGTATTGGGTACGGAACCCCCCCCCCCCAGGAAGGGGAAAAATGTTAATTATTCCGGTGAATAGAAAAGTGCTTTTTCTTGACTGATGTCCTCTGAACATGTTGGCCCCACTCGTGTCATTCGTGAATAATGAGTGCACCCATCTGGGGAATCCTATATTTTCTCCTATATTCTGATGAGGCATGTGTAAAAGACAAAACAGCGCGGACGACACAAACGGACACTAAGGACTCTAATAATAATTATTATCGCTAGGCCATGCGTATTCTATAGCCACTTGTGGATGCAACGGCTTGCAATATTTTGAAGATGTGCATCCTTAGATAAGTATACATGCAGGCCAGGTGTTTATTGCTAGACTGAAAGTGCTGTGTATCTGGTGTGTCTCGGTATGATAAATGTACCGGGAAAAATACGGTGGTCCGCAGTTGCAGTGACGCAACGAAAAGCTATAAGCAGTAGACGGGGTAAATGTGAAAGTCAGTGGCACCTGCTAGATTTTGTTAACTCCGCCCCCTCCCGCCGCCTCAGAAGTCAAAAAAAATTCGAAATTGACCCCCCAAAACAATTTTTCCGAATGCGTGCCGTGTCTATAGAAAATACACCATTTTTAAACTCTTTAGAAATATACTAATTGGAAAAAATTCTCGAAAAAAAGTTAGACCGAATGGGACTCAAATTTTTCACTTTCCGGGTGACTTCAATATGTGTTTGGACCCAGATCATGATTCTAATAGGTTGAGGAAGTGGTAAACGTTCATTCCTTGTAAAATCAAAAAAAAATACGTCTCCATGAACGGTCATTAGCTGCATAAGATTTTAGAGCCATTTTTTTAAATAGCCGAAGACTGGAACTAACTATGTTAAAACCTCGTTAAAACCGAATCACTTTAAAGTTTGTATGACAATATTACAATTACAATGCTTCTTGCTGTTACACCACAGAACTGATAATAAATAGTATTCCGATAGGCTATATTCAATATGCTACATTTTGATGCAGGGTTTTGAATATGTGAGTGTCCTACGAAAATGAAACACGCATTATGTACGTGCGATAGTGTATGTAATACACCAATATTAAATGAGCGTCAATGCATAAGCCGAGAGCAGTTGTCAGTATTCGACGTATGACGTATTCTTGACACGTGTTTAAGTTTATCCCGGCGTCTTCCTTACTCGAGATCGGTTACCTGCTACTCCTTTCCCGTTAGGTATTTCAGTTCCCATTATTTCTGAGTTTCCTGTGTTACACACTAAAAGTGATAATCAAATGATGCTTATCTAAAAAAACCATTTGTCACTAATAGGTAGGTATGAACGACCAAATCCTCGAAATCTTTGAAACATTCCCACAAGTGTGGTTAATTATTGATACCGGCGGACATCAAAGAGATCGCGGAGGCGCCGACAGAGGATGGCATCTTTTTGGCGGCGGATCCTTAAATTCATTATGAAGTCAGCATAATAAAACCCGACATCACAAATAACAAATTCGGCCCGCTCTGTGATGGGCGCAAATTGAAAAATATCCTGATACGCGACGTCAAAAATATCCCCCATGGGAAAATGTGAACTCGAATCCAGAAATTTGGCGGAAGAGTGTCTACTCTACGCATAAATATGAGAATAATTATTTAGGAAAATCAACAACATTAGTAGGCAATATAAAGTAATTACTAAAATGAGGGTTTCAAGATTATTATGTCATCATTATCAGGAACGCGAATACCTGGGGTGAGTTCTGGTTTCTTCCAACTTCTCTATATGCATTTCCTAGGTTTAGTAACTGCTTTTCAGCTTAACATGTCATTGGTAGCTTAATCTGTCCAAAAAAATTGTGGCATGGCTCTTCTTCTGCAGCCTATTGGATTACTCTACGTTATTTATGTCGACAAGTATTATAAAATATAATTTACCTAATTATTTTATATTCAAAATCTTAAAAAAAACATTAACCGAAAAGGGTTCGAACACATATCTATTTTCCGGGTATGTGCTCTGAACCATTTAAAATACTCAACTATCCTTTTTTATGATTTTACCGAGGTTTTTACTGCGACTCGCTGTCATATTGCCTCTTCTCATCTAGAGGAGGATCCACCGATCAGATTCTGTTAAAAAGTACAATTTTGCCAAGCTCTTACGTCTTACCCACCGCCAGGGCACCTTTCAATTCGTCGACATTCTCAAAGATATCCACAATTTGCAGCTGTACTCTGTGTCGTTCATATTTAGGGTATTGTACTGCTAATACGTACAATGTCCTCCAAAACATTACATTCATCGCAGAGCTGTGAATAGCTTCTTCCCATGAGGACATCAAATCTTTTACCCATTATGTGTACTGTTATTAGCCTCCGTATCAGCTTAAGCTCATTTCTCTTCAAAGGAGACTCCAGCGCAGACAGCTCCAGACAAACCAGCGCACCGAACGTGGGGATGGTAGAATGGACTTACTCCATTTCCCCTTTTCTAGGGATGCCCTGTAGTGTAAATCTATCCACATGCTTTAGTATATTTTCTTTATGGCCTCATTCCAGTCCAGGTATTCTGTATCCACTGATATGGCATCCCTGATTGAATTCAACTATCCTTAGTACCTAATTAATTATTTCTAATATTTATGCTACGTAAGATTTATGAATTCCCATCAAAAAGTCATTATAATATAATGTCTGTTTATAATGCATGATATTTATTAACATGATATAGGTATAAATATGTAGGAGAGAGTGAGACAGAATTAAAATTGGTAAGATTAGAGAAAGCATACAAATCAATTGAAAATTTAAAAAATAAATTGACACGAAAAAAAGAATCGATTATTTTAATCGGGTAGTGAAAGAAAACAAATGATAGGAATTCTCCTAATAGTTTTATAATATATAACTAGTATACCGAGTACATAGAAACTATATTACAATTAATTTGTGACAGATTGACACAAAGAAATGGAAACACGATTTAAAAATTATGTAGTATCGTTGATAATGTAAATTTCAATAAGAATATAATATTCAATTCAAATTAACGAAGTTGACAATAACCTCTCTGGTAAAACTAAGCGTCATCCAAGAATATTGAAAGTACTGCCATCGATTATTTTTTTCTAGTGTTTGTAATATGAATCAGGGTGATATTACCAATTAGGCTCACGGCCCATGGCTAATATAAGTAAAGCTTGAAAAATATTTTGATGAAAATCAAAAACTTCAAATAGCGTATTACCAAGAAGATGAATAAGTCCCGTTAGAGCTTTTTTACTAGACTTTTTTCGATTCTGACTTCATTACAATTTATTTTTTACTATCACATTTTTCTTATAAACAAAAAAAATGTAGGTATAATTAAGTAAAATTTCAAAGATAATTATTTACACATCATTATTTACGCCAATTAAATTAAATTCAAAGCTTCCTTTTGATAAAATAATAGTAGGTATAACATACATTATCAAAAATTTAAGGATACACTAAGAAATATTTTTGATTAAAAAATATGAATGGGAACTTTTAACCGTTTTATTTAACGATGCCACGATTTTCCACGGTATCACGATTTAATTAAATAAGCGAATGAAGAAGAAACTTTTAGTATTCAATAAATTTCATAAGACCTGGCAGTTGGAGGAACATAATTCTCTATGAGAGAGAATTAGCTTATTATTTTTAAATCTACAATTTCGAAACTTGTGAGGGTCTTGGCCTCTTCCAAAACGCCATGGTTTCGTAAATATGGCATATAAATATTTGTGCACACGCAATTCGTATATGATTAGTTAAATATCGTTTAAAAATAATACTTTCTATTCAAATATAAATGTAGCCTAGTCCGATCCTAATAGGATCATATGGGCCTCCACAGAGTGGAGGTTCGTATTAATAGATTTTTGTTTTTTACGAGAAATGGATGTTGATGTTGGCCACTATTAGGTCCATACTCTGACTCCCAAAAACAATTTGAAAAACAATGTGTATTTGTAAGACCCATGATTCGAACCTGGGTCCCTAGGTCATCGTGTGTGTACATATATATTGTGTAGTCTTGTATCTACTGGACACTGATTAGTGATTAATATAGTGATCTAGTTCTGCAACCCTAGTTTTGACTTCCGGTATATTTAAGACATTTGTATATTATTGCATATAACTAAAGTCAGTACTTATAGTCGCAAATTCCAATTAATAATATGGACGTGTATAAAATTCATTGTAGTTAATATATCAAATTTAATGTTTAATTTAAAAAAAAAAAAAAATTATCATATAACTGCAAGTTCTTGAATAAAATTTCATTAATACAAAAAAATAAAATAGTTTTTTTGCTGAAAGGCAACACCATGCAATTAAGGGATGAAAACGGCTCGCCAATGTCAATAATATTATAGGTATAAACTGGCGTATCATCTATCGACAGTACCTACATATATGTTGTATAATATAAACGGAAATAGTGAGGGTACGTTTCGGTTACTCACTTCAAAAAAATGAGGGAAATTTATGAAAACCCAATCTATCGGAAAAGGGAAAAAAATTCTATCAATATTCAAATGCGGTAGAAATCATGACAGGAAAAAATCAAAAGAGGATTTGCGCACGGAGAAGCTAGTAATTTAATCAATAAGAGTAAAGGTATTTCGTATTTTTCTTCGTTCAAACATTTTTTTTATTTCCAGTTCACGAGTTTTTAGCATATTTTTTCTTATCGAATAATTATTTTGACATTAATTTTATGATTTTTTACGTAGCGCCAGAATGAGGTAAATATGCAAATTTCTCGTAAAATTTCAGGTGTCTAAAATGACAATGGTTGTAATAACCGTATTGAACTATATATTATTTTAATATATTATAACAGCATTGTGTTATAAAAAAAACGATATGCTAAAAAGTGTACCTACTAATCTATTGATAAATATTGTACAATAGTGATTGTAAATTTAGTAAAATATGTTTTTATTTTAATTGATACACAACAATAGGTGGCGATATTATACCCAGTAGCAATGAAACAATGACAAAATACTCATGCTTTGAGAAAATCACGTATATGTGTTGTGACCCCACCGGGGATTGAAACTGGAGAGAACGTTACACAGTCGACTACGCGGGCCGCCTATATCCACCGAATGTCAAGTAAACTAAATAAGCCACCGACTTACAATCTACATATTGCAGTGTGCATAATGGTAATACTCATGCAAAATGGTGAATACAAACATGATAAATGTCAAAGATCCTTACTAATAATTTTGGTAATCTTGAATAGGGTAAACCGGTATCCCAATATTTCTGAATAAGTACCGAAACACCGTTATTAAATATCAGACAATAACGATATATTCGGTGTTGAAAGTTGAAACAAAGTGTATTGATTAACATCCTAATAGTTTTAACAGGACTGTTATGCTTTTCGCCTTACGCGATGTCTAGTTTACTTCCGTTGCCATTCGATGTCCTTGGTAAACAGCAATGACACGTGCAGATTTGCGAAATACATTTGTATTATAATATTCCTTAATTTTAAATTTATTTTAATGTTTCCCCAGTCGCTCGCGGATTTTAGAAGTTGTTAGATGTAGGTGTCTGAAATCGCGGTAAAATACTATTCGTTTGTATAATCATTAGTAACATCAGCCCTAGTGGCAAAAATTTCATGATGTACGCCTAATTTTTCGATGTTTATCTACTAAACTCTAAAGAGTAGTTTTTATACAATAATGGAGAAATATAATTTTGTTTAATACCTGAATTGGTATTTTCATTCGATATTGCAATCTCTAATCTTGTACTAGTGATAAAATATCTAAAAATCATGTAGGTACTTATTTCTGAATAAAAATAGTTTACCGTAGAAAGAAAAAAAACAATGTCGGAGTTATTTTAGTTATTTTATTATTATTATTCAAAATATATGTAGCTTGTAGCAAGTAGCTGATAGAAAATACTCCAAAGAAGATCATGCTTCCTTATGTAAGTAACCTAACATATCAACAAGAACAAACGGACTAATCATAAGGTTTTGGTAATGAGGTTACAATCTGTTATACTAAATATATGATTAGCTAACATTTAATTGGAATTCCACAAGTTAAATGCTATCAAAATTATTATTCTAAGATTGTTCCAAGTTTGAAAGCGGCGTTCGTAAATGTGGAAAATTACTTTCCGGATTGTTTTCCCACAGGAAAAAATTCGGGGGATTTTTGTGACGTAGGCGCAGTGGAATCTTGACAGATATTTCGGTTATCTCGCATTTGACCCTCTTAATTTCATGCATTTTCATGTCGGGAGGAATGCAGAAACGTTTAAAGGATAGCAATTAAATAAAGCCACACAAAAAATCTTAAAAATCTACCCTACCTCCAATGTCAGATAAATATCTTATTTTATTCTCATTACAAAACAAAATGTCTCCAGTAAAAACCAATGTTACGAAAGATTTTATTACACCGTGGGATAAAATGGAAACATCGTTATTTTTATTTCATTGCAATCAAATGCCATGATAATACCAAATTATATAAGACGTATATTATAGGTTATAGACATATCGTTTCCGACCTTTTTTTAATATTTTGTTAAATAAAGGTACTTATTATAATTATTATAATTTTATAAAATTGAAAAAAAAAACTCTTTTAATCAAAATTGTGTATTTTGTAAATTTTCCGGTAAAAAGTTTTTGGTAAGAAAAGCCTAAAAAAGCTCTTAGAAAAACTTAAATTCGCCGGTGAAATATTTTTTGGGAAGAAGCGCTAAAAGGAAGTACTCTGATGAAAAGTCGAAAAGTCGAAAAATCAGAACCTCTAATTTAGTAGACCCATTTTAAAAACTCAAAACAATTTCCACCTAAAGTCACTCCCGCGTAAGTAGAATATATTATCAATATCCGAAGCTGTTTAATTGAACACAGTTCTGCAGGACAACACAAAGAAGGCAGAATATTTACACCTCGTATAAGTCGGAAAATATCTAACTAAATATAGACATCTTCTAAACATAATGATAATGATTTAAGTATTACATAAGCACAATCATAAATTTTGGCACTTATCATGGCCCCCACAAGGGCGGGTCTGACAAGGCTCTAGCCTGGGGGCCCGGCGTGGCGAATCGACCAGATAAGTGAGATAAACACACATCACAAATTTGCTTTAATAGCAAAAAAAGTCGCTATTTTCCTTCGATAGAGCTATTATTTTAAATTATGTGATTATACAATACAATTTTAATTGTGTATCGATACTCGACAACTCCATAATTCAAATGGATGTATTAAATTATACAAAAAATCACTAAATATACACATTAATTTTACCGCGTACACCGTTTGGAAAACGCTAATGTAGAGCGTCACACTACCTTTATCCTTAGCGATAGGTAGGGGGGGCGCCAAAGATCCTAGCATGGGGGCCCGCTTCGGGATGTGGGGCCCATGGCGCTTATACTTGATGAAGTTCACCATATGGGCCAAGGCCCACCATAATCTTGCAATCTGGTAAACTGTTTGTGGATAATTATAATATGAATGAAATAATGAAGGAAATTTTTCATTTACAAGTTTAATGGATTTTTAAAAACTAACCAACACTATCGACTAATTGTAGTCTTAGCTCAATGAAAACAAATAAGTATGACTGACAAAGTTTAGTATGCACTATTTATGCCGGATCTTAACAGCCTACCTCCACTATTCGGCACTTTTATAAAATATATCTATCACTACATTTACTCCACTCACTGGATTTGATCCCGCGACCCACTTATCAGGAGGTGACAGTAGTTATATAACGGTTATTTACGGTACACATGTATAAATGAAGAACAGTCACATATCGACTGCTTAATTTTCAAACTCCTAAACCTATAAATAAATGCGTTGTCGTTCTTCAAAAAAAACATCCAACTGCATGTGCTAAATTTCCAATATCGTTAATGGAACAACTCCGTTCTTTATATAAATTTTATTTATATATAAAAGGGAAGCTAAAATAGTGTATTAATTCATAGTTCAGCTTATTTTGTAGGAAAAAAAATCCTAGTGTATTTTTGGAATTGTTAAATTCTGCTCGATAGTTAAATAATCATTATGTTTTTTCTCTTTCCCGAACAATTTGCCCAAATGGACTTAGCCGATTTGCAGATTAAACAGTCGATATTGATAAATCAATAATAATTGAATAGCTACAGAAATAATTAAGTCGACGGTTCTGACATGCTATTATAAATTATGCTATTTCCCAATGAAATTTGCCTCTTGGAGCTGTTGAGTGAGAAGTAGAGTGGCAAAATGCAAATTTCAACACCGCATGAAGAGCAGTTTTTTTTTTGTTCAATTTCCGCCGCATACAAATGCCTTCATTTCGAGTTTTCCCGCGCCGGCCGTCGAACGGGTAGTCCGACTCCAAGTTTGACTGGAAAACTCATCAGGGGAAAATTAATAATAAACTTCGCATGAACGAGAGACCGCTGCCTGGAGGGAAAAAATAAAACTAATAAAGGAAATGCTCTTCACGGCGTATTAAACACCGCACTAACTTTAAGGAAACTGCTCCCTCGTAAATTATCGTTTATAATATGTCAGTCCAACTTTTATCTAATCATTATGCTAACATATTGCTTTAAGCAGGTAATAATTTTCTTAGAGTGGTTTAGGTACCTACTTACAGGTTATTTTAGAAGAAACTATAATTAATTAAAATAAAACAGTATCATCATCATCAATCAGCCTGAATCTATCCACTGCTGGATGAAGGCCTCTTCAAGCTGCCTCCACTTCTCCCGGTCCTGTGCGTTTCGCTGCCACGTACATCCGCAGACCTCTATCATTTTTTTATTTAACTTAACGGCGAATCCCTCAGTCACCTGCCTTTTGCAGACGACATTGTTGTCTTTGCAAACAACCAAGAAGACATTCAAAACAGAATGTAGGAGCTTTCAAATGAAAACCGCAACACAGATTTAAAGATAAATGTATCAAAGACAAAAGTAATGAACTGTTTTGCTGAACCACAAAAGCAATGCTGATCAATGGCACTCAAATCAATGGACAACAAATTTAATGTCAATTGACGGTGGTATGTATGACAAGATTGCTCGCAGGACCAAACTGCCATGGAGTGTATCTGGGCGACTGAAAGGTATCGTTAAAGATGACCTCCCAGCAGTGGCGCACCCAGGATTTATAATATTGGGGGGGGGGGGGGGCAAGGAGGAGAATGTAAATTACTCCCATAGGATCTTTTTCTTCTTCACAGCCTGATTTCTCGTTTATCGGTCTTTTGTCTATTGCACTCGGTGTACCTACACCATGGTCCCCACATCCTGAAACGGGCCCTCAGGCTACGATATTTGGCGGGCCCCCTACTTACCGCTTAGATTAAAGGCAGTGTGAAAAACTACATTAGCGTACTTCAAATTGTGTTTCAGTTCAAATTAAGGGTACTTATACAGTGAATTATTGGCTATTTTTAATACATCTACTTTAATAATAGAGCTGTCGAGTATCGACACATAATAATCAAAAAATATATTGCAAAATTATATAAGTAAGTAATTGAAAATGTTCATGGTCATGTTTTTATCAATTTTACTATTAAAGCTAATTTATGATGTGTGTTTATCGCACTTATCTGGTCAACCCGACATGCCGGGCCCCCAGGCTAGAGCTCTGTCAGCCCTCCCCAGCCATGACCTACACCACTCCGGAATTCGGGTAGACATCGAGAATTTTTTGACAGTTCCATTAGGAACTAAACTAAAAAAACCTGTTTCGAAATTTTTGTGTTCCAAATTAAAATCTAAGAAAATTTTCTTAAAAGGGTGCTGCAGAATTATTACAAATCATTTTTTTGCCGTGTCTTTATTTGTCTAAGCCCAATGGTATAGTTTATTGGCTTTCAATTTCAATGTTTAAAATCATTCTGATAATTTTCATTTTTGGGGGTCCCAGGGCCCCTTTGCCCCCCCCCCCCTGAGTGCGCCACTGCCTCCCAGCGTAGTGTTTAACCGATGTGTGCTGCCAACGCTCATGTATGTTGTGAAATACGGACTCTTAATGTAGATAATATAAATAAAAAAAATACGAGTAGCGTAACGTGGCATGGAAAGATGCATGTTGGGCGTAACGCGTAAAGATCACAAAAGAAACTGATGGATAAGGGAGCAGACAAGAGCACGTGATGTGATAGAGGTCGCTAAGCAAGTGAAATGCCAACGGGCTGGACATGTCGCTCGGCGAGTAGACAACCGCTGGACAAATATCGTCCTACAATGGTACCCTAGACGCCCTAAAACCCGCTGGATAGACGAGCTCATAAAGTTCGGTGGATGTACGTGGCAGCAAAAAACTAGGGACCGAGAAGAGTGGATCGACTGATGATGATGACAGCATATAACTTACTATATTACAAAATAATATGATGTAACAATACGAATAATATTTAGATTATTATTCTATAATATAAGTATTAAAAAACGTGTTGACAAAATTAATAATCCCGACCATGTCCGATTCTAATAAGATCATACTATGTATGGGTCTCCACGGAGTGGAAGTTTGTATTAACAGATTTAATTTTCACGAGAAATGGATGTCAGCCACTTGCTCAACCTATTAGGTCCATACTCTCATACACAAATTGAAAAACAATATGTATTGTGTACTTGCCAGACCCAGGATTCGAACCTGGGACACACGACGCTATAGGCAGACGCTTATACGCGTCAAATAGGTCTCTGAAAATGTGAGACAGAGTTAGGTTTTTATGCCGTTTCTGTGTTCTTCCTCCTTATTTCCTCGATATACACATAACAGTACACTTACCACATTATCTCTTGTGAGTGGTTTTCGCGATGAGCCCGAAACGTCATGAAGACAGTAGGAAGATCACAGGGTGACAGCCCAAAAATTAAGTAACAAAGTCTTAGAAACTCTGGTCTAAACAATTCTATTTTTTTTTTTTACTGAATACACCACGATTCATTCATGAATAGTGTAAATTTAATAAATACCTACCTACCTAGTGCGAACGCTCGTAAAAGTCATGTTATTTTCGTAAACTGACTCGCCAAAAACTTTCAACACGAGAAGACGTTTGATCACGCCATCTTTGCCTACTCTTGTAATGTATACTGTATAGTGTATAGGATAAGGAATAAGGTTTGATTTCATCAAATCGAATGAAAAATATATTATGTAGGAATGTTACGAGCGAAAAGTCCAATGTGGATATAATAATTTTAAGGGCCTATTTCATGGGTAGCCAACCCGCGGCCCACTGGGTGTCAACTTGTGGCCCGTGGAGCAGTGAGAAAATACAAATAATATCAAATGTGCCGTTAGACGTGCTATTTTCGCAAATTAAGATTCGATATTGGCTTAAGATTTTAAAAAGCACCGTGTGCTTTTTGTTACATTTGCAACGCCATTTTCCGTAGACGTGAATTTATTACCGGGAAATTTACAAATGAAACATTGTGAAATATGTTGCGATGAACAGTTAAAGGAGAAATTCCATCAGGTTGGTTTCGAAGAGTTTTACAAAACATATTTGGACAAGGAGAAATATCCTTCATTTTACAAACATGCTCTAATGATGACTTCGCTATTTGGAAACACTTAGGTACACGTGTGAACAGCTTTTTAGTCGAATGAAGCATATCATATCCCGAGTGAGAACACGAATCACTGATGATGATCGATATTGATGCATTTAGTTCTGCCACACAAAATCAAACTTCTCACTAAAATTTATTATTTTTATATTATATGGTTTATTTTTATCTTATTTAAAAAAGGTCAAATCTAATAAATATGTTGGCTTCTCAGTTTTATTTTGTTTTATTTTATTAATGTATAATAATATATATTTCTTTTTTGTTTTCCATAATAAAAAAATGTTTGTGCGGCCCGGTAGGAAGTTTCATTTTTAGAATCTGGCCCGGCTGCTGAAAAGGTTGGCCACCCATGGCCTATTTCATTCGTACAATTCAGCAGAGAAGACATAAAAACGAAAGTAAACAAATATAATAAGAGGTTATTTAACTTTTACTTACTTTATTACTTGTTTTTATTGTATTTGAAACTGTGGTTTGATTCGCGTACGCAGCAGTGATGTCCCGTGGGGGTAGGCAGATTGAGCGTCGCTTGTGGGCGGCAGTTACTCAAAGGGCGGCAAATCGAGTAAAAGCATTTGGAATAAATATAGAAATAGCTACCTACCTAAACTTAGTAATAGCGAAAATATCTTTCCATAAAAACACACTGATTTTGTCGGGTTCGCGATATCTAGTTTACTTCCGTCGCCCTTCGACGTCCTTGGTGACCAGAAACGACATGACGTGTAGATTTGCGAATAATTAGTCTGATATATTTTTAGTAATGTATCCATACAACATATTTCGTAGGTATTGGACTCATGAAAGGGTGATAAAAATAATGTATACAAAATGAGGCGGCATTTTGGCGCTGCCCAGGGGCGGTATTTTATCTAGGGACGTCACTGGTACGCAGTCAATCATATTATTTCGAAAGGGAGATAGATAGCTTCTGCTTAAAAATAAAAATTCTTTCAATATTGAGACATACTCTAAAGTACTTTATTAAAACAATATACTACACCCTTTATATACCACGAATCATACCAGTGGTTTTCAAACTTGTACGTTTCACAGCCACCCTACTATTAATTGTTCTGTGTAGGCAATTTAAAAAAATCTTTTAAATAGTATTATTTTTTCTTTTATCAAAACATCAACGAAGAATAATTATGAGAAATGAATATTAAGGACACAGTGCCAAAATAAATCGATGTTCTCTAAAATAATAGACCCTAAAAATTTTATTATCGCATGAAAAAAACACAATCTAGAAAATAATGAAATCATCGTTGTTACGTACCTATATACAAAGTTTACAGGATTTTTTAACTAAATAATAATACGAAGTGCAGTATTATTAGTTAGTTACTCAACATGATTTATTGTATTTTTACACTCCCATCATATAGACCAGCGTTTCCCAACCTTTTTTGACTCGCGTACCACTTGGTAGTACATCACGCTTAATTGTACCACTTCGTAAAAATGATTGTATTTCGAGAAATTTGTAATTCTATTTGCATTATAAATTTTATAGGGCGACTATATTTCCCAGAACTCAATTTATTTAAGTTTAAAATAAATGCCAAAGATTTTATTTTTTCTGATAAAAATGAGACATTTGAACTTTACATAATATCACAATGTTTTTTTTTTTTTTAATAAAAGGTGTCGAAGCTCATTTCTTGTCGAAATTCAAAACCAGGACATTTAAAGAAGTTTTTTTTTTAACAACTAATTTTTATTAAAAAAAATTACTTACATAGAATTAAATTTAATTATTTGTATAAAAAAATTAAATACGCCGCAGGCAATTTTTTCCAAAAATTACCGATTGTATATTATTAATTAAAATTATGAATGACTTATAGAAAAAATACAATAGTTTAAATGTTATTTTTATGGCTGATTTTTTTTTACTTTTTATGTCCGCCATTACTGATTATTTTTCGCGTACCACCAACTATCCACTCGCGTACCACCGGTGGTACGCGTACCACAGGTTGGGAACCGCTGATATAGACAAATACATGTCGTAGGTACCAGTTGTGTGAAGTTGTCTGCAAATGAACCTGTCAATTGTAGCTAAATAATTAATCAGTAGATCTTTTGTTGCGTCGATTTCGTACGTTTAGGCTCCGTCTCTAGGTAGGTACTTGTAAAAGACGGTTTTTTTTCAACATTGTCGAGTATCACTTTATAAGTTTCTTTTATGAAATACAAGTATACATGAAGTAATATTGCTCACTAAATTACGAAAACAGTTATTTAATTCAAATCTTGCAACAGAGTGCCGATAGAAGATAATAATGTACATATTTATTCACTCTCAAATAAGATTATTCTGCACATTGCGTAATGAGAGCGGAAATGTTATGCTTTAATGAGTTGTAAACGGAAGTTGGCTGAAAAGGTTTAAGCTGGAACCCACCAGGCTACCGCAGCAGCCTCTGAGGCTGTCCAAACCCGACGAAACCTTCAGCTCAGAAGGGTCAAGATAGAAACCACACACTGGGGCATGTACACCAAACATATAAGTATATATGTTATATTACTTGTTTTAATAATAGGTATCTGGTTTATACGGAGTGGTCGAATTTGAGATTTTCACGAAATGCATTGCTAAAACAATAATTTTGCAAATTATGTTATATGGGTATAGTAATGGGTATTTTTGGTATGTAATTCACATGTTATGATGGATTTTTTTTAAATACGTACCTATATTATTATTTCTACTTCAAGGCGATTATATTAAATAATGAAACTATGAATTAGTCAAAAATCTCTTAGATAAAACATAGACAACTTAATAAACAATATTTTAATAATAAATATGACCATAAATATAATATGTGATAAAAAGGCGGAATCCTTTAAAAAATTCATATTTTATAAAAAAAAATTTCAATGTAAGTTTATCTTTGTATTTTTAATGTTTTCAGATAGGTACATATTTATTAATTAATACAGTTAAAATTTTTTGAATTATAAATTTTCAAAAAATTGAATGAAATTGCAAGCTTCGTATTTTTTCCGCTAGATGCTTCTGGTAGGTAGAGGTATCGCCTTAACAGAATATGATAGATGGTCAACATAAATGAATATATAAGTGTAGGAATCATACAACTCAGCATTGCGTGGGTAACACATATGTATGTTTTGTATGATAAAATAAACAATAGAGCGAAAACGATCGTCAGCATTTTCTCAATCATAACTAGATCAGTAGTGTATATTATGGTTTGTTAATTGCAACAATGTCTCCTGTAATATACGGACTGCATTCGTATAAATGAGAAGGACAATCCATAAATCCTCACTATAGTCACGAGTCCGTCACTCAACATAATCTATCGTCATTCCACTCGAGTCCGGTCTTTCAGCTTATTAATATAATCAATATCTCGATCACATCGATCTTACTAGTACATCCGTACCCGCATTAATTATAACCTTACGCTGTCATCTTTATTATTCTATTTATTTATTTTTGTAACGACAAATAAACTCTCCCCTCCCAATATCCAAGCAACAGCGACTTTATCTCTTCCACCTCAACAACCACCAAAGAAGCATTGGCTTTTAGTTAAATAATACGTGCATATATAATATATGCATAGTAGTTTGTAATCAAATAGAACATCACACACTACACCACATTATTTTTTCTCCCATTGGTAACACCACGTCGCTATAGGATTTGTTTCCCGAATAGACCAAATGTCAATTTTACAGGAGACGAAAAACAAATTTCATTGTCGTATATTTTAATATCAGTAGATGTATCAATCATTCTTTCTACACTGTATGATTGCAACATTATCTAAGAATGGGTTCCAAGAATAATATACTGGTATAAATCATTAAATGCACAGAAAATGCGTTTTATTTACAAGTACTCACTGTGGATATTCGGGAAATTTTTAGCGCTCTCTCAGAATAATGGATATTCGGGACAAAACATGGACGTTCGGGATTTAAGACCGTAGCGTATTGCTGCACGGCCCACAGATTACTGAGTAGTCAAAAAGTACGCGCCTCAAATGTTATATTTATTTACACGATAATTGTTAATAATTACCTCTACTATTTAAATACTTAATGATCGTAATTACCCAAGTTCGTATGTAATAATAACATGCGGCAATCGCTTTTTCGATTTTTTTTCGGATTAAGTAATTAAATAGTTTTTCAGTAATTAACTATTTTTTTATTGAACGAATAATTCACAAGATTTAAGAACGTACCATTCTAATAATTGAACATACTTACATAATTTTTTTAAATCACTTCTGAGAAAATATATTATAAGGTATCTACTACTTCAATGACTAACCGACGTCACGGTCATTTCTCCAATATTTTATGATGGTACTTACTCGTACTTGCTAACAATTTTATATTAATACTTTTTCCAAAAAAAAAAAAAATCTATTTATATATATCTGTAAGATTATTATATCTATATACTTCTATAATTGACAATTAAACTTATTACAAACCACCAAATAAATATTATATATTTACTATTGTAAGGAATAACAACACAAAATAATAGCATGTATAAATTAATTACCATTGGCTGCTAATATTAGGTAGGTACCAATATCCTAAGTATATAATATCCACCAAATAAATAGTTACTAACATAAATATTAAATTAACTATCAGCGCATTCAAAAATAAATAGTAGCATCGCCTTTATTTTCATAGAAATACCTAGATTAAAAGTAAAATAAAGACAAACAATTTTTGATTAAAAATAATTTAAAATAATAATTATTTTTTACGTCATAGTAGTTGCCGGGTCATACTGTAGAATTCATATAACCGTTGGGATTTTGTGTCATTTATCAAAACAAAATGTAGTTATATAGGTTAAAATACTCACTTCCACAACTCTACTGTAAGTTCAGGGCGAACTAGAGATGTATCAGCTATGGATGATCTCTTCAAATTTGATGAATTTACTATTAAAACAATAGTAACGTTAAAAACAATATCAATAAGACGAAATTTGAAAGAAGTCTCCGGACGGCCAAAAAATATGAAAGTGGGCGTGATTGTTTTAGAGCTAGACAGCGTGAATGTGGGAGCGAGATGCACGGCGTGAGCGCGGTTTGATTGGCTAAAGTCATATTCGGGAAATAAACACTCAGCCAGAGATATATTTCGACCGAAATTAACTTGGATATTCAGGTACGAATAGTTGGACATTCGGGAGAACACCACGGAGTAATTGTAACTTAACATGGCGTATTCGGGTTTTTTAAAAAAATATCTCTGTTCCTAAATAAAAATATATTATTTTTATAAATGATTTCGGTAGAGTTCGATAAAAGAAATTGAACTGCATTAAAATGTCGATTTCGACAAAAATGGATATTCGGGAAACAAATCCTATAGCGACGACCAGTATCGAACAGCTAGTAATTAATTAATTATTCACTAAAAGCTTTATTAGTTAAGGATCGTAAGTATGTCATATATTATTATTCTTATTATTCATAAAACTATGGTGTCCTATTTTTAAATGATTTTTAAGAAAAGTCATTTACAAAAATAACAGAAAAAACTAGTGATATATAGTGTTCTATGTTTGTGGAAAAAACGTAGAAAAACTCCCACTAAAAAGAATGGCTACATTAAAACTGCAACCTTAATTTCCTGTAACACGGCAATACGTGCTGTTGAGCGCTGAAAGGTGTATATTTATATCAATGGAGTGGTACAAAGTTGGGGGGAATATTGACCTGCGGGTCGTGACCCTCAGTCACGTGGTCGCATTCCAAAATAAGAAGAATATAATTAATAATAATTTCGATATCGACGAATTGTTTTTAATGCGTTATAAACCGGTCAAAGTTAATCACTACAATCCGAGCCCGGGCTCATGGGAGAACGAAAATGGGAAACTGAAAACAGTAGACGTGGCATAAAATAATAACGGGAGAACTTGCATGACGGGAAATTGTTTATATTACTATTTATCCTGCTCATATTCGGAGCCTTAGTCGTTACCTACCATAGAGCATTGAAACCAGACTGGTTAATATGGCAATGTATAATAATATACTACATAATATTACATAATATTAATATTGTATTGTCTTACATATTACATACAAATTTAGTTTAGCTATTACGAAAATCCATCAAATGTCGTAAACAGGCAAAGAAAATCAGGGAATATCTGCGTTTCTCAATTAAGTTCTTGTTTATAATCTTCCTATAGTATGTGTTCAACAGAGATTTTTATTGATTTGAAAATCTAATTTACTAGAAAATTGGTTAGAATATTGTCTGAATTAATACACGTGTGGAGCATCTTTTGTTCAATTCTAACGATACAAAAAATGTTTGGATGCTAAAACAATTGTCGGTTTTTATATTATATATTGTAGATTTGAGGATGCTTTCAAAATCAGTCAAAAGATGGGTTATATTCAAGTTTTGGTGTTATGTTCATATAGGTAAAGGAAATAACAAATACTTACTAATTTAATAAAGGATATTTTACCTATATATTCTTCGGTTACCTCAGCGAAATCAAAAGTTAGATAATATATGCAAGGAAACCATATAAAAAGTCACAATTATAATGTCGCACCACGTACAATCCTTAGTAGAGCTGGGAACAAAGTTTCTTAACCAAAAAAGTTGACTGAATGTCTGTCCGCCATCTTGACAAATGAGGCAAAAGTAGCAGTGTGAAGTTATTTTCATATTGATATATGTGTTGAGAACGTAAAAAAATGCCTACTTCAGAAAAATATCACCCATTTCTAATGATTTTAAAATAATCGAGTTCTGTTCATTCACTGGGGAGAGGAAATGTTCATTGACTGGACGGCTTACCCTATTTGCGAATATTTTTATTCAAGACAAAATATACACATTATACCTATTTATAATGAAAACAAAAATAGTATTTGTAGTATATATATACAGATTAGATTAGGGAACTATTGGGAAATCTTAGAATAACCCCTTGTATCCTGTAATGCAATTAATAGATATTGAACTTTATATTTTCTGATGAAAATTGTATAAATCGATTATATTTTACCGTATTTTACCAATAAAGACTTATTTTATTACTCAGTCACATAGCAATAACAGTGAATAATTAAGTACGTAATAACGGAGACTGATAAAACGTCAGATGTCAGATACTTCTGAAATGTTTTCAAATAAAGTTTGACAGTTGAAGTCAAAGTCAAATACCTACTATTCTAAAATTAATAAATATTAGAATGTAAGTTAATAGATTGATGATAAGTCTATTTCTCAAAGTTCTTTGAAGATTTCATAAAGTGCTCGAAATATCTTTAAGCGTATTATTTAGAAAGCTTATTTTAATGAAAAACATTTTTATGTCGAGTTTCCTTTTTGAGTAAGTTAAATGGGTAGGTACTCGAAAACTTGCAGATAAATGTCGTAGTCCCGTTTGATGAAACTTAGGCATTTTGAAAAGATTTCGAGTAAATATTTACACTTTATCCCAAAGAAAAGACGTCTAACTAATCGTGAGGGTTGGATTAAAAGGATGTAAGTGTGGACTCTCTTTGCATAGGAATAGCTGTTTTCAAGGAAAATCGTTGAAAATTAAATTTCTTCTACAGTTGGGTATAACCATTACTGATGGTCGTGATCATTACTTACTTCTACGTTGCTGAATCTTTTCTTGGTGATTCTTCTACTCTATCTACCCACATGTCGATTTTTTTTTGGTCAACTGTTGAATGTTTAACAATATAATAATCGAATAAGAAATTGAATAGGAATGTTTCCATATATCAATTTAAATTTCATCGATAGTCATAATATAAAATGAAAATATAAATGAATTAAATCCACTGAAGTAGAAAGGATCTCAACTCCATTCAATTTAACTTAGAAGTTGATCAACTTTGATGCAATGTGGTTTACACTTATCAATTTAGATTAATTTGTAATTCATCAGTTTCTCAGCAAAAATTGATATGTGGGAGCGCGGCATTCTTCTGTACGCACTACATCAATAATGAGATTAAAACGTACCTACCATCTTCGTCGACTACCCGTACTTCTCTGTTTGTATATCAAATTGGGTGACAAGTTAAAATGATATTATTCCTGGATTATATTACGTTTACTAACACTTCTTGAAGACACGAATAATGATAAACAGCATGTTTGACCAAAAAGTTCTCAGTGGCTCTCAAATCGAGCGGGTCAAAAACTAATCATATCTCATAAAACAAAACATGTCAATAGACAGACGTGTATATGGCAAAATCAAACTTGACATCTATGTGACTGAATAGTATCTTTAAAAGTGACATACCATTGCGCCTAAATCGTAAAGTATTCAACCGATATGTGCAATTAGTGCTGAGTCCTTACTCATGTACGAGAAAGTCAAGTAACGCAAGATAGTATTAAGATGGAAGTTGTGTATTACGTGGATAGATCACAAAAGGAATCATGTGATATAATGAGTTGGAAATGTAATACAGGTCGCTAACTTGATGAAATCACAATAGCCCGCCCGGACATATCGCTTGTCGCATGTATAACCGCTGGGGAAATGCAGTAGTTATTACAGTGGTACCCAAATATAGAAGCACATATTATTATATTCACACAGAGTAGAAATTATATACTTAAACATTTTTAATTTTTTTTTTACAGAGAATGGTTATTAGAAAATCGCCTAAATGCCCAAAATTATTGGGTCTAGATCAAAAACAGATTGAAAAATACATTTGTCAGTTGCTGAATTACATCCCACATCCACCCAGTGTTGCCAATTGTCGTTGACAAAAACATGCAAGATGGGTTACGAAAACAAGCTATGTCGTAGGAAAAAAATGCTAGATTTCGTGAAAATAAAATAATTGCAAGTAAATTTACTTATTCTACCAAGAACGAAGGCAATACCTTTCCTTTCATGTGTCGAAAAAAGGTGCTAAATTTGAAAAAAATGTCCATAGTGCAAAAATCACACATATTTTAACAGAAATATATTTCAAAATTGGCAAAAAATACCTATATTGGGTCAACGGCATTCAAATTTAGTTTCATGTTTGAAGACGAGAGCTTCTTTCTTGTAGGACAGACATGGAGAATTAAATAATGCGTGAAATTGTTTCATCGTGTTTTATTTCTCACTAAAATAGGTACAGACCTACCTGCATTAAGTATCTGATAGTCAGAAATCTGATGCGCATGAAAGAAATACACTAAATATCTAGCGTATTTTCAGCACCGATGCATCAAAAAACACTATTGAAAACGCCACAAGCCAGATGCGTTTTTTGCATGCTAGATGCCTATCGAAAACTAGATCTGGCAAGAAAAACGCTAAATTGGCAACGCTGCACCCACCAATTCGGAAACGGTGACTTTACATGGTTTAATTGTTATAAATAAAGTGTGTTGTTATTTTATAGTCGCTAAAATATAAACAGAACACGAATCTATAGATAAATTAACTGTTGTTTGACATTTTTTCATCTTTTGTATATCTTGTCAGCATCAAAATAATGAGAGCAGTCAATAACACTGTATTTCTATGGCGTAATGATCATGATAAATTTGTTATTTTTTGTATTCCGTTATTCTCAATTTGACTCCCTCCAGCAATGGCCGCCGTTTTTAAACAGAAGGCCGGCGATGTAATCGTAAATCACTCGTCTAACATGATTATGCATAAAATACGCGACCTTTTGTTATGTCGTGCCACCCTGGTACCGAAATAACACTGTGTTGCCAGTTGTCTCACTGCTGCGGTGTTTACAGCCCCATGCCACACCGCAATCTGTGCATATTATTATTTATTTTATTTCCCCAGAATAATGCGTTAAAAAACAGACGACGACTTTTCCGCGCCTCTTGGAAATTAAATGGAGCGTAATAGAGAGAAAACATGCATAATATCGTTGGTAAGGTATCATAAAACGACCGCATTCAAATTTCCATGCGATTAATATCCATAAAGTAAAAAATGTACCGAATATCTTTTGAATTCGGAAATAAAGTTTGATAACATCGCTTAGCTTTGAAGAAGAACTACTATTATTCGAATTATTTAAAAATTTAATACATTTAGTGACTATAACATAAATTAAGTATAAAAAAACATATAAAAAACGAATGATATACATAAATGCGAGTAAAGTTGTGATTATATTGAGATGCACGGGGCGTACTGTCGGGGCGACAAATTTAGTCTACGGTTTCGTCATTTTGCACAATATTTTGAACGATCACGACCTCTGTAAATGTAATGATGGAGAGTGCTAATTTCAATTAATTTTAACAGTTTCTACATGTGCGTACGCTAAAATTACTTGCGATATTATCCATAGATAATATTTTGAACAGAACGCAACCTGCAGACCATAGATAATAAACAACATTCTTATAGAAAATATATAGTGCCAACCGCTAAAATCAAAAAACACGCGATTTTGACATGAATCGAAAATGTCTAGTCATATATAAAATGATAAAAAAACGACCATTGAGTCATGCAGGTGTCGATGCAGTGCGGTACAATGTGTGGTGACCTCATTGTTGTTCTGGTGAATTCGGCAGATTTTGCTAACTGACAATCGTTTAAAGGTTCAAAATGTGCTACGGGATGAGAGCATCAGTCTGATAACGTTTTTTACACCAAGAAAAACGACATTACATACACACTTTTTCCCCGCAGCGGCAGCTTACTGTGACATCACGTGGTAGTCGGCGACATGCACCATAATAAATTTCGCGCTTTATTGTAATTATTTGAAAATTTAATAAATTTAGTGACTTGGAATGAACATAAAAAAAATGAATCAAATTGAACCGTACGTATACATAAATGCGAGTAAAGTTAAAAATGTATGTTGTATACAGGCGTTAATTAATTTTTCATCAAACATCGCTCTTTCAAAGAAAAAACATGAAAGAAACTTTATTAGCCTGTACCGATGTACTTAAAAGAAACCGTTTATTACTTTTAATAATAAGGGATCGAAATTAACAGTTTGTTTCCTAAAAAAACATGCGTAAAACAAACATTCAAAGAGACTCGTCTAATTGAAAGGTTCGGCCATTGCAGAGTTAATTAACTTCAAAGGGAAACTAATAGTGTTGTAATAAAAGAAATTTATAATTTTACTTCTTCACAAGGGTTCAAAATGGTACGTACTCCATTACTAGGGACATGGCCCCCACAAGGGGGGGGGGGGGTAACAAGGCCCTAGCCTGGGGACCCGGCGAGGCTAGTCGACCAGATAATTGAGATAAACACACATCACAAATTTGCGTCACTGGTAAAAAAAGTCACCTGTGGGGGGCTATTTTCCTTCAATACTATTATTATTTAGAATTATGTGGTTGTACAATTTTGAATTGTGTATCAATATCCATAATTCAAATGGATGTATTAAAAATGTACAAAAAAATACACTAAATACATATTAATTTTACCGCGTACATCATTTGGAAAACGCTACTGAAGAGCGTCACACTGCCTTTATTCTTAGCGATAGGTAGGGCGGTCCGCCAAAGATCCTAGCCTGGGGGCCCGGTTCGTGATGTGGGGGCCGGGACTATGCAAGGTCTGCGGGGTGGGCAGTAATGTAAATACTAGTGCGCAATAAACTAAATATATCATAAAGGTTTTGTAGGTATGTACCTCTAAACATTGAATACCTAGGTTCCCATCGCCACCCGTCATGTACATAAATCCGTGGATATGCACGCCGTCTTCCATGACGCTATACACGTGTCTGGAAGAAGTGCTTTTAAGTGCTCATTCCGTCCCGAGACGGGGCCGCACAGGACTGACGCTGTAGCCTGATTGCTACAAAGGCCAATTATCTTGCTTTTTAAAAAATTGCGGCGTCTTCCTGCGGGCGTGAAGATCTCTTCACATAAGTTTTGCTGTCCGTATGATTAGCTTCGTTTGTTACATATACCTTAAATTCTTTTTATTTTTGTAATTTCCATGTGTTCTTCTCTCCCGGCACTTTGCATTAAAGTAAATTCCTTAAACTCAGTCAGAGCTCACTTAGAGCGTAGCAACCTTAGTCTTGGGTATCTGCTCCCAGGACATTCCCAGCCACACATTATAATGGAAATATGAAACATGAATAATGGAAAGATTCACTTTTGATTCAATCTATTATGTCGGATAAAATATCGAAAATGTCGTTATTTTTACACTGGCTTGATCACGGGTTAAAGTAATAAATGTTATAGATCTTGTAAAAAACGACGCAGGTCGAACCCGCATTCATCGGATTCAAATGAGACACCTGCGTCATATCTAATTACGATGAAATTATCTAGTAGTCATACAACTGAAGCCCTTCTAAAATTGTGTTAATATTGGCAATCGGGTTTTAAAATTTGAATCAAAGTACCGTTAATAGGTAATTACTAGCCATAGTCAGGGTCTCTCCAAATTTTAGTCTTAACGTACTTGCATTTGATAATAAATTAATTAGACTATTTTTTTATTCAAAGGATAAATTCATAAGATTTGAGAAGGTAACATTATTTATTGAGGGTGAATTTAGGTGGACGTTGTTTTATAAGTTTTTTTTAAGATAGGGTCCATCAAAGTTCACTCTGTGTGCTTCCATCTACTTTTATTTTTTATTTTTGTTATTTTATTTTATTTCTTATTTTATTACTTATTGTATTTATAAACTCACATTTCTCTGTATTTTTATTTTAAAAATTGTAGCACTTATTTTATGTCATGTCGTGAACGCTTTGAATTTATAATTTGTTATTTTCATTATAAATGTAAAATAAATAAATTTGATTTGAATAGAACATACTTATAACGCTTATCTATATACTATTCAGTGTTCATTATCACAACACAAGGTAAGTTAATTATGACCAGATTGTCATCAACTGTTTCTAGGGAGTACAATGTATTACTCGTGTAAGTGCTTCGGTTACTATCTTCGCTCACAAAGACTTATTTTGTAGACAAATTGCTAGCCACTGTTTCAAAACATACTGTTGTTTTGTTGCGAATGTTGTGACGGCAAAGTTTTAGGCAAGTAAGTAGGAACACAGTAAGGCGACTTATTGTTGTAGAATTGTAGATGTAGCGAATCACCCCACTTGTATTGTAACGATCAGACAATTGAATCTAATTCTGGACGTTTTTTAACTGGAGGGGAAATCCCGTTTGCTCTCTGATCCCACAAACCAGGGCCGCCGATAACGGAGATAGAGACGTAAATAGATTTTCCTATGCATTGTATAACAATAATATAAATTAAGCTTATCTATAAACAGAATAAATCAAGCGAGACGTGAAAAATAAATTATTAATGCCATCTCCTAGTGGAGCATTAAACTAAAATAGGCATATTATTCAAATTCAAATAGGTTATCCAGAGCCAAAACTGATAGTTGTGAAGTGACAGTGATCTCACATATTATCCAATTTGAACAAATATATGGGACAATTATACAATACTTCGTCTTTCATTATCACAGAGAAATACCTAAGTACTCAATTTCCCATTAGTCAAAACTACGCCTCAGTTTAAAGCGCGTGATTCACATCTTGTCTTTCTCTCACTTTGTGTGAGAGATGCATTATAAATCAAGTGATATGACGAAGTCACGTGGGCTTCGTCGTGATTAATTTAAAAATGACTTTTCACGTAATTTTAGCACTTTCAGTTTCCCCGGTACATTCCCTATACATCAACGCGTTGAGAAAGCTATTAGATAGTCAAATGACCACACTCCAGTCATGAGATCGTGACGAAGAAGAAGAATTAATATTCCATTCACCCAAATAATGTGTGAATACATAATTTGAAAACATTTCATGCATATAGGTACCAACTAAAAAAATCTTCTTTTAGAAAATATACTATTACTATAAATATAGAATTAGGATGCGCGTAGCTTAATTGGAAAAGCACACTGGCGCAAATCCAGCGATTACAGGTTCGGGTGTTATATTTTTTCTAAAAAAAGGGTTTTTTCTAGTGGGTATATATGTATTAATTTTTTTTAATTACGTATGTTCAATATATAGAATGTTACATTCTCAAATCTTGTGAATAATTCGTTGAATAAAAGAAATAGTTTATCAAATAATATCTACTTTGTTACCCGAACCCCACCCCAACGCTTGTATGCGAACCTAGATGGATGTGTATCCTCCCCGTAACACAAAATGAATGATAACTGGTTTAAGTTTTTAATCAGGGAACGAAGGGACACAAAGCAAGCCGGCTATCTGCAAATATTGAACGTGCGGTACGTTTACGTGACAAATTTTACTGCATATTATGAGACAGACGTAACTATTGAAAATATCATATTTTAACACGTGTTTAAGTTTATCCTATATTTTCCACATCCGAGATATGTACCCTATTAATACCACACGCGATAAGTTAAGATAGTTCCCATTAATTTGTGTTCCTTGATATCCTCTCATCAACACTGTATCGTAAAAGTATACAATTGAAAAGATTTTGCGAAGGCGAAAAAGTAATTTATGTTCAGATGATGACAAACGATCTTCAAAATTGATATTATCAGAAGTGTATATGTGTGCATTCTGTGCTATTGTGCTCTTGAATGGATGTGTGGAAATGAAATTTTTCATGTCAATCAAATTCTATATTCGTTTACCGTGTATGTTTTTCTAGAAAAAGTTGACGTGAAGAAAATACGAATCTGGCATTCTTTATTCAAAAAGAAAGTCAAAATAGGAGTTTTATGATATTTATGTTCTATTTTGAATGATTCAACGAGTAAAATAAAATTGGTTGGAAACAAGATGGAACATTTTTTAGTTTAGTATTAGGCACAATATTTTATGGCAATTCTACAACGTTTTCCGTGAGTTTGATTCGGTAACCGTAGAAAATAATATATTCTATACAATATAAGCGATTTGAAACAGTGGTTGTAAACTATTTTTTTAATTCCGTCGTGGCAGTTATTTTTACATAATATGAAATACGAACGCGGTTTTTGTGATCAGTGACGTCCTGTGGGGGTGGGTAAGCAGGCCATGCGTTGCTTAGAGGCAGAAAATTAATAAATAAATACTATAATAATACTTATGAAAGCAAAGACATCTTAGTTTAAAGAAATCACAAGGGAGCCTCCAAACTTGTCACCTTCACGTACCTAAAACTATCGCTGTTTGAGAGTAGGGATCGTAGAAAATACTCTAATCCTCAGTAGATTATAATTATACATGTAATTTTGTTGCATCTGTCAGTTTAATAATATAGTACCTACTATGGCAAAGATGGTCAAAATGGCGGTTTGCTAATTTTTTCATTGAATAGTAGTTAAACGCAGTCAGGTAGTAATGAATTCCATTCTGCAATAATATATTTTATTTTTATTCGCAGATATTATTGAGTAAATTAGATGTATTACTTAGTGATACGAGTATTATAGGTTCGCTATCCCTGATCTATGAGTGCCCGTGGTAAGTGAAAAGCAGTCAGCACGTTCCTACACTACTTGTCGGTAAAAAGATGTTGAATTGAATGTTTATTTGTTACTAGGGAGGGTAATCTCATAGAAATTATGCACGCACTTAATTGAGAGCAATCGAGAAGCTGAGGATTGAATGCATCCAAGGGCATAGTTAACAAGTTTTTTAAATCTATATCATTTACGGTACTACAACTCTTGGAGGCTACTTCTCCATCCTGGACGATCAAGCGCTGACACTTTCCAGTTGCTTTGATCGAGCATTATTAAAATTGTTCAGTCATCTCAGTTTTGACCGTCCAAGTCTTCTCTTGCCCTCTGGGTTGCGTAAATAGCTCACCTTGCTGAAATCTCTTTCAGCATTCTATGCAAGTGACCGATCCAGGACAGTCTCTGCATTCTCATATTCCACGCGATCTTTTCACCCCCATAAAGTGTGTACAGCTTCTCATTATATCTTGACCTCCAAATCCCATGATACCTACTTGTTCGAATCTCTTTTCATCCTTTCATACACAAATATTATTGCTGTATAACTATATAACATCTTATGTGAAACGTGGTATAAAATAATATTTTGCCGTCCTCTTGATACCCCATCGCAGAAAGAATGCGATGTTTCATAATGCTATTCATCGTCCAGTTAATCTATTCGATATTAAATTCATGTTAATATATTTATTTAGGCTATTATTAATTTTCTTCGTTAATAGACTTTTCCCGTTGTCTAACCGTTTACTTTTTATTTATTAATGTATGTATGTATAGTACCCTCCACTCCACATAACTTTGCAATTGCACACAATGATAATATGTGTGTGTAATACGCACTCCGTATGATTGCATTAGTAAATTACAGGCACCTGATTGGTTTAACTCACGTTTTAGTATTCAAAATAATTCAAAATAATTTAAAAAAATCTATTCCAAATTGCAAGTTTACTTGACGGGTACTCTACAACTACATAGTATGTTAATATTATTTAATATGTATTATAATTAATAATTTATTTATCTATCGCATGTTGTCTTCTTTATTATTAATAAAAAATATTGTTACTGTCGCCATACAAGCATTGACCGATCATTGTTGTATCATACTAATTTTTTTCTGAATATATGGATGGATGGGTCAAGTTTTTTATAAGTAGATACAACAAAGCAAAATATTTTTATTTAATATTAATATTAAGTATTTTCCATGCCATTAATTCACAAAAGATGACTAATGATTTAATCAAATTGTCAGCCATTGAAACTATTGCGCGATGAAAAATTGGAAAAGATTTTCAGTAAATACATTCGCGAACTTTCGTTCAAAGTTTAAGACGTTTCTTAATAGTTTTTCCATCAATCTCTCAAACTTTGGGCGAGTTTTTCTAGATGGACATAGTGCAGAGCGTTTTCAAGACAGCAGTATTAAGTTTTAAGCCTAAGAGACTTTAGTTTCATAAGATACTATAATATCCAAAAAGATTGATCTACTGATAAAGAAAATATTGTGAAATTGTAAAGTTGTGATTATATTGAGATACACGTCGCGTACTGTCACGCTGTCACGGCGACAAATTTAGTCTATGGTTTTGAACGATCACCACGTTCCAACCATCAATGATGAAGAGTGCTAACTCTAATATATTCGTATTTTGAATTATTATTCATTATTCATGCTATCAGTTTCCACGTGTTCTTACGTTAAAATACTTGCAATATTATACCCATAGATAATATTTTGAATAGAACCCAAACTGCAGAGAATATATAATAGACAACATTCTTATAGAAAATACATGGTGCCAACCGCTAAAAACAAAAAAACACGCGATTTTGACATGAATCAAAAATATGTAGGCACGTAGAAAATGATAAAAAACGTTCATTTATTCATCCAGGTATCGATCCAGTGCGTTACAACGTGAGGTGACCTCATTCTTCTTCTGGAGATATCGGCAGATTTTGCTAACTGACAATGTTCGTAAAGGTTTAAAATGTGCTACGGGATGGGAGCATCAGTCTGATAACATTTTTAATATCAATAAAAACGACATTACAATTTTTTCCCGTAGCTTACTATGACGTCGCGTGATAGTACGCGACGTGCATCTCAATATAATCACAACTTTATGCGCAACGATTTCTTGACGTACGCAGGAAGTAAGCAGGGTTAAAGTTTGTATTGTCTGTGGCACTCTATGGTTTCAATCGTCGATTGTGATTTTATTTTTTCTTCCTCAAACCATCGAACTTTACGGAAATGCGGTAAATTTATAATATACAAAGAAATCAAACAAAAGAAAGAATAATATAAAAGTAATGTCATAAAATCATTGGCTAATAATTATTTATTTTCATTACAATTCCGACATTATAATAAAACGTAGACATTTAAAATATTTTTATTATATAACTCAATGTCATTTGACTGCCCTGAATTGATTTGTAATTGATCGTTTTGAAATCAGAACATTCGTATTGATTTATTCAGCCCCATATTTTATGAGAATGGAAATGATAATAAAAAGGCGGCAAAAAATCTGTCGGTACTTTCACGCCAAGTGCCCATCTGTCACGACTAGTTACATAAAAACATGAGAATCTTTTTCCGCCATTCTTCACATGGGGACTGAAAGCTATGTATGTAGCCTACTATACTAACTACATAACGAACGATTTTCTGAATAGAAAAGTGAAACGTAAAAAGGTAAGAATGGGTGCCTCGTCTTTACGAGGGAAACTTAAAACATCTGGGATCAATTTGGAAATATTCGCCTTAAGCTATTTTATTATCAATCCAATTGGATCTTTTTAGAACTTCTTGTCCACGTGTTAAAACTGTGAACCAGTTAATCGCACTAAACGCCTCCAAATTTATCATTGTGGCGGTTGATTTATAAAATAACGTAATGTGATGCTTTTAATAATAAAAAATATGTCTAAAACGATCAGGAGTGATGTAAGAATTATTATTAGTAAAATTTTGATTTATTGCTAAATATAGAACTGCTATATTATTAACTCATTCACCGCGGAACATAGGTAACTTTAAATAAAAAAAATAATTATATACTCGTAGTATATCAACTTGACCATTAATAAATGACGTTCGCGCCGCAGGCGAAAATAAAACACACCCACGGAATCCACTATCAATGATGTACCTAATAGAGTTTGCTAAAACTTAAAGCCATATAGGTTGAAGGGGGGGGGGGGACAACCATTGGACAAATCAGTCATCTGGTGGTAAAATACGTCTTGAAAGTAGACCTAGAAACCGATGAATCAACGAAATAGTTAAATTCTATAGTATTATTTGGTAATGCAACGCGCATGACAGAGAGGGGTGGAATCAAATTAGAGAGGTCGCAGTAGATAGATCCAGGGAGATATTGGTGGTATTATGTTTTATTTTAATTAATACACTGTCCACCAATAATTGACCACACCATTAAGTGAAGGACTAGTATCCGATAAATTTGAAGTTTTAAAAGGTTAAATTACACGTATAAATAATAAATTTAAACAAATTATACTGAGAGAGCAATACCTACTAAAAATAGATGGTAATACATTTAGTAATTCTATACCAAATCTAAAAATGTTTATGTTGAAAAAAACTTTTTAAAATGGAAGAGCTTTTTTTGAAAGCTCTCATTCGGAAATATCAGTAAAAATGGCCATTAGATACGATAAAATGTTCAAATAGCAATAAAAACCTGAAATACACTTCAGATTGCATTTAAATTGCATCCCTGGAGCGCTTTTTAATGGACACGAAGTGCACAAAAGTGGTGTGCATTTTTCTGCCCATTGATTAATACCACCAGTAAAGTTAATACGTCCATCAACCACTTTTCTTTCATACGTGCTTTATGATTAGTTTTTCATTTGGTTATTTTCTCTATGAAACATATTTACCTACCTACCTAACCAGAGTTAATTAATTGCGCGGGGCTTTTGGGAAAACATTTTTTTATCAAGTCGTCCGGGCGAAAATTGGATTATATTTTATTCATGATTTGATTTGAGATTTTTTGCTAGAAATGTGCCGGAAATTTTAAATTTCTTTATTTTAAAGAAATGAAATTGGGTTCGGGAAGTAAATATATATTATGAAGTAGACGTACACTGACAATATTTTTACAAATACCTTTCGTTGTATTAATTAAGGTAATCAGTACAAGTTCGATAACATTAATTAAAATCAAAATTCTCTATACCTAGTTGTTGTTAATGTCATTTAAAAAACTGGTACCAAATATCAGTAACGTGTGGTGACTTAAAACTGGGCATGCTCTTCATTATACTTAAGGCTATACCTCAGCTGAGGCATGGTCTAAATAGATCATGACTAGCGATGCGCGGATTGCGGGTCGCGGGTGCAAATGACGCAAGCCGAACGAAATATAATTTGACATAAAAGTTCAACATGCGTCCTTTTTATTTTATGTTTAATATTATATTTGTAATAATAATAGTATATTCATTGACATGTTTTCTTTTTTAAGTACATACGTCAAGTTTTTTAGTCATCTTTACACGATTTAAGAATATTTTCATCCGATGCCATGACAAAACGAATCGACATGCAGTCGCCTCGACTATCGCTCTCCGAATGGCAACGCGGCAGTAATTTTGTTCCACATACAGTTGAAAATTATTTGCCGTTTCACTTATGTACGCTCTTAAGCATTTTTATTTCACAAAACAGTAATTTGCAAGTTTGCTACATAGGTACCTAGTAAAATATTCTTTAGGTACCTACATGAACTGGATATCTATGAATTTGTGTGAAACTTAGATATAGATATGTATATAAAATTGTAAAATAACAATATTTATTTTTTTACAAAATATTTATTTATGTTTATTACAAAAAATTATTTTTATTTTTCATTCAATGATAATGCATTTATGAAAATGATAACGCACTTACCTATAATAATTGTAATTAGTAAGAGATTAACAATTTCGTTACATTGTGGATCGATATAGCCAGCCGGAAATGTAGTGTCACGCGTTAGTGAGACAGAGGTGACTTACCTGTAATAAAAAAACAAAAAAAAAATGTCATTATAATAGCAAAGATCAACGTAGTTAATTATCTATATAAATAACGGTAACGTAGCTCATAATGAAGATTCAATACAGTGAACGTTTTAATGAAAAAATGTTTTCAACGAAAATTATAAGGAGCAGAGCCCACTAAGCCGACCCGTCAGTGCATTTCCCCTTTATACACCGCGCGGGGCAAACTACGCCTACTTGCTCCTACAATGTCAATCAATCAATGTGCAGGAGGTCGAGTACATCGACCAGCTTCTGTCAGGTACGTGTCGGCGTGTTGGGCTCTGGCTATTAATGTTATAATGAAACAACAAGTATTTTATGGGGCCCTAGTTTTTCCCGTTTATGCATTTAAAAACACAAGTATTTAGTGTAAAACATTGGATGGAGAATTTTACCATTAATATAATTATTATTTGTTATATTTTAATCATAACAAAAGTGAAATAAATGTAAATTATTAATGAAAGGCTGGATACAGCCCTGGGTACTGAAGAGACACTTAGCCGGCTCGCACATCACAATTCGCCTTGTGTGCCTAACGGCCATAAATCAAAAGTTCTAAGACTTTCGACGAATGTTGCATCGTACATCCTCGCACATCTGCCTAGCGGCAAACGTCAAACACGAAAAAAGAGAAGTCTCTCGTCTGCCATTTTTATTGTGTTGATTGAACAAACGTCAAACGCGGCGGCGTGAGCGAGCAATGACATTGTAGACAGAGACAAAGACAGAAATGACCGATGGCCGCCAGCTGTGCGCTTGCGCGGAGTCGTCTTTTTTTAGATACGACATGCAGGCTGTAACAAATTCGACATGTTGCATCAGCGGATCGTCTCGCGTCGCAGTTGCAACGGCCAATGTGCGAAGGTCCATTTAATAACGTTTGTTTCTTGGTTTACGATGACGTCACATCGACGAATTCGTCGTAAGATGCATGCGGCGAGTTCTGATGTGCGAGCCCTCTAAAATGTAATATGATGTAATAGTACGTCTATTTACAAGTTCAATAACTTCATTTAGAGAGTTAAGCATTACAGTAAATGATTTTTTGATGTGTATTCAACTTTTGATAGGTATCCTTTTTATTATTAATGTAATTGCTTATTTTTCATGTTCTATAGCAGCGATGGCAAATATGCGGCACGCGTGCTCAACTTGGCACGCCAAAAGTCTTCGACGGCACGCCAAAAAAAAAATCTGGATATTATGTATTCAACATGGAAAATTTCTTTAATTGCCCTCTTGATTAGATGAAATTATTATTGATTTGCAATCTAATCCTATTTGGGCTGAAGAATTTGTAAACATGAATTGAAGAATTGTAATTTCATCGGCTTTCTAAAATTGATTAATCGAAATTCCGAATTGAAAATATAATTTTAAAAACATACCTATCTGTTAAAAAAACTAGCTATCTCGTTGTTGATCAATTTTTCTTCAACCTACTAATGTGATGGTATTTTTTCTATATTGTATCATATACCTACATTCAAAGACTAGAAATAGGTTGACAAAGGAAGATTCAGCAGCATGTAGTAATTTGCAATCAACGACATACCAGCCTGATATAAAAAAGTCTTGCAAATAACATGAAACAAAAGTGTGTGTTATTAAATGTTTTTATTTTTCCTTATTTTCTTTCATTTTATGTGTATCATTTTTTATAATATATTCAATAAACAGTATAGTTAGGTACCAATGTACCTAATGGTTTTTTTTTTAAATTTCAATAAAAATATGATTTAAGCTTAAATAGGAATGGCACGCGCCACGAAATTAAAAAAATCGGCTTATTTTGGCACGCCGGTCAAATCCTATTAGCCATCCCTGTTCTATAGCATAAAACAGTTATTTTGCTTATTTATCTGTGAAACTTTAACCTTGGACATTGAGTCACTTATCATTAAAATATATATCATTAAGAATTATTAGTTACATACAACCATTTTACACGGAGCTTTTGGACTATCGCCTAATGACTATGAAACAAAGTCTATCCGTTTACATAATGTAGTAAGTTGAACAGTACATTAATGAAAGTTCTCCTATCAAACGATGCCATAACCTCTTAGCGCTTTCGATCGTAAACAGTGCCATATAAATTAGAAAGCTTTACAAATTTGTAACATGACACTATGTAAAACTTAGTACACAATGGATTGATTGTACTAACGCTTTGGATACCTACTTGTCGAAATAACATTTACTTTGGTTAGCCTTTTTCTAGAGATTTAATTTTATTTAAGATCAGTCTGTTAGAACCAGAGTTAGAAATGGATCATGGACCAAACCCTGAATTCCATGGATAACCCTTGTCAGAACATTTGATTTATAACAGTGGCGAAAGCTCCATACTAGGCGATTATTTAAAATGTAAAGCATACCTTAACAACAGAAACCCTTAATTGTTAACAAAAATATAATTAAACAGTCACACTGAAAATTGTAAAGGTATGTTTGGGCCAATTATTATGGTACCGCTAATCCCATGAAAATTTCTTACCTATCTTTCAAAATGATTGCAGTGCATCCAAGCATGTTATAAACAATTGAGTTACCTCCAGACCATAAACGCGCCAAGATGTGCTCTAGTTTGGCTCTAGCGTCACCAAAGAAGTTATTCAATTACGAGTTACAATACGCCCAATGCCGCGTCAATCAAACCATATATTCAATAAATTACAGTGTAACGTGAGAGTGGGTGAGTGCGGGAACACGGAACTAGCCCAGCGCGCCCGCCTTATCAACAATAGATGTTAGTGCCTAGAATCGCTGTATAACCCTACCCCCTGCATCAAAATCATACCCTTCCTATAGTCCACTAAAAAGCGCCGCCAGTACAATATCTGTATTATTGTATGTCATTTACCAGTAAGTTGACAATGTTACTTTGAAGCGGAAGAAATCAGTCATGATTAATATTAAAATAAGTGGAACCAGTACTCCATATTGTTTTATTTTATTAACACAATGCATTTCCACCAAGAACTGTTAGTTTTTGGTGGAAACACCATAAAAGTAAAAAAAAAAAAACAACGAACGTAAATAAAAATAATGTTCATATATAAAGCATGCTTTCAATATAACTTTCTATAAATATTTTGTACCCATTTAAAATAATAGGTAAGTATAAAGTACTTAAACAACGTATTATGCATTACTAAATATATATTATATAATATAATATAGATTATAGATCATGGTCAATCCTCTTTATTTATAAACTTGAAGCTAGGCTAGGCACTCGTGATTATTATTGTTATGTTCAATTTAAATAAAGTATCGTTTACATCCGCAAATTATATAACATTGCGGCCATGTTGTCAAATGATGTGGCTAGACTTAAATATTATGATATGGGTACATATATTACGTATGCTAGGAATAGCACAATTATTAAAAGCTACTGTCTGAATCAAATAATATATCTTTCAATGTTTGTAGCCAATACGTTGAGTCAATTGAATCAAAGCAAATACGTAATTGCCAATTATTATGATGTATTGATTGTGCTACTCGTATGTTGACTTTATGAATAAAGCTAACCAATCAATCTTGGCCATTTGGAAATACTGATAGATGTACGCATTTTCTATATCAGTTTGTATAACCCAATTATCATCATCATCATCAGCCGGGGTCGATCCACATTTGGATGAAAGCCTCTCCTAGCTCTTTCCACTCTTCTTGGTCCCTAGTTCTTTGCTGCCACGTACATCCACCGAACTTTATGAGCTCGTCTATTCAGCTGGTGCTAGGGCGTTTATGTGGGTGTTTAGTGCCCCTTGGGTACCACTGTATGACGGCATATATCCAGCAGTTGTCCACACGCCGAGCGACATGTCCAACACGTGCCATTTCATCTGCTCATCGTCTTAACTCTTATGACTGCAGATCGTCATCACTTTGGAATTTATATGGTGACATTCTGGATTAGCCTTCTCCAGTTTTCCCTATCTCCTGCAAACATTATGGTAGGTAGATGCTATTGGTTTTCTAATGAATTCATTCACTTGGTTACTCTACCTCATTGATGTTTCCCTCTGCATTTTTACCATGCACATTGTCCAGAAAAAATAATCTTTCGAGGCTTCCTGGAACACAGCGAACACTAATATAATGTAATTAATATATCACTTAGAATAGAACCACGTCTGCGTGCTAGTAAATTCATGGGGGACAAAAAATACAAATAGATATCATCAGGGTTTTAAATTTAGGTTTAAAACTTTTAAACCTAAATGAATCATTGTACGTGTATTGACCTGAATATATTCGATAGGAAGATCCCGAGAAGAATGATGTTTAGCAAACAAGACACAACTCAGAGCTTTATAGTAAGTTTGCGAAGTCAAGAATAGGACAATTATTTGTTAAATTGGGACGAGTATGATGGGCAAGTCATGTCGCAAGAATATCAAGAAATCGCAACCCCTAACAATTCTAAGAACAAGAAATGGAAGATGAACATTTGTAAGACCCAAGCTGAAATGGGTTGTTTGTGTTGATAGAAACGTTAATACATGGATGGACAATACAGGAGTGGAGAGATATCATGCGTATGAGGCCAATGAGGCCGTATGCGTGTTAAACACCACATATTATCGCATCTAAACGGTTTTCTACCAGTAGGTATGTGTCATTTTACGAGTATTTAAATTCACTTTTACACATCGCATGTAAATGGTTTTACACTATTAGTTCTGCTTGTAGAATAAAAAACATTTTTTATTATAATGTAATTGTCAATATATTATAAATTTTGACTCACTTCACTTTAAATGGCGAGAAAGCGTTAATGAAACAAATATAATAAAAAGAGGCCAATGTAGTCAGTAATCGCAAAATATTTGAAAAACTCTGATCTATATGGTGTCATTACAAATATTATATAATGTGGCCTAGCTAGATAATCTGTTTTAGAGATCTATAAATAAACATTTTTAAGATACCGCCAGAAATAAATTTTGATATCGATATCCATCTCTGCATTTCAGAAAATACTCCTGCGAACCCACCCATTCTAGTATTTTACTATATAAAATATGAATTAGGGAGTTACAGTAGGTAGGCATCTAAATAATATGCCCATTCGTTAATGTCGTGGCAATATTGTGTAGGTATGCACAGGTGGTAAATTCCGCGTTAACTACGTAAACTTGACTGCTTCAAAAGATTGTATAAACTTTGATTGATGAATCAAGCCCGCGTGCTTTATTAGTATTATTTGTAATTAGCGTAAGTCCTCTTACATAATTAGTCAATCTGTAACTACCAATTTCCCTATATAAAGTGACAGCTCCATAATTCGGAAACATTAAAAGCACTTAAATTCTAAATTTGAAATGAAGAAGCAACCAAGTAGATTCACTCATTATTGTGTGATTACTGTGAATTTGTGAGAAAATTGATTATTTTCAATGTCCCTTTTCCTTTATCTTTTATCTCTAATCACCAGGTCTACCATTAGGAGGTAGATAAAAAGTGAAAAGGGCATCCAAGTGAGCCAACTTCGTCGCATCGCAGGCACAATTCAATGACTTGTTAATGCCCACTAAATGAAGGAGTCGGGAGGATTAAATGGAAACTTTAGCCAGGGGCGGTCTCATGAAATTTCATAGAATTAGATACACCCATACTATAATATTGTTTTGCTAATAATATGAGGACTTACTGGTATTGGGTAATCTTATAGTTTATTGAGGAGCTAAACTGCTATGCCGAACCAAAAAGGATTCCCATTAAATCGAGACTCTCAACAATAATTACGTCTATCTAGGAAAACAAAATCATCATCATCAAGCGGGATCGATCCAGTGCTAGATGAAGGCCTCTCTTAGCTCTCTCCATTAATGAATACCATTGAGCAGATAGATGATATGTGTTATAAATCAAAAGTGTGGGAAATTATTAAAAACATTTTATTTGTTGAAAATATTCATTCATTCATGTTTGCAGCTCCCACATTACGCCTCATAATATATTAGAATATTTAAAAACTCAATAAGATAATAACAGGTATATGTTAATGGTTGTACAACACACAGTAATCGTAAAATTAGTAAGGGGCAAGGTGCCGATACAATATGTTTCTATACTTAGCTCCTTTGCTATTTATCGCATGATACTATACGCACCAGTTCCATACAAAACAACTTTTAATTTTTGGTACTCAGCACCTTTCTACTCAACAGCGCAATTCAAAATGTCAATTGACACACACTTGGGCATCTGAATAGTATCTTCAAAAGTGACCACCCATTGTCTCGCTCCCTAAATTCACGTATAAGAGAAAAAGATCAAAAAAATATGAGTAGCGTGACGTGGTATGGAAAGGTGGATGTTGGGAATAACGCGAAAAGACCACAAAATAATATAAGAAAGTAGACAACACAACCGCTGAGTAAATGCCATCATATAGTGGTTGGTATCCAAGGGGCACAAAACGTCAACAGAGACGGCCTAAAACCTGCTGGATAGACGAACTTATAAAATTTGGTGTATGTAAGTGGTAGCCCAGAACTAGAGACCAAGAAGAATGGAAGGAGCTACGGGAGGTCTGCGTCCAGTAGTAGATTATTATAATGATATTATGATGACTACAAAGAGTATTATTTTAAACGTCGTCGTATTAAAACTGGGAGTAGGACCATATTTTATCTCCCAGTTTAACTAAATTCTGGAAATTCTGGAAATATTTCTACAATACTTCGATGACAACACGTTCGCCGCTGCCAAGCACCAAGTTAAAAATGTCGCTCTCTACTTATTAAATTGAGTCTCATGTGAAACCTAACATATCTACAATATTATTTTTTGTTACTGGGAAAGACTTTTACGGAAATGTTTTTTTCTGCCGACCATAGCTCATCACTCTGATGCGGCTTATCACTGTCCAAAATAACGAATTGGTGAATGCGGTCCTGCCGCTTCGTTAGTTGTAAAAACTCAACCCCTTAAGTTTCTCCCCAGCCCGCTCGGGATAATTAATCCGGATCGGTCAAAGTTGGGACTGCACGCTCCCACGACCTAAGAACATTCGAGTCGCAACGGGATTTGAACCCGAACAATATTTCCCAGGGCACAACGGCTTAACGCAACATACCGAATAGGTACGTCATGAAGAATTCATTCTTTCACTAGCAATGCACGAAACTATGTAGAAAGAATGAATCGTAATATTATTATGTTGCTTCATATGCGTTTTTAGAGTATTTGTCTATTATAAAGTCTATCTTAACCTGCCTGGCGTGGGTAAGTAAGTACTGGCAACTTTTAGCACTCAATACTAACACACAAAATACATTATTTTGAAATCACTCGAAACATATACGAACTTATCAAACAACGTCAACGATTACAATAATCGCAACATATTCAAATTAAGAGATGAATTTTATAACATTTTTTTAAAAATGCAAGTTGACCTTAGAATTAAAAAAAATATTTACTTGCTTATTATTGTTTTTAAATGGTTACGTATTACTTGAACCACTTAAAAGGGTAAGATGTCATAAGTACAATTACAATCAACAATACACAGAAACAACTCAGGTAATGCAGTGACGTCCCTAGATAAAATGCCGCCCCTAAGCAGCGCCAAAATGCCGCCTCATTTTTTATACATTATTTTTATCAACCTTTCATCCAACATCTACAAAATGTGTTGTATGGATACATTATTAACAAAATATCAGACTAATAAGAACGTCGGAGGGCAACGGAAGTAAACTAGGTATCGCGAACCCGACAAAACCAGTGAGCTGATTTTTTTAATGGAAAGATATTTTCGTTATTACTAAGTTTAGGTAGCTATTTCTATATATTCCAATTGATTTTTCTTGAGTTGCCTCCCTTCGAGTAACTGCCGCCCCCAAGCGACGCTCAATCTGCCTACCCCCACGGGACGTCACTGAGGTAATGTAACGCAGATCAAAGATTGGCAATTTGGATACAAAGTTTGAAAATCGACAAACCACATAGATACGAGTATTATATTGTTTTGACCGATTAAAAGCTTAACATTTAAAAAATATGTAGGAAGTACTTAGCTGTTATAATACAAGAACAATTTTAAAATGTGTATTATATTTGTAACAATCATACTCGTACTACTCAGCATTAATTAATTAGTAACATTTTAATAAGTAGGTTCTGTTGTTAAAACAAAACATTAGAACAATAATAATTGTCAGCATGTCTTCAGTAGTGTTTGTTTTGATTGAGAATTACGACACTATCTATTGTAATATATGTACTGCATTCATATAAATTTAATAAGAATGACAATCAATGAATCCTAATTCAACTCATCCAGTCCGTCACGGGACGTGCTGCTATTGTCACGAGTTCTTCACTCGACATAGTACATCCGTTATTCCACTCGAATCAAGTCTCAAAGTGCATTCTTACAATTAATCTCTTGATCATACCGATCTCATCAGTACATCATTACCTCGCGATTATTATGCATCTGAAGTCTTTCAAACTCTTTCAGGTGTTCCCCAAGGATCTAATCTTGGACCAATTATGTTCCTCATATTTATCAATGATATAGTTAAAGCCATGGATGGAGTAGAATTTTTACTTTTTGCGGATGATTTGAAATTATATGCACCAATTCGGAATGAGTTGGACTGTTGCATGTTACAGAGAAATCTCTGTTCAATTGAAAGTTGGTCAAAAAAGAATAAATTAGAATTTAATACTGACAAATGCTTTTGTATTACTTTTTCTAGGTCAAGAACTCCGATTAAATACAATTATATTATGTCAAAAAATTCTTTAAAACGTCAATCTGAGGCGAAAGATCTTGGGATAATTTTTGATTCTTCATTATCCTTTCACTCGCATATAACTTCCACGGCTCTACGTGCGAGTAAGCTTCTAGGATTCATCATGCGACAATCCAAACCATTCAAGAATCCTAATGTATTACGTACACTCTACGTCTCATTAGTGCGTAGCATTCTTGAATATGGGTCGATTATCTGGTGTCCTTATGAGGTTTCCTATAAGCTTATTTTAGAACGCGTCCAGAAGAAATTTCTTCGATGTCTTTATTTTAAAACATTTAACTATTTTCCTTTCGATAATTCGTCAGATGATTATTTTCCGACTGCCTTTCTACAAGGCATGCTTACTTTTCACTCTCTTGAATCTCGTCGGTCTCTTCTGCTGTTGAAACACTTTTGCCTGTTATCGCGAGGGATGGTTTCCAATCCCGGTGTCCTAATGAATTTGAATTTCCATGCGCCTGTCAATTACCTACGTGGTCGCAGTCATGATTTATTCTGGATTGGAACCGTTTCCTCGCGTCAAGCCTATCAGGCACCATTAGCGAGGGGTGCAAGACTAGTAAATGCGCTCCCTAAAGACATAGACATTTTCAATGATGTACTTTGCATTTTATTTTTGAAACTGTATTTTTCTGTATAAAATTGTATATTTTTCGTTCTCAAAAATTATATTTTTCTGTATTAAATTATACTTAAGTATGTTTTGATTATATATTTTTTTTGTTATTATTATTGTTATTATATATATATTTCTTTTTCTATATTCTCTTCTCTCTTGTGAGGGTAATGTTTGACTTATAATGTAAATCTCATGTTGTGTACGTCTTGAATTTAGATTTGTTATGTCCACAATGTTTTGTATTCTTAAATAAATAAATAAATAAATAAATAAATAATCTCATGGCATCATCCTTATTCCTTACCATTGCATTTATTTCATTCTTGTACCAACGTGAAACGACGTTTACTGCCAAATATTATCTATTACTTAAATGAAATTGCGCCACGGCGATTATTTTAATGTGCTTTGATGAAATTTTAAATACGTTGATTTACCATATGAGATAAATGCCTTTAGCTAAATTCGTATAGATATGATATGATGCATACAAAATTTCTGATACTTCGCAAAGAAATCGGGGGCGTTCTTGGGCAGACCTATTCTGCCCTTCCAAGGAAGAAGGCAGTAACTCGAAAAATTTGTGAAATTGAGTTATGAATGCCATCCGTTAGGTAATTTTGAAAGCTATATATTCTGTTCACTTCAAAATCAGTATTATCACTAAAATACCGTTAAAATCCTTAGTGAAACCAATTCCAACTTCTAAAATAATACATTTTTTTTAGCAAAAAGGCAGTAATTGCACCTATTCATTGCAGTTACTGATTTTTTTATTATTACTTTGTTTGTATTTTACCATTCTACTAATAAAAATTACCATCGTTTTTTATTAATTCACAGTACTATAGTTTGAGAAAAAACACATTAAGTATGTCATTTATCTCGAATGTGTGTGAGAGTCAGTTACTGCCTTCTTCCTTAGAAAGGCAGTATTGGTGTGAAGATAATAATGAAGTAACTGAGGTGTCGGCTGATTGGTATGTAGCGGTTTGTAGCGAATAAGATGTTATATCACTGAGGGCCAGATCCAAATTAGACGTGTACTCTGTATTATTTTCATTTCAATACGCTTAAACTGTAATGTTTGTAAACTTTTAATACGTGCTATAATATAAGATACCTACAATATATCAATTTAGAGTGGATCAAATGGTTTTAATTATATGTACGTAGAAGGGTAAGAAGATACGGCTGTGGTTTTAGACTTATTAGTATGAAGTTTGCATTAATCTCGATAAAGGCAAACTGTAAGACGTCTTGGTAAATAATATTAGTACAGTAAGACTACGAATATAATATCGCGCTGGTAAGCATGAGTATCTAATGAAGCCTTAGGTATTTACAAAATTATTATTTCTGAATGCCTATATAGATATTTTGCTGTAATTATTATTTAGGAAGCTATAAATCGATTGCCTAATGTTAATATCCCGTAAGTGAATTATTACAAATTGTGCAGGAAGCTAAAAAACTAAATATTTAATATCCCGTATCTGACTGTTAATAACTCACACAATGTGTGTCACACAACATGTCATGTTGTAACTACATAGCATGCCAATAACCCTTATTGTAAAAAGTGGTAAACGCCTATACGCACATAACGCCTGATATAATAATGACATTCAATAAAATGTGATATACATATAAAGATAAACATCCAAATTTATTATATTACTTACTGTTTTACCTTTTAAATAATTCAAAAGTGACATTTTCAAGCTGAATTCAACACATGTCATGCAACACGCTTGACAGCTTGGCGGCAAGATATGGGCTATTACAGGTTTATTCCTGCACTGCACTATTCAGATACAGGAAATTACTAAAATGGCTGTATCATTTTTGTTAATTAGCTACAGATACGGGATTTCGCAGTCGTTGGCATTATTTTTGTTTAGTACATCAACAAGTAATTTTCGTCATATGGGACCATCGATATATTATAAATATATTACATAGTATGGATACCTCACAATAAGTAGGTTTACAATTATTGTAGGAACGTCTACTATCAAGTATCAATAAAAAAAATATATTGAATCTCAATACGTAGGACTACGTAGATTTCAAACCTGGTAATATGGGTGGATGGAATTTCAGATCTGCCAAGCGGTGATATTTCACTATATTACCTTCTTCATGACGTGATTTGAATCGTCGTCACGGGTGTTGGTGGCACTTTTGTCTCTTTTTGTTGGTGCCACTAATCCCTTCCCCCCTCAAAGATGCCAAAATATCAGACCTGTTATTTTGTATATTTATTTTAATATATTATCATTGCATACTTGATTTATTGTCACTCGATTGACATGCAATATAAAATTAATGTTTAATTTCTGATTGTATACAATATAGTATGTTAGCTGTCGATCAATGATACACAGGAAGAATACGACCCCAATACTCATTATACAATTAACCATGTATGATTTTAGTTCTTAAATAAAGATTATTATCAAAAAATTGAAAAAAATGATAGTCTCCTATGTATATCGATGACGTCGAACATAATAATTATAAAAGTGAATCAAAAAATGAACATCTGGTCTACTGATTAGGTTAGCTACAAGTGGATTCATATCGGAAGTTCATTATTAAAAGAAAACTTAACACTTTTAATTTTTCAGTGCGTATGAAAAGACATATCCGTAGATAAGCAACCAATGAAATATAATAAACAGACGAGTAAAGTAAATAGGATACAATTAATGAATATAAAAAAATTAGCAGTCATTACTTGTATAAGGAAATCGGAAATGCCAACTTAGCTATATTAATATTGGTCAGGTTTTCAATTTAACCATGCTTCATTCGTAAGTTAAATAAGACTAATTCGAAATTGTTTGGAGTTTCTTATTCGTAAAATTCTTTCATCTATTTAACGCTACAACAACCTATAAGATCCAATGATAGTGGTGTAGCGAAACAGCAGTGCAGTGACACGATCACATAAACATCCAGGCCCTGAGAAAACTCAAAGAGATTGAAAGACTGCCAATCTCTTTGAGAAAACTACATAGATAAATTGGGAATCGAACCCGAAGTGCATTACGCACTGCACCACGAGGGCCGCTTTATTGTGACTACTTACTTGCGTTGTTATCGATCGAGAGTACTTGATGGAAATTGAATTTAAATTCCAATGGATTTTTTATTATCATAGTTTAAAAATTAATACTGCTCATTGTTCTTTAGGTACATTTTTTTTAAACATGATTGGATAATCCGTCACAGTAATTCGAGCAATGCCTAATTGGATATATCCACATCCACATCAAATAACAGAATATCGGAGGTCTCTGTATGTATGGTCAGATTATTCCCATTTGCAAACAGGAATACGATATTTCCATTAGAATACCGGAATACGAATGGGGATAATGGGTAATCTCTATGGATGGTATCGTTGTCTGCAGCAACTTTCACACAGTAACGTTAATAAAGGTGCCTAGGTATATAATTTGTTGAAACGGTTATAACATCGGTTCATTTTGAATGGGGGTTGATTATCACCAATTCTCATTACACACTATTGCGACCCCGATAATGTTCCATAACATTCCCAGGCTTCCGATTCCCATGGCTCCAGCAGACAAGATGCATGCAAGGGATTGGACTCCCGGGAGAAGTCATTTAATCCGACGTTCGTTTTCGGGCGGACAGACACACCCGACTGACAGCTGCCGAGGGAATTTCGACTCAAATTGCGTGATCGACTGTTGTAATACCTACCCACCGGAGCCAAGTCCGCTTGCCAAACGTGAACGCGAAGTTTGCGTAACTATACAACTTTGATTTGACTGATTTTGTGAACAATTAGTAAAACTGACGTAAACAACTGTAGCTATGTAAACTGATTATTAATTTTGACAAATTAATAATATTCGCAGCAGACTGATCTTTGATTCATATTACCTGCATGTAGTACCTACTTATATGAATGCAAACTAAAACTATTCAGGTTTTTGGCATAATATAATATGTAAATACTTAAACACACTCATATAATATACAGCTCTATAGAGCTTTATTTCTCAACGCTATTTATTATATTTTCTGTACAATAAGAGTTTCCGAAAAAAATCTATCAAAAAAGTTGGACAGTGATTCAAATTCACATTTTCACTGCCCATGTGAGTGATTTTATTCTTTCACCTGTTTAACCTTTCGATCCGTCTATGATTCATGCGAGGCACTCCGTTATCTGAGCTATTTCAAATTCCGCCAAAGAAAGACAACTAGTTTTGTTATTAGTTATTGTTATTACAGTGGAATAACTTAACCTTGAAATTGCGTAGATTGCGATTTTTCTACTGCGCACGAATTACGTTGGGTAAACTTAATGAGGGTTAACATTATTATTTCCGACTGCTCTTGCATGAAACCTATTGCATCGTTTTCTCTCGCTCGGCCTCGCTCTAACTACGTCATATTTCCTGTCAAAATTATCGAACTTCACGCGTTTGTGGTATTACCCAGTTTACATGTGCATGGATTTACTGCTGACAGTACGTATTATCGAGGCCATATCAAGAAAATGTAAACACGTATTATCGTGCAAGTTGCTAGATTGCAAGAAGCTTCTGAATAATTGGTACTTGCATGGCAGATGCGCATGCGCAGTAGAACGATAGTGGGAAACCTGCTGGAAGAAATACGAACTACACCGCACAGAACATTTTGACCGATTATCTACGAACTTGTCCGAACCTGTGTGAACCTGTCAAAAAATAGCACCATACAATGACAACATCGCGTCTCGCTTACGCTTGAAGAATGAGATTGGAGAGACGGTCAGCAATTTTAAGTGTAAACAAACAGTTACTATCGCGATAATTTAAAATACACTATTGGTGCAAGTAAATCCATACACGTGTGCAGGCGCTATAGTATGTTTAAAAATCAATTCAATTATATATTATAATATCAATTATAGATAGTGTCCGGTGTTAACCAAATTTATTATTGATGTCTTTTCAATAGTGATTAATTCCAATTAATTAAATATTTTTTATTCAATTCTGGATATACATACACATTTGGGCGGCTCTCGTGGTGCAGTGCGTAAGGCTCTTGCCTACCACCCGAGAGTTCTGGGTTCGATTCCCAGCCAGGACACACAATATTTATGTGTTTTTCTCAAAGCCTGGGTGTTTGTGATTGTTCAAAATTACTAACAACCACCTTGAACGAAAAAGCAAGGACATGGTTATTAATAAATCTAAAAAAAAATATAAGTACATACACAAGATTCAAGAATGTTGATTCTTATTCATATTATTGAAAATACATCGCTATGAATAGTTCACACTACGTTGAACATAGTATAAGTACCATCGGTGATATTAAAATTGTCAAGCATTGATAGACGGATAGATGTATGGAAACATATTATGTCATGCAGCGCTCGAAATGGACAGGAACGCACCGGAGCGCCGTTGTGGTTCGTGGAATTCCAAAATATACCGTTCCGGCTCGTGGATTCATTTAAAATTGCGTTGCGGTTCGTTAGATTGAGGTATTTATGTGTGAATGTATCTTTTAAAGTTTTTCTCAAAATTAAAAATTAACGAAGTTATGTCATGCCGGGCGTGCAAGGGTTAAAAATAAAATTTATGACATTCCTAAATTTCTTTCAATTTTCTTTTTTGTGTCGATACATCCGTGTCTAAATGCATTGTCTAAACACTCCAAATAATTGCATACTTACATAAAAAAAGTAACTACAGCTGCAAGCTACAAAAGAATTGTGCCTTTGCTGACATTGTTTGAAAACCTTTTGTACTTAAATAACTTAAATTCAATAAAAAATAAAGATGGCACCTACATATTTGTATAATAATTTCTAAAGTATGAAATATCTCAGTACAGTCTCGCTTTTACCTTTGACTGGTATGCATTGCGAATTTACTTACCTACTAATTTATTACTTATATTTTATTGTGAGTGATAAAACTTATTTATTTTCATCGCCATCTAATCGCCGTGTTAATTTTATACCCACGTCTATTTTTGCGGGCAAAATTTTCGGTGGTAAAATTAATATGATAAAGTTTGCTAATTTAAATCGTACAATTCCGCTAAAATCTACTTATTAGTGATAATCGCTTGTTTTTTAAAACATTTTGTATTATTTAAATTTGTTCTCTTGAAATTTGGACAAACATCTCAGCAGGCGATACCTTTCTATATATTACATATAAGTATATTTTTTGTCGTTGGTATCCAAACTGATTTAACATATTATAATGCTGTTGACCAGTGGCCACAAGCAGAATTTTTTCGTTTTGAAAATGATAAATATGAGTGGATATTTATAAATTTTATGAAGGTTTAATTAAGTAGTAGGTACTTCGTGTAAATCTGCTAAAAAATTAAGAATTCACTCCGATAAGCATTTAAGATCGACAATACAGTTGAAACAGGGTTTTCTGATTCAATGTCATTTCGACAATTGACTCGACGTGTTAAAAATATTTATGACGTGTCGTAAACCCTTATTTTTACAATGAGTAATAAATAAATGCACCATTATGCCATTTTCCTACAAAAATGTTTTTGGTATGAAACTATTGAATAGCCTACCGTAATTAGTTTATTTTTAAGGGACGTTTCTATTGTGTTATTACATACGTTGTAACTTGCTACTTTAAAAATAATAGAAATAATAGATACCTACTATGTAGAGAACTTTTAGTTAATTTTTGTTTGTAAATTTGTTTAAAAAAAAAAAGGAATATCCTCCAATAAAATTTTATTACTATCATAATAATAAATTATTGTTCTGTATTATCATTATTCATCACCGTGGCAATAATAATGACTATAATGAGACTAGGTAAGGACAAACATCACAAATTGAATCGTTTAGCTTAAAATACACTCACAAATTAGGTAGGTACGTGTTCAGTGCGGACAACAAATAATTTTAGATGGTAGTCATAGATTAAATAAATACGGTGGTAAGTTCTTTAATCTGAGGTGGTAAGTGTACGTATATTACAATAATGGTAACCAAAGCATCATCATTGTAACATATAGGTCATGGTCTCCACAACGAGAGGCTGAAAGGGCTCTAGCCTGGGAGCCCGTGCTCAGGAGGAGCCCGGCGAGGCGAATCGACCAGATAAGTGAGATAAACACACATCACAAATTTGCTTTAATAGTAAAAAAAAAGAATTTTCTTACAATACTATTATTTATAGTTATGTGGTTATACGAAACAATTCTTAATTGTTTATCAATACTCGACATCTCCATAATTCGTATGGATGTTTTAAAATATACAATAAAACACTAAATATACAGATTATTGTTACCCCGTACATACTGCCTTTATTCTTAGCGATAAGAAGGGGGCCCCACCAAAGATCCTAGCCTGGGGGCCAGCTTCACGATGTGGGGCCTATGGTATAGGTATATACATACACTACAATATTAGTCCTTATAATGTTGAATATAGGTAGGTACCTACTGATTAATGACAATTTTATATTATTCTATAGGAATCGTGTTTAGCAACTCGAGTTGCACCTTCCGTCATGTTTTATCTTATATAATTAATGATACTTCTTCTACCCTGTCATGTCCTAATATTGGGGCATAGGGCAAGCATTGGCGCCACTTCCCTCGGTCCATCGCCATGCGCCTCCCGCCATGTCAGACCTGCAGCAAATAGGTCGCTTTTGTAGCACCGCTGCAGGGTGAGGGAGAGGCGGCCACGGCGATGGAACCCTTGAGGCTGTGCCACAAGAGTACGAAGTGCCGCACTCTTTGGCGGCATCCGGAATACGTGTCCCAGCCACGTAAATCGTCTCTTCGTGATAACTTCAATCACCGAAGGCTGCTGTGCTCACGAACTCGGGTATTTGTAACGCGGTCGTACCAATGTACCCCTAAGATTCGGCGGAGACATCGATTCTCAAAGCTCAAAAGCCGATAATTAATGATACACCATTGGTAATTTAAAATGCTATAATTACGTAGTTTGGTGATGATGGCTTGAAGCTTTTCTTAGAAGTAGGTATGGCCTAATGGCCCTTATGGTGGAGAAGGTCCAAAAGAAATCTTTGAGGATCCTTTGTTTGAAGCTGTGTGGATGCCATCCATGGCTTTATCCGATTGATTTATCTTAAGAACGCTTACACACTGTGTTCAACCAAATCGCTTCGGATATTGGTATATTCCTCCTGCGTGAGAACGAGTTTATGTGAACGATTTATAAATTCTTAGTTTGATAACTTCTTAAATAATTAAATGGCGTAGTTAGCTCTATCGGTATACTGATATGTACTGTATAAATTTTGTATTTACTCGTCTCTGTATAGGTACTTACTATTTTTTCTAATAATTGCTGCATCTATTTCTTTATTTTTAAACACTATTTTAATACTATTTCTTCAATTTTTTTAAAAATATTCTGTGCTCGTCTTGAATCTATAATCTGTAAAATTTGTTATATGTAAATTAATTTTTAATTTGAATCTTTATGGTAGGTATGTGGATATGTTGTTTTTTAAGTTTAATTAATTAACAAACTGAACTATCCCAAATGAGACAGTAATATAAGTTATAAGCAGTGACGAGTGGTGGTAGAAGTAACATGCCTGCTGATTATGGGTGGTAGATAAAGTAAGAGTAAAGAATAATACAATTCTTGACGGTATACTTTGTTGAGACGAGGTTCTTTCGCCTGCGGCGCTGACAATCCTTACCCACTTGCTCAATATACTCGTACATCCGCGTAAGAAGCTCAAAGTTTATTGTTGCATTTATTATGTAAAGAAAAAAATTAAGCATACCGTTTTTTCGGAAAATTATAGAGCGTTCCTGTTCGTGAAATTTTCCATTTCGAGCACTGATGTCATGATAAATCCATTATATAAATACCAGTATAATAATGAGGATAGGGACAAGAGTAAAGGTTAAGTTATGGGACATCGGGGTAAAGGCTATCCATCCATAGACTGCTACCGCATACGGTTTTGAACTACATAGAGAGAGAGCAATTAAATTATATTAGTAATTTTTAATTTTTGAATTCCTCTGTTCCTAGAGACCACAATGTAGCTGGGCTTGAGGCACAGTGGGAGGTCGCTCTTGAAAACGACGTTTAGACGCCCGAATGCACTCCAAGCCAATTCGTTCGGCACATAATTTCATCATACCAACAATATGAACACTTTTATCGGAGGTTCAGATTTTAAGCTTGAAGACGCCTTGGGCTAATTATAATAAATTAATACATGTTGGGGGACCCAGAAAAGTAACTAATTAAAACGTAATTTTACTATATGTTAAACATTTATAATAGTCTTCTTGCTTTTTTGCTGTGTTACAAAATTAATGATTTTTGCACCGTCTGCCCACTACCGTGAATTCTGATATATAATTTTTTACATAGCAAACATTCAATAACAGTACATTTTAATGAAAGTAGCTACCTAGTTTTGTCGATCTTTTGGACCCTGTTCATTCATTCACGCAGAGGCAGTTGCTTCGTCTATTTTAAGATTTTTTTCAGAAAAGTGATATGGTAAATCCGGGTCTGATGGTGTGCCCAATATTCTACAGAAATATTATACACAGATATGAAGCCATATGCACAGAATATACATAATTTAGAATATTTATATCGGGTATATTCAACTTGCGGCCTGCAGCCCACATACAATACTAAACAGATAGTAATAATGCAACACATTGCAGAAGTAAATGATCCGAAAAAAATGTGCATCCCTACATTCTGTTTTGACATAGGTACCTATTTAAGAACAGGTTTCAAGATTTCCGGAAAAATCTTCAACATTCGATTTATTTTACGTTTCCTCTTTTATTTGAAATTTTATAATACAAATATTAAAAAATAAATACTTAAAGTTTTATTACTCATAAGTAGGTAGGTATACATTTTATGTGTAGGCTAAAACAAATATTCTTCTAAACTCAATATGGCTCAGGAAAGCCAAAAGTTTGAACAGATATTTTGATTTAGATAAACAATCACAAAAGGTCGCGCGTGATATACGTCCATATTATTGTTATGTTAAAACAACTTCTATAGATGACGGTTATAAACCTGCCACTATGTTTCAACGCGCCAACATATAGAATGTAATTTTTCATGTAAGTATACCAGACTAAAAACATCGCGGAGTCGCCATCAGGAGGCGCAATACTAAAACCTCATAAGACTCTACACAAGTCTTCGGTGGTAATTGGCAATGTATTTTTCAATTAAGAAATAATTATCAAACACAATATCAGTTCAATAAGAGCCCTTATTTTTATTCTCACTCGAACTTCAATTGAAACGGCACGTGTTGAAAATGTAGTCTGAGATAGAATGAAACCTTTCCCCTCTTAATTAAAAGTACCACTTTACCTCGCTAATTCGCTGGGGACGACTTGATTGTCTCTTTTTCGATTGTGTGTGTATACAGAAAAACTTACCCTCGCATATATTCTTATTGCCTCGCTCTATAATACCTCCCCCGTGTGGCAACCCTTTGTCATCGATGTGAACTTTCTCACGAATCTTGGGGGAATATTATCCCCCTGCCCCAGTTTAGTTGCCAGCTTTGGTGATATCTATCATCATTAAAGCATTAGGACTCGATGGGTAAATTCGATAATGAATACAAGTGGGCTCGTATTTACGATTTCAGTTGACCAAATGAGGTGTTTGGGATTAAAATAATTCAGGTGCATAGGTAACCAAGATCAGCAAATATTCTTCGACAATTAATTGTTGAGTTCTTTGACGATTATTTCGGGATATGTAAAGTTATATTTATAGTGTCAATTCCAGAGTGTGAATAGTAAACTAGTGGTATCGTACGGACTTCGTCAGTTCTGCTTCGCTTTACCAAGTTTTACCAAGCATTTTACCATACCATTACAACTTTTACAATTCTGTACAAATCTTTTATTTTTTACTACTTCAAGCGTACAACGTGGACCGTAATAAACTGGTGAAAATACCAAATTGTGTTTTAATAATAAAGTATTATATTGTGAATGTGCCATCCTCATCAGACCCCACACACTTCTGAGACCTTCATTGTTGACCACCAGCCAGGGCAGAGCTAGCCAAGCCTGGTGCATCACATATGAGTCCAAAAGAAATTTTTAAGACTCCTTTACTTTCGGCTGTATGGATATTATCCGTGGCTCTATCCGACTAATTTTCTCTTAGGGATGCTTACATACTGTAGCTTAAAATTTAGAAGGGATCTTTATTTAGCTACATATTTTTTCAGACTTATACGCGGCGTAAATGTGAACTCTGCCATTCTTGGTGGTGTTGGCTTGTGTGTCTCTGATAATTACCTTAGGAATCGAGGGCATCCGTTGTTTGTTCTCCCACGGTGCAGAACTAACCTGTCATTAGTAATGCCAATTGGGAGGGCAGTAACCATGTTTAATGAAATCGCTTCGGATATTGATATATTCCACTTACGTGAGGGTGAATTTAGGTGGACGTTGTTTTATAAGTTTTTAAGATAGGGTCTATCAAAGTTCACTCTGTGTGCTTCCATCTACTTTTATTTTGTTATTTATTTTCTTATTTTATTACTTATTGTATTATTGACTCATACTTCTGTATACATGTCATACATGTCATGAACGTTTTGAATTTATAAGTTGTTATGTTCATTATATGTGAAATAAATAAATTTGATTTGATTTGATAATCACTACTTGATAATATATTATTATCATATTTTTTTTAAAACTGCAACACTCCATGAGGCCTACTGACAGTAGTGTATTTAGTAGTAGCACAAATACCCAGGCTTTGACAAAATCACATAAATATATTGTAACCTTACAGATAATCGAAATTGGGGCCTTCGGATGAAAAACCAGAGCCTTACGCACTGAACCACAACGGTTATTAGGTAAATTAGGTATTGTTATCAAATACACTATTAATACTATTCCAAGAGAAGTCTATTAATGTGTTTAGTATTTGATTAGGGTACATATCAAGCAAAGAAAATGCTTAAAACTCATAACGTTTCATGCAAAGCAATAATAATTACATGTTTGAGTCCCGTTTAACGTATAAACAAGTACCTAATGTGCCCTAAACTGCCCATAATTTAATTTAATTGTTTGTTTCACCTGTATTCTTGTAAATCCCGGCCCCTCAAATATACTCTATAAGCCCAGTCGCACATCGAAAATCATCTCCGACTGGGAAAATAATCATAAATCGAAACTGAGCGCAACATGCAACTTTCATGTGCGTATAGGCAAGGTCGTACGAGGACAGTGACGTCACACGGCAAGCCAATGACGAAGTGCGATATTTTGGGATTATACCTGCGCTGCATGTCGGGTGAAAATAATTGCATGCGACTCCAGCCGTTTTTTTCAAAGCAAAATGTTGCAATCATTCGGTATGCGGCGGTAGATTTAGTTGCATATTGTGTTTTGTGAATGCCAACAAAATCACATCGACATATTCGACGCGTTGCAGCCATTTTTTGACAACATCACATCGCATTTATTTGTTTTCGCAAAGCTTAACATTTAAATGGCCACTATAAACGCGCCCTCTAGAAATTTTCAAATCACTTGGTCAAGTCATTGTGCGTACATTGAGCCGACTGATCGTGGACGGTTGTCGTTTATAAGGTATACCTATATAGGTTTTTACCTATTCGCCAATATCTTTATCACTTACTTAAGGCCATGCATTAGTTGAGGCACGGTCTAAAAAGATCGTTGCTAGGCGATGCGCGGATTGCGGGTGGCGGGTGAAAATGACGCCTGTCAAACGAAATATTATTTGTCATATAAATCCAACATACGTCCATTTTATGTTCTGTTTATTGTTCTATTAGTAACAATAATAATATATTCATTGACACGTTTTCTTTTTAAAGTAAATGGGTAACGTTTTTAGTCATCTTTGCACGATTTTAGAATTAATTGACCCGTCGCCATCACGCAGCAAAGTGACGTGTTCCTGGGTCAACATTCTCTCACTGAATGGCAGCGAGTCCAAAATTTCGTCGCGCGTACAGTTGAAAATTATTTGGCGTTTCACTGATGCGTCACCTTATTTTTGGTGGAAAGACATTGTATGTATTAATTAAAATTGTAGCCATAATGAAGAATACCAAAGTATACATAATTTAATGGCGACCTAATTAACTAAAAAGGTTAAAATTGCAAAAGGCCTGTCACACTGGAAATTGGAAAATAATAAAATACAATATACTGCGTGGCAAATATAATAGTATGATGTATAGGTATTATCACCATAAGGAAAGTAATCCGTGTTTTGGATTGGAGTTGGGTATCTGAGAATAGATTGGAAAACTAGGAGACAATGGTCTCAGCGTCGTCAATTCTCGTTGATAAACATAATATGTCAGACGGGGTTTTAAAAAAGCTATTTGGCAGGAACAAATGCTAGGTTTTCTTAAAATTTAAAAATAGATCAACGATCAGTTTTCAAAACAAAACGAAAAAAACAAAGGAAAAGCGTGGAGTATGTTTTATGCCTTCCAGTGAGAAATCGACAGTGAAACCAAAAAGTCTTCCGGGAAATGAAATTTATTTTTCCTATGTAGAGTATTTCGAAAATTCTTATCGGGATCGAGGTCGAAAGCTTTTTTAAGGAGTGTCGATGAAAAATTTCTTAGTTTTCAAAATGTCGTGAAAACGCGCGACATGTGAATTTACGCGATGTGAAAATGCGCTAGATTTAACGCCACATGCCAGATGTGATTTTCGCAAGCGTCACATTAGCAAACTTAATGGCCTACTATGAGCTGTTACATGACGAATGGTGATTGTGATGTCCATAATTGGAAATAATCGAGTGAAATCGAAATTATTATTTACGTATTTTTTGTATAAGTCACACATTATGTACTCTCTCCTATTTCAGGACAATAATGATAAGAATGGAAGGACGACAAAACTCCAGTAACAATGAAATGATAACGTCATACCTACCTACATAATATTTACTGGAAACCTAGGGGAAATATATATGAAAGTATAATAATATACAGGTAGGGATTGCAATTAATACCGGTATCCGAGTATTTTTCAATACCGAAATACCGGTTTTAAAAATAAGACAATACCAAAATACATATCTATTCTTCATTGTGGAAACAAAATGTATTAATTAACATAAAAGGTTTAGCATGACAAAACATCGGCATCTCTACCATATCTTACCTTTATATATTTTTAAATGTCTATATTAGGTATATATATTATGTATGTTATTTGGATATTTTATTGCAAAATTTTAAAGAGATTTTTATATCTATATTTATTAGTAGACACTTCTGTTTATTACATAATATATTGCACGAATACCGGCATTGGTATTTTCATTCGGCATTGTAATCCCTATACAGGTAAGTGAAATTTTAGCGTTCTTAACATATCTCAATAATTCCTTTGGTTTTTGTTACAGTAGAACGAGGAGGTAAAAGTTTACCTATGGTATCGATATTTAGTATTACTTAAAATATTTCATAAATAGCTGATATACCTACGTCTACATAGATAATTAATTTATAGAGAAACAAAGCGTTGTTATAAGCCCAGCCAAACAAACATTGACTGCGGAGAGACTCAAAGCAAATGTGATAAAGGAATCAATAAAATCAATATTTATTTTGATAGCATACAAGAAAAGTGACATTAAATGGAGTTTTCTAATCGGGTACGGTTTTGGACGAAATTAGTGAAAGAAATTGATTTTGGATTTGGCTTTGGCTTGTTTATTGAATAAATGATTTACAAAGTATAACGTAAACTTCTGAATATCTGAAGGTCACACGGAGTAATGCGTATAAAATGGCAGCCAGAACGCGGTAATCAAGTCTTGTTTTCCCTCACCCGTCTCGCCGATCTTAAAAGTCTGACAGTTTAAATATGTTATTAATTGAAATGGGGTTTACCTGGTACAACTCCATTATAATGGTTTTGAACATACATAATATAAAAATATCTCATGCATATACCCACTAGAAAAAATCTTTTTAGAAAAAAATACGACACCCGACGGAACACGAACCCGTAACCACTGGATTCGCGCCATTGTGCTTTTCCAATTTAGCTTCGGACCAACACCGTCGGTGTTTCCTGACTTAGGCGAATATACGGCGAAGGGTTCCATGTTACTTGGGTACCGCAAAATGAGGTCGCGATCAGTGCTTCATAATATTCTGAGTGCCGACAACTCAATAAATCAACGGGATTTATTTAAAAATCGGTAAAAATACACGGAATACCCTTAACCCTGGGGTTCCGTGGAAACCACTTGGGGAACACTACTGTAAAAAATCACACTGCCCTTAACCTTAGTGATAGGTAGGGGGGCCGCCATAGATCCTGTCCTTGGGGCGCGCTTTAGGATGTGGGGGCCATGCTTCGGATAACCTAATTAGTTACGACGATTTTAACTAGAGTTACATGAAATGATTATTAAATTGCGTTATAAGATTTTTTCTAGTGGGTATATGCATGAGACGTTTTCAAATTATGTACGTTCAATATATATAATGTTACATTCTTTAATCTTGCGTCTTATTCGTTGAACAAAAGAAATAGATTATTAAAATAATGTAATTGTGAAAGAAAGCAATTTTTTTAACATCAAAAATAATGTTTCAAACCCATTAAATGTTTTACCTACACATTCTACATGTTGGTGTGTATTTCTTCAAATGTTATAAATAATTATAATATAACACTCTTTTGGACATTACTAATGGTTGGCGACCCCTCGCCGAATATAAATACAACTCTGGAAGGCAAGCATCTTATTAGTACAAAGTTTGTGTAAAAAACTTTAAAATAAAGCAGTGACAGTCGATACACATTAATTTGTAATACTACATCACTATTTTAATGCTAAGTTTCCATCGAGTTATTGAAATGATTACAATATACCTACCTGTCTATTCTGAATATATAATTATGTATGTAGGTTATTAGATAATTAGGTAATAAGACACTTCTGTCTGGGATTTGTTTAATAATAAAATATATAAAACAATGAAGACACAATAATACACAGAATAGGTCGTTCTTGTCCTGTAAGTGAAAGAAATTTTCTTCCAAAATATTGATTTGATAATAATTTGATAAAATATTATTACAGTTGATTAGATATTTAGTTAAAGCATCGTGAGTGCTTTTGCAAAAATTACTATATCTATTAACTATTATAATATCTACCGTTAATATTTTGTAGAATGTAATTGGATATTATAGTATCTACTTATTATTACGAATAAATTTCCATAACTATTAGGTATACATTCTGAAAACTCTAGCCGTATTCCGTTTATAATAAATTTTGATAGTCTACATTGTTTGTTCGATAAAGTTTATTTGTAGAACAGATAAGATGTTTGGATATTGAGAGAAATAGGAAACTCTATAAGTACTAGTGCAATATTAATATTCCGCGTATTATTGCATTTTAGATATTGAGCTATAGGTATGAATCAACTGTTTCGCACCGTACGAAATCATCAGACGGGACGAATCGCCTGCTAAATGATGGCACCTCCAAGTTGATTTAATTTATGTTGTACTTGTGTGTTACGTTACCACGTACTTACACACGCACAAACTAACTATCCCTTCAATTACTGATGTTTTCTACCTTTTGTGTATCCTTGTCCAGCAACTATTATTCCTTCGAGCTGTGTCCTGTCTATTTTCATTTAAAGTTTTTCAATGTAACTCTACCAATGGCACCATTGGTGGTTCGCTTATACAATTGTTACATACACATAACATACCTCCTACCTAGGGATTGCAATACCGTTATTTCAAAACCGGTATTCCAGTATTTATCAATACCGGTTTTAAAAATTCAAAATACCGGAATTTTCAGTATTAAGAAACCACACTCGTTTACGTGTTAGAAAATTAATTTAATGTTATTTCTTCATTTCTTTGTATTGTTTTGTCTATTAAATCGACTGTATAAGTTATGTGCTGCAAAAATGCAATAATTATATTGATTGAATCCAACGGAGGTTAAATAATAATACAACAAAATACATCAAATATATTTATAAAATTGTTACAATCAATTGTAACAATGGTATTAATACCGGTATTCAATAATAAATACCGAAAACCGGTGTTGATATTTTCATTCGGTATTAAAGTCCCTACTCCTACCACGTTGCATTTATTCCATTGTATGGAAATTAGTAGTATTAGAACATAAATTACCAACGAATCTTAATAAATATGTATATATTATTTCATTATATTAGTAGATCAGTGCGTAGATTATACGTCCAGGTTTTATCGATATTAAAGTCATATAGCTACATGTACTCGTAGCTAGAGTTGGGTTTCGGGAATTCTCGAGAAATTGTCGAGATTTTCCATCACGAATCTCGAGAATTGACATTTTTAACATTTCGGGAAATCCCGGATCTCGAGAATCTTTTCTGGGGATTCGGGATTTCTTTATTATCAAATATTAATAGAAAAAACGATTTTATATATGAAAAAAGTGGACAGAAAACACAAAACGTTCAAATACTGATCGGGGCATTCACAATTAAGCCGTCGACTCAAAATGAGCGCAATCTTTACAACATCTTGGAATTTTGTGTCTCAAAAGCGTACGCGATTGTCAGGCGCAGCGATTGACAGTCTGTGTTTTTTGAAATTCCATTTTAATAAGTAATGTTTTGAATTATTTTTGTTTTCCTACTTCTATTTTGTTTGTCTTCTTACATAAATAAAAAAAATCATATTTTAGGATTTTTAGAGTTTTTTTTTAAATATCCCGATATCTCGAGAATTCTCGAGAATTCTCGAGAATTCTTTTCTGGAAATCCCGAATGTCGAGATTGAGATTTTCTCGGGAAATACCCAACTCTATTCGTAGCTACCTACCGCTCGTTTATATGTGGTGCAAAAACAATATACATACATTCAAATATTGTGAATATACTTAATTAATGAAAATACATGCTAATCAATATACATTCAAATATTGTGAATATACTTACTTCATGAAAATGAATGTCCAATTATTCGCCTTCAATTTTTAATCGATTCGAAACATTCAAATATGATTTTCTCATAACATACAAAACTGGATGTATATTAAGTGAGCACTAACCTTCTGATATTATACAAATTGATTTTTGTATCTCTGTTATTTATTATGTCTTGAAGTAGATTCATCTGGTTTATAAAGTTAAGCAACCAACGTTTCTAATTTAATTCTGTCAAGTGCTTTCGTCATTATTACTTACAGAAATAATCACAAAAGATGACTATTATTGGTCTGAAAGCCACAGCAGAGCGTACTAAAACGAAATGAGCCGTAAAAAAGCTTTTCCAAAAGCTATTAAGCATTTTTTTCTGATGAACGAGTAAAATCCAAAGCGTCCTAAAAATGACTAAGTACAAAATACACCCCTTTGGTTTGATCAATCGACTATATTGTATGAGAGTACTAACACGCAGTATAGACTGGCTAAAAAATAAGTAGGTACCTCCCTAATAGATTTTCGGCCATAATACTTCAGACCGGTTAATTTTAACAAGATTTTACCAGAATCGGTAGGTTATCAGTGTTATCACAAATCGATTCCATAAGTAGTGAAGTAAATTGAAAAATCATTAATATATTATGTGAATAATAAATACTGTTACGTCATAATTAAAATTCCGAATCAATAGTAACCTACAATACAAAGTTTTACTAAATATATTAAAATTTAAATAAAGTATATATTTTAGAAATGCGCGTCGTTGGTAAAAGAATAAATTGGAAAGGTTAAATAAGCACGAATACCTCGTGAAATTAAATATGGAAGAGTTTTAAAATAATACTATTACTTACATATTCTAAATGATTTAAGTTTTGTACAATTCCATTTCAGTCTGGTATCGTCTTTCAGCATCTTCAAGCACTCACTAATGGAAAATATACACTGATATTAATACAGCTAATTATCGTGTATATAAATTTTCTATTTAAACTCAAATTCCAGCAAGTACCTACCTACCCTCGGTCGATAGTATTAATTTATATTATCTATGTTAAAAATAATGTTTTGTATAATTATTGATGTTTATCGACGCAAAATAGATTCAGCACAGCACAACGTTCGTATAGAATGTATAGATAGATAAACGAACTCATAAAGTTCGGTGGAAGTACGTGGCAGTGAAAAGCTAGGGACCTAGAAGAGTGAAAGGGGGCACGGCAGGTCTTCGTCCATAAGTGGACCGACCCCGGATGATGATGATATAAAAATAATAACTGTGTTCAGCATTTTGATAGTCACCCTGTGCTCGCCACCCTAGTAGCTAATAAAATTAAGTTATCAATTGAATAATATGTAGTGTATGCGGGGTTTTGTGCCCGTCATGCATGTGTATCAACTGTTTTGATGACAATACAATGGGATTGATCCTCTCTCCACGATGCTTATGTGGCTTATACAACTCGTATTTATTTTACAATAGCGACATATTATGTTTCCGCAAACCTTGAACGAATATCAGGCATTTTCAATATTATTCATTGCGTTTCGATAAATCTACATCGGTGCAATTCAGGCGATTTAGAACAATTCAAAAACAGTAACTTTTCGGGAGAGAACTTTTAAATCTATAAACTGTGATAACTATTATTAGGTGAATTCTAATGAATTTAAGTTTTGTACTATTCCATTTGAGTACCTACTGTATTTGTTTACTCAAATGGAATAGTACAAAACTCAAATCCATTAGAATTTAAATTCAAATTCCATCAAGTACCTTGGGTCGATAGTATTAATATTAATTATTAGGTGATTTAAAGTAGGTAATGCGATACATTTAAAACATATTATATTGTTCTAACATAACATGATATTAAATTTGTGAGGTTTGTAAACCAGTGCATTATTATGAATATGATGATTTGACCCGAACAGGTCCGGTTAATTTTTATAAATTTGTCATTTCGCGCCATTTGTGTCGCCTCACGCTTCATCGGGCAGTAAAAGGGCGATATTTTTCTACCCAATCAGTTGGACAACAGCCATCCGATACCATATTTTAATAGGGAAACAACTCAAAAATACTTGTTCCAAGACAAAGGCGTTTGAAATTTTTGCAGGCTTTAAGCATTGGTTTGGAGGAAAATGTATGTTTTTTTCAAAATAGTTTATAAGGAATTAGTCCAGATATTTCAGTATTTAATTGAATTAATGATTAATCTAGGAAAGGGTTATTCGATTTTATGAGACTGTTTTTGATGTTTTTTTTTGTGAATTATATAAGACGTCATTACTACATCGAATGGCATTATTAACTCAAAAATTTGAAATTTTAAGTTGTTTTCTTATTGAAATGGGGTACTGCATTGTAGATAATGTAGAGATGTGTTAGTAAACGTACAATTTAAAATGTAACTGACGTTAGTCTTTCTTTTTTTGGGGCGAAGGAAGATATGTTGAAATCTCCGGTCCGATTTGTTAAAAATCAATCACATAACCATGTAGATATATGAATAAAATTACTCCAAACAGCTAAAATTTCTCATTAAAATGCTGATTTTGTTTAAAAGTCAATATACTAGCCCATTGTATATTATATTTTAGCAATAAAATAAATGTGACACGATTTTTAAGTAATATCGCGAAATAATAAATTCTTCTTCTTGTCAAAATAATGTTTATAATTTTTAATTAAGCCTTATTTTTTAAAAAAAATGCTAGTTTTCAAACATTTTAAAATTTTAGTAAAATTTTGCAATTTTATTTTAGCTAGCTTATTTTTTTACACTACGTAGCCTATTCATTTGAATACATCAGCACGTAATATACATTTGACTTGTATTGATCTCAAACGACTAATAAATTATTATTGTGTGACTTACCAAACAAGGAATAGGTAAAAAAAATGATATACCTATTTTGTAAAAAAATTTAATAGACTTATTTTAAAAAGTCAGTTCCATATTTTCGTACTACTATAATATTATTATGTCAAATTTTCACTCTATCATTTTTGTCTTCCTCTTTGGTAAGGACCTTCACTTTAAAATAAACATAACACAGCTGTAACACTCCGACGCCGAGCATTTTGCGATATCTTCGCAAACCATAGCGTCAACGAAATTGTCAGGTCGTGACCCGGAAAAGGGGGCCAAAGGGGGCCCAGCGAATAGGGGGACATCGACCTCGAATTAGATAATACAATATCGGTTCACTTGTTCTCGCGGCGCGGCGGGGTCGTAGCGTGCAAATTCACAACATGTGTCGAGTGCATTAAAACATTTTGCGGGTCGGTGTGCGGTTCCAATCATCCCCCGGGAGTGTTTTTACCCCGTGTGAGCAAGGGGTTAATCTCGTATACAAACATCGCATTAATCAAATGGCTTGATGGCAAGTGCTATGAATGATTTTTTGTCAGTGTATTAATCTATAAAATACCCTCTTCGAATTTACTGTGTATATAATACATTTGCGGATAACTTTATTGTAGTTTTTCAATGCGATATAAACATCATCATTTCGAATCTATCCACTGCTGAGATATAAATATGAGATATTAATAAATAAATATAAAAGTAAACAAAAAAAATGAATAAGACGTTATGGTCTTACTAATATGCGGACACAGAAAGAATCATTAAACATTACATATAGTGGAGGGAGAAATTAAAAATGAGTACAAAAACATTTAGTGTAAGTAAGTTAGCCACTACTCACCAGAGAATTAAATACCCCGTTTACACGCTTATGGAGTTACTGCGGACAGTACGTATTATCGCGGCCATAGCAAAATAATGTACGTGTAAACATGTATTATTATGCAATTTGCATGCATAAATAAAAAAAGTTCAGAAGCTTCTGAATTTTCACGCGACAGTAGGGATTTGTTCGGCGCAGTAGAACGATAGTGGCGAATCTGCCGGTAAAAAAACGAACTACACCGCGCAGACTCATTTTGAGGTTAACCGATTTTCACAACCTGTACTATAAAATGACTATATCGTGTCTCACTTACTCTTGAAGAATGAGATTGGCGAGACGGTCAGCGCTTTAACGTGTAAGCAATTATTATCGCGATAGCTTAAAATACATACTATTGCAGCAAGTAAATCCATGCACATGTACAGGCGCTAAAATTATTGGACTGGCGATATAATAAATATGCAATTAACAATACAGTACATTACTCCAGGTAGTATTGTTACCGGTATGAAAAGGTGTATGAATAATCTAATATAAATAATCATAATCATAAGGGACCAATTATTCACTGCTATATGAAGGAATTTTCAAGCTGGATGCACTTCACTCGGCCGTATGTAGCGATCCAGCGGAATCTATTTTCTGGAAGTTTCTAGCCATTTGATACCACTGGATCACTATAATACTTATCCAGAGATAAACCCTTTATCGAGCTATGATATTATAGCCAGCCAATAGATGTTATCGCTAATACTTAGTTATTATCTAATAATGTATTTTTCTGATGCCAAATATAAAGAATTATAAATACATTTTAATAAAGCCAATTCATATAAATTATATATTACATTACGTTTCAAAAGAGCTTTAATTCCTCACCACAAAAGGGGCACTTGAAAATTTTACAAATGTAACATCCCGTGAAGCGATTCAAAATTGAATGAACTTAATGGCTATTGTATAAACCGCTAACTTCCACCTATCATTTTCACTTTCAAAAATGATTTAGTTTTAGATTTGCGTAAGGGGTGCGAATATTGCTATGAGATACACAGCTGTGGATCTTTACGAGGACACTATTCAACCCAATGATTCAAAAAATATATATCGAGTCCTTACACCAGACGATTTCAAAATAATGGATACAATCTGTGTTGCCATCTTTTTTCGGTCGACAGTTAAGTTGAACAAAATATAAAAAAATCGGTGTGTGTACTTATGTACGCGCGTTAGAAGTTATACTTATTTGGCGTAAGAAAAAAAAATAAGCCGTTAGCTGAGTCTATTAATATTGCAGTGGATTAGGTTGATGAAAACGTACGCGATTCATCTGTGTCTCATATAGCACATGATAATTGTAATTTAATTATTGTATTGGACCAAAACTCATATTTTGCTATACATCGGTTATAATCAATTCAGAAGTGCCAATGATGAATTAATAAAAAAATATAATTTATATATTTTTAGAATTATTTACTAACTCAACATTCACAAAAAATATAAATTAACAGTGTAAAATGTTAGTCTCCAGAAATTTGTTTAAAAACATATATATTTATTATGACGCAATATTGGTTATGTTTACAACACGTGCTGTTTACTTGGTTGTATTGAACGACTAACTAGATGACACTATGCGCATGCGCGTGTACCCTTGAGACCGAAATGAATATAATCATAATAACAAATTATGTATTACATCGGCGCGAGCAACTTCGTCACACGCCAATAATAAATTATGCGTTACATCGGCGCGCGCAACTTCGTCATACGCTAAAAATACACTCTGATCTGTTTTCCCAAATGCGCCAAAAGAAGTATAACTTCAAAAAGACAAAAAATAAAGTACATACATGATTACACATACTTTGTCAAATGTAATGCTTTTTTCTAACAGAAAAATATTGATAAAACTATGTTTTAAGAATCTCAGCTCTCCAAGCACCCACAGGACTGAATGATGCTCGGAGATAATTCACACTATTAATCTAGGCTGATAATAAGAATGATGGCGACGACATATTACAATACATAATAGTACCAATCTTACCATGTATACGATTTCCATTAAGCCGATACTATTAATTAGTGAACGTTTTATAGAGACTGCTCAACGTCTATGTTAATGCAATAATGCTCGAAATAATATCGCACTAGTATGAAGTTTCCCCTTCGAATCATCTTATCTGTTCTACAAATAAACTTTGTTAAACAATTAATAGGTAATGTAGGAAATCAAAATTTATTTTAAACAGAATTTGGCAAGTGAGTCTTCAGATGATAATATAGTTTTAGAAATTGTAATAGTAGCGTAATATATAATTTCATTCTATTATATATATATATATATATATACCATTATCATCGTTCTACTGCCAGATGAAGACCCACTCTAACTCCTTTTACTCTTAGGCCTTGTCCACATGGCGCGCGTCTCGCCGCGATTCGCAGCGAGTGCATGTGGACACCTAAATGAGGTCACTTGTACCTCGACCGCGCGCGACAATCGTCACGGCGAGAGTGCGTGTGGACGGCTCAATGAGGTCGCATGTACCTGGAATGCGTATGCACGCATTCATCTACTGAGGATTTTAGCATTTCAACAAAACCTACTCTCAAACAGCCGTGGTTTTCGGTACGTGGAGGTCTGAGATGCTGAAAAGTTTGGAGGCCCCTCTGCATTTTTAAAACAAAGCTTTCGCATCCCCCGCTTCATGAAAAACCGCCACTGCTTGTAATGATCGCATTCGTTTTTTCATTTGTCACCCCTAAGCAACGCATGACCTGCCTACCCCCACAGAACGCCAACGTATGCACAACATGCGCATTTCCATAGCAGATCGCGGTAATCGTAGTTTTTGATTTTTTATTACATAAATATAGCAGCGATATCGTACTATCGATGCTACAATAATGAACTTTCTGAGTGAGTTCTACGCTGATGATAACAGTATTAGAATTTTGTCTAACGTGTACCACACAGTCACGCGGATTTCCTCCCTTAACTCAATTAATAAACAGTGGAGGCGATCCATTTCAAGTATGAAATTCATTTAATATCAACACACTGCCGAATTAACGACGCCAACTAGGGAGGCAATATTTATTTAAAATTTTATTGCAGTTTTTAAAAGCTAATCGTAAAAGGGGGGAAAGTGTAAATGGGTAATGGAGCGAAGCGAGCTTTTAAAGTGTTCATACGACGCGTGCTTTAAGCTCTGCTGGCTTAGGTGTTATTTACGTATGCAGGCTCAACAAACCACGATCTACGGTAAAAACGATCCGCTGAATCGAGTCTAAGAGCTTTATAATTAATATTATATCATTGCTCATATAATATATTATGCTATGTTGGTAGCTAAATCTTGTTCACGAATGTATTGCATTTGAGAAAGATTCTCTGTAGCAGGGGTTCCCAAACGCCCCAAAGTGAAAACCTAACAGCAAAATAAAAATCAGTACCACTCTCTACGTATCCACGTTGATTTTCGCACGATACTTGCTATTTTTACACCATATGTACGGGGAAGGGTCTAATTTTATTTCTGAGTGAATGTTGGGCATGTGATAATAATGTGCAAAACCATGGTCATAAACCATGTACTTAAGTGAAAATGATATGCGCAAAAATATGGTCATTTAAACAGTTAAAAACGGTGGAAGTCTCATTTCAATTAAAATACATTCCGCGGCGCACACTTTCGGAACCGCTGCTGTATAGGAATAAATCTCTTCTATTGGTGTAAATAATTTATCCTATCATGAAACGTGAATAATTATGTTAAGTAAAATACTGTGGAAATGAGAAACCTTATGAATGTTTGTTGTTCTTCAGGTGATTTTCCTATAGGAGACTTGTGGTAATTATGTTGGTCCAACACTGGGAATGTATTTATTTATTATGCGGCCATTGACGTATTATGTATGCATATATCGTGAAAAATAAAAAGGCCCTCTCATATAAAGGATATCTACCATATTATATAAATACATCTGGGTCTACTAGGATTTGCTCATACATACAACTTATATTAGTTTTAATTTTATTAATAATGGTACACCGATGTATCTATAGTCTATGGGTACACCATTATTTTCAAATAATAGGGACCGGCAAACGATCAGTAATATGACATTACCTTTACGTTTACAGGGTGTGATGCTTGATTTTAATTTTCCAAAATCTACATTCATTATTTTGTTACGGTGTAATCTTCTTTGTTAAATAAACAACCGTTCTCCGTCAAGTTATCATTATTGTATTGTCACAATTGGATTCGTCGCCAGCAAAACATTGATATTATAATGTAAAGTCCTGCGCAGTATACTACCTTTAGTAGGTAACCTGGTGATTGTGAGTATAGGTTTATCTCGTCCAGCTGGGTATCTTCGGGGACATATTGACAACATCGGAGGTTTGTTGAGAGAAACGGTGTGTTTTATTTTCAAAATACTTGAGTATATGTTACAACAGCGTATAGCAATAATAATTAATTCTTATAATATTGCGTTTTACTGAGGAATGCAGACAGAGCAGCCGACGTGCCGAAGGACAGAATCTAAGTAATAGTAACAAATTTGGATAGGAAAATCTGTATGCGAGAATCAAAATAATAATGTGAATTCTGCCGCCGTGTTTCCATTGTTGCTTCAATACACGTCCACACTTTCGTGGTATCTCATGGTCATAGTCGTTTCTACTGCGATAACACTAGGTTCGTTCGTGTCCGGAAACTTGTACGTATGCAGTTCGCCGTTTCACACTTCACCGTGAAATGTAGTATCGGAAATATATGGCCGTATATTAAAGACCATCCAACTTCTTTGGATCGTATAGTACTGACATAAAATTCATGTCTATATAAAATACGGTTATTTTCGGTTTACATAATGGGTGGCCAACCCGCGGAGAAGTGAGAAAATATAAATAATATCAAATACTGCCGCTAGATGTGCTAATTTCGCAAATTGTGGCGGATTGTGATTGCGCGAAAAAATCGGTTGTGCGGCCCGGTAGGAAATCTCATTTTTAGAATCTGGCCCGGCTGCTGAAAAGGTTAGCCACCCATGGTTTACACTTTACAGGAAGCCAGCAGCAAAAACAATTTTTAAAATAGCTGATATATTGGATTATTTGTTAGGTTAAGTTAGATTTTCGTTCTTGAATTCATGAATTTTGCCAAAATCAGCTATTAAAATTGAATTAATGTTCAAATTGAATCTAATAAAATTGGAGACCGTATACAGTCATCTCTTTCCGATAAGAAAGCTCACGACGAACTGTGTCACGGTGAAATGTTTTACGTACAATTTACATGTAACCGGGTTCGTTTGCTTTAGGCATTTTAGTAAAATTTTAAAATTTCAAAGTAAATAGACCAGAAGTTTTCTTTTATCTAAATTTAAATACACAAAGCTCCGTGTTTCGTACTATTATTGTCAGTTTATTTCCTTCGGCGCGGAATAAAAAGCACATTCAGAGGCGTACGCAGCGAGAAATGTAGGAGTGACTACAGTTAAATATGAGCGTGGCGTCATAAACATAATGGCGCTGGATTTGTGTAGCGTAGATACAATACGCTCGCAGAGTGAACACTTGGAAAGCACAATGGGCCAATTTAAATGGAGTATTTTTTCTATAAAACGAAGCCCCCCCCCCGACACCGGTGTCCTCCGATGAAATAACTGCTATCCGGCTCGTTACTAAATTATGGCATTTAAAATTGGCGAGATCCATCATAAATTTATAAATGTGGGTTCGAAAAGGATCTGAAATTTGTACACTTCCATTTTGTTTTTTTTCTCTACCTTGTTTTTTCTCTAACTGATTGATTACTTGTATTTTTTATTCTAAATGTCATGTTGTGAACGTCCTGAATTAATAATTACGTACTCAACGTGTTTTTTTTAAATAAATAAATCATTATTTGCGTCTCAGATCTCACCTTTTGGCAGCTTTACCAACCAGGCTATCGTAGGTACATAATATTTATACCTACCAAAGAGAATAGAGAATGCAAAGAGACAAAAACTGACGTTGCTGCAGGTAAAAGAGATACAATTTCCTTTGAGCTATCCAGTGGTCTTTTTGGGTACTTACTTGGAGGCGCTGACAGATTCAGAACACCATCAGCTATAAATTAAACCAATTAACCGTTAGTATTTTACTATATTATTTAATTGTCGTTTTATATCATTTACAAACAAGGTAAGTAAGCTTACCTGTTTATCTAGTTTTATTGCATTTATTTATTTTAGCTACCTTCTTGCACATATCTGTTTCATGTAATATTTAAACTTTACAGGTTTGGATGGCCTCTTCCTAAATTTAACCCGTATGATTGATTACCAGTGAGTGTTAAAATAAGACTTGTATTTTTCCTATAAGGATGTTTTAAAGTTAAAAGTCACAAGTTAACATTTTGAAACATTCCTATGAAATACTTCATGTGGATATAGTTTACAGCAGACAAGACGGACAGTGTAATAAGGCGTAATGCACATGAAATTTGACTCCACATCAACATACCATGAACCATTACTATCGGCTATGTTGCAAATCTCTTTCGCGCACACAACCGCGACGAGACCTCGTGTCAAAATGGATAAACGTCATTGTACATCCGACAAAGAAGCACTGATTTGAATAGGCAGAAATATTGGATTTATTAATTATCAGTTAGAGATAGGCGAGTGCACAGTGTTCCAAATAATTTCATTGCACACAAACGACATTCATGCTGTGTGCTTCTAAATTAGTGGTTCTCGCGTGAAATTTAAGTGCGGACGCACAATTGACATTGGCAGTTTTATGGAAATGTCTGGTGGCCGCACCAAATTTCACTTTTGTTGTTATTGAAAAAATTAAAGCTCAATTTTATTTACTTAAAAAATGGATCAATTTATTATTGACAAGTCCATTTAATAAAAAACATTTGAACATTTTTGTACATACTATCTTATTCTTCTTGTTGTGCTATCCCCTAGCGGAGGTCGGCCACCATCATGGCGATTTTAGCTTTATCGTCTCCTACCCGGAACAGTTCAGTGGAGCTGCACTCGTACCAAAAACGGAGGTTCTTAAGCCACGAAATGCGGCTCCGTCCATGATCGCCGGCATTGATCTATCCTTGAATGACAAGTTTGGGAATACTGTGCTTCTGTCCTGTCATAATGTGGCCGAGGTGCTGTGGTTTTGGGTCGTTCCCCATTCGTATTACATATCTATTTATTTAAAAATAATGCAAATGGAAATTCCTCAATACTCCTTTTTTCCAATGCGAGCCGCATGACTGCTTCTAAGTTTACATCTGTCAACCGGCTTCGATATTTGTTTATTATGAAGTGCTTTACACTGAATGATCTCTCACAGTATATAGCAGTAGGAAAAATTGACAATATTAATGAAGCAATTGTTGCCAATTCTTTGAATTGACTTGATTCTTGGTCAACGTATAACTTTGACCAAAATTTTTCAAGCGTGGTATTATTAAAATGGTTTTTAAGTACTTGGTCAAGACTCATTTCCAATAACGCACATTTAACGCTATCCCAGTTCATTAAATTAAATAGGTACTGAAAATGATGTTGGTGGCCTCGACAAAAACCTATGGTGCCCGCATCCGTCCACCAGGGCCGCACATGAGAACCACTGTTCTAAATATATTATGTTGCATGCAACAGCAGATGTTTGTTTTCAATCAAACATGTTGCATTCAGATTGTGTGCAGTGGTACCCTAGATTAAGTGAAATGTGAATACCAATAAAATCATATCGACGAATTTGAAGTATTGCAGTCGAGACTAGTTTGTATGTACGACCCGGCTAACATAAAATGAAATTAATAAAATATTAACGATTTGTTTTACCGGAACGGATCGCACGAGCCGGTGCGAATCCCCATGGAGGACATCAATGCCAGCTGCCAGTCGCCGCTCGTAGAGCGCCCGTTTTCGAAAAAACTCACTTTTTCTCACTTTTTAATGAAAATACTCGCAGGAGCATTTTTCTTTACACTTTACACTAATGTGCTTTGTATGAAGGCGATCAGTAAAGAGTGAACATTAAAAAGTTGACTTCCAATAAAGCTGCAGCGAAGCTCAGCAAACTTCTTAAAAGCTTTTTAATGATGGCTTAGTTAGGCTTGCGATTTTTTTTTGTTAAATTTTTATGCAAAATTAAGTTACATCGTAATATATCAAAATATTTTCTTAAACTTATACGGCATACCTTGATCTTAAAATACATATAAATTACATAAGTAGATCAGTTTTATAATAGCTGTTTTCTTTAATCTTTAATCGTATATCGGTAGATATAGTCTAAGCACGGTCACACATCCAAACTCGTTTCGAATGCAACACGTCGAATTTGTCAATGTAAATTTATTATCATACATAAAACACATATAACCTAATGTACTACCGCACATAGCGTCGTTGCGACATTTTTGTGCAGATGCTGTTTTTAAATCTTTAACCGCTGGTCTAAATAAAATGCGTGAAAATGTTAACCGCGCCCCATTCGTTAACAAATTCTCCGAAAATTGTCGCGTAATATTTTATTATCAGTAAAACAACAGTTTATATTTTGTTGGTTTTTTTACAGGGCGAATTTTCTAACCCTCCTCCCTAAACCATCTTGATATCAAGCCCACCTCCTAGGACGTGACTGACGTCATATATGGACAACCCCTTAAAACTAAACTATATATATCGTACATGTTATATTGTGGAATATTATAACGTTTTATTTTTAATCCTGTACGTAATTTTTACTTTATTTTTTTAAATAGGTAAAGATACAGCGACAGCTTTTCTTTACTAATTTTAACAATAATTATTAAATTATATATATACGCTATAGCAAGTACCGAGTAATTAATTAAATATTTCTTACCGTGTAATATGTAGAATAAGTTGGGTTGATAAGAGATACATTATTTTTAAAATACTCTTGTTGAAAATCGATTTTTCCAACGATGACTTACCTGAAAATAAAGAAAAAACAAATAAATAATGGTAGGTAAGCTCATATAAACAATTCACTAACTTTATGCAGTTTGTATTATAATGTATTGATATACTATTATCTACTGGTTAGCTATAATAAACAAGACTTGTTTGTATCATCAGCTACATCAGTTAATACTATTACCACTTTGCTATGTGGTATACCAGTGGCGAAGGGTGACTTTTGGAAAGAGGTAGGCTGTGGGCACACTTGTCAGGTATACTTACGACAAATAAGAATATAATACGATATTACTACTGATGAATAGGTTCATACTAATAATGTAATCATGAATGACACACTAATTCAATAAAATTTAAATAGCTCACTGACGACATAAAATTGAGCGATGAGTTTAATTTATGTATGTATTTTCCTATACATTTATACACATCAAAAATTATTATACATTTTTTTTAATTATCTAATTATTACTTATTTTGGACAGAGCTGCAGTCATAAGCAAGAAGACGCATCAGAGCCTATAGTTTTGCATAGATTTCGATAGACATGCTGAAGTCACGTGACATAAAGTTCATACAAAAAGACAGCATTCCTAGCAAATAATCCGACAAATACGTTAAAAACAGGTGGCGCGCTGTGGCATATTTTTTTAAAACCTTTTTTGTGTTACTGTATGTAATCTGTATTTTTTCAAAATACATTTCTACATAATATACAACATAATAATATGTTGTTGGCAATTGAAATTATTTTTATAGAATATAATATGTCAATATGCAATTGAAATATATTTTTCTTAAAAAGGTATTCTTTAAATAATCGTCTAGTATGGAGTGTTCTCGACTGCTATCTATACAAGGTGTCTATTTGATAATTAGGTAGTATTAACCGGAAGTTTACACAACTAACTGAATTAATACTGAGCAACAAAAATTTAGAATCATTTATTCGGAATTTCACATCGTGTATTTCCAACAAACTGACGTTTTAAACGCACGATGAAATAAAAATATTATATTCTATATTATAACACTTTCAAAAAAGGCGTATAATACACTTTGTGAGAAAGCTCTGACCGTACGCAGAAAAAGTTCAATTTGTATAGGCTTACACGCGCGAAGGCTTGTGACGGCTGAATAAATCAAGGGAGCTTTGACGACAATCAAATTGTATTAGAAAGAAGTAAAAAAAAAAAAAGGGCTTAACTGCGCGGACCCGCACTTACCAAAGCTCTAAAAGGCCAGTGACTCTCATTCTACACCCTTCCTTATTTCACTGTTGATGCAACTTAGTTTATTAGACACTCCAATACGGGTAGTGTAAGACTTAGTGATATATTACCTAGGGGCGGCAGGTTATATGAAAGTATGGTGAAGCAGGCATGTTCCTATAAAAGTATGGTGAGGCAGGCCGGTAATCAAGTTGCGGCAAAACTTCCACGTATATGGGTACCTTATAATGATGGTCAAAAGGCCAAAGTAAATCCTCTGTGATGCCCAGCATTTTTTTTATCGCGTTGCTATTTCTCGTAAGTTGTCAGCTATTGTTGACCTGCTTCATTCAGTTGTATGAGACAGCCGATTACTTGCCTCTCTTTTAATTTAATACCTCTATGTATATTACTGTAAAAGTCCTCGTAATACGTTGGTGGAAATGTGTAAGTATATCCTTTTACATTACTCATTACTCATATCTCATTGCGATTGCAGTAATAATTATATATACGAATGATAATTTACACATTTAAATATTTACCTATGTGTCTATCAATAAACGCTAGTTTAAAAAATACATTTGAAGTTTTATTCAACAAATAACGATCAACCTCATCGAATACGATTGGATCCGCGTGAGAAAGCTTAGGAAGTGAGAATTGGGGGTTAATGGCAACACAGAGGAATCAGTGTCGATATTATGTCCTTGAAGAGGTAGAAACGATGATCTAGTATCGAGAAGTAGAATAACCAGTCCCAGAATTTTAATAATATAATAATGATAATACTATATCCACAGTGCGCGCATTTACCATTAAAACACTAATAAAATAACCATTCATTTATTTTAATTAAGTTCATAACGCTTATTTAATGTTATTTATATTATGTAGTTTTCACACTTCTAACATTTATTTTAATACGTCGTTGCCATACTAGTGAGTGCTATGCTTATCTAATTCCATTTTCATCTATGCATAGCGTTCTTAACTAGTTATTTTAATATAAAGTCCATATTCTATGCATCAGACCTTGCAAAAAAATGTTTTAAATCAGAAGTAATGTTAAAATTTTATTTTCAAAAATCGCATGTCTTATAAAATTGTTTTGTAATACAATAATATTAATAAATAATATCCCTAAAACAAAAAACCTATGTACTTGAATGTCGGCAGATACCTACTTAGAGCAAAGTTTGCTGTGGGTATTTCTGGAAACGATAGTTGAATACGTTATGCGCTTTCGTTTATTGGGAAACGGTCAAAGGGGGCGAAAGAAAAGGCAGAACTGAGTGGAAATAATAATTACAAAGTTTAGTCAAAGTTACCGGTCGGTTATTTTACGGCAGTGGTTAATAAAGTTGTTTAAAAGCCCCGCCAGAAGCCGCCAGCTGAACGTTGAGCACAGAACACAGCCTGCCCTGACAATGAAACCTTTAATTTCCCTGAATATTTATGACAAGGACACATTTCCGGACATAGCGGGATGGTTACTACAATAGATCTCAGGCAATTTCCCATTTAAAGAAAATGTGTAATGGCGCGCTAAATTTGACGATCATACCTATTGTTGGACATTCTCATTTTCATTAAACATTTTAAATTAGATTATCAGCCGGGAACGATCCACTACTGGATGAAGGCGTCTCCTTCCTGTCTTCACTATTCTCGATTCATTTGAGGCTATTATACATATATATTTATAATTTAATTATTTTATATTTGAATTTATTATATATTTATAAATAAATATATAATAAATTCTGCAATTACTGTTTCATCGTAAATGTAGGTATATTGACAAAATATTAAACCCAGTATCGCTTGTCAAATACAAATAAACCGGATGCTGATTGCAAATTCGTTTGTATTCATCTGTTACCATTGTTTTAATGAAGCCTTTGAAATAAAGTTATTTCGGTGAATTCTCTACTTAATTGAGATATTTAAGTTGACAGCTATTTCGGACTATAAATAAACCCATCTTCGGAACGGTCGATATATTATAAGACGACTAACTTTAAACATGTTTCTTTTATCAATTTTAATGACGTTAAGGAGATTTTATTTCGCTATTCGCTTTTTCTAATTGTTTACTAATATCTAATGGATTTACCTTCGGCCAATAGTATTAATGTTTACTAATACGTTTCAAAAAGAAAATATTTTATTTTCAGTCCTAAAGTCACAAGTGCTTGGCGGTTTTTTAACGTCACATACATTTTATATCTTATCATATTATATAGATGAACAAGCGGGTGCATATAATAAAATTGTCACTAGATTCAAATGGTAAGGACAAATTTAAACTCATATGTCGTTTATTATAATATAGAGTCTATATTTTTGAACATACTCCAAAAGTCCACTGTAAAAAGAAACATGTCGTATTTATCAATTGTATCGGGCAGTAGCGAAGATTCGTTACTAGGACATTTATAAAATTATAGAAATATAGAAAATATAAATTATAGAAATATTATTTTAAATTATAGAAATATATCGGCTAACTACGCTTAAGCTGAAGGTTTTTAAAACAATTAAAAATAAGGTCATAAAAAGTTTTTTCTACGTCGTTAAATCATATACTGACAATGAATATACCTACCTAGTATATATCTCGTACGTTGTCAGTGTGTATTTTCCATAGGTGAGGCGCATAGTTCCTGAAGATGCTGAAAAGCGAAACCTGGGTTGCAAAAAATACTCAAATACAATAGTGTAATTTAAATTCAAATTCCAAGTAACCTCGGTCGGAAGTAGTAATTTTCTAAATATATATCAGTAGATATGAATGCTTAATATAGAGATAAAATTTTGTAATTAGATTTGAATACATTTTAACAAAAGTTTCTCGCAGTTATGGCGGTTCGCATTTCAGATTCGACTAACTTATTTCTTTTTAATTCCTTCTAATTCTTCTAGAATTCGAGTAATATTCTTAAAGCATGCCCTATTCGATTGTGCGAGGCGGATATTGGAAATTTAAGGAATTGGAGAAAAAATAGCAGAATGCAAAGCAATCGAGAGAAAATAATATTAGCCGCGCGATGTCGTAGTAACAGAGGAATCTATTTTACCGCAAAAATGATAGGGCTTTCCGGAAAATATTTCAGACTTCTATTTAAATTTGAGGAAGCGGAAACGAAGATTGCCAATTATTAGCCACGCACTTACCAGCTAATATTGAATTTTCATCGCATTTATGTCACGCTTTAAGATTGTTTTTATAAATCGTAATAGCATAAAATTGATCGCACACATATGTAGGTAGATAATATGAAATTTAGGGAAACATATTTGTGAGACGGTCAAAATACAAGATGGAGTGTAGGTGAATATTAAGGTTACATGTAAATTTTACGTAAAACATTTTAACGTGACACAGTTCGTAGTGAGTTTTCTATCGGAAAGAGATGACCGTACAGTATACGGCGTACACTATGTGGTCTCCAATTTTATTAGATTTGATATGAACATTAATTTAATTTTCATAGCTGATTTTGGTAAAATTCATGAATTCGAGAATAAAAACCTAACCCAACCTAACAAATAATCCAGTATATCGGCTATTTTAAAAAAATATTTGCTGCTGGCTTCCCGTAAAATGTAAACCGACAAGAACAGTGCTTTATTTAGACATGAATTTTATGTCAGTACTTTATGACCTAAAGAGGTTGGACGGTCCTAAATATATTTCCGGTACAACATTTCACGGTGAAGTGTGATACGGCGAACTGCATACGCACAAGTTTCCGGACACGGAATATTAAATAATGATGATTTTAAAGCTGATTTTTATAATTTGGATATATTAAGTATACCACTCATTCATGAATACAGATTAAAATAAATTTTTACCTACAACATTTTTTTTTGTATTTTTTAGAAATCTCTTCGGTAGTTAATCCACACCGGATTGTAAAGCTAATTAATAAAGATTAAATCTACTTTTTGTCAAAGTAGCGTCAGGAGATTGGCTATTTGTTATTGATGGTTCCAGACATATTTAATTTTGATCGGCATATATTTTAGTAACTACATTAATATTAATTGTGAAACAATTCAAAAAATAAATACAAAAAATTTGTCATAGATTCATCTGAACATCTAAGCAGCAATCGATTGCTTTAGAATTTAGATAAAATAAAAATGCAATTCGCATTTAAAACTTACATACACTTCAAGATTAATTATCTATTGATGATACACTAATTATTTAGATTACCTTACCCGTAGTCTACCTTTTTTCTAGGCATTATTAAACATTATGTATTTTTATCGACATTTAGGTATATTGAAATAATAGTTTCAAGAATGTAAATATTTTTTAGACTAAAGTTTCAATCCAACGAGAGTCCCAAATACTAATTTCTCTTCTCATTATGGCGTATTATATTTTTAATTTTACATACAAAATTAGAACGGGGTACGTGATATTAACTATTTTTAGCATGGCAACTCTCGTCAAGATATTATTATTATTGTAACAGGATGTAGGGGAGGCAAATTTTGACAGAGGGTCTGATAGTTTTTGTCGAGGACTGTCACAAAAACCGTCACGGAATCGTATCGTAGTTGAACGTCAATGCTATATTGTATCCCCCAGTGAAATTTGATATTTTCAGGCGTTTTTACACATGCCAGCCTTTTTGTAGAATAAAAAACAAAGTCATTAACATTATGAAATTGCAAAAAATATATTAATTTTTGGAAAGTACTTAGGGCCGAGATACACCGGCCAAAAAACGATTTCAATACCAACCGGAAATACAAGTGAGTGTTGTTTTCATTTTAGAAGTGAAATTTCTTTGTACATAGTAATTTGAAAAAAAATCTCTGATATAGGTATATCTTGTAGAAAAAAGATATGACATCTGGCGGGATTTTTACCTGTAACCACTAGATTCATACCAATGTGCTTCTTTAGACATTGCACATTGGCGCGAATTCAGTGGTTACAGGTTCAAGTTTTGTCGGACGTCGTATTTTTTCTAGTACGCTATAGAGAATGTTACACTCTCAAATCTTGTGAATTATTCATAAAATAAAAGAAATACTTTATGATACTTCTTTGGTTTTCTTTATTTTGATTAACAATATAGGTAATAACTTTTTAAATGTAATTTGTTTGACGCCTTGAAAATTATAAATGATATTGACAGAAGTTATAAATTACATGATGACCGGAATAGCGTAATTGGCAGCATGTACGCCTGATACTAGATACTCCCTCTCTCTCTCTCGTACGTTTACGTATTTATTCTCTATCTTACCGTTATTTTTTTAGTGATTCAGACTAAATTATTTGTCTGTGAGTTGGCGGACTTTTTACCGAGCACGCCATCGCTGAACTCGTTTATTTATCAAGCGACGATGCTTAGGAGTGATAGTTCTTCATAATCTTTCTATTTGTTGATTGATTGTGTATGTTGCCTAAGGTTATTATAGTAGGCTACACAGTACCATATCCCTATTATAATTACCTTTGAATTCCTTGGATAACACTCTAATTTTGTTGATAGTCTAATCCAGCGATACTCAACCTGCGACCCGCGGGCCATATGCGGCCCTTTAAGCTTTTATGTGCGGCCCGAAACAAACATTTATTATCAGGAATTTCGTATATCTTGAGATTCGTTTCGACTTTGACGCACAGATAGTGACACCCGAAGAGGATTATCATTATGGTCCACATCAGATCTGGTATAAGAGTGTTGCTATTGCACACGATTAATTTAAAAAACACGCATAATTTTTCAAATCTCAAAAATGTTTTGTAAAAAAGGGGGGGTTCCATGATTTTTTTCGTCACACCAGTATTGATGCGGCCCGCGTTACTTTACAAATATACGTATTTGGCCCGAAGAAAAAAAAGGTTGAGTATCATTGGTCTAATCGAATCATTCGATATGCTATTACCATACTGTAAGCATCTGTCAAACTAAACATGAGAGTGTTATTTGTTTTATTTCATAACCCGATTAAAATCATTTTTTTAAATTTACACAGTCAACGTTAGGTACCTTTTCATTAGGGATTGCAATACCGGTATTTCAAAACCGGTGTTCAAGTATTTATCAATACCGAAATACCGGTTTTAAAATCCAAAATACTGAAATTTTCGGTATTAAGAAACCACACTCGTTTACGTTTTTGACGATGAATTTAATGTTATTTCTTCATTAGTGCATACTGTATTTCCTATTCAATTGAGTTATAAAATAAATATTGACTGAATCCAACATTATGTGAAATAACAATAAAACACAATTCATTAAATATACCCATTAATAAAATTGTCTCGATAAATTTACCTAGGTACTGATATTATTTCGAAATAAAAAAAACATCCGTGACAAATGTTCAATTATTCTATAATAATATTATTGATGATTGTACAAGTTTTGAATTGAAGATGCTTTTCCTGCAGCCGCGCTTATTTACACGTCTTAATGAACTAGCCTTTTTGAGGGCTTTAGTTGAAATTATCAATATATGTACTTATTCAAATTATTTGTAAAAATCACCAATTCCACAATATTGTGATTAATACATATTTTTAAATGTCACCATAATAAATGTAGATAGGTAGGTTTTTTCTATAAAATAATGTTTTAAAGAGATTGTAATAGCTATATTCACTGATAAGTAGGTACTTATGTTTAAACGAATACCGGTATTCGATAAGAAATACCGAAAAACCGGTAGTGATGTTTTCATTCAGTATTGCAATCCCTACTTTTAATAATAGCTTCAAAACCATGTATCTACATCCATCAATATAAATCACTTTACTTTAGAATTACCTACTATTTCTGTAGTAAAGATAATATTATTTTTCTCTCTTCTTCTTTTTAGTTCAATTATTTGTGATAAACTTGATGATTTAATTGCGTTATTACGAGGCAATTATTTTTATTACTTCAGAAACATTGCTGGTGTTCAAAAAAACATAATGGCAATTGAGAAGTCGTTAAGCACATCCATTGAAGAGGTTTTATTATACAACTGAATAATATTGTAAAGCGGATTCACTTCAAAATTCATAAAAGACTGTCGAAGTCTCAGACTTGTGGATCAAATTTGCCTGAAAATGAAATATTGAATAGCTTTTTAACTAAGCAAATAAAACTAATTAAGTTTACAAAGAAAAGTTTTGTAATTCAATAATTCAGTGAATGTAAACTACAGACAGTCTAAGTAGCGATAATTTAAGTAAATTTGATTTCATATTTCATTATATATGAAATTTCTTATAATAGAAATAAGTGAATACAACTACCTAATAATAGTTAACAGCCAACATCCATAAATATTAGTGTACACACATGGTACAAACAATTAAGCTATAACGCATTTTGTTATAAAGAGATTTACAAAACATAAAAAAAATATTTGCAGAATTAAATAAATGACATTAAGTAAACAATATTGTCGTAAATAATTCAATCAAGTAAATGTATTTATAAAAAAAATCGTTGTATGAATATGTCTACTTACTTACAAGATACGTAATATACGATACGATATATCATGTAATATTATAATGGGCTTTAAAGTAAAGCGTGTAATTCTCCCAATAAGAAATAAGCATAAAAATCAATAATTTAAAAAAATGGCGTAGGTACAATTAGTGGTCACTTAGATTTTATATATTATACAGAACAGATTTTGTGTTGTGTTACCTTCACTGGTAAATAATTATCTAGTCTTGATATTGGTGTTATTGACTGAAATCGAAATGGATGGATGAGAACAAGGCCTCATTTACTGAATGATGAAAACAGTTAACGGCCCAATGCTCAGCGTAGGTCAAAATTGAGCTTTTATGGTATTTTCAGAGCACAACCCTGGACATTCCTTAAACGTTGTAGATAATCTATTTACATAATTTTGAAGCCTTGTTAGCCTTTATATTTATTTTAAACAGTTGATGACTGCACGAAGTATTTTTATTACATAAAATAGTATTCTTTTAAACCTTTCGCTCTAATGTTTTAAAATATAGTCATATTTCAGTACATCCATGTGCAGTGGTCTTAAGAATTTTTAGATTTATTAATTTTTAAACGCATTTACAAAACCATTAGTAAAATTAATGTTAACATTATATAGTGACATATTTACGATAAAAAAATATATTTTATAATCTTTGTGATCCCAAATTTGACAAAAATTAGGCATTTTATTATTCAAAAATGGGCACGATTAACACATTTGAAGATAATTCTAAAGATACTGATTATAAGCTATATTTTTGACCATTCAAATGTGATAAACATCCTACGAATAATGATTTCTTTATAATAATTATTGGCATAAGAATAAAGTAGTATTTTTTTGAAATACGCCATTTATATTGGCAATTTCCAGTGGCTAAGCTACAACATACGGCCGTAGCCATACATTTACAAGCGATAAATGAAGTAGGGAGTAAGAACATGTTAACGCGCGTGTTTGAACATGTACCTTACCGAAAAAAAATATTTTTTAAAAAACGGTACATGGTCACAAATCCTGAAAATGAATCAAATCAGACGTTAATTATATACAATTGATATTTTGGTCACCAGCTTGCAATTGAAAATTGTCAGGTTCAACGAATATTACGGTAATTAGAGAAATATTCTTTTTTCTTCACCATTTTGGATTTATGGTGATCCTAGGTAAATTTTGAAGCGGCTCAATATATCTATATAGTTCATATTTTCATTTAAAAAATGCAAAATTGGATGTATTTTCCAAGCTATACCAAGAATAAACGAAAAATAAAAAAGAAAAAAATATAATCAATAATTCAACTGAACGACCACGTAGACATTACTTAAGTGCAGTGAAGTAGTTGTTAATCCAGCCAAGGAGCTGTTGCACGTGTGCATTTAGCTGCATTGACATGAAAAAAAAGTGAATATAAGAGGATAGGGGGTGAGCAATAAAAGGATGTTATATTTAATATCATCTGAGCGCATCTGCTACACGTGTTGTCTTTATTCTACCCTTCATTATGTTCACTGCTTTATGCAAATATATGTACATAATATTATATTCACACTAATGTAAGTATTATCGTATCACTATCTACTATTAGCGTTTAGTATTATTTCTTCTTCTTCTTCCTCACTGCTACAAAATCAGTGCGTAGTTAGACCTCGTCTACAAGCGTCCTCCACTATTTTTCTTTTCTGTGGGCGTAGAGGACCCAGCCGGCACATGCTTTGCGTGTGTATTTTACGTTTCTCGCGCCACGTGCGCATCGCAGGATCACTCGCAGTGAAACACGTGTCTACATTACAAAATATTTTATAATAATGATGTAGGTACAAGTCAGTTTACGGGAAGCCAGGCGGGAGCCGCGCTAATTTTAATGCCGATTTTGGCAAATTTCATGAACTAAAGAATGAAAACCTAACCTAACAAATAATCCAGTATAACAGCTACCAAGAACCAATATGTATTTATACTTAGTCACATAACATATTAATAAGATATAGATGTCAAGTCAGTCCTCAAATATTACCAATATTTAATGCGCATTTCGTTTACGTGACATTTTTTTATACATACCTACGTAACTGTTGAAAATTACATATTCTTTAATACGCGTTTATGTTGATCCCATAATATATCACACTAACTTGGTTACAGCCTCATCCAGAAAGCAATCCACTTCTCATTATTTTTGTGTTCCTTGATTACCAAGTGATAATACACATTTTATCAAGTATCATTGATTACCAACAAATAAACGCTGAATGTCTTGAAAATATTTTGTTTCAAGATCACAAAATATAAAAACAGTCTAGTATGTACCTAACTGTAATAGTTACGGCCGCGTCTCGCCGAAACCATAGATAGAAAAATCTCATAATCCATAGCCAGACGTACCCCGGAGCAGTAATATTGGAATAACTTTTATACCTTTATTTGCAATGTTCAATATTATTCTCGCTGTATTTTGCGGTTGCTTAAGCTACGTCGTGCTGCTGGGAAAATAAGAAAAGGGGCAACGCGGTTTACAGTGAACACCGTAAACACCAAATAGAAATATCATCGTAAAGTACAATACGAAAAGCATGCTCGAGTGAGCCAAAAAACATTTCTGTTTACCGAGGACGCCACTGGAAAATATCGTTTGATTTCCTAACGTAAATAATATAACATAGGTAAAAAACGACTGCCTGTGAGTTTTCCCATTAAGTAGATAACTAAATGCTAAGGTTATATGTATGTTTAGAATAGGTTATTAAGTAAATTGTGTCCGGAAACTTGTACGTATGCAGTTCGCCTTCTCACACTTCACCGTGAAATGTTGTATCGGAAATATATGCCCGTATATTAAAGACCATCCAATATCTTTGGGTCGTATTATAGTACTGACATAAAATTCATGTTTAAATAAAACACGGTTTTTGTCGGTTTACTTTACACTTTACGGAAAGCCAGCAGCAAACAAATTTTGAAAATAGCCGATATACTGGATTATTTGTTAGGTTTGGTTAGGTTTTCATTCTAGGATTCATGTATTTTGCCAAAATCAGCTATGGAAATTGAATTAATGTTCATATTGAATCTAATAAAATTGGAGACCGTATAGTCAATGACATCATTAATAGACGACGCACTCAGTACAGTAGCTAGCAAGTAAATTCACTCATAGCGACATTCGCACGTGCATAGGTAGATGTCACGCAATATCCATTATGCGATATCACGCATCGGGAATTTATAGCAATATCACCTTTATTGTAATGGCGTTAGAACAGTGTTTCTAGTATCAATGTTCGTTTGAGGGAACCCGTTCGAACCGAACCATTCGGCAGACCCAACAAAAAGCATCGGGAATTTATAGCAATATCACCTTTATTGTAATGGCGTTAGAACAGATTATGCCATTCGGCAGACCCGACAAAAAAGTGAGTGTCATTTTTTTTTCCAGATGCTTCGTCCATATTAATGTCATTGCGTATAGTATACTCATTACGATAAGAAAACTGACGGCGAACTGTGCCACGGTAAAATATTTTAAGTAAAATTTAGATGTAACCTAAGCTCATAGGGGGCATATGTAAACTCTGATAAAAATAATATTCGTTCTACTTGTTGGTAGTATATACTTTAGTAAGTAAAAAAATTCGCAGCAGAGTTTTCATGTTAAAAAAAATTACTTGCGTGATCCATTTCTATACCGTATTAATTACGCTTATATTGCAATACGTGAAAATATATCCGTGAACGTTTCATCACGTGAACATCAAATACGTTTAGTATTCCATACTTCAGATAATATAAATAAATATGTTGTGACATTAGTTTTTTTTAAATTCATAAAATGGGATTGGTTTTATGAACCATTGAATTTTTCCATATTATAACTTACGCTTAAAAAAGTTCATTCCATCAATTCCTAGATAATATTTTTCAAATATGGTTATTCTACTTTCCGCCCCATTTACATCCGGCGTTCGATATCATTTATCGGAAATGCACTTTACACACCAAAGGAATTTTTTATCGTACCATAAGTCGATATACATATTTTCCCGTTCATCTCCCACGATCCATCATTTTACATTCATACGAAAAAGTCGAAAATAAATATTGTACTTACAAGGAATCCACCTGAATTTGTATTCATATACATACGTATGGGAATAACCGTGTATTGATGCATACTGCTATACCTACCAGAATACTACCTCACATACAAAAACTTGATATTAAAGTGGACACATTTTAATGGAAACATCTGATAAGAAAATTTGTGGTAATTACCGTAAGTAATTAATTAAATGAGACGCCTCCTTAGCAATCGAGATCTTAACCTAGGTCTGAGACTGCGTATGGTACGTTGTTATGTGCTCTCAATTCTTTTCTATGGTATGGAAGTATGGACGCTAAACCAAGAGATGTCACGGAGACTTGAAGCTTTCGAGATGTGGCTGTATAGACGCATACTCAAAATTCCTTGGACTGGCCGGGTGACAAATGTTGAAGTTCTCAATCGAATGGGGAAGGACCGAGAAGTTCTACGTAGTATCAAAATCAGGAAACTACAGTACCTCGGCTACATTATGAGAGGACAAAAATGCAGCATTCCCCAACTTGTCATTCAAGGAAAGATCAATGGGAGGCGTAGCAGAGGACGGCGCCGCATTTCGTGGTTTAAGAACCTCCGTGATTGGTACGAGTGCAGCTCCACTGAACTGTTTAGGGTAGCAGACGACAAAGATAAGATCGCCTTGATGGTGGCCGACCTCCGCTAGGGGATGGCACAATAAGAAGAAGTAATTACCGTTAGTGCCATCAGTGCCGTGGCTATAGCTTATCGCATATTGGGGACCACCTGGACAAAGGAGCCCTAAATCTCAGGCCGATGTGTAGATCATAGAACACCAAATTAATAGGAACTGGCATACCCTGACAGAACTGGTATTACAGGGTACAGATCTAGGGTGTGGAACATATTGGATAAACCAAGGAACTAAGAAATAATGGGAACTGAAATACCTAACGGGTAAGGAGAAGAAGCAGGCAACCGATCTCGAGTAAGGAAGAATACGGAATAAATTTAAACAAGTGTCAAGAATAAATACGTCATACGTCAAATACTGACAACTGCTCTCGGTTTATGCATTGACGCTCATTTAATATTGGTGTATTATACACACTATTGTACGTTTATAATGGGTGGTTTATTTTGGTAGGACACTCACACATTCAAAACCCTGCGTCAAAATTTACTGTATTGGTATATAGTATAGCCTATCAGAATTGAATTTATTATCTGTTCTGTGGGATAAACTTAAAAAGGTATTAAAAAGTATGTTATTTTAAATAGTAAGGCCTGTCACATAATATGTATGTATGTCACGCAAACATAACGCCTTTAATATTAATGGACAATCAATCGTCTTGTTTTGAGTTCCTTGATTTAATGGCCTAAAATAATAAAGCAGAACTTGCTTCAATACTGCTACCATGCCCTGAAAAGTAAGCCAGAATCCATTAATTTTGTCTTCCTTTATGTAAATGAATTTCCTTTTTTTTAAATGTATCATACTCTTATACCTTTCACAAAAAGGATAGATTGACAATAGATCGCGTGGAAATATGAAAAATTTGCGAGGAAAAATGACAAAACGCTCTCGATTTTAAACAGAAAAAAATGAATGGAAAAATCGATTATAGGATAGGAGAACTTTTTTGAAGGGATAGCTAACAGAAGCTGATATATTTTTTAGAAACACTGAGCAGGACGCTTGCATGATTTTTGTATTGGGGCCAAATTTGTTTAGCTACAACAACATTGAGTACCACATAGGTACAGTTAATTTTACAACCACATGAATTTGTATGTACCGATATGAAAATGAACTCTACCAACACTGCAATAAGGCTATTATTACAAATATGTGTTCATCGTTTAACAGTATTATTGTCATATTTAGCTAACGTGTCTACATGCTGTACATGAGAGTACATTCTGGTTTTACACCAACGCTTGTATACATGGTTTTTTTTCAATCTCAGTGCAGCCCTTAAAAATAAATATTAATGCACACACGTGCCAATCTTGCTACAACTTAATCTGCAATGCGAAATGACTTACAAATAATTTAATCATTGGGCTTCTAACCTAAATCTAAAAATTCTTTATGTATAAGAAAGGTTTCTCTAACGTTTTTGGAATAAACCAAGTTAGTAACGGTCGAGCGGTTACCGCGTCGGTTTATAAAGTCCTGGATCACGGATACTAATCCCGGGTCTGGAAAATTCGCAAGTTGTTTTTCCGATATGTGTTTGGACAGGTCGAGCAAATGGCTAAAACATCCATTTCTCATAAAAAATATTTCTCACAACATTAATAATTATTAACGATTAATTTGTTAGACGTCATCGACTGTAAATGATATCTGATAATAGCCTTTTTTTGTAATAAAAGTTATTTCAAGTGCAATACACGACCCCTATTCTAACGACTTTTTTGAATATTTATTCTGAACCGATGACGACAAAAGTATTATGATCCACGTATTACGAATATATTCACTTCCAGAAGCGTAATTATAATTTTCTAATAAAAAACCGCGGGCCGTCTTCTTTTCACAAAAGAATTGAGCGAAAAATGGCGCCTATTGTCTAAGAAGATAGAGGTTTTCGCGGCAGTTTACTATGCATAACAGTATTGCCTCAGCCAAATTGAAAAACACTCTCCAGTACCTACCTAACATTTAAATAAAGAACACAGACAATTTGAACGACACACAATATTACCCAATATTGTTTTAGATGTTTCTCGGGTGACATTTCCATATTATTGAAAAATAAACTTTTATCCGTATGAAATAAATTACTTTCTGGAATTTATCGGTATTTCGGAAGACCAGATAGGACCCAAAAGGTATATTATAATGTAAAACGGGTTATAATAATATAAATTTCCAAACATAGCAATAGCTTGGAAAGGCAGGAATTTTTTTTAAAACCCCAAGGGCGCATATTAATGTTTATGAGTGGATGGATGATTGAAATAGTTTTAGTTTGAAGAGGTTTATTGTTAAACTGAATTAGATATCATGGTATTATTTAACGTACATCAGTAGCGAAGGGTGGAAGGTAGGCTGTTAAGATCCGACATAGATAGTGCACACTGAACTTTGTCAGTCAAACAGATTTGTTTCGATAAATAATTTATTTTATTCAAATGAATAATTCACAAGATTTTGAGAATTCCAAACATACATACATACATAACTTGAAAACACCTCACATATACCCACTAGAAAAAAATACGAAAGTCGATGGAACTAATAAAATAACATTTTTAGATATACACTATTTATTATCACGAAAAATAAACATTACAAAAAAAATATTTATAAAATATATTATTATATTAAATTCAGGTGTTAATGTTGTAATTGATATTCTCAAAACTGCTTGTAAATGGGCATCGGAGATATTTGATCGTAAAGAATTTTTATTGAGGTTCATGATCGAAAATGTTTGTTCACATATATTATAGGTTGATCCAAAATAACGAACATTTTTCTTGCATAATCTTTAAGTTGGTCGAATTTGTCTGATTTCTTCACGACGATGCAATTCTCTTAAATCAGTGTCACACTGCAAATCAATAATCTCAAGTTGTAGCTCTGTCGGTACACTATCAATATCTATTGAAAATGGATCGCGTACTATTGCTAAACAAAAGGTTAAAATATACTATATGACGATCGGGCACATATGTGCTAAGAGCGTTTTAGTGTCTATGATCAAATCTATGCCATCCGACATATTGTACATACATATTGTATGACAGCTATGACATCCTATTTACACTCTGTGACACAGGACGCCAACATAAGAAACGGGTTTTTCGACATATATATGACCGATCGTCATAGATTGTATTTGAAGCAAAAGTTTAATCTATTGTCAATATTTTTTTAAAAATTATAAAAAAGTTATTAATGATGGCGGGCCGCAAAAAATACACGGCGGGCCGCAGTTTGCCCCCCCCCTGCTATAACGTCTACTTGAACTTTTTTAATAAACTATTTCTTTTATTCAAATGAATAATTCACAAGATTTTGAGAATGTAACATTCCAAATGTTGAACATACATAATTTGAAAACACCTCAGATAAACCACTAGAAAAAATCATACTTATTTAAAAAAAAAAAAACGAACTTGACGGGATTTGAACCCGTATAACCAACCATTGGTGCCCATACCTATATAGTAGGTTGATGTGCAACGCATACTAATATAATAATATTGTTTGTTGACCACAAATAAAATCCACTGATCGCCATAAAAAAAATGTTATATCAGGCGCCAAGAAACGCTATCCTCTTTAATAATGTGACAGCTGCAAAGAATCAGATAAAATCCAAGAAATGCACAAAAAATGCATTTTAAATGGAACATCTGCCGGCGGCCGTGACTGCCCTCCAATCACCGTTCGCGAGAGAAGAACATAATATTATTATTTATCTCTAAATTGGTGTGTGACAGAGATGGCTATACAAAAAAAAATACCAAGAGAATAAGGACGATCAATTTTTTAATCAAAATTATGAATGAGGCCGAATTCAGGAGTGTGCCTTTGAGATTTTGATGCCCCCCACACGCCATATGGCGGGCATTGGTTGATTTTAGCATAATATTATTATTATTTTGCGCGGGCCAAAGATGGTTCTTTTTTAATATGAGATTTTAGATTATGCAAAAATCAAACTAAAATATTACCTATCAGTGCTTCCCAAACTTTTTTATACCATCGCTCCACCGAAAAATAAATTATTTTAGTTATCAAAAGCTTTCTTTAGCATAATTTATTGCTAAATACTTATCACAAAAATAAACCATTAAATAAAAAAAAAACTATGCGTGAAGCCTACAAAAAAGTCTATAAAAACAATTTAATGAAATTGATGTGGTTCCAATAATTCGATCAATTGTTATCCACGTAATATCAGCGGCGAAGGGTGAAGGTGGGTAGAAGTAGATTCGACATAAATAGTGCACACTAAACTTTGTCGGTCATACCTAGTTATTTGTTTTCATTGAACTACGATCACAATTTGCAGATGGTGCTGGTTAGTTTTTAAAATTCAATCAAACTCTGCCTAACTATGGGTAATCTGACAAAAATAGTGCACACTTTTTCAGTCATACTCATTTGTGTATGTTGAAATAAGAATACACAATATTATTACAAATGGTGTTAGTTAGTTTTTTTTTAATTCATTAAGCCCTGTCTAACCTAACCATAGTCGATAAAAATATTTAATAGATAAACGAATATTTTTGGACTATTATCTACTTCTATTATGACTTGGATTAGAGTGTTTAATTTTTAATTGAATTTGAAAAACTAACAAATATTATCTACACATTGTAGCTTAGTTCAATAAAAACAAAATATGTTTGACTGACAAAGTTTAGTGTGCACTATTCTAGTGCACTATATGTGTGCCTACTTCCACCATTCGCCACTGTGTAATACGATCGTATTTTTTAGGATTAGGATTTTCCAAAATAAATGGCATTTTTATCCAATTTTAGTTTTGATCCTCATTCAAATTTGTGAATTATTATTTTGAAAAATCGTAGTGATTGGAAAATAATATGATCTAGAATAGTTCTAGTATAATAATTTGAAATTGAAATCTAGAGTAATATTTCATTGGTTGTAAGAAACGTATGTTAACATGAAAACATATCCATGCATCCTTGACTAATACAATACCTGTCTCTTGACCATGAAGAAAGCTCTTGTTGGAAAGCTTGAAGTTTTATAGTTGTGCAAATGTTGCTTTATTTTCCCTGAGGTGAAATATTTAATTAATTGACTGTAAAAAAAATTCGCCAATAGCGTAGTGCTGTCTCATCTCATCCTACCTACACTTGCATTCTACAATACAGGCTCAGATGACGCACGCGTAATTCTAAACTAAATCAATGAAAATATTTTATTAAAAAAAATGTATAAGTAATGAGTGTTCTTATCTGATAAATTGAAATATATACAGAAAAAGCAGTTTGGGAAACACTAATAGACATAATATGGAAATATAAACAAAAATTCACAAGTACCTACATATTATTATAATCACTACACGCAATGTACCAGATAATTTCAATTCAATTTCAATTTGTTTATTTTACATATTGTGGACATTACAAATTATAAGTTTAAGACGTTTACAACATGACATTCAGAAACAAAGAAATATTATTAGTATTACAGTATATACAGTATTAGGTGCATAAAAAAGAGATAGATCAGTATTAAGTTATTCTACAGTAGAAATGTGTAAATACAAAAAAAAAGTATATAGGTACAAGGAAGTACACCGGATGAGTTAAGCAGACCCTATTTTAAGAATTTATAAAACAACGTCCACATATACTCATCCTCGATAGATATCAACATCCGAAGCGATTTGGTTGAACAGAGTTATTGCCCTCCCAATTGGCATCACCAATGGCAGGTTAGTTCTGCTCCTCGGGAGAACATGACTGATATTAACTTACTATAAATTGTATCTTAGGTTATAAGTACAGGAAAACGTGATAGCTGAAAGGTAATGACAGATAGTGTAATAAGGTAAGAGTCGTACCTACCCAGGATGAATCCCAGCCGCTGTTTTTTTTTTTTATTAAAATTTGTTAAATATTAGCGGTAACAAATACTGTATTAACGAATCGGTCACTAGTGTATTCATCTAAAATGTTGGTATATAATATTGCAATCTATCACATTTTTTCGCGAGCGACCGAGCCACGAACAAGCCAATGGCTTGGCAAACACCACGAGTATTCAGTCGACTGATTGATTTGTTATTGTCTGTAACACATTATGAGAGTTCCGAAAGCTTTAACAATATTGTCAAGCGACAGAAACGAATCACTTCGGCCATAAAAATAGTGCCTACTCCATAAAAAAGCAATAAATCTCCGTTAGTGAAACACAAAATAACACAGCCAAACAAACAACTGTGTATTTATATCGCGTTACAGGGGTGTTATTAACAGCTGGATGCGATTGGTGATGTAATAAAATAAAGCACTGAACAGTGACGAAGAAAACTGTTTGCATTGCAGCGTCGGTTTTCCAATAATGCACCGCGACGCTTATGGGAAGCGAAAATATTTCCCTTTCTAACGGAACTTCATCAAACATTAAAATTCCACAGCAAGAGGAATGTGTATTACGTTGTACGTGATTCTGCTATTATAGGCGTGCTAAATATATTGTTTCCATTCATGTTGACGATAATATTTAATAAGAGAAATCTAACGTTGTAAATTTCTCACACACACACAAAAGTAAAACGTATAGCATTGAAACTAGACAAGTTGGATATTTTTCAAATCCATATTAAGATAAAACATCACTTTAATCTCATACACTTTTTTTAAATTCATATCAAGAACATGCAGATCAAGTAAATTGATAAAATTAACTACATAATCAAAAGCAGATAAATAATAATTATAACATTTTTAGTATTTGTATTTTTGTATTTTGATATAAAAGTAAACTCGTCTTCACATCAACTCATACATAAACCCTGACAGTTTTTTTTTGTAGTCTCTCCCACTGTCATCATCCAAATGTCTGATAAACTATTTGTCTTATTCAACGAATAAGACACAAGATTTGAGAATGTAACACTATATTCTATTTTCAAATTATGTATGTTCAAAGAGGTCTGAATTTGATTATATACGTCACAATTTTAGAAATTATTTTAATATATTATAATGTAAATCATAATTAAATAAAAAAATAATAAATACTTAATTCCGATAATTAGGTAATAATTAGGACCGGTCTCATCCGTTTAGAATGAGATTGTACACTGATAATACAATGGTTTTCCACCCAGTTTTATTTCTATTTTCAATGATAATGTAATTACCCACCTATAGCATGATTTCCTTCACAAAGTTGAGTACAGTTTTTAAGAAATAGTTAAATAGTGATGCAGTCTAATAAAAAATACTTATAGGTGATATACTATGTTACTATTTTCTATTGTATGATGATGTACAAAACCGTTTCAGGAAATAATATAAATTATTAAAATATATAATTAAGCCATAAATTATTTTTTTCTTTTTAAGAATGTTTGTAATGATAAAATATACGTGGGTACGTATGTAAGTTTTGTAAGGTTTCCTTAATCTTTAGCGTAATCTGTGAGAATGGTTAGATAAAATTCACGATTTGTCAAGCCACCAGCCACAGAGGGCGATATAAATTCCTAGATCCTCCTATTTTCAGGCGACTGTCCCACTGGCACATTAAATCGCCCTTTGCTCTACATGGGCGAATATTCGACCCGGTGCTCGAGGTCTGGGCGGGCGGTGTGGGGAGCCCCAATAACGTGAAACGGTCCATACTTTGTGAGAAAACGCGCCATTAGCATTCCACGCGGCCATATCAGAATGTTCACGACATTACAATGTATCATCGCAAGATTAAGCACCTCCTTATTACGGCTTACAACTATTTTGTAGTGTGTTCTTGTCCTGCATAAACTTCCAAAACTAGAAACAACAGGTTACACACCAACTTGTACGTATATAAGCAAGCAAAGATTTTAAAGTAACGACATTGTCACCGAACATAACGTTTAGAATTTTTAGACCATATGTGCCCAACAGTGGCGTGCGGTGTCTTTGGTTTGTAAAGATTCTTGGTGGCGCTTTTTAGCAGTGGACTGTAATTTGACGGATGCTGGTGGATTACGGATCTAGGGGGGTTTACACAAGATGCTAGACGCTGACCGTTTTATGTTGAGAGGGCTGGCGCTCGCTGGAGCCGGTTCGGTGTTCACGCACTCACACACTGGTAAACGGACGGTTCGGAATGTCACTCTCGTGGTTTAACTTGGTTTTGGGATAGAGAAAAGGCAAGGAGAAATCGAGGATACTGAGAAATTTAAAGAAAGAAATAAGTATTATTTTTATTAAATATCATTCGAAATGGTTTAGTAGATATTTTTGGCGTGTTTATATAAAACTGGTTCAATATTATAAATTGATTTGAAGGTAAGTATATTTTTTTTAAATTATTTGAAAAGATATTATATACAAAAAAACAACGCCAAACAAGCAAAAGTAAACAATTAAAAAGAAAATTGCGACCGTCATATTCAAGTCAAACAGGAAAACGACAAAAAAACTGTACCCAAACTGGCTAAAATAAAAAGATGAAAAAAAATATCGCCCGTCAATTGCGTTGTATATACTTGGCCTTGTACTCTGCAGTCTTGTCAATAAAAAAGGAATTTGCATAATATGCACCAGCGCTTGCGCACACCAGACGTATTTATAAAAAAAAATATAGTTATGCGTCTGTAACATAAAATTTCAATCATTGCGATAAATGTATGTACATACATATGGATAAGTACATAATTTAATGTTTTAAAAAAAAATTAATAGATATAAATTTCAGGTGTAAATGCGGGAATTTATAGTAGGTATTATAATGAATTTGATCATGAATACATAATTAACACAACACTGTCGTCATTGTGTGTAATTTAAGGTTAACAATAATTGCTCACGACGGACGACGTGGATCGTTGGATTTGGTTGAGTCTGGTGGTGTAATTATGCCTTAAGGTATTGGGTTTATCGTATATCTATTAGATACCCTAATCTCACAGCTAAAAGCTTAAGATATCCTGACGTAAGACATTATGGTTGTAGAAATTTCAGCTCTATGTTATCAATAGACTCAAAAGGTGAGATGACTCTCTTTAGAAAAGATAATATGCTAATTTAAGTACCCACTTGTACTGTACTTGACTTAATATTGGGAAAATAGGATTAAAGAAACACTTACATTTGGATATTTGGGTACTTACATGTTTTTACCGTTAACGATAAAAAACAATTCTAGCAAATCGTAACCACAGTTAAGATAATATCTCATCATCTCATCCGAGCGTCAAATGTGATGCGGACGAGGGTGAGTTTACACAGGATTATAAAAGGGATATAGAATCACTGATGATAATGATGTAGGTATTACACTAGAGGTGTCAAGTAAGCATATCGATAGCCTGACTTCCAAAGTAGTGAAAAGACGACTACTGTGGCACGATGCTTTTTGATGTTGATACAATTTATTATTGTGGGTAAGTAGGTACGAGTATAATACACATGGGATATAAGGAAATAATGTCGTACGTAACTTGATACTTCCCACGGAATAGTAAAAAGCTTATATCTATATGGATATAATATTTCAGCAACTTAGCAACTTATATATTGTATTTATGATAAGTAGACACAGGCGGGCACACAAAGGAGGAATTTTCGGGTCAATATTAGGGATCCCGAACTATTTTCGATACCTATGAATCCCGGGATTGGTAAACATAATCCCGAATCTTTCGGGATTGAGATTTTTTCATAAATTTTTATGGAAAATAAAATAAAAACGAAAATATGACAGAAAAAAATACTTTTAATAACATACAACTACATTAGAAATAAACTGAGTTTGAATGAAGTTTGATTTATTACCCATGTGTTGCCAATTCATTTTATTTTTTCACATAAATTAATAAAAACGAGAAAGTTTGGAAAAAACAATGCTTCGCACTTTTAACAAAGTGATTCCACCATGTTTTTTAATGCATTTGTCATTTTTTTGAACGTATACGATATTAACAATACATGTCTTAAATAATATAAATTATACTAGATTTATTTTTGACGGATTTTATCAACGTTATTTGTATAGGTATATAAAAATTTTATATTAATTATTGAAAAAATTCCAATCCCGGGATCGTCAATTCGTAATCCCGAAATCCCGGGTTCAAGATTTTGGCTCGGGATTGGATTCCTTAGTCCAGACCTTCATCTGAAAATCCAGAACTTCAAAAAAATAATATATTTAGATGACTACGATATTTCTTCCCTTTTTTCTTTATTAGGACCCCAAGACTGAGGATCGTGGCCTTGATGATTTGGCAATCAAGCAGCCTTTTAACGGATTGTGTCAGTGAAGGTACAACCATCTGAGGCGTCCGAATTTTGCTATAATATACTTTGCGGTTTGTCTGAAAGACAATACAAACGGACATTAACGATTCTAATGATTATTACCTTAGACTACACGTATTCGATAACCATTCGTAGATGCGACTGGTTGCAATAACTGTAGGTGAGAACTCGATTTGCTACAATTCTGTGGATAACACAATGCATGGGACCTACAGTTATGGAATGGAACTGACTCGATGAGGGCTTCATCCAGCAGTTAATTTATTCAGGCTGATCATGAAAAGAGAAATATTAAATATATTTTACCCACATTAAGAACTTAAATGTTATTATTAAAGCCCAGTAATTAACCATTACATCAATTAGTAATGAGGAGAGAATCATTAATATTAATATAGTAAACATTGCCTATAACTGAGATTATTAATAAATGCCTTTTTTACTTTTGAAGATAGTGGCTTGCATGGTCAGAGTAGTACTTTTATTCAAAATGGTAATAACTTAGTGCATTCAATTAGATCCTGCTTGAACTAAGCCGATTCAAAACATGAACTATTTATTATCTGATTGAACACTCCGAATAAATTGGGTGGATGATTTTGCTTTACTGATATCAAAACTATGTCTTTTTAGTCAAGACAGAAATAGATAAGATAATTTAGGTAAATTCAAATTAATCCATTAACATAGCTCAGTAAGCATCTCTTCGAGCAAAAAATAAACATTCAATAATAAATTTTAATACATTTTATAAATAGAGACAAAATTTAAAATAGCGTGCATATTGCTGTTTGATAGTGAATTTAATATTACATAAAAGAGGAATATTAGTAACATTATGTATATCAGCGGTGTTCGGTGACTTTTGAGATCGGGGATGTACTTCTGTATAAGTAAATGTTTTTGTTTATCAAAACAGCCAATTATATTGTTTACTTTTCGCCCGTATGCAGGTTGAATTAGGGCAGTTGTCGGCAAACTCATTAGTCTACAGAGCCAAATAGCAACAGTACAAAGATTGAGATTTCTTTTGAGAGCCAAATTTCTTGAACGTAAATTATATACATATGTAGGTAAACTGTTTATTAACTTTAGTTAAAGTTTTAAGTCTTAATTAAACTATAGATACACTGAAAACTGACAAACAGTCAATGTGAACAATGGCCTTGCATCTCCTTGGAAAGTTTGGGTAAGTCAGGTTTGTATGTTGTTGTTTTTAATTTTAAGCACGATTCCAGGTTTTCGTCAATTCTCAATTTATTCTTGATTTCCTCTCTTAGAAATCCCTTTGCTAACCACAAAACTTGCAATATTAACATTGTTGGAAGATTGTATTCAGTAATTAAATACAGAACTTGATGTTTTTTGATTTTTCTGTTCCTCAACTGCTTTCTTCCTTGCCACCTTCCACCGACAGGATATTTAGAGCTAAATGACGTGACAAGGCGTGTTTAGTTGTAAAGTGATTCTCCAATTTTGACTTCTTGTTAGGCGCCATTTTTTCCGACAAATAATACAGGCCGGTAGGCCAATTAAGTTTTGAATAAACGCGAAAGTCTCGGTCCATTCAACTTAAAATTTACGGTTTTCGTCTTCCGTTTTTCTTTGCTTCTTCTTTGTAGCCATGTCAAATAGGGCAGAGGGCATTTGTGGCAGAGCCGCACTCAAATGGCCAAAGAGTCGCATGTGGCTCGCGAGCCGCGGTTTGCCGATCACTGTATTAGAGCATGTTTCTGAGGTGTATAATCTGTAGACGTGTAGGAAAATATACCTATATGCCATTATTATTCCCTGTTATTTTTCATCAAACAAATTAACATTCCATAATACTCGTAACATAACAGCTATGTGTAATATTTATAGAAGGTAAATATTATTTCTTTTAACATCTATATTGGTAGATACATAAAAATAGAACATTTATTATAATAATCTGCTCATTGCTACTGTTTTTACTATATTAATTATTGCTATTTTTTATCTTTGGATATTTTATATAATATTCACGGATTTTTTTAGGGATGCGTTGCATCCACATTCCACAGTATATAATATGAACCGCACGCCACTAATATTTATATCTCCTTCTTCTTTCTATGTCCGATCCCAATAGGATCATCTGGGCCTCCACAGGGTGGATATTTTTATTAACAGATTTTGTTTTTGCGAGAAATGGATATTAGCCACTTGCTCAACCTATTGGGTCCACACTCTGACTACAATTATAAATTGAAAAACAATGTGTATTTGCCAGACCCAAGATTCGAACCTGGGACCCACGACATTTTGGGCAGACGCTTAAGCCGCTCGGCCATCGTGGGCGTTATATCTAACTAATATATATTTTATTATATACTCACATATTATATTAATATCCATTTAATAACTAATTTGGGAATCAAATTTAGCTTGCTCACTCCACACGTAATGGTGGTATTATATATAATAATGATGGATTATTTGTTTTCAAATCTTCTGTCATCAAATTTAATATTAAGTAGAAATAATTTATTTAAAAATTGGAATATGCGACGTGACCAGAAAGGTTAAATACAAATCAACACTCTTGTTCAATACAAAAACAACTCAAAAACTCTTAGTGTAAAAAATAGCGTTTAAATTACTTATACAAATTCAATTACAAGCCCTTGATTTTTGAAGGAACTGTGATGGTTAGTTTAATATAATTTAGCAATACTCAATGGAATTTTACAGTTTTATAAGAAAATAGATGAAATACTAGACTCCACACGAGGCCACTTCAATGATTGATTTTTATGACACATTATAGAGTTATTTTACTTATGATTTTACTAAATTATAAATAAATAATCATTCTAAATTTTAATAGCATCATTAACTTCAAACCTTCAAAGTTTGAGTTATTTCTGTATAGAACCAGGACGTCGATATAATATTATGTAGGTATTTGAACATATCTCTGATGTTAATATATTATAATATATTATTAATAATTCTAGTTTAAATGTACAGGTATATTAAATTTGATATTAATATCACTTAGAAAACTACGTTTTCGTCAAGATCGAGACGTAGCATAATATAACTAACTAAAAGGTACAAAATGCTCGTTGAAGTTTGGCGGAAAATGGCTGCAGATATATTATTAGGAACTTCATTGTACTTGACAATCATGTAAGTGTAATATCAAAACTATAATTTACAAAAGCGGGTCGGTCGGCGTTTAACGGCCGTGGAATTGAAGAGAAAGCCTTCGCCAGCAAAGGGGTTGTAGATGGGTTCGATAAAGGTAGCCTATGAAGTAACAACCCTCTTACATACTTTCGTAATCGTTACACTTATATCCGAACATCTTACATGCATGAATAATCATTAAAATATCATCATCATCAGCCGGGGTCAATCCACTGCTGGATAAAGGCCTACCCAAGCTTCCTCCAACTCTCTCGGTCCTGTGTCATTTGCTGCCACGTATTTCCGCCGAAACCAGTTCGTCTATCCAGCGGCTTTTAGGGCGACCCTGTGGCCGTTTCGTGCCCCTTGGGTACCACTGGATGACGGCATTTGTCCAGCGGCCGTCCTTTCGGCGAGCAATGTGCCCCGCCCATCTCCATTTCAGCTGTTTGGCAACGTCTATTACATCGCGTACTCCTGTCTGCTTCCTAACCGATTCGTGTCTCTTACGGTCCTTTCGCGTGATGCCCAACATATACCTACCTCTCCATGCCTGGCTGTGCGACTCTTAGCCTTTGGACATATCTCGTGTTGAGGGTAGCACACATTGGTTGAACACCCTACGGTTAAGACATAATGGTAGGTCACTCTTGAAGATACTATTCAGACGTCCGAAAGCACTCCATCCCAGCTTTGTTCTTCGAGCAATTTCATCGTGCATGCTTCCGTCTATAGGCACCCGCTGTCCGAGATAGACGTAGCTGCTGACTTGGTCGAGTTGGGTGCCATTAATACAGATAATCGCAGGGTCCGAACAGGGAATGAACAAAATGAGAAAGTCAGAGAATAATTTTCCTGTACCTAATATGGGTCAATTATTGTACTATTATCTTATAATATTAATGCACACGATTCACGGAATTGGAAATTGGAACACGGAATTCACGATTCACATGATTCACGGAAACATTACTAAATAACATGTACAAAAGTAAATTAACAATTTTAAAATAATACGGTGTCCAAGTAAGTATTATTCTTGAATGGTTCCAGGGTGAGGGAGAGGTGCTTAAGCGTAGACAAGTCATTTACCTTTGTAGCCTTGATAATGGTGTGACAACCGAAATTAGTATCGACTTAAAAATAACTTGTAGAATTTAATATAATTTCAATTTACATTATCATTTTGTAAAATGGAATTCTACCAAGTAAATGCTGACTCAGTTAATAAAATATATAAAAAATAATTGAACATTCATAATTTGGAAACACTTATGAGAAAATATATTATAAACAATAGAAAAAAATCTTTTTTTGAAAAAAGTAAGACACCCAGCAGGAATCGAACCTGCATCTCTCGGGCTTAGCGCCCACTATCAGTGACGTCCCTAGATAAAATGCCGCCCCTAGGCTACGCCAAAATGCCGCCTCGTTTTTTATCATCCTTGCATCAGTCCAATATCTAAGAAATGTGTTGTAAGGACTAAGGATACATTACTAACAAAATATCAGAGTAATTATTCGCAAATCTGCACGTGTTGTTTCTGGTCACCAAGGACGTCGAAGGGTAACGGAAGTAAACTAGATATCGCGAACCCGACAAAACCAGTGAGGGAATTTTTTTAATGGAAAGATATTTTCGTTATTACTAAGTTTAGGTAGCTATTTCTATATATTCAAAACGATTTTCTTCGATTTGCCGCCCTTCGAGTAACTGCCGCCCCCAAGCGACGCTCAATCTGCCTACCCCCACGGGACGTCACTACCCACTATGTTATATAGGCGTAATACTTAATTACGACAAATTTTAACCGATGGCTCATAATACTATCTGAAGCGCTTTCCAAATAATTGGAGTTAGGTACTATTGGCGATCGGCGTATGTATTTTTAAATCAAAGTAGGTATTACTTTAATTACTAACCGACGTCATGGATTACTCCAAGATTTTTTTGTTGTAACTTACTTGAACTTGCTAATATTTTTTAAATAGGTAGCTATTTTTTTTATTCAACGAATAATTCACAATATTGAAGAATGTAACATTCTAATTATTGAACATACGTAACATTTTTTTATTTTATAAATTTTATAAATTGGTTATAAATATTTTCACGACATGTGTTTCGCTCATAAGTAAAATATGAGTAGGTAGGAGTAAAATGGGTAGGTATGTGGTAAAAATCCAAGTTATAATATTAAGAGAAATTTTGAATGGGAAAAAATAGTGAAGACCGGGAAGCAATTAGTGTTGAAGCAAGCAGGAAGCACTAGTGTAGTAGGAAGCAACATATTGTTAATTACTGAGTCATTTCTGTTAATAATAATATTTTATTTGCATCAAAAATTCTAAACATTTTTTTTTGTATTTTGCAAGAAAGTTATGGTAATTTTCAGTGATGTGTTTTGCAAACTCTGAAAAAAATATTTGAATCATGTATTTTTTCTTCGTACCTTGTGACTAAGGATAGTAACGCAAGTGATTTGTCCGTTTGACAGCCTTCTCCATGGCTTAGCTCCATACCTCTTGTCATTCAGCGACACGTAAGGCTTTGCACTAAAATTTTTGATTTGGTTCGTCCATCTGGAGGGAGTTCTTCTTCACCTTCTCCAACATTCTATCGGACCAAACACCACGAAATTGTTCAGATTATGCGAATAAAATACCCAGTAGTAAAATATTATGGTTTTAGATTTCTATAAAAAAAAAAAATATAATAATATCACATTAAATTGAGATATTGTTGAATATAGAACCGGGGTGAGAAAGGTAGAAAGGATAGAAAAATATTAGCAGTTGTCTAATGTATTTTCAAGAAGAGTATCTGTCAATACTCACTGCAAACAGAAAAAAATGCATTGCACATTATTTCCGAGTGCCACTTTCCGTAGGAGAGCTTTCATATAAGCTCGTAGCGGCGTAGAGCTGAAGTCTGTACCGGAAGTGTATTTTGTGATTCGTAGTGCTACGTTACGTACCTCGTCGACTGCATTTCACCAAATGATTCCTATCATTTACATTACACATTTGCTGTTAATTAAAGAGGGTTATATTTTTTGGAGTACTACACAAATATTAGTATGTTATTTATTAGTTTGAGACTAGTATAAAGATAGCAAAGGCAATTAATTACCATTAGTACCTAAACTATTTCCAGCACGGAAGGATTCACAAGATTATTAAAAACATATAACTTAAGAGATTCAAAATGATTTTTAATTTATCGGAAGCACTATGAATAATTTATAAATATCTTATCTATTTAAGATAAGTATGCGAAAAATATATTATATTAATTTTAACAGTAAAATATGCCATGAGACCTAATAACAGTTGTGTAGTAAAACAGTGGTGAAATTAGTAATAGAATGAGTGAAATAATCACAAACCCCAGGTTTTAAGAAAATCACATAAATATATTGTGACCTTACCGGTAATCGAACCCGATACCCCGGGATAAAATACCAGCATTTTACGCACTGGCCTACGAGAGCCACTTGCTTACCAAAAATAATCTTATAAATGTATTCGTGGCTTCATAATTTACGTGCAAGTGCAACAAGAAGAAGAAAATTTATTAAATAAAATACCTGTACTTAATGGGAAATTTTCGGTAAATTAAATGTTTCGTAATTCCATTACTAGATATCACCAGTAACACCATACTCTCCCTTAATACGGATATTTACATTTGAGATGTAGATAAATCATTATACAGTGGCATCATGGATACGGCAAACGTGGCTTGTAGTTGCAGTGGTATAGTTTGCTAACCAATATACCCGCTAATCGCCCATGGTGCCCAGTGACGTCCCGTGGGGGTAGGAAGATTGAGCGTCGCTTAGGGGCGGCAGTTACTCAAAGGACGGAAAATCTAGGTGAATTATTAGGTATATATAACAATAGATAAGTACCTAAACTTAGTAACGGAAATATCTTTCCATTACAAAATTCAGCTCACTGGTTGGAAACAAAATGTATTAATTAACATAAAAGGTTTAACATGGATGTATTTTTTTGTCGGGTTCACGATGTCTAGTTTACTTCCGTTGTCCTTAGACATCATGATCTTGATGACCAGCAATTACACGTGCAGATTTACGAATTATAGGTAGGTACATACTTACTTAATTAATTTATCCAAATATTTTTGCCAGTCGCTCGCGAGTTTTCAAAGTTGTCAGGTGTATTTTTGAATGTATCTGAAACCGTGGACTCGCAATATTGTCTATTGAAGTAGAGATGGCGTTTAGATTAGATTTAATAATATATATTTTGTTAGTAATGTATACATACAACACATTTCTTAGATATTGGAGTCATGAAAGGATGATAAAAAATACTGTATAAAAAATGGGGTGGCATTTTGGCGCTACCTAGGGGCGGCATTTTGTCTAGGGACGTCACTGATGGTGCCACTGTAGATTTATTTACAAATCGTGTGTCATATTCGTTGAATAAAAGAAATAGTCTATTAAATTATTAGAAAGTCTAAGTACGTTATAAAACTGAATAATGGAGTGATCTGTCACGTTGGTTAGTAATTAAGGGATTAATTGATACCTACATACCGTAGTTTAATATACAAAAACCGATAGCCAGCATGCATGAGATTGTGTTCAAATTATGAAGATTTACTTTTATTTAATAATACCATTATAAATTGATTATCAAATCTAACATTTTATAATAATTAATATTATCTGAATCTCTACGTGAGGCTGTGCGTACGGACTGTGAGAGAAACAATTTTATGGTACGGTGGAAATGGCAAAAATCGCGGACGGAATATTTTACGGTACGCCGGTCGCGACGACATATTGCCAGGAACGTTTTTATTTCCTTGCGCCTTGTTTGTCTACTTAACGAAATTAAGAGAAAAGGAAAGCCAATTTCCAGATATTATTACGTCAAGCCATATTGAAGTGTCAATAAATTGTAATAACGTGATTATTGAAGATGGATAATGCAATGTGAGCCTTGGTCGAGAAGTTTGCTGTCCTATTTCGCTTACTCTTTCTGAGTTGTGTACCAGCAAGAAAAGGTCTCACATTATAATATTATTCTCTTACTATAAACTCTTTTTTCTGTTCTCATTTCATAGCATTGGCCATAACAAAAATATATAGATGCATTGCCAGTGTATTTTGTGATACGTACGTTGTTTGTTGCTGCCTCAGAGTAATAATATATAGAGAGTGTGTGTTGTTCGACAAAATAGAGCCACGTTTCTTTCATGTAAAGAACATTACGATCTCAATTTTATTATTATTAACTTAACTTAACTTATGAACTGTTATACCATCATGTTGCTTCTCAGTACGGCTACCAAATTTAAACACAACATAGTAAACTATATTTTCTACAGTAATAACAGTAACTTTATATTAATTAATACAAAAACAATAAATTTCAGCAATACGTTTTCGCAGTTTTTGAATGAATGAAATCATTCAAACCAATATTTACCGGCGACGTGTACAAAAAATATTTAATTCAGCCGTAGAAATTCTATCTTACTCTAACGCATATTGCGAAGATATAAGCGTGCCGAATGCTTTCTCATTCGCACTTATGACTCGTTTTTGTTTAGGCCTTGGATACTGCGTGAGTTTGATGCAGAACCATCTGGATTATCTTGACAATAAACACCATCCAGAGTTGCTAATTTGGCCTGACTTAATTAGACGTGTCATGAACGTATTATAAATAGTTTCGTTCTGTGCCACTGCTTTTTTCCGTAGAATTACTGCCTGGTATATGATATAAGATATATGCTGAAGCAAAATGTCGTGGGTCCCAGGTTCGAATCATATGTTTGGAAAATACACATATTGTTTTTTTTTTAATTTGTATTTGGAGTCAGAATATGGATATAATAGGTTGAGCAAGCGGCCAACATCTTTTAATACAACCTCTACTCTGTGGAGGCCCATAATATGATCATCTACTAAGTATAGAACATGGTGAAGTAGTAGTATATGCCGTATATGTAGGTACTGATATTGTAAGTGACGCAATTGAAGTTGCCGATGTTGGCCTTTTAAAAATAGGCGCGTATCTTAGGTACTTACGCTCCTAAGAAAGGAAAAGCGTCAAAAATTAGCAAAAGCGTAATTTACGCGTGAAATTCATAAGGTTTTCAAAACCTGTAAGGGACATAATATAAACGGTTATAAATTATCATATACTTGCAGGTAAATATTATTTGTATTAGAATGTATAATAATATATACTTACATTTATATGTAAGGTGCATACTGTCAATCTATGTATTTATGGTTTATTGTTATTTAATACATACCCACACAAATTCGTATATAGGGAGTAATTGAAAACAGCAAAAGACCATCTCAATCAATAAAGTCAAAAGAAAACGCAAAAGACTTAACTAACAAAGACCTGAGCTTTTAATCCTTTCTATGCCGCAATTAGTTAATTGATAGTAATTAACGTAAGAATCGGTGTAATTAAGGCGTGCAAAGACGCTCTGGGCACTTAACCGGTTAAAGACTCTGGAATGAAATGACGCTAAGTGCATTTGCTGAAAGTACAAAACACTCCAATAATTCGATTCGTTATAACTGCACGAAAGGCTAAACTCCCATTTAACTTGTAACACAAAATGATGTTATTACATCAGCGGTGCTTTGCGAATGCAACTCTAGTAAGTATGGGTAGCATACAAAGGATGAAAGAAAATATGGAGGTATACACGTTTATAATATGCATGTGAGGTTTGAGATTTTACTCTTACATTGAATAAATTGAAACTATCGGATAATTATTCGTGCAAAATATGGCCATATTGTCCGTTTACAAACTAATGTTATTAACATATTTTCATCACAAAGCCATTATATTGCATATCTGTTACCAATTATGACAATATTTTAAAGTAAATATTTCGGTTTTCGCATACATATATTTTTTATTGGTTAATTAATTTTTTTCTACGGCATTATTTGCAACATAATATTTTGTACATGGTTCTAGTACTCGCTTAGAGAGTGAATGCATATTAACTTGAATAATGAATTGGTACAAAAAATATAATTCTCTCAACCACCTATCAGCTATTTTGATGGCTTTCAGTAGGTATACCGTGGATGATGTGACAAGCATCTAACAAGTCCTATAAAGTCAGGCCGCGGCGCGAAAGTACAAAACGTAATTGGATAGATGTACCACATTGTAATTAGTAAGGTTCGATAGGTCAGGTGTCTAATAATAAGATAAAACGGAACGGAGAGGCAACCAAGACAAACCGATGCCACAAAAGCGATGTAAACGCCATCGACGATAGCGACCATAGGCAATAATGTCTTGGAGTAGCATATTATCTCTGATTCCTATAGACTATTTTAGTTAGTCTTTATTGTATCTACTATACTTCAAAGTTTGGGCTTTTCATCTAACAATAATCCACGAACAGAGAAGCTTTTTCGTTTGTCGAGATTCGAGAATTCTCGAATTAATATATCGATCTCGAGAGAGAAATCTTTATTTCCTTTTATAACTCATCCGGCCGAAACTTTTTGTAATCAAATTCGAAACCTTAAATATGCTTTATTACAAAAAAAAATATTATAATAACAACCACCGGGTAACAAAAATGTTGGCAAAATGTCAATTTGTTTGACGAATATTAATCGCCTGTAATCTGTTTAAATGTAATTTACGCGTGATACTAGGAGCGGCATATTTCTTGAGTCGCAAATATATGATGTGAATATAAAAAAAAACAGAGTAGTTGAATAAGAATTTAGAGTCGTGAAATAAAAATTTTTCACCAAAGATTCTCTTCTCTCTTCATCATGGAACTCAGAAATAATCGGAACTGAAATACCTAACGGGTGTGGAGAAGCAGGCAACCGATCTCCAGTTTGGAAGAATACGGGATATACTTAAACACGTCTCAAGAATACGTCATACGTCAAATACTGACAACTGCTCTCGGTTTATGCACTGACGCTCATTTAATATTGGTGTATTGAAGGTTGCAACACACACTATTGCACTTCTATAATACGTGGTTCATTTTCGTACGTTACCCACACATTCAAAACCTTGCCTATTGGGATATGAAACGCCTAAACCCCTAAAACGATTTTAGGTAGTTCTGAGAAAAATGATTTTAGGTAGTTTTGAGAAAAATTAGATAAAACTCATATCAGTATTAAATCCATGTACCTACTTACTTACTTATTTATTTTTTAATTCGTACATTCTAAAGAGTATTTTGGCTTATCCATTTTAGGGGTATTTGAAAAGCATACCCAACCATTTTAGTGGGTTTTGAAATTTACTCCAATTTTTAATCATACGTATTGACGGTTTTTGGCGTTTTAGTTCAATCCTTGGCCATCATAATATAGATTATAGGTAATAAAAATATCCATCTAAATACATATCTAACTCAAAATTTTTCCAAAACCGTTTTAGGGAGATTTGAAACTAGGCGTTTCATAATTCTAGCCTATCAGAATTCTATTTACTAATTTGTTCTGTGGTTTTCATACTTCTTATACATATCCTTGCCGCGCAAATATTATAATCGGGCCTCAATGCAGTAACCATTGATGCGAGAAACAGCATTATTTGCAATATTGTGTTGCATTCGACCAAAATCCCATCGCCCAGCGTCCACCATCGGTGGTGTTTTAGTCGAATGAACAGTACGCCTGAATCCCTTAATGAGTTTCATAATACGAGTACACACCGTCGTCCGGTTTCCAGGTTACATGCCTTTGAGAATTATTTACTGCCGTTGCCACGCGAGAACGCTCGCGAATATTCTACAATGAAGGCTAATACATGCAATTATGTATTCCAGGCAGTCATGTTATAGTGACCGAATGTACTGCATTATTAATAGAATGAATAGAGACTATTTTCGTATCGATATTAAGGATGCTTTTAATGATTTTCGTAATTTTATGAAAATCATTATTAGATTTATTTACTAGATCAGGCGTGTCCAACGTCATGGGGTTAGTTATACGGATTAAGACGATACTTCAGTGAAACGGCAAATAATTTTCAACTATAGGCGCGACGAAATTAGACTGGCAATCGGAGACCGAATGTCGAGGTGTGAATACGTAAATTTGTTTCGTGATGGCGACGGGGGTAATAATTCTTAAATCGTGTAAAGATGACTAAAAACGTTACTCATTTACTTGAAAAAGAAAACATGTCAATGAATATACAATTATTGTTACTAATAGAACAATAAACAGAACATTAAATGGACGCATGTTGGATTTATATGACAAATTATATTTCGTTCGGCATGCTACAATTGCACCCGCCACCTGCAATCCGCGCATCGCCTAGCCAAGATCTTTTTAGACCATGCCTCAACTGAGGTATAGCCTTAAGTACTTCAATAGCGAAACATATCGATCGTGTTTAGGAAAAAGGGCGTAACCCTCACAGAACAAATTTTACAGGAGAGGTAAAAAACGTTTTTTGAGAGATTTTAGTTTAATATTTTTTAAAAAATAGGGACAGACATTAGGTGCATGATGATTGATGATTTGGTGTAATATATTTTCGATCTAACAATAATTAAAGAAATTATTACAAAAAAATTATTAAAATTGAGGATAAATGCTTTTTTCCGTAAATTAAAAATTAATTAATCTCAATTAAAACCTGAATTTGGATAATAATTCGGCATTTGCGGCTTACTTCCTTTTTATAGAACGTGTATTTAGTTGTATACATTATTAATATCTAATAAAAGCAGTTTTCGAAAAATCGAGGGTTACGCCCTTTTTCCTAAACACAGTCGATATGCAGCCTACATCTTTTATTTGTACTTGATGTCTATTTTTTTGTACAATATAGATTATTTTATAGAAAAACCATAATTTTGAAAAACTTCAGATATATTATACAGTATTTATAATTGGTGCAAAAGGAGCACTTGGGGTAGGGGCCTCTTAAGCGCGAAATATATTATGGTGCGCGTCGCGTACTATCACGCGACGGCACAGTAAGCTGCCGCTACGGGAAAAAGTGTGTAATATCATTTTTATTGGTATTTAAAATGTTATTAGACTGATGCTCCCATCCTGTGGAACATTTTGAACCTTTAAACTAACATTGTCAGTTGGCAAAATCTGCCGAAATCACCAGAACAACAATGTGGTCACCTCACGTTGAACTGCACTGCATCAACATCTGCATGACTCAATGAACGGTTCAACCACGTTGTAACTGTCCCAATACAGGCAGAAAAAATGTGATGCTTCAACCAAAAGCAAGCGAAGCGTACAGATATATTATTTTTATCAAAAAATGTTTTGATTTTTTTTTGATGCTGAAATTTATCAAAGAAGCATTGGGGTGGGGTACATTCGGGAGGGGCATACTGATAGTTTGACGCCAGCGTGCTTGAGCACTTGACTGGGTAAGAACGTGCGTGAGTGTTGTTTGCTTGTTTAGTTGTTTAGTTGCTTGACCGGCAGGTGGCAGGCGGAACCCAAATTAAATCAAGCACACGCGCCAGGGATACTGGACCTAATTTATTTCGTTTAATATAAAAATTACGATCAAATTAGGTCAAGAAGGAATTACATATATATATATAATTAACAAATACAAAAAATAATATATAGAATCTCTTTCTATATTTAGGTATCGTTATCTACTAGCCAGTGGCGGAGGGTGACTTTGGGAAGTTTTTAAGCTAATGAGGTCACAGTGCATGGTATTTATTAGTAATACTTAGGGGACTTAAAAAAATAATAATATGATGTTACCGCCAATGAATAGGTACACATTAATGGTAATGCCAATTGGGATGGCGATAACTATGTTCAACCAAATTGCTTCGGTTCTTGATATATTCCACTTGCGTGAGGTGAGTTTAGGTGGACGCTATTTTATAATTTCTTAGGGTCTCCTTAGCAAACTCGGTGTACCTACTTCTTTAAACTTCTATAGATCTATAATAATTGTATTTTCACTGCTTTTGTATGTCTAAATTATGTTTTCTTTTTATATTTTCATTTTTATCGTTTTTATTACTTTTCTTCTTTATAATAATATTTCATTTCATGTTGTGAACGTCTTAAACTTATAATTTATAATAGCCACAATATGTTAAAAAAAAGTTGGTCTTGAAAATTTTATAAAATATCTAAAATTAAATTTCATTTAACGGCGTTGGAAAAACTTTTTTGAAATGATCTAGCTAATAATCAAAAACGTTTGGATTCTAATCCAAATTAGATCACTACAACAGCCTTTGTCCTTTCGCCTGGTAAGGGACTTTTGTTAATGCTATCCTACCTACTGAGGATGGTGATCACTGACAATACATTGTCGATAATCTAATTCCATCGGAAGCAATCCTGCGCTGATCTTGTTGATTCAATTAATAATTAATGTAATGCCGCAAAACATCACCACTTCACCATTCCAAATCAACCCGCTTCATACCACACCCGGTCTTAATTGGGTTTCAGATGTATCACGAAGCCTTCAGTGCGATATAAAGCATCACCAGATGTATAAGTCTGGCAATGTCTGAAATGGGAGCAGTTACCCAATACTTTGATCACCACGCACTTAAAGTGTGATTGAATAATCAATAATCCGTGATTTTCAGTTGTTATTCCACTTCTACCGCCGACAAGGCGTGATACTTCAACAGGTGATTTTCTATACCCTCAACTAGACATGGCATTTCAAGAAGTGAATTAGCAGGACAATGTCCACACACAACTTTTCTATAATTTCAAATGTTTACAACTCCTGGAGGTAGTATGTTCATAATAAATAGTTAAGGCTCATTTAATTTGGACGTCATTCACTCCATTTGAGTCAGCGTTTTACTCTCATTACGAAAGCCTTTCATTCCAAAGCCTTCCAACTGTATCGCCGATGGAATCTCTTACTTCTTGGAAAGTCTCAGAAGTTGCTGCCGCTATTGCATTAAAAAAATACCTAAACTGTAATAAATTTAATTGTAATAAATAGCAATCGTTACTGACTCATTCGAGTCAGTAATATAAATTGTATGTCAAAATTATTTTGTAGATAAGTACTTGTTTCAAAAAATGCGCACAATCAAAAAGCTAAAAAACCATTAACGAAAACCACTTTTCAAACAACTAACTTTATATGGGGTTAATAAGTTTCTAAGATAAGAAAAAAAATATTCGTTGAATTGATAGACATGATTGCGATTTCAATTTGAAATGTATTGGACATTACCACTATCATAAATCATAATATATAATTTGTTCGATAAATATGTAATGAACAGTCCTTGTGTATAACTAAAATAATATATTCACTATGGCGAATCCAATGAACGACAACTTAGGTATTTGTCCTAAAAGGTAGATTACAGCGTATACAATAATTAATGATAATGTAAATGTACAAACGTATTCGCGGAATAATACGCCGGCTTACTTAAAGGACAGGTACGATAGCCTTCCTTACCTGTGTGATCTCAGATGAGCGGCAAGTGATGACAATCTCTAATTATCGCCCCTTCCCACTTTCTCTTCAACCTTAAGCCGTGCCAGTCTCAGAATGGCTCACTGGCAGAACATTTTGCTTCTGCCGGTAGTCTGTCATATTTACTTCTAATAAAATTAACCAATAACAATACTAGTTATCAGACCATCAGAAGACGGTTTCGGCCTAATCCCCGAAGCGGAGGTATTTTAGTGGATGTTAACAGGTAAGTATATAAATCTATGAGGTATATAAATTGGAAAACACAACCTCATCCAAAAAGACGAACATCCATGCCATACCGATCGAAATCTCAATCCAAGAAACACATAAGTTTAGTAGAAACATTAATTGCCCTGAATCACTTGCGTGAATGCACGATTGTTCAATAGAATTAGGTAGTTTATTATTTATGGACTCTTAAAGGTTGTTTCCAATATGAATTCATTTTTCAGTTTTCTCACGATTAAAAAAGTATCACACTGTGCCAATATTATTTCACGAAGTAATAAGTAATAATAATTCGCCACACGCACTCCACCGGCTAGCCATTTGGAAATAAATAGCTCTCACGAATTCCTTACGAAAACACTCAAAAGTCTGTTTACAATCAATTTATTTAGTGCCTATACAATTAAATACGTCGGGTAAATTTTAATTATCTGAAACTTCCCGCGCCTTCCGTCCGGTATATATTATTGTTATTATTAATGTTCATGATTTCCGAACACAATCGTCCCTTACTTGCAAGAATTTTCTTTGTGCAATTTACGCACAGACTGAGCGAGCTACTTACTCAATTACATATCTTTGAATTTAGAAGTTAGCAGTGGCGTTTCCAGTATTGTATATGTAAATAACAAAACTATACCAACACAATTCACAATAATAGGTAGTATTGGAAATTCACTACCCCCACAAAGTCAAATTGTATTAATTGAAACTGAAAAAATGGTTGTTATTTTCAGTTCGTATTTAATTTCCAAACTAAATGATTTATAATGCTTTATTGTGCAGTTTTTATGATTTGTTTGTATTATCGTTAATTCCAGTGTTTATAAAGAGAAATCACCTTTCCAACATATAAGATAGAATAGAGTTTGTAGTAGGCAAATAACATAACAATATGTGCAACTTCAAGACACCAGATTTTTTTTGCATGGTCGATATCATTTTTTTTTTCAAATATGCCAAACTAAGGAACACGGCTTCCATTTATTTTGTGTTCCCTATGACGAACGCTGTATGTACCATTACCGACCCTGAAAATTCGCTTAATTTTTTTGGCAAACAATTAACCTATATTGTATTTATGTATATATTATGTTTATTTAACTTACTCTGACATTATTGTATGCGATTCAATCTGAAGTAAAATATCTTAAACTTTTAAAAATATAATTGGAGATTCTAATCGGATGCATTTTGAATCAAGTAAGACGTGTTAACTGTTACTCAACGACATCCGTGTTAAAAAAATATCACACCTCACAGTTAACTCCCGTGATAATTAACTACCTGAATACGACATAATTATCATATTATTAAATGGTTTTATTATTGATTTTGGAGAGAAATTATTTGTTAGAATAACCCTGCTGAAATAAGTATAAGTTAAAATTTTTGCCTAGAAAGGCCATGAAATTATTAACTACGCATCCGTACCTATATGGTAATGTATTTATATTTTAAAATATGTGTCAAAAAATATTATTCAATTTACTTTATTTAAATACACGTAAATAAATGTAATGTAAACCTACGCAAGTATAAAATATTTATTCCTTTTAAGACAGCCACCACTGAATTGATTCCTTAAACTTTGACTTATTTTAATAACATATTATCCCCAAGTGAGAGGAGAGAAAGCATACCAGACGAACAATGATCCTCCGAATTTCAGGAGGGGATGACTCCACCATACAATCTCACCGCAGACTTAATTGGATCAGCGAAATAGTGATTATTTTAATAAATGGAGATTAAACTGAGTGTATTTATATATTATGTACCTGCGAAAGCTGTGAAAATAATTTTGATAACTATTTAATTGTGAGTAAGTAATAAAGAACAATATTAATAACACTTTTTTTACCTTGTAAGTAACCTTGTACAACCTGCTACATTAATTTAGATAACAATTTTTTTATGAATGGTTCGTACTATTTTATGGCTCGATTTTAGCGACCCGAACTTTGCCTTTCATCATATCCAAGCACACGATTTGAGGTATTCTGAAGGACCACTTATTTTGGAAATGGACAAAGAAGTGAAGCTTTTTTATTTTTTATTAAATAATGATAAATGATAATACATACTTCGCGAACAAAATTAAATTTAAACTACATTTTGGGATCGGAAGCTTCCGAGTCACTGCATTATAATGGAAGAATACTATCTTTTATATACGTACCATGGTTATGTAGGCATTTTTGCGTATGAAAGTACATAAAGTTTAAAAAAAAAGCTAACGAAATAGTTACAGAGAAGTGGAAAGTTGGTATATTTTGGTCAAATCATGCGGCATCTCGAGAAATATCAACATCCGTGTCTGATCATTCAATGGAAGATTTACGGCAAGCGGGACTCTGGAAGAGGAAGAAAGATTAAGTTGAAGAATCTCAGAGCAGTACTGGTTTGAACTCAGCACTCCACTCTCAGAACTCTTTTTAGAGCAGTGACAATATAGAGAAAAGATATTGTGAAAAGAGGGTAAATAAAAGCAAACGGCGTAGCACAGGAAATAGAAGTAGGAAATTTTTAAATATCTCCTTAATCAGGGGGATTTTATTATAATGATTTAGTTAGATGCGTATATATAAAAATAAATAAAACGACATTAAAACTTTAATTTCGATCAAAATGGAGATCTATAAAACCATGTAAATAGGTGGTTCACTAAAATCTAAACCTATATAGTGAACTCCTATATTATAATATTATTCTTGCCGGGAAAATATGCATATATTTTTTTTGGGCGAATGAATATTATATTATAGGCATACCATTGTAATATTATAAAATACGAGTACCTAGCTGAATTTGGTAAATGTCAACATGACCTTTTTCGTACACCTAATTAAGCCGAATGGAAGTTTTGATTATAATTATTTTGTTTCATTAAACTGTTCAAACATCGTTGCTGTAAGTATTTACGTGTAAAAACAAGAAATGTATTTTGCATAATGTTTGTAAACACGGACGTCACAACAACATCTCTAATGACATAATGACACACAAGAGTAAAAGCGTAAATATTTTTTTATGTTTAAAGCATTATAAAATATACGTTGGTAAATATTTTTTAATTTTCCAACAATATAATACCGGAATAACAAAGGAAAATCTCTTAAACGTTAATTAAGTATACATTTATTCGGTCCATTATTAGATATTATAATATTTGCGCATTTGATAATTCTTCCGAGTATCGTGCATTGTGGTATTTAAATCATATTTCATGATTTTGGACATCTTTTCAAAAACCTTTATTAAAAAAATTATATAGATATGTACGTACTTCAGATTAGTTGTGTTTACTAATAGATATCATTAGTATTGTATGGATTTAAGCCCAGTTGCACATGTAAAATCGTTTTTATATAAATTTACATTAAATAGGTAGTCAATGTTGTTCAATATGATTAAATCATTGATTAAATAATTTGAAAACACATGAAACAAATATGGTGCCGAACACAGAACCCGCATCTTCCTGCTGCAACTGCTTCATTTCCATTAATATTAATTTCGTCTTAATAAGGTGGCTAAATAGGTAAAGCTCTTTGACAGGTATCCTTATAGATGCAAGTTCGAGTCCTATGTTATAGCACGTTTTGACCAGGCTGCATAATAATTAGTCAAAAATTAGTAATTAAGGATTTTATCTTATTAAAATAGTACTTTATTAGACAATTATATAATCAGGTGATTAACGTATAAACTTAACAGTATGACGTCTGAAACAAAAGTCTCCAGTATATTGGCTACATGCGCAATATATAGTTTGCATACTTACTGGATGGAGATTTATCGTACCTACTTGCAATACTCCCACTGAAAATGGTCAAGGGGAAAATAAATGTAGATGCCCTCCACAAAAACATCATAATTATCGACCTCATAATGCGAAAGTCACAATTGATATTATTACAACCTCAGCTAGTTCTTAAAATTACACAATAAATCTAGTCTATAATTAGTAGGTACTTAATTTAAAAGGTATCCCTTATTTATTTATTTCAAAGATCCTCTGCTATAATATTTTATAACATCTGTCCGGCATCATATTTTTAAAAATATGTTTGTATCTGAGATGCTCCTAAATTATGTATGTATATTAAGTATGTTTGCAGTTCAATAAATGGTAAATTCTTAAATCTTGTGAATTGTTCATTGAATAAAAAGTAGTTTTTAATTTATTTACTCATTATAATTATTTGAGGTAATAATATTGAACATATTGTCACTTGATACGTCATATAATAATAATATGGCATGCAGAAGGAGCGCAAAGCAAGATTTGAAACATCGTAAGAAATGTAACACGATATTATCGTGCATTGTTTTAATAGATTATTTGCATGTAGGTATTCAGTTTTAATTAAGCATTTAGAAATATACAAATACGTAATAAATAATTATTTCATAAGTCGCATTGTGTATATCGTTTACATATAAGTAAAAGGGTAAAACAACGAGGGGAAGCATAAACAAGGCGAGTTCTCACACATTAGTGCGAGGAGTAAGCAAGTGAATAGAATAAAGAAAAATAAAACGATTATGTGTCACGTATGTAAGTGTGGAAAGCGAGAAACACTTATTCTGTTCGTGAGAAATCAGACGTTTGAGAAAGAGCTTATGTACACAACATCTACATACTTGAGATTTGTGGAGACCCAGTGATTTTGTTTGTTATTCACCTCGTCATATTGTGTCTACAATGTTGACACGTATTAGTAATCATTTCAAGTAAAATTACACGTGAAATACCCCGTACCAGTGATGTATAAAAGAAACATAATAAAAATACAGATCTTGTAATGCGCAAATAATGTATATTGACGACCAATAAGAGACAGATCCAGAAACTTAAGTCGTGTACACACAGAAGATGGCGATATCATAAAAACGGCAACTCGGCTTAACTCGCCCGTTGTATCTCAGAATAAAGCGATACAAGTGAAACTGTGGTTAGTGCAAGAGTTTAGTATTTTTTAAAGTTGTCAATATTCGCGTGTACACGGCTTTAGACTATCACGTCATGGGATAGAAAAGTGCATGCTGGGCATAAGACTTAATGATAAAATAAATAATTGCATAAGCGAACTAGCAAGTGTTTGAACAACGTAAAATTTGGAAACATGTAAATGGGGCTTAGATTATAGAAAAAATAAAATGGGGTAATAAATCACTTAAATATTATGTTTGGAGGATCTTTTTGGGTTGTTTATAAAAAAAAATTTTAATATTATAAATTGATTTGAAAATTTGATTTTTTCACAGTATTTGAACGGATGTAAACAAAAAAACGAACACAAAATAATTGAACTTACTTAACAAACAAAACGTAAAAAATAATATGTAAACAATAAAATCGAAAAATGTCACCGAAATATTCGAGTTAAACCGGAGAATGACAAAATATACCGTGTGCCTACGCAGCCTAAGATTTTAATATTAATTGAATTTTGAGTATTAAATATTTTTACGCAAAATGCAGGAAATAAACCCCTGGAGACGGGAATTACATCTAATGATCTATTTGAATGTAACAAAATAAAATGGGACTGCAGAAACTACACGAAAATAGCGGGAAAACGTGAATTTCGGACACGTAAAATCGAGGATCTACTATATTTGCTAATCTTCAATTAAGTACATACATAGTTCAATGTATACATTTTGAAACTGACAATATTAATAATGACGATTAATTAAAATTATTAAATTAAGAATAGTTATTACTTACTTATTAATTGTTTGCTAAAAACGATTGTTCCAAATTTAAATTTACTAAAATATCGTTGTGTAAGCAAATCAAGGCGGTAAATTTATACAACATGGCAACACACAACAAAATATCCTTTATGTATTATTTTGAAATATTGAATCACTCGTTCTAGCGCCAAGCCTACGAACTTTAAGTTTGTTTACTAAAAAACAAAATGTGATAGTTTATGTCTTATGAATGCAATATGATGTCAAGAAAAAGCAGCTCGGAAATATTACACATGTCCACCACATGTCTTGCAGTGAGATGAAAAATTCTTCCAGGACATCAAAGAAAATAAACAAAATAATATTATAGATAGACTTCTTTATAATATTCTATATTCATATAGGATCTCAGAAGACGCGTTCTGGATTCTGTCAGATAGGTACTAGAGAGTTTGATAAAATAAATAAATTTTGTAACATGAAATGTACCTACCTACTTATATTATGAATGAAGCATACATACTTTGTAAAAAGTAAACATTAATTCATTATGGTTGCACATGGAAATTTAATTAAAGTTTTGGGCCCAGATGCACAGTATGTCTACTTTTCTAAATTCTAAACAATGATATTGTATATATATACCTACCTATCAAAGTAAAATGACAAATGCAAACATATTTTTTAAATAGATATACAAACGTAAACTATGAAAACTGTAGGTACTAATTAAAGTGAGTAAATATAAATTGTTAATATTCTAAACTTATACAATGAAATTTTATATAATTATTATTAATTTGGGATCTGTTGCCATAACAGATGTCAATTTAGTTTCGACATATGAATAAACACGTATGTAATACCGCTTGTCTTTCGTGTTTGCGTATATAATCGTATTCAAAGTAATTAGACTTTGTTGGAAACAAGTAAAACTGTATTTATTTAATTTCTGGTTAAAATACGCTATTAGGTATTATGACAGATGATGTTTCTCACTATATCGTTATTGGCGCTACCTGTACAGTGCGCACGCGCATAAGGTTATACGCAACCTGCACACTCGTTGTATATTTAACACCAAACAGTTTTCCCCTGAATAACGGCTGATAAGTGATAAGTGACATTTTATGCATCTGGCTCTAAATTTATAAGAGTTTCTTTACAATATTTAAGTTAGTACGTATTTTTAGGATATAAGACGTCGCGAGCCCCGGTTCGAATACTGCGTCTAACAATTTTTTTTTTCAATATGTGTTTGGACCTAGAGTATGGAAGACTGAGCAAGTGGCTAACATTCATTTATTTAACAAAAAATAAGTATATCTGTTAATACAACCTCCATTATTTGGATGCCCATAATATGATCCTTTTAGCATCGGACACGGTTTAACAAAAAAATAAAGAATAGTGCAATAATAATATACGTGTATAATACCTACGTATAATATTATGAAATAATAACTGAGATTGTTTTCCAAAAACAATTTGATCATATTAAACATTTTTATACTTACTAATTTATAGCTTAAAAAGGTTCCCCTCAGTATCTTTTGTTTTAGATTTAGCATAAATATTTTTATCGCCAGTCACCCTTAATTTTTATTAATTTAAGTAATATAATATGTATGGATATTTTAAAAACTGATACACAATGATATTCCATAATATTAAGATGGATAATGACTCGACGGCCCCAGGAAAAACCGGTGTAAGTCTAAAATCACAAATGTTCAGGAGAGCGAAAAAACTAAAATATTTACGCTATTAAATTCATCATATAAAATGGGATAGTTTTTTCTTATCTTATTTAAGTAAATCAGATAAACCAATTTATGGTCTATATTCCTATCAAAATTTAATGTTGATTAATTAATAAACAGCTGAGATAATGTCAAAAAATTGTTTTTATTTGGAATAATATTACGCGCTTGGTGCTTTGACTTGATTCAACATGCTTTTGCGCGGACGAAATAGATTACAGACTCCGCGTAACAGACTCATACTCTGAGATGTAACCTTGTTTTACGTCACGTTTTTCTTTCTCTATACGATTTTATTTAGTACACCTATATTTATAATGCTCTTTTACGGAAGAACCATCATTGCGCAATGTTTAACTCGAAATAATACAGCGTGTCTATAAAGTTTTAACAAAGAGTATGAGGATATATTGACATATATATATTTTTATACGGAGTTTTTATAATTTAAAAGTATTTAAGTATGATTTTTTTAATTTTTTTGTAAATTATTATTGATATTTTTATAAATAATGAGAATATGTACATTACGAAACAATAAACATTCAGGAAAAATGTTAATAATGGAATAATAAAGAAGTTGTATAAGAAATTAGTACATAACATTGGTAACTATTAGATTTAAAAAATAGCTAAAAGAAATGTTTTTTTATTCTTTACAACACAATTTTCATTAAAACTGTTGAAAAAACATAATGTCAATCGCCATGTAAATCACTAAGCCAATTTTAATTTATTAATAGTAGTTGACTTAATTATGAAAACTAGGGAAATAATTACTTATATACTTTATTAACTGCATCATTGTATTTCTGAGGGAATGAATTTTATTTAAATAAGTAATTACCATTTTAGAAAAAACATATGTACGGTTTAATACAATAATATAAAATACTAACCGCTTTGCTTATTTGAACATAAGAATGTAGGTAGTAAACAACTACTGAAATATATTCTTGAACATTTGGCACAGATATACCTATCTAAACGTCATACTATTTGCAAAAATATAGATTTTCTAGTTTGAAAATTATAACTACGTATTAACAAAATAACTAATGTTATGTTTACCTAACACTTATTAATGAAAGAGAGGTTTATTACTTTCGTTCTCAGATGAGACCGCAGTCAACTGTGCATCATCAGAAATCTTTATATAAAAATATATACTTAATATAATTATTAGGCTTGTATTACAAGTCCATTCGATAATTATGATTATGTACCTATCTAAAATGATATTCATACAGTATCTGTATAAACAAGAGAAATTGCTTTGTCAGTACCTACCTTCTATTTTTTTAAGAGTATCCTTATTTGTGCATATAATTTTATAATACCTTTCTATAATTAAGATTATAAAATTTCATATAAATTATGACCATATTAATTATCGTTTGTATTTTTTAATCTCAATCGTTAATATGAATGTTATTGCCAATTATAATTAAATATAGATTGATTATATTATATTGTCAACATAAACTTCAGTAAGTATATTTCTTAATTGAGCTCTGTTACGTTAATTAATACGATGTTTTATGATTTTTATTATTTATTTAAAAGGTTGAAATAAATGTGTACTAATACTCTCAAATTTAAATACTTAATCAAATTTATTTTGTTGGTGTGGATTTGCATTTTTTTTATAAACTGAAAAAAAAAAAAATTTGCATTCAAGTAATTAGTATGTTCTTGAAATGTTATATTGTTATTTAATCGATTGCGTAGAGTTTTAATACAAATTTTCTCAAAGAAACACAGTTTACTATATCATTTGTTCATTCATAACTATTTATTTTGATAGTTTTACAAAATGTATAATTCAGACCGATTTAAATTGGATGAAATAATAATTAGGTAGTTACTATTTAAAAAGGTTTTCATAATTTATAAAAATCATAGTCAATAGGTGAATAGGAGGTAAGTATATGAATTTAAGTACATACTTACCATTACAGACTTTTCAAATCCAATTGATATTTTAATTAAAATCTACGAGATACCGTGTACGATATCACCATTTGACATGGTTTATTTGAGTTTTTCACAAACTATAGATACATAATATTTATGTAATTATCTATAGTGTTAAAAGTCAAATAAGCTATATCAAATTGTGATGAAAATATTATAGAAATGTTATTGTTTGTTAAAAGCAACACTGTATATTTATTTTGAACAAATTTAACTAACATCGAAAATTATGTCACCACTCACCAATGCTAAGATTATAATATATGTCTTTAATTAGTACGTAATATTAAAAATTCCCAATCACCAGCGATGGGCTTGTTTTCAGAATACCTACACATCATTTTGTTTACTTTACTTCATCCTTTTTCCAAAATATATCTACTTAGATAAGCATAAAATGCTTTAACAATTATTGACCATTAAAATTTTATTGTTACTTTCAAATTGTATTGTAAACAATGTCACGTCAAAACACGTTTTCAAAAATCCCAGCCGCTTAATCCCTTTCGGCGAATGGCATGTAATAAAATAATATAATCCTTTGGGTAATTTCTATCTTTGAGGAATATTCAAAATACAAAATTATGCATAATTTATTTAATGTGTACCATATTATATTTTCAAAAATACTAAGAACTGACGCACGTGTTATTGTATTTAGACGAAGTTCATTACTATTATACTATTTCCAAAGCAAGCCATTCAAAAATAATTCCATTTCAAAATGCAATGAAAAGGATTATTTAACTTGGTTGGATAATAAAAAAATAGTCAGCAATTAGTAATGTTTTCAAACTGAACCATGATAATAGTGATTTTTTATTATCTTTGTGCAAGATTAATTCAACCAAAATAATATGTAATGTCATTTTCTACTAATGATAAAATAACATTTTGAAGTTAAAACATAATATTTTAGGTAGTTACCTTTTTAGGTCCAAAATATTTGATTTTATAGTGATAGTAATATTTAATTAAAATATGTATTTTTCTACTGGGTATTTATGTAAATTAAATTTATATATTAGAATATTACAAACTCATTTTAAGTTAAGTAGGTAACTGCAAAGTAATTAAATATAATTATATATAAATAACGTTTTATATATAATATTATTTTTCTATTAAATAATATAACATTTTCAAATTTAAACTTTACTTCATTGTTTTGTTGAGTATCTATATGGGAGAGTAATCAACCGAAAAGAGTAAGAGAGAGATTGAAGAGGTCTTTATCATGCAGTGAATTAATTTAAATAAGCGAATCAAAATTAATATAATTACTTCAAATTTTAAGATAATATTAATAACTGAGAAGTTTTTTAAAGTAGCTATGCAAGTGAAAATTAATTCCGTTTCTTTTCGGTATTTGTTTTATATTAAATAATATAATAACTTAACTTTCTGACACAATAATATTGACTAACTTTTAAACTGATAATGCAAATACTCACTGCAAATACCAATATTTTTCGGAGATAAACCAATATGTTTTTTTAAATTATTGTGATACGTCAATATAAATCATGCTGTTTCTTTAGATCTCCGTAAAAGAATGTTATAACAAGTATAACAACCTTCTTATTTGTAAAATAAAGCGCAGTGCACTTTTGTTATCGAGGTATGACTATACTCCTCGGATATTTCTGTGAACACAAATTTGGTCGATGCGATATGTAGATATAGAGCACCATTGTCAAAAACCTAACTTCGTCAATTTTTATGCTAGAGACCTGATTTTTTTACAGGACATGCATAAAAAATTAAATATTATAAAAAGCTAATAAAACCGGAAACGCTATTTTCAGACTTACAATGGTTTTTTCTGGGGTCGTCGATGTGTTATTTTCTGTAATAACAGTTCATCCGCAACATAAAACATCATGTTGCAATATATCATTACATCATAGTAGCTTTATACAACAAAATGATGATATTTGCATATTTCATATTACATTATTTATTTAACGTGTCATGTTTGTAGCTATATTTTCAAACTTTCTTGTATTTAAACGATAAAAAACCCATCGACGAAACCGCAAATCTCTGAAAAATGGCTACCTACAACGATTTCGATATTTGCAGTAGATCAGTAAATATTCGGATAACCGGATAACACAAGTATAAAAAAGTCGGACACACAATACTATTTCGAAATGTTATTCCATGTTGGTGAGCGATATCATAAATTGGAGCGATATCAGGGCAGTAACATATAAAATGTATTGCATAACATTATTGACAAGACTTTCTAAAAAACATAAAAAAACACAATTGTATTTGTGAAAGTTCAAAAAAATATTGATCGTAAAACACTGTACACACACAAGTTGACAACATCATAATAATGGTAATTTAACTTTGCTCGTCTATTAAATATCAGGAAAAATACATTATAATGTATGAATCATTTCATTCGTTCGTAAACAGAAACAGACGATAGCGGTCAATATTCTAAATCTTCGTGTATGATTTTACGGTATTGTTAAAAAATCTTTTTTAACACATAATACGGTATATAGATAATAGTGGTGACTTTTTAGATAATCATTTAACTCATTTGAACAGTAATTATACAAAGCATGTCCACTTTAATATTATGCAGTTGTCTATCAGTATTGAGTGGGTATATCAATATAAAAGGCATTCAAAATCAGAATATTGTTAACGCAACAACCCATTAGATAAATTATAATAAATTAATGACTACTAATCTAGGGATATTATTTTAGCCTTGCTCATCTGCTTTGGGATCCAGGACTTTCATTCAAGCCAACAAACACGGAATTATAAGTAAGAATACTATTATTATTTTTTTGAAGTTGTCAACTTTTCACTGTGTGTGCTCGGCTTAATACGACAATCGGTGACTGCTACGGGGGACTGTCTTCGAAATTAAATGAAACCAATTATTTGTTCTATAGAGGACAAGTAGATATAGAGATGGGGCAAGTTTAGGTTGGATTTGTGTACAAAAGAAGAAAATGTCTGATATTTTGGCTATAAAGTGAAGTCTTAAGTTCGAAAACAAACGCGATGGCAATTAAAAGTTTCATCCTGAAGCACTTTCGACGCCCGTCTAACAAAATAAATGTGTTCGACGTAGTATGTGAGTAGACGCACTCATTCGCCCGAAAGTGGGAGGATAAACTATCCTAAAAAGAGACTAAAAATACGATGGAAATTTATTATAAGTTTATTGGGAACGGAGGAAAAATATAATCAGTCGTGGAGGAGTTCGGAAAAGTTTTTTTTTTTCATTAGGAGCACGTCATAAGTTTGCCATTTGTTGGATTGAAAGTCGATGGAAATACTCTATTGTAAGAAGAAAAAACTAAAATGTTATAAAATTCGTCTATAGTTGTTTTTTTCATTATAATTGACCATCGACCCTTGTAATTATATTATAAATTATTGTTCAATCCATTACGACAGATCAAATTATGCATTACAAACAACAAACAAATCTTAAACGTTTGTATTAAAAAATAAAAGAAATTTGTAATTTGTGCATTAAGAAAAGTTCTTTATCATCGTCGAAAAATACGCTATTTTCATATTTACATATTATTATTTCATAAAATACATTATTTTTCACAAAAAAAATCATTTTTAAGTTGTTTCAAGGCGAATTGCGGTTCAGAATTATTTTTAATATTAACTATAAACTGCTTCCCATAATTAGCATAATGATAACATAAAGAAATGCCGCTATTCTTGTTAACCCAGAAATGCAAAAGAAGTCATTGGAGACTTCAAGTTCTTAGTAAAAAAACGTCAGGATGTTAATCGTTGTTAAAGTTTCGGTAACTATGACAATGTGGTTATGATGATAACTGATAACAGTGTTCCGACCGTAATTTATCTATAATAACATATAATTGAAAGTTGGTGTCGCAGAGCCATGGGATTAATGTGTAATGATTAATTCAATGCACTAATGGATGATTATACTGACATATTCATGTGCTGCAGTTTATGTATTATTCAGTCAATAACAAAATTGAAAATGCTCTTCCCTTATCGGTAACATTGCGTGTGCAATCAAAATCGGATATATGGCTTTTCACAATAGTGTACAATGTGTACAAGATTCTTATTATGATAATTCTTATTATGGTCAATCTGATCATTCGACGTAAAACGGCGCAAAATTTTTGAATACTTAAAATGCAACGCAATGAATTAGAAAGCAATGACCGACCGGTCCAACTGAAGCTCGAACTAACTTTATAAAATTAATACTATCGACCAAAGGTACTTTATGGAATTTGAATGTAAATTCTAATGGATTTAAGTTTTGTGCTATTCCATTTGAGTCGTTTTTTGCGACCCGGATTATGGTAGACTATTCATAATTTGTTGACTGATAAAGTTTTTACCTACTTTATTGTATTAATTCATTATATAAGTTAGAATTAATTGTATACGTTGTCAGTGTGATGTCAGTTTGGTGAGTGCATATAGTGCCTGAAGTTGCCGAAAGCCGAAACCCGGGTAGCATAAAACGGCTCAAATGGAATAGTACAAAACTTAAATCCACTAAAATTTAACTTTATAACGTTTTCCATTTTATCCGACATATCGGAAGTATCGGGACACCTCCATATGACGTGATCGGCATCATGTAATTCATCACATAAGCAAATAGGAGCTGATTATATTAAACCAAGCTAATAAAGCTCCTATATTAATTAATATCTACTACATGTTGATTGTTGTATATTGTTTGCGTAAATACTATTTAATAATAAAGTTTTGACACTATTGTATAGTCAATAGTGAATGCAGAGTCTTTGAGAATCATGCATTAAACATAAAACAAAGGGAAACGCTACCAATTAACGTCCATGCAGGCGGGTAAGTGATGAAAATAAATCCCATCCGGTGTGTACAGGTTTTAAATTATCTAGACGTCGGATCATTTGGCAATGAGCCACACCTGTCCCACCTGAGCGAACAGCTGTTTTTCCGACCAACTGCACCAAGCGCATTAATTACCAATGCTACCGCTACCTTCAAAAGAGGTTGGAAGATTACGAGGTACGTCATTGTGATTACAATATAATGGTCGCCAAAATACAATGTAGTGCACACATTGCCTAACCAGAAAAAATATTATGTACATGTGTACGAGAGAGCGAGACTGGGAGAAGACACATTAAATGGGGAAGGTGAAAGAAACCTTGAAAAAAAATACGGTACCTACTCTCATAAAAGTTTGACAGATACTTACACAGTGCCGTACTAACATATCAAGTACATATAATAGAGAATATTAAACGACATTACATTCAATTTGTGACAGAAATGTAAGTCAGTAATTAAATCTACATGTATTTGATATAAAATAATTTTTGTTGCAGAAATAAGCCACGCCCAATAATTTTGTGACGCACCGATGTTAGATTGATTGATATAAATAATTACAAGATAAAAAAAACTTTTTATATACAACCTTTTTAAATATTCTGTTGAATCGTATAAACTTGACTTGACTAGCTTAAACGATCAAAAAAAATTGTACTTGATAGAAATAATACTGAAATGTCATTTTGACATTCATATTGATTTCCATAGTAACGCACTGTATATTAATAATTTGGTTGCTAGGACCCCAAACCCTAGCAACCAATAATAGTGGATTGGATTACGGATTTCTTCCGAAATAACTTTTCATACAAAACAGAATTAACTGAAAATGAATTCAATTCTGCTTAAAAATGGCTAAAAGTATTAAAAAATGCATTGGCATCTTCTGATACATTCTAAATTTTCAAATGTCTAGCTAGTCGGGAAGTTAGTTAAAAATCGATTGCAAGATTTGTACCGGATAAACAACCACCGGACAAATAAGAATACGACCTAATAAAAACGTTGTAATAAAAACGATCGATGTTTTTTAAATAAATATAAAAAAATACTCAACTATTTTTTTATTCAACGAATAATGATTCACAAGATTTAAGAATTTAACATTCTAATCATTGAACATAGATAATTTTGAAAACACTCCAATATAAAAAATCTTTATTTATATATGTTTTATTATGTTATGTCATAATACATTTTCTCAGAAGTGTTTTCAAAAGTATGTAGGTATGTTCAAATATTAAAAACATTAAAACTATGAATAAAAAAATCTTTTCTATATGTTAGAGAAAACTTGATATACTAAATTATAATAATTAGAGACCGGATAATATGCAACATAAAAAGCTTGAAATATGCATGAAGAGTGTTAAATAATAAACATTAAACATTAAATAATAAAAAGATACTACTTTTTAGTTTTTTTATTTCAAAATCAAATCGACGATAATTGAATTCGATTAATAAACAATTATTTAACATATTTTACTCTTGTAAACGTTAACAATTAGGTACTGTTCCAAATGTTCAGTAGTAAGATTGTGTCTTCTATCACTCAAAAATATTTTTATAAGTGGAAAAGGAACGTTCCACATCCACTTACTAAGTGACTAAGGTAACTGGGCAGTATTTGAATTTGGGTGCTATGTTAGCACTTATTGTTTCTGGCAAAAGTACACCCGTCCCATTAATAAAACTATCAATATGACACAAAGGTTCAAAGCCTGGGTTATCGTTCAAAATGTTTTAAAATTTACCTCTAAGTTTACGCAGGAATATCTTTGGCAATGCGGAGTTTATTCGGCGGATTTTATTCATTAACTGAATAGATTCAGACAACGCCAAACCTTGAGTTTCAGGTTTTTTAATACTCGCAGGTATGCGGGAAAAATGAGTGCTACTCACAGCTATGTTTTTTTTAAAATACTATAATCGTTAAATGGTTCTTTGGACTGACACACTGCCAAAGCTTCTGCACTATCGAAGTCATTCTTTAATGGCCTCGAAATAAAAAAAATATAGCAAAAAATATGCATCACAAGATTTAAGGTAAAATATGCAATAACCGGTGAGGATGGGCTAAATATGCAATTGCATATAATCCGGTCTCTAATAATGATAATAAACATGACCGTTATATTGGTGTATTACACACACTATTGAACGTGCATACGTGGTTCATTTTCATAGACACTCACACATTCAAAAATGGAGTGTATTGAATATAGCCTATCGGAATTATATTAATTATTAATCTGTTCTGTGGTTGCCTGTTACTCCACACCCGTTAGGTATTTCAGTTCCCATTAATTCTGTTTTCCCTGGTTTTCCCTAACAAATTGTGCACAATATACTTTATAGTAGGTACGGTAGTTTACATGAAAGTAAATATTATACTCGTACGTAGAAAAAAATATTTCCAAACAACCATTCTTTAAAAACTTGATTTTAGCACGCACTGGTTTTCTTACAATACGCCTGATTTATTATATATTATATTACGAGTGATAATAATATATTATCTATTTGCCATAAAAACAAGATTTACTTTTCTCGAAAATAAGCCAGAGTTAGGGTACAGCACGATACACTTGTCAGATTTATTTGAGTGAAATATTTCTGCTCAACAGAGTATGGCGTAGTATAAACCTTTGTAAAAATACGTATAATAATAATTATGTAACTAAAATATTGGTATTGAAACAGGGCCGGACCAAGAGTTCCTACCGCCAATTGCACATAAAAAAAAATATTTTTTTTTAGAAATTAGAAAATTATGGCATATTTTAACGATTAAATATGTAACATTGTTAATTATAACGCGTGATGATTTGAAATAACCGAATTGAGCACAATTAATATATATATATATGAGATGAATGACAATAATTATATTTTGGTACCTACCTACTCAAACTTCAATAAGTTCACTGCATGAGTGAAATAAGTAAGTATAATAATTAATGTATATGGAAACTTCCTACTACGATATTATCAAACTGTTTGTTTTACAGAAATATTCACTTATTTAACACTTATTTTGCAGATTAATTTATTGAAAACTAATAGTATTTACAGGTGAGAAAATCCAAGTAGGTACCTACCTCATTATAAAACTAATAATTGTCAACAAAATTGTAAAACATAATTATTACGCTCGAGTAGTAAAACATTTATTACTAGTGTTGTTGTTATTAGTCTCCCGCACGAAATTGGATATAATAATATTTTGATGTCATGGTGATCAATAAATAGGTAGGGAGATGACTGATTATTAATAATACCATATATTTTTAATTAACAATAATATACTTATTACCTAGCATTTTTCACAATTTGAAAAACATCACGGCAAAAACATTTTTCTGGTGCTATCATGGTGCTATCTATATAACAACTTATCGCTTACCTTACAGGATAACACTCGGACTACGATGTTTTCATCGAAATGAAGAAAGAGACTTAGCGGTAAGTTACTCACCTGAAAAAAAGAAATATGTTTATTAATATACCTACATAAATTAAGAGATAACGTTTTCCGTCTTCAAATAACAACAATATAAGTATTAATACTTAGTTAATTAATATAAACAACATCGCATTAATACTTTGTACTATACAAAATTATATATATAAAGTACTTATGCTCTGATTTATATTCCCATGTTTGATGTTATCGTGGGTGTGACATACTTCAGACGTTAATTCTCCCATAGAATATTCGTTGATGATAATGATAAAAGCATCGTAACACGTAGGTACGCGAATCTATCGGAGTAGAAAGACAAAGAGTTAGGTGCACTCAACTAACTCAGAGATTTTTCTTAGTGGAATACTTGAATCCACCCACTCGCTTTGGACTTCCCGGCAGTGTTCACTATTCGGGATGAAGGTGCGATTACAAACTTTTCGCTGAAGATTCTCGCTTTCCGACGGATGAACGCGTTTAGTAATTTAATAATCCACTTAGGGAAAACATTTTTCAAAATTATGCTTTGTACTGAATATCGTAAAACTATATTATTAAACTATATCTAATTAATTATTTCTTTTATTCAACGAATAATTCACAAGATTTTAAGAATGTACCATTCTAAATATTCGTTGAATAAAAGAAATAGTTAATTAAAATTATTAGCAAGTTGAAGTAAGTTACAACAGAAAATATTGGAGTGATCCGTGACGTCGGTTAGTAATTAAAGTAATAAATACTTTAATTTAGAATACAAAAACCGATCGCCTACCGTAATTCGATTCGGAGAGCGCTTATGGCTCGATGACATTGAGCTACTTTACAAGCTACAAGCCAGCGAATTTACAATCTGCTTGTAAACTCGCCCAGTGTCATCATCGAACTAGCTAACAAGCAGATTGTAAACAATCTACCAAGAAAAGTTGAAAGCCGGGTTACTTTACACGCTACACGATGGCGTGTGCGCCGATATGCGTCTGCGCAGTGGAGCGATAGTGGCGACCTCCCGGTAAAAAACCGAACTACTCAATACGTCTTGTTAAAATAGTACAAAAATGACGGTTTCAACTAGCTAGCTTGTTGGCTTCTGAGCGAGTGAAAAGTTTTGTGTGTCATCATCACAATCGGACTAGCTGACTCGCCGACAAGTAGCTTGTAAAGTAGCTCAATGCCATGGAGCCTTTATGAGCAGGTATTAATAAGGCCAATAGTTAAAATTTGTCGCAATTAAGCATGGCAGTCGTAGCATAGTGGTAATGCACAGGGTGCGGGACCCAAGAGACGCAGGTTCGATTCCCGCTGGGTGTTTTACTTTTTTCAAAAAAAAAATTCTACTGGCTATATTTTCTAATCAGTGTTTTCAAAATTATGTATGTTATTTTATAAATAAATAAATCAATATTTAGCTATGAAACCTTGTCAAAATTCCAACAATCATTTTATGCCTAGTACAAAAAGTATGTTGGTTGAAATTAATTTTATCATAGCTATTTGATTTATTTCATAATACATAACTAAAACCTTGTCCACATGGCGCGTGTCTCGCCGCGAGTGCATATGGATACCTCAATGAGGTCACCTGTACCTCGACCGCGCGCGAAAGTCGTCACGGCACGAGTGCACGTGGACGGCTTAATGAGGTTACATGAACCAAGAATGAGCACGAGTCAAAATGCGCCATGTGGACAAGGCCTAATTGGTTAATTACCGCCGTTAAATAATGATTAAGATGACAGTTACAATAATTAATTAGGAGTATAAAAAATGATAATTAACGCCCACAATTTTCGAGAAGCTTATGCGTCGGCTTACATTGTTCTGGGTCCCAGATTTCATGGATCTGACAAATACACAGTTTGTCGATTTTCAATTTGTGTCTGGAGTCAGAGTATGGACCTGGTAGATTGAGCAAGTGGCTAATGTCCATTTATCGTAAAACCAAACATCTGTTAATCTACAACCTCCACTCCACTCATAAAAAATACGACATACAAAAAATCGTACACACATTATACGGTCAAAAAAATATAAGTGTTGAGTAGGCTATGTAAAAATTTCATTAGGTGGTATTAAACATGTCAATATACGAACTATTATAATTAATATAATGAATATTAAGAATAGCGATATCACAGCTTGAATTACATTACCAATTATGTGCTCGGTAGCAGTAATTTACTGTCAATACTAAATATTATAAAACAAGTTTTCATCTAACTGACAACTCATTGTTGAAGATATACAAGAAAATATAATGGTTTAATATTAGCGCTCAATATTATTTACCGGTGGCCGTCTTATTGGTAGACAGGTATCCTAAGTACGATTTGCTCGTACGAATTCCCACAAAGGGTTGCAGTGGGGCTCACGTATGGCGGGAATGTTTTTATCCGATTATGTCGTCAATAAAATGGCAAGTCGGAAGCTGCAAGAATTCCAACTCAAAAGCGAGTGCACTGTTTCTAGTGAGTATTGACGTCTTAAGGTTGTGTCTATTTAATAAGATTACTTAATTGAATAGAGATAAAAACAGGAATAACTTGACAAACGCATTACGAAAGTATTAGTTGCAAAGTCAATTATCTCCTTCTTTTTCTTTTTTTACCATATCTGATTCGAATAGGTTTATATGGACCTCCACATGGTGGAGGTTTGTATTAACAAATTTTTGTTTTTACTTGCCCATTCTATTAGGTCCAAACAACATGTGAATTTTCTAAACCCGGGACCTACGATATTATAAGCCAATAGTTGGACGAGTCAGGAAGATTTAATAAGTTTAATATCAACACCACTAGAATATTGCAATACATTTGATGTGACCGATTCGGGGACCACTTTCTCCGTTGTCGTTTAAGCTAGCGGTCACGTATTCATCGCAATTTACTATTCTTTACACATATCTTGGAGTAAAAAGAAGAAATACTGTCAAGTTAAATAGAGAACCCACGAATGCCGCGCGGCTTAAGCGTCGGACTATAGCGCCGTGGGGCCCAGGTTCGAATCCTGGGTCTGGCAAGTACACATATTGTTTTTCAATTTGTGTATGAGTCAATGGAACAATTACGTTGAGCAAGTGCCTGACATCCATTTCTCGTAAAAACAAAATCTGTTAATACAAACCTCCACTCTGTGGAGGCCCATATGATCCTATTAGGATCGGGCATGGTAGGATGATCGTGAAGTAAATAGTATTAACACGTCGGGGTCACCACTCACCAAACGAGGTATTCATAGAATACTGCAATGTGATTGGCTAATAATAATATATATTGTAAAATGGAATGTAAATAATCAAGCGAGAGATTATTTAAGATGTTTTGTTATTGAATTTTATTCCGGAATAAAATATTTTTTTATATGTGTAAGCTTAAATGCATAAAAGAATGGTTAACATTTTAATTAGTAGCAAAATTTTAACAACTTACAAACCATTATTACTAAGTACATATAGTAAATTTTCAATTGTAAATGACCTTCGCTATGTAGTAATAAAGTTGATTTGTGTAGGCAAAACGAAAAGTAGTCTGAGTATATCTTAATGATTATACCCACTGTAAACCGTGTGCAATGGATCTGTCTGCAAATAAATATAGTTTTTTTGTTAATTAATTAGTGATTGTTTTCTTCTATGAAAGAGCGTAGGGGTAAAATATGAAAAATGAAATACGGACATGTAGGTATGTGATTTTTAGTTTGCGTATTAATAACCAAAAACATATTGGTATTTTTATAGTGGCAACTTTTTAGCAGTCATTGAAACAACTTAATGAGCTTTGTGATTTTAATTGCCGCAGGAATAATAAAACACAAGAAAGGGTCCGATCTCACTGAACCATTGCATTATATTACTTTTAATAAAGGGAGATACTCAGTGTAGTAATTAATTTTCTCTCTTGTTTGCTCGGGTCGGGTTAAGCACCTTGGAACAATGGCAAAAAACAGACAAAAAGCTGCGATGCCATGAAAGATCGGGGTACGAAAAAGCAACATTAAATTCGCCCATCATAAAATATGTTGCTACCGCTGTACCTTAAAACAATATAATAAATGCGGGTTTATTTTAAATTAAGAATAATGATAATTTGGTTGCCCATAGGTCAAATTTGCATTGAAAATACGAAGATAGAAACTTAATCATTTTCGAACACTGTTATGGATACTTAATAACAATGACATGCAATAAAAATTCAATCACAATTATCATGTTGTATGTATTAATTACATTTACATGCCTTTACAGACATTTTATTTATGTAGTATATTATAATTAAAAATGTAAATAATTTTAATAATTATTATAAGGTAAATAAATGCGAACCAATGATCATTATTACTATTACAATAATAACAATTATGATCAATATGAATGTGTGATTTGATTACCTAAACTATTTTTTATATAAAATGTTATTAAGATTTTATATTATCAATATATAAGATGTAATAATATGTATATTACAGAAAAATGTACGCCTTCGATAAAAAAGATATATTCGATTGACAATCTAAAAAATCTGTCAATTATTTTCGAAAATCGTTACTATTTTAACCATTTTTTTGTAGTGAATACATACATAAATGATATAAGAAAAGAACATTTTTATTGAATTTATATAATTGAGAAAACACCTCAGAAACATACATATTGGAGAAAATTGGTACAAACCATAACGCTAAGATTGCGATAAGTACATATATCAATATAACCATACAATATTTCTGCGGTATCCTAAATAAAATTATGATGTGTTCAATAATAATAAAATTATTGTATTTGGGGATACTAAAGCCATATTATTACAACCAACAGCATATTTTAAAACTCTAAAAAATTTTGAGGTTGAAGAAGCTGAAGAAGGTTGTTACTAAAATTAATTTAATCGAAAGATTTTAAATATGTATACTGGTAACCACCTAATTTAAATAATATGTACCTGTCTACCTCTTATATTAAGTTCCATTTGATATTCTATTTTCAAATTTAAATATTGTATGGCTGTAAAAAAGAACATAGACAGCGGATAGGTACTTATCTAATTAATAATAATATTATTCAATGTATTCATATACAACTGACATAAGACAGACACATGCTTCCCATTCCCTTTTGAGACTATGAAAAAAATCTTTTATGAACTAGCAGATGATGAAATAAGATAAATCACAAACAGATGAATGAACACAATATTCTATAAAGTATAGAAGAACACGCGTAGAAAATATTACGATCTGCTTTGAATTTGTTAACATAAATATAGTGTATACGCGTGTACCAACATAACAAATATTTCATAGATGATTGAATGCTAACCCGTAAACTATTTTCATCTTCAATTGGGACCATTAGCCGAATTTTAAGCACCAATAATTTAATAGTCTCCCTTTGTAAAATTGTAAATAACTTTCACTTCATGTTTTATAGATTATAAAATAGTATATCATTTAGCTTTAGCACATTATTTTCTTTACAGTTGCATTTTTGCTCTGGAGACGTGGTTACTGTCTAATACCAACTGTTTTTAACTCATTTTTAATTACTTCTCTTTCCACCGTATAATAACTAAAACTAAACTGCTCTGTGGTATTAACCAAATAGGTATAAAAGACTGCCCACCTATTAATAGTTCCATTTCATAATTCTTTATGTGCCCGCCTAAATTATTGAGAACATCAATAATTCATTTATTCATCAATATTGTATACTTCATTCTACGATTGGTCATGTTTGTTGACCTTAATAAAATACTAAATTATAAAAATCTATACAGTGTTGCCAATAGTTATCAAAAAATATCTCAAATAGGGTAAAAATAAGCTAGATGTCAGAAAAAATGCCAGATTTTCTCAAAATTAAAAAAAACTATGTAGAAACTACTATTTCAAAAAATTAAATCATGATTATTAACTTTGTTTTTAAATGAATAAAAATTGAAGGAGAATTTATTGTTTCACTATTACTAACTCTGATGTTACGAAATTTGGTCATCACTAAATGTCAAAATATTGCTTACAACATTTTTTTTTATCGGTAAGATATAAGATACAAAGGGCTGGTATAATATGTTGGTTCCTTGTGAGAAGTTTTAAACTGTGTGTGATGTCGCAAAACGCTAGATTTAACGCCAAACGCCAGATGTGATTTTTGCATGCTAGATGGATTCAAAAATGATTCAGACAAGTAAAACGTAAAGTTGGCAACGCTGATTGTATACGGTATATCCCCAAAGTCATTGAGTAAAAATCGCACACCTAGTAAAATAAAAATGTTAGTATGTGCTTAAGCACTATTTCCGAACGGATATACCTATTTCAACAAATCACTAATAAAAGTAGTTTAGCGCTATGGGGGAAAATAACAAACGGCGCTGTAAATAAAAATAGCCACTCAGCAGAGTCAGAACGGTGTGGTGAGGATCTGAAGAGGCTCTCCAGTTTCCATCTTCAGCCACCTATCTCCATCTCCGGCCGCCGAAAGACGTGAAGGGGGTGGTAACAAACGAGGCAATTTATTTGCCGGGGGTTTCCCGGGTACTCGGGTGTGAAATTCGCCGAAAGTTTAGCGCGAAATCTTACCCCCTCCGAATACGGATAGTAATAACTCTCTGGAGTTTGTAAACAATAGGTATCTATTATGCGACAACGACAAGTACTTTCATCATAATTGACGAAGGATATCTTGCCGTAATCGCTGCCTTTAATAATATGTTAAATTTGCGCAATATTATAACCATTATATACGTACTATACTAAATCACCATTAATGTGCAGATTAACTGATTGATTCATGTTAACATACGGTACCAATAAAAGCCAATAATTTATATAACTGCTTTCTACTCACACCGATGAAAGATTTTTATAATAAATATCAACATTTGATTGAAGATTTGACATGAAGAATTTTGTTTTGTTTCAGCATCATTGGTCATCATCAAAATCGAATCCCTTCTCACATATTATTATGTTGATCTGATACTTAAGGCGAAGTCTTCACTGAGCCTTTTTTAAAGAGGCACCTATCGGAAAAATACGAAGCTTGCAATTTGAGACAGTTTTTTGATAATTTACAATTTCAACTGTATTAATGAATAAATATGTATCTGAAAACATTAAAAATAAAAATATTTTTTATTTTAAGTCAAAGACAAACTTACAATTGTAAAAAATGTAATAAAATGTGAATTTGTTCTATCGGACCCCACCCTATTATTACATATATTGTATGGTCATATTTATTATTAAAATTTAGTTTATTAAGTTTTCTAAGCATCACCTAAGCGATTTTTGACTAATTCATAGTTTTAATATTTTTTATATTTATTTTAAAAAACATCGATTTTTATAAAAAATATAAGTGTGTATAACTTGAAATCCTTTTTATTTATATCAAATCAATTATTTTTATAAATATAAATAAAATATTTATATTAATATAAATAAAAAGGATTTCAAGTTATACACATTTATATTTTTTATAAAAATCGATGTTTTTTAAAATAGATATAAAAAATATTAAAACTATGAATTAGTCAAAAATCGCTTAGGTGATGCTTAGAAAACTTAATAAACTAAATTTTAATAATAAATATGACCATAAAATATATGTAATAATAGGGTGGGGTCCGATAGAACAAATTCACATTTTATTACATTTTTTACAATTGTAAGTTTGTCTTTGACTTAAAATAAAAAATATTTTTATTTTTAATGTTTTTAGATACATATTTATTCATTAATACAGTTGAAATTGTAAATTATCAAAAAAATGTCTCAATTTGCAAGCTTCGTATTTTTCCGCTAGGTGCCTCTTTAAAAAAGACTCAGTGAAGACTTCGCCTTAATGATGTTTCGTGATGAATTTTAGTCTTAAATTCCTTTCCTTCGTATATTTTTTTCACTACCGCGGAAAAAGAAATTTTAATTCAAACTTTTCAGTTATAAATTCTAATTGATTTAACTTTTTACTGCAAAAAGTTTGTAAGTACCTGTCAAAAATATGTTATGGAGTTATAGCTAATATAAAATTTAACATCTTCTATAAAATCATTCTTAGCCTATACGTACTTGGAAAAAGATTGTTTAAATTAAAATTAATCGGAATATACTTTATTTCTGTAGTGTATTAAATATTAATCAACATTCTTCAACAAATTATACCGTGAGGTTGCTGCCAAAAGTTGGTAAGTCGATATTTTGAGTCAATGAATAATTATTATGATAAACTCAGGTAAATAATTAATGTATAATGTCTCAAAAATTATGGACTTAATACGACCACGGGAAGGCACTTTTTCAAGTATGTAGATAGTCATATTATTGATAGAAGTTTGTAACTGCTGATCTTTCAATAATATGTGGTTTGGGAATACTTGGTAAGTTTAAACAAATAAAACATCCAAAATATAAGTATGACCGTTACCGTTACTACTATAACATTTTGCATGTAAGTGCATTCTTGCTGGAATCCAGGATGTAAACGTTTTCATCGATAGGATTAAGAAGATAAATTATTAACACCTCGCTTTTATTTGTTGGATTTTGAAAAAGTTAAAATTAATAATTCGATTTAGTAAAGAATAAAAAAAAAACCTAAAAAATACTCATGGTTTACTTACAAGCAAAAATGCTCTTGGAATATGGCAGATTATGTAAAACTATACATTTTATGATGAAATTTACGAAACAAGTTTGTTAAAATAATTCTATCAGCTAAATAAATGAGAAATGCTTTAAACCAAGATTAAATTAAATTTTCATCAAACATCCCTGTACTTTATTAAGCTAATTTCATTTCTGCTGGAAGCTAAGGCGTCGCTGATATTGTTTTGAATGAAAATAGATGGATCCATTTAAATATTTAATTTGGGTAGGTAGGGAAAATATGGCTCAAAATCATATAGCAATTTGCAAACAGTAGGTGTTTGCTTTGTTCAACAAAAAGCTCATCAATCAAAACGCAGTTTTTCATGTTTACTCCGAAATGCTACAGGTTGAAAGACAATATAATTGCAGTTCAGATCTTCAGCTGGATCTAACTCTATTAAAATGGCAAAGATTATGCTAAACAGTAAAATTATTTATCGTTAATTTTAAATTATTAAAAATGCGAGAGTTAAACATAGCAAGTTGTTGGAGGTAATGTTTTTAATTTTTTTTTTTAAAGTAGAGTTCATCGAAAAAACACTTCATAAATATATTGTGTGTAGTGTATATTCTGATTGCAGCATTTTTTAATGAAAACTATTCATATGTATTATTTTTGTAATAGGTACTATTAACAAGTCACGGATCCACATATTAGATTAGCGAAACAATGACAGAATAACCGAGGTGTGATAAAATCAAGTGGTACTTAATACATATTGTGTGTTTTTAAAATTAATACAATGACGTCTTTTTACCAACAATTATGGCTATTGTTGACTTGAAATTGGGACATTGAATTCGGATTCCGCATGGATGTTTGCATTCTGCATTTTTTAGGACCAAATGTCGTTTGTTCAACGCGTGCGTGCTACCTGTGGTACTGTATGGTTGTGAGATATGCCATCTTACCAAACTTCAAACTTCTTGACTTTTGAACTTTGAGAATCGATGTCTCGAAATCATAGGAATACATTGGTACTGCCGCGTTACAAACACTCGAGTTCGTGAACGAGCACGGTAGCGCTCGATAATTGATTGAATCAGTCACGAAGATACGCTTCATATGTGTTCGAGATGTCGCCCGAGAGTGCGACACTCCGTACTCTTGTGTCACAACCTCAAGGGTTCCGTCACCGTGAACGACCTTCCCTCACCCTGCAGCAGTACTACAAAAGAGATGTAAGCGCTGCAGGTCTCACATGGCGAGAGGTGCGACAAATGGCGATGGACCGAGGGAAATGGTGCTTGCCATAATATGTCTCAACCCTGAGGTGTGACAGGGTGAAGTGGCTTTAGAAAAAAAGATCCTGAATAGTAGAAATATTTTCAATTATGAGTAGTCAAGATTATCATTTTTTTTCATTATTGGTATGAATTCTTGGTATAAAGACATTGTATTAATTAAAGTAAAAGACATTATGTAGTAATGTAGTACTTATTCCAAATAGTATAATATGTGGAATAAGTAAAACGTATAGTGATTTATTTTAATTAATAAAAGATTATCTTCGTTAAAACGATCAAAGTTAAGTTAGTAACCATAGAGAAAATAATAAAATAGATAAAGTAATTTACTATTATTGTTGTGCTCTCTTTTATCCTCTTTAATCGAGTTTATACAATTAAAAAAAAACTATATAACAACGAAAGTAAACAATCTGAGAAGCTTAAATGGAAATTTATGTCGCATCCGGCATTTTTTTACAATAATTTTATTTTACTCGTGTTTTTGTTTGTTACAGCGCTAAGTATTTGAAGCACCATTTGTTTTGAGTGAGCTTTTTTAATGCTTGTATAAAAAAATTCTCCTACACGCACTTTGTTTTATAGCTGGAGTAACTTTTGTTTCTTTTACTAATGTGTTTTGGGCGGTGTGTTTCACTTGCGCGAAACCCAGGGTCTGCAACCCGGGATCCCGGGTTTTTGATAGAGCTTTTAGACTCATAAATTCCCGAATCCGAGATTAGTAAAATTGTTGTAGAAATTTTGTATAATTAATATGATAATTGTTGAGACTATTTTGCAGCGGCGAAGGTTGACTTTTGGAAAGAGGTAGGGTGTGGAGATCAGAGAAAAAGAACACATTTGTCAGGTATACTTACGGGAAATAAAAAGATAATACGATATTACTACTGATGAAGGTACACACTAATGACAACGATACACTGAATCAATGAAATTTCAATAGCTCACTGACGATATAAAATTGAGCGATGAGTTTAAATTGTGTATTTCCCTAAACATCGTATTTCATACATTTCGGCAGACGGGGCTGAGGTCACGTGAGGTAAAGTTCATACAACAAAATCTGACATCCATCGCACAATAATCCGATAGATACAATACTTGAAGAGAGATGGCGCTGTGGCATATTTCTTTTTAACCTTTGATAGATGTCGTTGGCAAATAAAATTATTTTTGTAGTATATAAAATAATCAAGTTATAATTTAAATACGTTAATATGCATTACTTCTTAAGAAGCAATTTTCTTAAGAAGGTAGGCTTTAAATAATCGCCTAGTATGGAGTCTTCGCCACTGCTGCTTTGACATACACCATCTGCTTATGCACACCAGTTATTTTTTTGTAGAATAGTGACTGGTCGACTAGAGTCCAGACTTTATACATTCTGATATAATTATGTACAATACGAAATATCAATCGATGTGATGGAATTATAATTCAAACTACATAATTATTTGACTTTTATTAAATAGAAATCCGCAAATTTAATGGTTATTAAGTTAGTGACATGTACCTAACCATTGATATATACGAATTTAGCTAAAAGTCTCATATCTTATATAATAAGATACTAGACTTTTAGTTAAATTCGTAGATATTGTGAAATAAGTATAAAACGTAACTTTAATAATATTGTATTATTCTGTACCTCAGAACCAGTGTGTCATGACTCGTGAGTTATAACATGATTTTGCAGAAAATGAGCTAGTGAGCTATGAGAAAAGTATTGATTATATACGTAATGTATCATACAAATCAAACACATTCACCTATTGAGTCTATTCTGCCCTTCCAAGGAAGAAGGCAGTAACTCGCAAAATTTGTGAAATTAAGTTATGAATGCCATTCGTTAGGTAATTTTGAAAGCTATATATTCTGTTCACTTTAAAATCAGAATTATCACTAAAATACCGTTAAAATCTTTAGTGAAAAAATGGACATCTGCTAAAATAATACAACTTTCTTAGCAAAAAGCCAGTAATTGCAACTATTCATTGCAGTTACTGCTTGTGTATTATTACTTTATTTGTATTTTAACATCCTACTAATAAAAATTATCACCGTTTTTTTATTAATTCACATTACTAAAGTTTAAAAAAAATACATTATGTTATTTATCTCGAAAGTGTGTGAGAGTCAGTTACTGCCTTCTTCCTTAGAAGGGCAGTATTCATGAAACCTTAAATTTCTAAAACAGACATCAAAGGGCTGAAAAATCTTAATTGCGTTTTCCCGAAAATGATACAGATACATAGATCAATTTGTTTTTTTTTTAGTATATAACGGTTGGATGCAGGCACTCGACACTCTACTCATACGTCACCTCACCACTCCACCGCTGCTATATGGAAACTTTACCTAGTCGTTATATATCGTGATAATCGTTTATAATATCATTGTTTTTTAAATTACACTATATAGGTAAAAATATATAGGTATTATGTCTCAATGATAAGTAGGTATATTTTTGTTGACTTTATTCTCGGAAGCTGAGATCCAAAACAGCTTGATCCGAAAATCCCTAGCGCCAACAACAGTGGGAGCGAAAATTATATTTGCATTACATTGCGAAAAGGGGGTTTTTCTAAGATATTTCGCAACATTTGTAATGTTTTTTTTCTTACCCCGTCAGATGTGTGACCAAGCAGAAGCAAAAGAAGATTGAAAAAGGCTTTCCGATGTTGCTTGAATATAAATCGCGTGAATTTTCATTTAATAAAGTTTTCATAATGCATTCATTATTCATAATATACATATATTTTTAACGCATTTGTGTGATAAAAATGTTACATGTCAGAAAATTTGATTTGGAGTTTAAGTTAGATTGACGTTACGCACTTACAATGCCAACTGACCACACCTTAGACTACTACCTACGACGGACCAAGGTCTGAACAAAAGCGATGCATAAGTGCAAGTGAGAAAGTATTCGGCACCCTTATAATCTCTGCGACACGCGCTAGAGTAAGATAAAAGGTTTACAAATGTGGGAGATGGTTTGCTACAGTATATCCGCCAAATCTTACCTTATTGCTTAACTAAGAGACGATAACCGTGTTGCTAAAATTGCTATTTTTTGTGTTAAACATAAAGTCAGGGGTAAATATTTTTAGTTAATTAGCCGTACTGATAAGCAAGAAGATGGTATTACGTTTCATAGGTAAGTTGATACATGTTCGTGATGATTTATTTGTATATTATTATATATTTTAATATCAAGTGACCGTGTTTCTTTAAAATAACTTAAATTATGGATATTTTTACCTAATGGTTGCATTTTGACCACTTAAAAATACTATATAACGTAAAAAAAATAGAAAAATATATTTTAATTCTAAGCACTTTGGGCGAGCACCAGCGAAATGGTCTATGGTCTCGAACATTTGAATATGAATGCGTTCGCTCGCCCACAAACCAAACGCACGGCACGCAGCTTCATTTAGCAATGCAATGGATGGCGTCTAGATGTATCTATAGTCTAAGCTACGGACTGTATTTATGATACGATTTGTACTTCCACACATGTCGCGTAGCGTGTGACGTTAAGATGCAATTCGCTACGGACTTCATAAAGTCCACTGTTCGTACACCATATAAAACTTTGATGCCCAAATTTTCCCAGTACATTTCCCATGCCCAGAGACTGTGATTTGATTCTAGGGATGAACACGTGGCCTGTTGCTGGTGAGATGCCCACCTACGAGTCATTGTGACTTATTGCACGTGTAACGGGTTATGTAGCGCAAACAAAAATACAATGTATAGGACTTAGCATCATTAAACTCCTAGTGTCAAGAAGTAATGAATGTCAGTGTTAAACAGCGCAAGATGCAAGACAATAAAATACTATAGCGCATATTGAAAGGGAAAATTGAGAGTCACAAATAGAAGGCAAACATCACGCAGAGAAAAATCCGAGACTGGAAATGAATTAGAAAAGTCAATGAACTGTAGTACAAACATAGCGTAGGACAGACACGCCTTTGTGATAGTAATCGAATCGCCAACGTTGTGGGGTTCTAATATAATATATTATGGCAATACAGAAGAAAATGGTTACTTGTGGATATACCAAAAGGCTTGTTGATTATTTTCGCTATATAAATATGAATTCTTGTTATAATATCTTCCAACTAAAAGCTATTTCTAAGAGTATATCTACTAATATAACTTTGAAGGACTCTTAACGTTCCTTATATCGTAATATATCTGTAGATTATAAAGCCATATAATAAGCGAAAAATTACCTATGGTATAGTGAAGTGAAACAAGACGTTTCACAGACAACACATTCATAGCTGGATCATTTATATTTATAACATATTATAATCTCAAGTTTTAGTAGTTGCTATTGGGACTAACCATCAAATTCAATGCCTCTAATAATATATCGTTTGATAATACCAAATACTAATCATCTTATAACCATGAATTCTGTTTAAATATTGTTTATATAACACGTTGTTAACGCCATTTTTTTCATATAACCATGCCCTTGCTTGTTCGTACAAAGTGGTTGAAAGAGTTATAGCACCTGTACACGTGCATGGATTTACTGGCAGCAATAATGCTGTAAAAGTGCTAACTGTCTCTCCAATTCATTCTTTAAGAGCGAGCGAGACGCGATGTTGTCATTTTATGGTACTATTTCGTACTATTTGACAGGTAGTGAAAATCGGTCAACCTGAAAATTCGTTCGTAGTTCGTTTTTTTGCCGGCAGGTTCGCCACTATTGTTCGCCACTATCGGTGTCTTACTTTTTTCGAAAAGGATTTTTTCTATTGGTTATATTTTGTCATGAGTGTTTTCAGAATTATGTATTTTCAATAATCAATTTATACCTATTGTGTAGTTCACATACATTATTACCGTAAGTCAATATAACCGAAAACACCTTGGCAAAATTCATCAATCGTATATTATGTTGATATGACGTAAAAGTTATTTTCGGGAAAGCTTCTGTTTTCATAAATATTAATCCTGCGGTGATAACTTTGGGAAAAGTTCCCGTTCGGAGCTTCGCGAGAGCAACGCGCGCGGGAAAAGCTTCGACACCTGTCGCCAGGTGAGCGCCGATAACATAACTTGCGAGCACCAAACGTTGCCATTCAATATAACACGAGATTTTATCACATGCGATAATAATTCCGACAAAGAGTTAAGCGCGACCCAAATTGAGGTGCATGTCGCCTACTGTCACGGGCTGCCGCTACGGGGAAAAAATGTGTAATGTCGTTGTTCTTGGTGTTTAAAATGTTATCAGACTAATACTCCCATCCCGTAGCACATTTTGAACCTTTAAACGAACATTGTCAGTTATTGCATTATTATTATATTAAAATCTGCCGTAATCACTAAAACAACAATGAGATCACCTCACGTTGTGCACTGCATCGACACCTGCATGACGTTTTGAACGTTTTTATCATATTTCACATGCCTACACTTTTCGAATGTCATGTCAAAACCACGATTTTTTTGTTTTTAGCGGTTGGCATTATGTATTTTCTATAACAATGATGTCTATTATAATATATGGTCTGCAGGTTGGGTTTTTGTTTAAAATATTATCTATTGATGTCATGCCGCAAGTATTTTAACGTACGCACACGTAGAAACTGTGAAAATTAATTGAAATTAGCATCAGTGAATTTACGGAGTGCACGTTCAAAATATTCTGCATAATAACGAAACCATAGACTAAATTTTCGCCGCGACAGCGTGACAATAGGAGACATGCACCATGACGTGCAGCTCAATTTTGCTCGCGCTTTAGTGAGATAGGATATATTATTATTGTCTGAGTTAAACAGTATCGCCTTCTCAACCAGACAATCGTTTCATTTAGACACATATTATGTTTCATTTATGGCATATCATTTTTCATTCTACTGGTAAATATTTTAACAGCAATAACACTTCAAAGTAGATGCGATGCGCTCAAAGATTTTACCGCAGGGAAATGAAAAATGCATACGAAAGCAAATGGGAAGATCATAGTAGAAAGATTGTATTTTATTTTAAAATGGGGTGAATTTTTTATTATATTAGCATCATAAATACACAAAACATAAAAGCTGATAACAATAATATAATATTTAGTAAGTAAATAAGTATAATAATAATATTAATACTATCGACGTTGACTTAATAGGTAGGTGATAAAGTTTTTACCTACCTTATTGTATTAATTTATTATATAATTAAGAATTAACTGTATTCGTTATCAGTGTGTACCTTTTGGTGAGTGCAAATATTGCCTGAAGATCCCGAAAGGCGAAACCCGGGTTGCAAAAAAACGACTCAAATGGAATAGTACAAGTGTAAAACTAAAAGTAATCAATCTCTAATATAAGTCTAAAACCTGCCAATGCATAAATCTATCGAAAAGATTCATAATACAAGTAGTAGATAGCATAACATCTATACTAATAAATAATATGAATTTTATTTTATAGGTCCATTTAAATTATGGAGTTGTCGAGCACAATTAAAAATTGTATCGTACAACCGCATAATTTAAAAAAATATTATCGAAGGTAAATAGCGACTTTTTTTACTAGTGACGCAAATTTGTGATGTCTGTTTGTCTCATTTTTCTGATCGACTCTCCTCGTCGGGCCCCTCCTGAGCTTGGGCCCCCAGGCTAGGGCCCAGTCAGTCCCCCTTATTGGTTGACCATGGCCGTATGTAAAGAATACACTTTCGAGAAGACGTAATTTACGATGTTTACAGCCGTTTGATGTTTATGGACTTTCTTTTTAGCTTTTTTGTAGGAATTTCAAAGTTCTGTTATGAATATACTGAAGACATCATATTGTGGCATTATCGTTTTCCTATTATTATTAAAATTGTTGATAAATTAGTTAAATAATAATATTGCCAGCTGTATGTATATTATATGTAATATACGTATGGAGTAAAGTAATATATATGCACCAAATAAAAGCCTACATCATAATATAATAAAAGCAATGATATTATCGCCGCTCGTATTTTTCCTTTTAAAACTTTCTCGTGTGAGCATCATTACGTAAGAAGAAAATAATATACATCATCTGCGCGCTGGAACAAGTTAGTGATTCGCAATATTCCAGGCGTAGGCATACTATTTTCACATCGTCTTCCTCTAATATACCCCTAAAAGCCATAATCGAGAATAATGGGCTGTTAAAGTTTACTCCGGCTCCTTGTAAAATTTTTGTTCCTACAGTTTCCTACTCTGCTTTGCCGCCCTTCCTTAAATACACGTGTCAGCGACGTGCGGGAAATGAAATGTAACAATAAATTATCAACCGTTTTAAAGTTGGCACAACTGTCATATTTATAGTACCCAACCAACTTCCAATAATATAAATCACTTTATTTATTGCGTAATGTTTCATAATCAGCAGTTTCAGTCATATAAGCATAATAGATTTAAATCTTATCCTCAGAAGAAGAAACAATATATACATGAAGATAATTCATAAGTTTATTATACCATACGATTAAAAACCACATAGGGTTTCAATAATTCATAAATGATGTCCTATTACTGCGTAGTCACCGAATCTTATTTCATTGAACATCAATCTTAATTGCAATTATTTTCATACATATAAATCATATAATACATACCATAGAGTTGAGTTTTGTTTTTACTCATTCAACTTTAGCTGTCTCTGTTTATAACATACATAGTTGCAGTGGCGGGTTCGGGACTTGGAGGCAGGAGGTTCTGCATAATATTTTGACCCCACCCATGATAAAAACAAAATATAATCATTAAATTCCAACTACCAACGTAGGCACCTTGTAAAAATATCAATGTATCTCTTTTCCAGAATCACATAATGTAACTAAAAATAAATTATTGCAAAATATTGCAGATCACGTGTAGGTCAATTATCGGCATAATTATTATAATGTTTTAATTATTGAATCGTATAATTATTACTTATGCTGTTTTTTTCTAAGTAAATTTAGTACATAACGCTTATAGTTCAGGCTCGTAATGAATATGGATTCAAGTCCCATTCTATCATATATTTTTCTATAATTTTATAGTTGTGTTTCTGAGTTTTTTTTAAATTCAGTATCCACAATGAATAATGTTATATTCCTAAATCTAGTGTATTTTTTTCGAGCTTCAATAGAACACAAACCAGAACCAAATATTTTAACTGTGTAATGTGCAATTGAACCAATATTATCCAATATTAATATAACATTCAAAAAATTTACCTTAAATAACATAGCTATGTATCAAATATAATACCTTAGTTAACATCTCAGCACTAATGTACACGTTATCTAACATTATTTTATTATTGTGTCATTTCTCAATAACTTAAAGGAATAGCGACACCACATAAAATTTGTTATTAACTTTTTGATAATATACCTATACACGTCATGTTGGAGTGAGAAATGGAAGCAGTGCATTCATTAAAATGAGTCGCCTCCATTGACCTAGAACTGAGACTGGCTTGTTGTTATGTTTGTCCAACCTTCTATGAAGTTAGAACCTTAGTATGAAATCAGGCGAGACTTTCGAAGAATGGCTGTATAGTCATATCCTTAAAATTCCCCTGACTAACTAGCTGATTCAAACGAATGAGAAAGGGCCGAGACGTTCTGCATAGTATCAGCAAACTACGGTACCTCAGCGATATTAGGAGAAAAGAATCCTTCGATTAGTTATCCAAGGCTTAAGAACTTCTGTGATTGGTACAATAGTGCTGTTGGTACTGCTACGGACTGTACGCCGGCTCTCACATAAAAACTCGTCTCGCCTACAACGTGTGGAATATGTCGATGTGACGCTATTGTTATTCACAAAACACACGTTGCCAAACGGAGCTCTGCAGATTGGTCGAATGTGACTGTTACGTTTGAAAAAAGCATCTGCTGTTGCAATCGATAAGTTGAATGCTTAAGAACTTCTGTGATTGGTACAATTGTGCTGTTGGTACTGCTACGGACTGTACGCCGGCTCTCACATAAAAACTCGTCTCGCCTACAACGTGTGGAATATGTCGATGTGACGCTATTGTTATTCACAAAACACACGTTGCCAAACGGAGCTCTGCAGATTGGTCGAATGTGACTGTTACGTTTGAAAAAAGCATCTGCTGTTGCAATCGATAAGTTGAATGTTTAAGAACTTCTGTGATTGGTACAATTATGCTGTTGGTACTGCTACGGACTGTACGCCGGCTCTCACATAAAAAATCGTCTCGCCTACAACGTGTGGAATATGTCGATGTGACGCTATCGTTATTCACAAAACACACGTTGCCAAACGGAGCTCTGCAGATTGGTCGAATGTGACTGTTACGTTTGAAAAAAACATCTGCTGTTGCAATCGATAAGTTGAATGTTTAAGAACTTCTGTGATTGGTACAATTATGCTGTTGGTACTGCTACGGACTGTACGCCGGCTCTCACATAAAAAATCGTCTCGCCTACAACGTGTGGAATATGTCGATGTGACGCTATCGTTATTCACAAAACACACGTTGCCAAACGGAGCTCTGCAGATTGGTCGAATGTGACTGTTACGTTTGAAAAAAACATCTGCTGTTGCAATCGATAAGTTGAATGCTTCTCAGGCTCCGAGTCGAAGACGCCAGGTTGCATACAAATACATACGAATTGGTCATTCCTATACCGGCTCGCCGATCGCCTCATTCAAATATCTGTACGTTTCGAAGGCTACGCGCGACTGTCACTAGGTAGATGTACGCGGTGTTCACAAGCAACACTGGATCGCCGTTCTCGGAAAGTTTGATTTATGGCTGTGAGGCACACGAGGTGAGTTCAGATGTGAGAGACTATTATATAGCAGACCATAGATCGAAGTTCATCCTGATGGTGACTAACCTCCGGTAGGGTATGGCTTGACAAGAAGAAGAATAACAGAACCACTTTATAATAAAAAGCAAAGTTGAAAAAAAAATATAAAATTTCTTCACTATTGTATATTACAGTACGTCACTGTCAGTAGTTACCTCACGCCCAAACCAATGTTCGAATTTTCAAGATACAAGAGTCAACATAATTTTCTATGAGAAATGTAGAACACCGGAGGGTTAATGTTTTCTACTCGCGTGTGCCGTAGAAGCGTAGAAGCGTAGCGGCGTAGCACTCGGTAATTTCGTACACCTCGTAGCACGGTATCACATTCCTTATAATGTCTAATCTTCGGCGATGTTGGAAATCTTATGCGCATATATCAATTCAACAGTCGAAGATATAAGGTTTGCATATTTTGTTTACGTAGCTCACTTTCTGAGAACTTTACACGTCACTGGTGGATTATTTATAGAAACTAATATTTGTAGTATTCACCGTATTTTATTTAGTTACATATAAATTGTACGTAAAACTGTGGCACAGTTCACCGTGAGCTTGCACATCGGAAAGAAATGACCGTATACTATACGGTCTCCAATTTTATTAGATTCAATATGAAACATTAATTCAATTTTCATAGCTGATTTTGGCAAAATTCATGCATTCGACAATGAAAACCTAGCATAACCTAACAAAATAATCCAGTTAATCGGTTATTTTCAAAATTTGTGTGCTGCTAGCTTCCTGTAAAGTGTAAACCGACAAGAACCGTGTATTATTTAGACATGGTTACTATACGACCCAATAAGGTTAGACGGTCTTTAATATACGGCCATATATTTCCGATACAACATTTCACGGTGAAGTGTGATATGGCGAACTGCTTACGTACGGACACGATTTTACTTACTTAGTCAATGGCGTAGCACTGAATATAAAAGTACCGGATCGGTAATTAATTGTAATCTTTTTTTCGACCATGTCCGATCCTAATAGGATCATATGGGCCTCCACAGAGTAGAGGTTTGTATTAACAGATTTTCTTTTTTACGAGAAATGGATGTCAGCCAGCCACATACTCAACCTATTAGGTCCATACCCTAACTCACACACAAATTGAAAAACAATATGTGTACTAGGCAGACCCAGGATTCAAACCTGAGACCCACGGCATGATAGTCCAACGCTTGAGCCGCGCGGCCACCGTGGGCTTTTTTACACCTTTTTTATTTTCAATCTTTCAAACTTTTAGTTTTCACCTATCACCGTCAGCCAATTTTTACTAGGTGGACACATGTAGGCCAGCTATTTTTGGATTAAAATAAATACATTAAAACATATGAAATAAGAACAGAATGATAAATAGTTGTGATAACAAATCAACATGTTTCTCGAGTTAATCGTCAATATTTTCACACTAAAATGATAAATATTGTTTAGAAAATAAATACACAAACAGTTTATTCAGAAGTTATGGCGTTTCCAAGAACGTACGAGGTAACTCGTTCATGGCCTGACGCGACATGCTTTGACGAGTTAACTCGGTTCTGGCAGTGATCAATTTTTAATTCAACGATTTTTTACACAAAATTCACACAAGTACTTAATTCCATTATTATTCATTGAATCAACTATATATAATTTATTAATTGGATTCATATTCACTTGGTAGAACTCTATTTTACAAAATAATAATATAGATTATATTGAATGATTTAAAAAAAATATATATTAAATGATACCTACATTTTAGTTTATTAGTCGATAACGATTATCAGTTGTCACATCAAGACCTTCCAATTAACACTAATAAAATATAGTTAAATAAAACATTCTGCTATTAATACTATCGACTGAAGATACTTGATGGAATTTCAATTTAAATTCTGATGGATTTAAGGCGACCCGTTTTTTTACTGACATTTCAACTATTCATAATTTGTTTGTTGTATTTTTTTGACCTTTGACTTGATTGGTAGGTAATGCAGTTTTTACCTACTTTATTATATTGGTTCATTATATAAGCTAGAGTTAAGAGTGTTCGTTTTCAGTGTGTGTTTACCTTTGGTGAGTGTACACGACGCCTGAAGATGCCGAAAGGCGAAACCCGGGTCGCAAAAAACGACTTAAATGGAATAGTGCAAAACTTAAATCCATTAGAATTCTGCTATTATTTAATCACATACTACGTGGCAGTGCCAACTGTCAACATTATTGGATGTGGTGATATGATATTACTGCAGTGTATGCAGCTGTCAAACTATTGTAATAAAATCCTATCGGATACATTTTCTTTCACGACCCGATTAAATGACTCCCTCGTGTCAGTTTATTTTTCAAAATTTGAATTTGCGTTTACTCTCGCCGAATCTCTTGTAATACGTCTTCTCCCTGTTTCTCTCTCCTACACAATTACATACAATATTTTGTCTCATGTCATTACATACAGACATAATATAGATACATCAAGGCTAACATATATTGTAATGATGATCGTCCAACAAGAGTAAAACTAAACCAAATTAATTATAAAATAGGTGTGGCAACACATTTTCAGTTTCATTTTCACAGTAGTTGTTTTTCAGTGTGTATTTAGACCCAGAGCATGGACCTAATAGGTTGACCAAGTGGCTAACATCCATAATTATATCCTAAAATAATGTTAATTTAGAAACCTTTTCATTAGGCGGCCAACATCAACATCGGATTGTAGACTAGCCAATGAAAAAAATACAAAATTACCTATGTTTTATTATCGGGTTAAAATTAATATATATATTTTACTTATGTATGTAATAATAGTGAGTTTTTCAATGCATAATAATGTTGAATAGTAAATTTGAAAAACCGAATTTCTATAAATGCGGTAATATTCTAAGAAATTATACTATTAATACCACAAAATACCGCAATGTTAAATGTTAATACATATATAAAACATACAATTATTAAGAAATATTTAAGCTTATTATCGCAGGAACCATAAGAAATTATGGAATAATTTTTCATCAGATGTACTTAATATATAATGTATAAAACAAGACTTGACGTTCTTGAGAATATGCAAAATTGAGGCATTTTATCATTTTCCACAGTGCATACTGCAGTAAGGTTCTGTTTAGCATTAAAACTACATAATATTATAAAAGAATGCAAGTAGTTGGGATAGTGATACGGCTGGAAAACCTCGAGAAGATAATAGTAGGATTAGACTAGACTAGATAGTCAACTCATACTCTAAACTACACGAACGAAGGTGGAACGCGAAAGAATTTCAAATAAAATACAGAGTAAAGGATTATAAACTTTTGCAATTAAAAAAAACGAAACCTTAGCAATTTTTGGTCTTTATCCCAAGTGTAATTAATCTATGTAAGGGAAAATTTTCATTTGGATTATTTGGAAGTTAAATATTATTGATTGTCGTTTTTGTCTTTTATTTGTAAAAACGGTAGTTTACATTAAAACGTTCAAAGACAAAAATGTATTTTTTTTATTTCTAAAATTTTATACATTTTGCACTCCACTCGTTTTTCCTAATAAGTATTAGGTATTCTGATGAGATTCTGACACAAAATTTACCAAATTGCTATATTGAATAATAGTATCATATTGGTTACAGTAATCGGGCAAAACAGAACATGACAAAACTTACAAAATTAGGAATGCAGAAATTATATAATTTGATTTTTTACGGCGTATTGAAAATATATGCTATTAAAAATCTATCAACATAATAGAGATACAACAATATCAATATTCAATATTATATTTTCCTGAAAGATTATAGTTCTATTTATCGCTGTTGTGTTTTGTCACCGTTCTGTTTTGTTATGGAACCATTGATGACATATTTGTGAAACCATTAGTAATTACCAGTCCAATGAGTGAGAAACGTCAATAGATTCGACTGTAATACATGACTTTCAAACAAATCCTTATTTTTTCATACTACGAGTATAATAAATAATATATAAAACTGCTAAGAGTGCTAAGTATAATAGATTTTAGATACCGTAACTTTTTAACTAGATTGTCTGGTCTTCAGAGTGGAAAGAGTTTTATTTATATGAATAACCAAAACCTTTTACTTTAGACTAATATTAAATGTGGTAGTAAAGGATTTTAATAATAATCACGGATATAACAAGTTAGTTGTATGTTCCGTAAAATACCATATTAACCTGATATTCTTGCAAGTTTCCAGCATTCAAGAACACCAACTCATACTCTGATCATACCGTCTTTGGTTGCAAGTAACAAATTTCTGACGTATCATATATCTTGAAACAGGTGCGAAGGTAGTATCCATTGCACTATGGGGCACCCCCCTCAGTAGAGGGATGAAATAGTTAGGAGGCGCGGGGCCCGGCCTAAAAGTGAAACTTGCGCCGTTATTCCGCGGATATTGCTTTCCGCGCTGGGAGGCTTCGCTTCGCGTCCCGCAGAACAGGTTGCCATAAATCATATTGTATTTCCCATTTTTTGGCGCCCCCGCTGCGGCCATGTTAAATGGCTGAAGCGTTTTTCTACTGCACGTGTGACAATTCCGCCGAAAATAATATCGATAATGTATTATGGAATTTATTACAACACGCGTGTATTTTACAGAGCTGGAAATGAAACCGGAACCAAAAACCCTACAACCGCTTAATTATTTTAGAACCCGAACCCTTGATTCCGAATCTTAATGACACTTTGCAATTTAGTGGGGTTCCAGAGGTTTCCATAGTTTTTTTTTAATTCGTATTCTAATATTACTCCACGTTAGAGTCAGCTGTAAAAAATGCTAATTAAAAACGTCGCTATAAAAAGGGTCTATATGCAAAAATTAAAATGTTAAAATGAAAAACACTTAATAAATACAACCATTTCATGGTTATATGTGTATATTTTGAAAGATAAACATTTTATTGATTTAAAAATGATATTTTCAGATAACACGTAATAGAGCAAACAATAAAAACATAAAAAAAAAATGAAAAAAATCAAAGTAAAGGTATCAAATTGTACATCGCACGTAGACACCTTTTCGAGGAGCCAACCTTTTCGAACGAATTTTGATAAGAAGTGTGGTGATATTATGAAAATTACGCTGTGGATACTGTTATATTATAGGTCATTTGGATACAATAATCCAAAATCACTTTTAATACCAATATATTTTACCCTTTTTATAGGGACGCCTTCAATTAATGTAATATACATTCTCACATTTAACACTATTTTTTTTCAGTAATGTTATTGAATAATAATTGCAGAATCTCCATGTGGTTCAACTGGTAAGTAAATCGGAATGTCTCATAAATATACTTGTATTATGAATAAAAATAATTACAAGATAAAAAGAACTTTTAAGATACAACGTTTTTAAATTTTCTGTTGAATCATATAAACTTGACTTGACTAGCTTAAACGACCAAAAAAAATGTACTTGATAGAAATACTGAATAAACATAGAATACTGAAATGTCATTTTGACATTTCATATTGATTTCCATGGTAACGCACATATATATTAATAATTAAGTTGCTAGGACCCTAGACTCTTAGCAACCAATAATAGTGTTTTACATTTTACGGATTTCTTCCGAAACAACTTTTCATACAAAACAGAAATAACTGAAAATGAATTCAATTCTACTTAAATATGGCTAAAAGTATTAAAAGAATGCATTGGCATCGTGTTCTGATATATTCTAAAAGTTTCAAATGTCTAGCTAGTCGGTAAGTTAGTTAAACATCGATTGCAAGATTTGTACTGGATAAACAACCACCGGACAAACAAGAATACGACCTTATAAAAACGTTATAAAATGAATGGTGCACTTGGCTTAATAATATTGGTAAATCATATTGGCTAGAGCGAAGAATCACCGATAGATGAACCATTGATGATTAGTGTGTGTGTTTAAATATTATGTAGATTCATAAAATAAAAAAAATAGTTCACTTAAAGAATTATGGCAACTTGTTGAATTTTAAAATTGAAATAAGATACCCGGTTTAAAATGAATTAATAACCATTAGTTTAGCATAATACTGATGTTAATTTAAAGAATCAGAATCGAATGCGGGACCGGATATTTTTGGAACCGAATCTCTGAATCGAACCTAGGGACCGAACCCCACCCAATTATTCCACTGGCACTGGAAATGAAACGGTACCATTCAAAAATTGGGGGATCTAACAGCTCCGGTATTTTGCAGAGAATAGGAGTGGTGTAAGTTTTTGCACGCGCGGTGGAGCGAGATCGTGACACTTGAAAATAAAGTCACTTTTTTTTATGTCAAATGTGAAGTTGGAAATATTTTTAATGTGAATTTTCGTGTGTAGAAAATCCCCAGCGACAAACATTTACATACCTCATAGAACATCAAAAAGAACAGACCTTGAGCTTTTCAATACCTGAAATAAATAAAGCACCAAGTGCAAAAAAAAAGAAAAATTATTTACAAATGTAGAACTTTTCTGTTAAAAATATCAGTAAATATGAAGACTAAGTGAAACCATTGCTCAGTGATGGTCATAGATTATTTAATAAACATTATATTTTAAATTAATCCCATCACAAATACGTCATCGGCATAGATAAAGACTTGACACTACGTATTACATCTGTGGTAAATTCAGAATTTTTGAAAAAATACTCACCTCATGATATATATGTTAAGATTGATGCAATGCAAGTATAAGGTTATTAAAAATAATTATAAGATAAAAAGAACTTTTTATATACAACGTTTTTAAATTTTCTGTTGAATCATATAAACTTGACTTGACTAGCTTTTAATCGTTTACGATCAAAAAAAAATGTAATTGATAGAAATAATACTGAAATGTCATTTTGACATTGCATATTGATTTCCATAGTAACGCACTTATATATTAATAATTTAGTTGCTAGGACCCCAGACCCCTAGCAACCAATAATAGTGGATTGGATTACGGATTTCTTCCGAAATAACCTTTCATACAAAACAGAGTTAACTGAAAATGAATTCAATTCTACTTAAAGATGGCTAAACGTATTAAAAGAATGCATTGGCATCGTGTTCTGATAAATTCTAAAAGTTTCAAATGTCTAGCTAGTCGGGAAGTTAGTTAAAAATCGATTGCAAGATTTGTACTGGATAAACAACCACCGGACAAATAAGAATACGACCTAATAAAAACGTTGTAATAAAAACGTTGTAATAAAAATTCTAACGTGTAATGTGTGTTGTATAATATGAAAAGTACTATACAAATTCCCAGTAGCTAGTTATATAAGAGAGTCATGCAACGGCTCGAATTATTAATTGAAATTAACCCTTTTTTTAAATTAGTTTTCAAATAACATTCAAAAATCTCTATCTCAATGTTATTTTTGGCACTTAGTGCTTTATTTATTTCAGGTATTAGTCAATTATAATTTTAATTAAATTTCATGACTAGTTTCAGTACAAACTTGGTAACAATGGTAAACACTCTGCCAAGAAAGTGTTTGAACAATAATTAGATTATAGTACCTACTGGCCGCCACTTTGACCCGTACAAAAGTAATTATATTTTGATGTATTTAACAATATTAGATAAAAGCTACTTCAAAAATAATAATTGTGCTTTAGCTCTTTTGTGAAAATTAACCTACGTCCACAGAATCGACGATTATATTATTTCAAACTATTATCCTGTTAAAGATTAGCAATAATTATGATTATTCACAGATGTTCGCTAAATGGTGTGTAATATGTACCTATATAATATCATTTAATATCACAGTTTTTTTATCCTTTAATTTAGCCTTCCCGTCGGAACGACGATTGATTTTGTGTAAAACATTAGTTACTTTTAAAAATATAAATCGTAATGATAATTGTACGTAATAGCTAATTCATTTTACCTTCAATACTTAGTTAGTATTGCAGAGTCCATTATGTTTATTTGAGTATTCGGCATGTTTAATTTTGTCGTGTATTTGAACTACATATTTTCTTTCCTCGGAGTAATATTTGGAGTTTTGAAAATGTTAATGAATTTGTTCGTCTTGCTTCATGGGACGTGGTGGCAATTTTTATTTATTATTTATTTATTCAAAAACGCCACATTGAGCACATAACAAATTGTTAATCCAAGACGTTCACAAAATGACATTTAGAATAAAAAATACCGGTTAATCAACTTAGTAAAGAAAAAATAAAACAAAAAATAATTTTGTAGCAGAACAAATAAAATATTTATCTTGTTAAATTACACACTCAAGAAAAGGGGCCGCTTATCGGAGCGCCGTTGGTTTATTTCTATACACTTTAACTTATATTACTACATTATATAATTATTTCTCGTTGTTTTTATTTTTAAAGTAACAACTGTCACTCTGACGCTTAATCGTTTGTTTATGTAAGGAATTGCAAATTGCCGACAATAATAAATTCGTTGCCTAGGCAACGGAACAATTCTACTACCAAACTTGCATTTCAGCTGACTGATTCGCAGCTAACTTCATACTGTCGCGCACTTTCGTAACGGTGTGCGTGCGCAACTCTCAATTTAAATCTCTACCAAACGCTCCAAAAGAAGTATAACTTCAAAAACAACAATAATTCAAGAAAAGTACAAATTGAAAAATAAAATAGAATTTTAAAAACGAAATACATAATGCATCCCTATAAATGTTTACATATCTAGGGAGTGCATTAACCAGCCGCACAGTTCTCGCTTTTGGTGCCTGGTGATCCTGACATGAGGAAACAGCTTTCACCCAAAATTGGCCATGGCTGCGACCACGCATGTAATTAAATTGTAATTTAGCGCTTCTATATCATATTTTTCATCGCAGTTAAAATATCAAAAACATGATTTATGAGCCCTATATTTGCACTCTAAAATTGTAAAAAATACAATTAGTATTGATCGCAGTGATTATATTGAATTAGGTAGACGAATTTTCAAATTTCGAATTTATTTTAACTTCCTGACACACGAAGCATGTTTTGTTTTTTAAACTGTGTTCTATTTAACTTAATAAAGAAACGTCAAAGTAAAAGTTTCCCTGATAGCAGCTACCATTAACCTTTATTATTGCATGGGCAATAATAATTTATATAGAAACGGCACCGTGCACCCAGTGTACTGCTGTTCCTAAGTCGTTTATCATGTTGCGAGCACGCATTGGTTCACATGCCATTTACTCCGCCGTGCCAGGAAAGCGGAGGCAGGGTTGAGGTACAGGCAAAATACACTTGTTCCCTTGTAGAGTGTCCTCTAACAAGGGAGGTTTCAAAGGTCACTGACTTGTGCCCCTTTGATTCCATCGCTAACGAGCCATGTGTTTGCTCTCTTTTTACTCTTTACTGCCATAAAAATATTTAAAAATAAAAAATACTTTGAGGAAAGAATGGTTCTATTTATATTGGGTATTACTGAAGGGCTCGGTTGCAATACAACGACAATTTTATTATATTTTCTATTGAAGCACTGTTAAGTATAGTATGTTAATCATTGTATTAATAAGCCATACGGTCGTAGCTGAACAAGTGCAGTGTGTACACAACTTGATCATTTCTTATGCTCAAATTACATTGGCAGATCGCGTCTGGCCCGAGAGTCTGCCATGATTGCCAAAATGTATTATCTATGGTTTTCCGGAATCGTGGACGATTGTGAGTAAATTGGAACCAATCCTATTTCCGTCTGCCATGATTCACGAAGATTCAAGCGAAGATTGTCGAGAACGTACGATAATATCCGAAGCTATCGCCCGCTTGCGAGGTGAGGTTTGACAGCTGAGTTTTGACGTAAAATTGCGAGGGAAAACTGTTCGGTGTAGCCACCAATCTAGCGAAGAAGTAGTTTTCGGTTAACCTGTATTTTTAATAATAGCAACACTGTGTTTAAACCAATCAAAAGTAAGGACTAACGCGATCGAATCGTTGCGTGTAATTAATTGCTTATAATAGTGTGAAGACATTGGTCACGATGGTCAGCGTGGATAGTTGGATCTGGTTGTATCTGTGCGTCTGCCAATGTAATTAAGCCTTTGGCAACGGCTTCACTGGGAAGCCGATGTCACAACGTGGGACGTTGAAATGACAGGCACTCTGCATGCCTAACGAAGAAAAGACATCATGGGCGCAAAACTAAAACTGTTTTTAATTATGGTTATTTTAACATTTATTTAGGTTAGATGGACTCGCCTCGCTACCCTTTCATTAATAGGGATATTGTATCGTATATTACTTAACTCCTAAATCAATTTCCAGGATCTAGAGTGACCGGAATAATCGCAAGAAGACTGGAAACTGAGTGAATTCGTATGATGTCTACAATATGAGGTACATGTAAATTTAATTTGTATCTACATGAGACTTGCTGATAATTTGGGATATTCTTCCGTACGAAATTAGAAAAAGTACAAACATTAATCTTTTGCAGTTATGTGTACAAGAAAGACCCTGGTGGCTTAACCAGTTTCATACTATGGAAAGTAAAAAAACTCACATCAATTATAATTTAACAATATTGATATTTGAAATCACTTCATATGAAGGGCAGTAAACAATTCAAAACAAAATAACGGTTTAGCAGCGAACAGCTTGTAGAAGGAACTTTACTGATAGAAATATTTCTGCATTATTTGATTAAGGGCCCTCGGAAAAACGTGTCGAAATAAGTTCCCCGGGCTAATAAATAATATTGTTTGGTCCCCATAGAAATCTGTGGCGTCCCGGAACAATAGGAAATGAATGACGATAAAGTTTTTGGGAGATTTAGGTACACACGATATGTTGTATTGATTAAATTAATTTTAATGATATCTCACGCTTGTGTATTTTATGTAATACAAATCGAAAAATCTAAAAACACAACAAAAAAAGAAATAATTATATAATTTTATATAATTACACATTTACGAGGTACTTACCGTTTTTAGAAATTCACTCGGAAAATTTCATCAAAAAAATAACTTCCTTATCTAAAAAAAATCGTTCCTTGCTCCACACTCCAAATGAATCTCTGTCACCTTCCGAACGAATTCCTTTAAAGATTTTTACGACAAAAATTCTGTGAGCCATTCTCTCTATCCTACCTATCAGTCAAAAAAATTTTTAAAACAACGTTAAAAACTCACGTAAAATACATCGGCTTTATCGAAATATAATCATATATATTTTTTTTGACCATGTCCGATCGTTAAGACAATATTCTGAGCCTCCACAGAGTGGAGATTTGTAATAACATATTTTGTTTTTACGAGAAATGGATGTTAGCTCCATACTCATATACAAATTGAAAAACAATATGTGTACTTGCCAGACTCAGGATTCTAACCTGGGACCTACGACGTTATAGGCTGACGCTTGAGGTGCGCGCCCATCGTGGGTGTATAATATATACCTACCAATTCGGGGGCTTAGGGTGACAATGGCAAAACTACAAAACAATGGTTTTGAAATAAACACAAAAACAGTCTTCTTTTATATAATTTTCTCCTTAAGACATTTTATTTTTATCAGTAAAAATACAGTTGAGAGAGTAAGGTTTTGCTTTTATAATGATTTTATTTGTAATGATGTAATGAAAGTGATTATTGGAGTCAGTTCAATGCTTAACTCAAAACCGTGATTATTGTAGTTTCGCCCTTGTCACCCTAAGCCCCCGAATTTATATTGGTATTCAAATCGACGCATTCTTTAGCTATTATGTATATTGTTATCCTATATTGGTTTGATTATGATATAAAAAATGGTATTATTGTTATTTAAATAATATTATCGAGCGCATCGACAAGAACGTTGACAGGTGGCGCTGGCATCCAGGATTTTTTTCTGGTTCATAATAATTATATTGTTGTTATGCTAAAGCCGGGCGTGATATTTATTAAATAAAAATATGCGGAATAAGTATTTTATATGTAAGTATATTATATTTTTTAATGAATTGGGAAATAGGTACCACTGGAAAAACTCAATGTGTTGACTCTTGCCGGAGGAAAATGAGAAAAATCCTCACAATAACCGTTGGGAATGCGAACGACAACTTTATTAGGAAGGCACACACTGGAGTATTTTCAGGGAACAAAAAAAAATCTAGAATTATTGTAGAAGTGCTCTATTATGATCATGACCAATGACAGTATTCCATCATAACTACCCAGAACTTAAGATTGTAATTATTCCGTTTAGGATTAAACAATAAAATTGTCCTTTTTTCTCAAATAATTTTATTTATTATGGCATAATTTAATAATTGCATGACCGGTTTGAACTGTCTCGAGGCCCCTTTAAAATCTTTCAACGAATCGATTTCGTCATCCAAATAAACGCGTTATCGTTCTTCGCACAAAACAGCCAACTGAAGGAGCCAAATTTCCAATATCAAAAATTGAATGACTCCGCTTTTTATATAATACGTAAATAATGTTCTTGGTATGTTAAAGGGAAGCTAAAATAGTGTATTAATTCATACTGCAGCTTAGTGTATGTATCAGATTAAGCATCCGTAATGTAGTTCATATAACAGTATAAGACAACTGGTTCATAGGCAATCTACACATGCAGTTATATGAAAACTAAATAACTCATATAAATTATATCCGAGAATAAATTATGTTTGTCCATTGTCTGTGGTACAGGAACAACCTAACTCTTGATACTTTCGTTATAATCTAAGTTTGAAGCAACCACGTTAAATTTGTGCACAAAGTATTGTCTTTAGTTTCCTCTGCGAATGGTTTAATATTCGAGAAATTGTATTCAGTGCCACAAGGATGCTTCTCGTTTCAGCGCCGTGTACTGACTTGTTTACGGTATGCGGGCGGCGCTGAAAGCTCCTCTTCGCCTACGTTCGGCGCTTGCGATGAGGCGGTAAACTTCCACTGATGCGCTCCGTATATTCTGTCAGTGGAACGTATGTATGACGTAAAATAGAGCCACTTCTTGTGAATCTTACTATTGCTCTAAACTAAACCATATGTGCCCAACCCTTTAACTTCGCTGGGGTACACTTAAAAAATTAGGAAAATTAATTGAAAAAAGTTGAAACATAAAATTTTATAATTTATGGTGATCATTATAATTTAATTTCCTTGGCAGAGGTAGGGGACATTGAAATCTGCTTGAATAGTTTTTTTACCTCTAATTAAAAACAAAATTTAGCACGCTCTGTTACGCTATCAAAAATGATTTTTCCTCTAGAAAATGTCCAATTATTCCTTCCCTTTTTACAAAACAGATGCCATGCACTTAGATACCGGATTTGGCAAAAATGATAAACGATTTTCAAAATAAATGAAAAAACTGGGCTTTTGGATGGTCACTATAGGGGACATTAAATGTTAATTTTTCCAAAAATCTTGAAACCATTTAAATTCCTATTTCTAAATAGAAAGCAGGGCTGCATATTTGTCACTGTTCACTTACATACTGTTATGTATATTAATTATTCATCATATTTTGTGTAATATTAACCATTTACATCATACGTAATATAATGGTCTTAAAACAAAACTGTTGTTAATTTTTTTTTCAGTTATTGATATTAAAAACAGTTTTCTGGAACAAAATTATGTTATGTTCGGAAAGAAGTAGATATATGTAGGACAACTGAAACAAGATAGAGATACCTGGAAACTAGAGAACATTTTTGAGAAACAAAACCCAGTGTAAGTCGAGAAAGGAAGAAGAAGAAAAATATTATAAAAATCCAAAATACTAATAATCTGTCACACAACCGCTTATTACATATAGCAAGTGAGATTTATGAGTAAGTGAGTATGATGATTGAATCTAAATATATCCAATATTGGTATATATTATGGCAGAGTGAAAATCCGGTTAGCGATCACGACCCTCAAACATGACAGTTTTGACGAAGACGTTAAATATATTGATAAAATATGACAATGCCCATTGAAAAGAGAACAGACCTGCATACACACACCTGTATAGCGTCGTGGGTCCCATTCGAATCCTAGGTCTGGCAAGTACACATATAGTTTTTCAATTTGTGTTTGAGTCAGGGTAAGGACCTATTAGGTTGAGAAAGTGGCTGACATCCATTTCTTGTAAAAACTAAATCTATTAATACAAACTCATTAGGATCGGACATGGTCGGATAAGCTATAAACGGGGTGGCAAAATATAAAAATAAAATGAATGATATTTTAGTTCAGCATTTACATTGTTTGAACGACGCTAACGAATTTATTCGTATCAATATAAGTCAAATTTTCAAATCATTTCAAGTCAATTTAAAAATAGTTTATAATTGTTTGTATAGCCATTTTTAAAACATAACGTTTTGAAAGATTGTCAGTTAGATCATTCGTAACAACGATAGACGTCGCAAACCGCCGTAACTTAATTTACGTGAATACGTAAACTGCACTCTACTGCAATAACTCGTTAACTACAAATTACCAACATCTAGATCTAGCTAGAAGAACGTTAATCATAAAACGAGTTTGTTATATACGAAAGTTTAATTAAACACCCATTAAATTTTTGTAAAATATTTTATTATTATTCATAAAATATATTTATTTGACAAATATCTTCGATATTCTAATACCGGCCTACATCGATATATATCATTGCCCCCACAAGGGGGCTGACAGAGCTCTAGCCTGGGGCCTGGGCTCAGGAGAGACCCGACGTGGTGGGTCAGCAAGATAAGTGAGAAAAGACACATCACAAATTGACCCTAATAGTAAACATGTAATGCTAATTCATTTAAAATGTTATATAGTGTTGATTATGTTTTTAAAACATATAGTTATGCGTTGCAATTTTTGATGTGTCGATACTCAATAATTCAATAATTCATGCAAATGTATTAAAAAATATTTAAAAAATATACTAAATACTCTTAATTTTACCTCGAACACCGTTCGGAAAAACTTACTGTAGAGCGCCATTCTGCCTTTAATCTTAGTGATAGGTAGGGGGGCTTACCAAGGACCCTGGCCTGGGGGCCCGCTTTAGGGTGTGGGGGCCATGATATATAATATACATTATACAAAAAACAAAGTCACCAACACTAAGTTACACATAGTCAAGAAATATTTACCATTAGAGAGCTACCGATAGAATCCCATACAATACCAGAGTATTTTCATTAGTTTTATCGATGGCTGAAGGGTGTCAAAAACATTCTCAGTGGTTTGTATTTCTCACTACTCACACAATGGAGAGAGATTTAATGATGACGATGAGCATATAATATTGTCCACTCCCAGTAAAATTTCGCGAAATATAATATATTAAATTCAATCGACTATTTTTAAAGTTTTTGTTGGGATATTGTATTGTACCTAAAATTTAATAGCTTACCATTGTGCTAAATATTACAAAAATATAATATAATGAAACAGCATAAAACATAATCAATTAACACGGGTAACCCGGAATGTTCATCATCCAATAACAGCGAACAAAACATTTGTAATAAAAAAGAGAAAAATTGGTGTCGGAAAACGCGCCCATAACATGTACGCAGAATTTTCCGGGTTAATGAAAATTTTCGACTTCTACAACACATATGCGTACGTCGAATTACATACACGAAGGGATGTACTCTCATCAATTTGCTCAAAGTTAGATGTAAATTATACGAAAACACGAAGACGAATGAAAACTCCCAAAAAATAAATATTAGCAGTAAATTGGCGCAAATCCAGTGGGCGCAGATTCGAGTCCCTCGTGGCGTCGTATTTTTTTCAAAAAGATTCTTTCTAGTATATATACATATTTCTCTGATGTATTTTCAGATTCTATAATATGTTCAATAAGGAATGTTCAAATCTTTCCTAAATTATTCGTTGAATAATAAAAATAGTTTATTAAACTATTAGCAAGTGCATTATAACTAAAAAATTGGAGAGAGCCAGACACCGCTTAGTAATAATTAACGTAATTATTTCTTTGATTAAAAAAATACAAAATCCGACTGCCAAAATACGCAATTTGCGAAGCGATGTAGACAAATAGTTAATTCCGTCGCAATTATAATCAGGAGGTAACTCATGTAGCTTAGTTGGTAGAGTTCATTGGCGCGAATTTAGTGGGCGCGGGTTTGAATCCCGCTGGGCGTCGTATTTTTTCAAAAAGATTTTTCCTAATATCTCCGGGGTGTTTCCAAATTATGTTTCAATAAAGAATGGTAGGTAAGTTCTAAAATCTTACGATTTATTTGTTGAATAAGAAAATAGATGTATGAGATGTAAAAGTAGTAGGTACCTACTTATCAATAAAAATAAAACATGTTTCGTAAAAATCAATTGAGTACTTACCTGTAATAATAAATTATCAAACTAAATTTTAACGATAAAACAATCCCATAAAGATAATATGTAATAATTAGCTAAAAGCCTTCAACCGAAGAACGGATTAGCAAAATATACCTGCAAAACCCAGTGACTTAATGACGGTCGGGTCGGGACGTTAAACCCAAGAAATACTTCCCCTGAATACCGTCAAATATTACCAAGATTGAATGCGCATTTCGTTTACGTGACAACCTTTAATGCATATCATGATAAAGATGTAAACATTGAAAATAATATTATTTAGCACGAGGCACATGAATTGTGGGTAACCAGAAAGTAACCCATTTTATTTTTATGCTCCCTGCCTTTAACGTACGCTCATTTCATGATTTAAAAAAAATATTGTAAATTATTAATCTTCTTTTAAAATATTTTTAATCCAGTTACACAACGTAGTCATGAATCCATTAGCTATTGTACTCGTAGTATGAAACAAAAGAATGATAAGTACAACTTTACATTCATGCATTTGACCTATTTCGTTAATATTGTGTCGACGTAAATATTGAAATTTTGTATATTAATAAGGATTGCACGATCCGTCTCTACTCGTTGGTGTCATGGAGCAGTCCATCACTAATTTAAGAGACGATACAGTCTGTTGTTTCAGGAAACTTATTACAACGGCTAAGCGAATTGTTTTTGCGAATTGTAACAGGGAACCCATTCTAAATTATTTTCAGGACATCCCAACGCAAACGTCCAGAAACACAATAGGGTCAATGTGAAACGGACCTACTTTACACGTCAGTTGGTACCAAACACAAACCCGACGCTTTGACCCGCAAGCGCTGCCCGCCGCAAAGCATATCGTTTACGAACAGTTTGCCCTGGACGTGACATTAACTTTTATTGAGATTGAAGCCGAAACGTGTACATTTATATTCGCGACATATTACATACATTCATTTGTTTTTTTAATAAGAGAGGTACTGTAAAAAGTGCCGAAATCGAGGCCTGAATAAAAACGAACCATAAGTGCGAGTGAGAAAGCATTCGGCACGCTAATATCTCCGCAATATGCGTTAGAGTAAGATGGATTTTTTACGGCTAAATTAAATATTTTTGTACACGTCGCCGGTAAATATTGATTTGAATGGAGACTACAGTTTTTTTTAAAACTGCGAACACGTGTTGCTGAAATTTATTGTTGTTGCGTTAAATATAAAGTTAGTTGTAATTAGTAGAAAATATGGTTAACTATGTTAATTTTGGTAGCTGTACTGAGAAACAACGTGATGGTATAACGATTCATAGTTATGTTACTAATATTAAAATTGAGGTTATACTGTGTGGTATACGCAAGACACATGGCTTCATTTTGTCGAACAACACCCACTCTCTTTATATTATTTCTCTGAGGCCAACATCTTAATTAAAATTAAAATGGAATCACAAAAAATTCAGGTAACCTAATCTATAATATTGTAATTCTCAACGGGAAAAGTTTGTTTTTGGCTAGAACACTTTGAGCACCGGGACAATCCCAGATTTTGATACAATGGAGTCATGGCATTTACGCCATGACTGTCACCCAGTAGCGAAGGGTAGAGGTAGGCTGTTAAGATCCGCCTTAAATAGTGCACATTAAACTTTATTAGTCACACGTATTTATTTTTATTGAACTAAGACTACAATTTACAGATGGTGTTGGTCAGTTTTTAGAATTCAATTAAAACACAATCACTGCTGACCTGTTAATTTAGTTACCACAATTAAATATCATGTTAATTATATCTAATGGCCGACCAACGCAAACGCGCCAGTCGCGGTGTCAGCACTAAATGAAAACTAAACCAAACCATAATAGTTTTAGTATACTTCGGGCGATACGATAAAATTGTGCATACTTTTTCATTCACACTTATTTGTTTTCGATGGATTAAAATACATATTACACATATTGTTGTTTCATTCACCAATTCATTAAGCCCTACCTAAACCAAATTATAATAGATAAAATATTTTTTTAATTCCATAATTTTAGATATTTTATAGATATACGAGTATTTTTTGACTATTATCTATTATGTGTTGGTTTTCGCAGGGTTTAATTGAATTTTAAAAACTAACTAACACCATCTGTAAATTGTAGTCCTATTAAAATGAAAACAAATACGTATGACTGACAAAGCTTAGTGTGCATTATTTATGGAGAATCTTAACAGCCTACCTCCACCCTTCGCCACTGCGGCGGAGTGTCACCGTACTGAACGTGTGTTGTAATTTCTCGAAAGGACATAATATATTATATTTATACAGGTAGCTCAAATGAAGTTAATGAGGTTAGTAATAAATACGAATTGTCTGTTTCTCGATATCAATACCCGCAAAAGCCGGTCACAGGCCGACATACCGTAACAGGCGTGATATACAAATATTTGCTAATGACCGAGTCGGATCACACGATCACAGGGCTCGGGTTGTTAAGGATCCGATTCTCCGAGCCCTGTTGGGCGGATTTGACGGGTGTCGATGGTGTTACACAGCGCGGCGACCTGGTGGAATGGGGATGCTGGTAAACCGTACTTCAAAAGGATAGCTTCACACCTTCGTGAGGGTTTGATTGGCCGTCTTGCATGGGGGTTTTTAAGCGATTACCGATTTGTTTATGGTTTAAATTTAACACGGGAAATTTGCTCATAGTTTACTGTGGTTTCACACGATCGTTTTCCGTAAATTTTATATAGAAGCGACACAATTAAGTACTTACACCGATTTATATTATACTCAATTAATTATTGACTGAAAGAATATCAGTATTTGAGTCATATTATATAGATACGTAATATGGCATATTATACTATTAACTATAAATTCATGCCAAAATATATTTTTTGATGCATTCAATGTTATGCGTAGTACCTGTACCTACCAACTAACATTGGTATAAAAATATCAGGAATCTGATTCATTTGAGGACAAAAAACCTCGAATCTTTAACTACATTATGCGAAATGTCAAATTAATATGCACTGCATCAATCGATCATACGATGGGAAGGTTACATATAAATTACACGTAGTATATTTCACCGTATCACAGTTCACCGTGAGTTGTCTTACCAAAAAGAGATGGCCGAATAGCATCGAGATTAAAAAATTACACATTATTCGTGGTGATTCCATTTTATTAGATTCAATAAAAATATTAAGTGATATTGAATGGTGTCAAATAATATTTGATAATAACGCTGTCATTATTATTAGATATTTGATAGATACGACTTTTATATTCTACCTTTTTTCTTGTCTTTCCCTTATATTATGGTTGTTTTTATTATTTGTTTTTTATTTGTTTTATTTAGATATGAATTTGATCAATACTATACAGCCATCTATTTCCGACACAATAGTTCACGATCGACTGTGATATGGTCAACAACATAATATGTACAATTTTCCGGACACGAAGATAAAGGACATCCGAATAACAAGCAAAAACAATACAAAACTAAGATAAAACGATGAAAAATCGTCAAAAACACAGAATTACTTTCCATTGAATACAGCAGAGATTCAAACAATGATAGGTAACGAATATTCGTTAAGACGGTTGATAACATAGACGTGTAACTATTAATATTGTTGTACTATTAAACAAAAGCGGTCATGAATATTTTTAAATTTAAAATGAGAAGATGAACCATGGACAATAGTTAACTTTATTCTAAGTTAATCTTTTGTAAAATTACTGATCAAACAAAATAACTCAACTATTTCGTAACTACATTACATCGAGCATGATAAAGCAATTAGTGAAAGAACCATCCAAGTAGAGCATAATAATTAATTATTTTCTTGGTAGCGTAACCAGGCAACCGTTTGCAGTTTCATGAGAAAAAACTTACTTTTTAAAGGAAGCGGCGGTCAAGAAACTTCACACAAACTCGGTGTGCATTGTATTATTCTTTTTTGCGATGCATTTCAAAAAGATGGATGCATTTTTGAAAACTTGATAACGAAAGAGGTTCGCTGTTTTTTTTTTTTGTTCGAGTTTTCTTCGTAGTATTTTAAAGTTTTATGAAAACTTTTACAACGAACAATAAATGAAAACTGCAACTGAGTGAATGTAACAAGCAGTAGCGTACTTTTTTAGTTTAAAGTTGTCTGCAAGCTTGTTAAGTATTAATTTATTTATTTATTTATTTTCGGCTTTCTTAAACAGACAAATACACAAAATATCTTTAAATTGACATACACATCATCAACAAGTGTCTATAGATGGATGTATATTTGATGAAATTGTTCGCAGAGTAAAGCTAGGCTGGAGTGCTTTTAGCCGCCTGAATAATGTCTTCAAAAGTGACCTTCCACTGTGCCTCAAGCGCAAAGTGTTCAACCAGTGTGTGCTTCCCGTGATCACAAATGCGTGTGAAACATGGACCCTAAGTAAAAGAGAGATCCAGATGCTTAGAGTAGCATAACGTGGTATGGAGAGTTGCATGCTAGGCATAACGCGAAAGGACAAAAAGAGGAATGAGTGGATAAGGAAGCAGACAAGGGTTTGCGATGTAATAGAGTTTATTAAAAGCCTTAAATGGAGATCATGGGCTGGACACATAGCTCGAAGAAGAGACAATGGTTGGACAAATCTATTCATCCAGTGGTATCCAAGAAGTACAAAACTTCCGCAAGGAAGACCTAGAGGCCGCTGGATCGATGAAATGATAAAGTACGTGGTAACGCAATGCACAGTACTGAGAGAAGTGGAAGCAGCTTGAAGAGGCCTTCATCCAGGAGTGGATAGATTCAGGCTGATGATGATGATGATGACACATCATCAACAGAAAATCAGATCATTTCCACGAAACTTACTTTCAAACAGTGGTGGTTTTACGTACGTGGAGGTCTGTGACGCTGAAATTACCTACCTAACCCCACGAAACGTCACCGGTAATAAGAGTTTTCTAGATTTAAAAAAAAATACATAAATCATGAGTTTTACTTACTTTCACTGTAAAGCCGTGTACCTATATACAGAGACAAAAATGACAACCTCATAATGCTACGTCAAACGACCAAATGTTTTGACGAAAAATATATATTTACGAGTGAGATTGTTTCGAATGTGATCTTCAGTGTTCCAAAAATGCGTTGGCAAGGGTTACTCCGTGAAGATATTACAACTATCATTATGTAAGGTGAAATCTTATTTCAAAATGCTCTCACGTAAAGTTGCTAATTGTCACATATGCCCCCTCCTTCGTATTACGGTATGTGAAATTAAATAAGTAATTTTGTATGGAAGGCATTAAAATATGCATTAAATTAATAGCCATATTCTACTTAGGTACTTAAAAATAGGTACACGTGCATGTAAGAAGCAGGTCGAAATTTATTATTATAATAAATTCATGCTTTACAAAACATGGTGTCGTATTATGAACAGGTGAACACGTGAAACTGTGATAAAATGGTGAATTTTAGAAACATGTTAACCAGAAAAGCGTGAAATTTATTTAAAAATATATATAAAATGGCTTAGTTATAGCTTATGTGCTACTCAGATCAGTAAAAAATGTAAAAATGTATGATTTTTTTTTACTAAAGAAAACAACATCAACCTTGACTACTTACTATTAATACTTTGAAATAAATTACATTCGTCAAGTGCTTCATAAATTTATATTAACATTACTTTCTATGTAAATAATACAATGTTTTAATTATTTATAATAGATAGTCACGGTTACATTTGTTTTAAGTACTCGTTTCTTAAATGCCGACAGTGAAAGTAACATTGAAAAGCAAAAAGATTCTAAGCTATTTTTATCATTTATTTTAATTTGAATGAAATTTATTGCACGCCACGAATGTGGGTAATATTAGTTAATAAGATAAGACATCGTTATAGAGATTATTATATAATAAGTACAACGATTTAATATAAATAGTCGGGGTGCTAAGGAATATACAATATGACATAGGTACCAAAGCTAAGTCTAAGTACCTAAGTATAAATTTAGTTACGAGTAGTGTTCACATCATCACACAGGTACATAGGTATTTATGCGTGAAAAGGGAATCAAACACGTATCTAACTGCTCTGTATGGAAACCAATACCCGTTTTATTCCTAACATCGGATGACAAAATTAAATTTCCCCCTAAAGCATTACTTGTGTGATTTAACAACTGCTACTTCTCTCATTACAAAACTAAATGATAGTTTTCTTATTTAATAATTAATAATAGATTTAAACGCCATATTATAATATGGAAGTATAGTACCTACTGTTGATCTGTATTAAACACACATTGGGGGGGAAAAGCAACAGCGCATCTATTCTATACACAAGATTGCTATCGGCCGCTATCGGCCGCTATCGGCCGCTATCGGCGGTTATCGAGAGTGGTCTATCTATTTATCTATTATTTTTGTATTGAGGAATTATAATTGTTACAATAAGTTAGCCGTCTAAACAGTCAAAACTGTCTATCACGCTCTAAAAGTTAGCACAGCCAAAAGAATAAAATAAGAATTACAACTAACTTATTGTAAAAATTATAATACTTCAATACAAAAATATGAAAACTATCCTCGATAGTCGCCGATAGCGGCCGATATCTTGTGTCTTGATGTCTTGTGTATATAATAGATGAACAGGTAGGTAATATACAATTCGATTGTTACTATGGGTTAATTACAAACCCAGTCACACAAGATTTAGTAAACATCAAAATAAGGACCCGGACCGCCCCATAAAAAGGCCCCACGCCATTTGGATCGCTGAGCATTTATTTTGGTCAATAACGAGGTAGTGGGCTACATTCTTGCCAAATTTCAGCTCCCTTCCTCGGAGTTTCACCACGTCAATACACTTTTGTAAAATTTGACTAGCCAAATATGTATGTATTTTTTTCCAGGCACGGTATTCAAATACAGATTCACGGCGGAGATGGCTGCTCTATCACTAGGCACTCCACTCTGGATGATGTATGATTTTAATTCAATTTAATATATAATTGAAATGTCAAATCTGTTTGAATGTAATTAAATGGTACTAATGAATTTAAGTCTCGTGTCTTTCGATTAAAAAAGGTCTCTGTAAGAACAAGTATATTACAATATAATTAATTTATGTAGCATGTGGTCTCAAAATGTATGAATTATTATTACACCATAAATTCATAACATACTATTTATTAAGTACCTACTTTCTTTGTTCAAATTTAATATAAGTAATATGTAAGTATCTCATTAATACAATTAAAATAACACCTTGTTAAGAATCGCCCTCACCGACATATATCTACTCTTAAACGAATAAAATGTATATAAACATAGTAGAAAAACTGTTTACAAAGATAATATAAATAAAAATATACAATATACAATATGTCCTTTTCCATTCCGCTGCGGTTGTAAAACATCTGCAAATACACTAACAAACAATCAAGTGAGGCTGTCAGTTTCAAAGTCGGCAACCTCCATATTCCGCCATTTTAAGATAATTGCAAAAAAACTATCAATCATATTATTTAGGACTGCAAATAAATATTAGTAAACAATAAAAAATAGCGAATGACGAAATAAAATGTCATCAGCTTCAATAAAATTATTAAAAAATCACGTTTAAATTTGGTTGTAAAATATAAAAAATGGCAGCTGATGAATTATTATAAACGACTTTGCAACCAACCTACAGTTTAATTCAATTTAATTAACAAACGCAGCTGGATTTTATATGTTATGAAATCAGAATCAAGACGAACATTGAAGACGTAAAAATGGAAGTTACCAATTTTGAAGCTAAGCCCAGTCGCACATTGAAAATAGTCCCGACTGGATTATAGTCATAAATCAAAACTGGGCGCAACAATACAAATTTATTCAGTGCGCGTAGGCGAGGCCATGTCGAGACAGTGACGTCACGTGGCCAACCAAAATGAATAAGGAAGTGCGGCATTTTGGTAGTATGCCTGCAACGCGTGTCGCGTGAAATTTGTTGCATGCTGACACCAGTTGTTTTTTTTTTTTCAAACTAAAATGTAGCTTTCATACGGTGTGCGGAGGTCCAATTGGTTACGTGTGTTTTGTAAATATCAATAAAATCACAATGACATTTTTTTGGCGTGTTGCAGTCGACACGAATTTAGATGCGAGACTCAGTTAATAGTCTCAAGTGATGTTTACTATTTCATTGGAAGTTGCGATGCGTGCTCTCATGGAATAGTGTTATATAACAAGGCGTCGCCGATGCGCGCAATTTTATACAATGTGGACTATCCAAACTATATTTAATTTGATAGCCATGATTGCATAAATCTTCTTGTTGGACAGTAGAAGTTAAACTTTTTCTACGATTTTCCTGTGTATATTCAGTATTGAATAAAACTAACAACATAGGCATTATTAAGATAAAGTGTACACATAGTTGTTACAAACTTTCGAAAGAAGCCTCTTTGGCAGTATAAATTAAAACGAAAATTTCGGTTTCGCAAATAGGTAACTGAGATCACAATGTATGAACGACACCTGCGTGCTGTACGTCGATTTGCTCATCTTGATTACGTTGCCCGGGGCGACTTAATTATCCCACCTGTAAAATGTTCATCTTCTACGGAGGGAGAAAGAAGACACTTTCTGCAACATTAAAATGTCAGCAGTCTACATATATTTTCGAAACGTTTACGCGATCTGTAATAAATGATGAAAGACGAATTAAACAAGTACCCAGTAGCTTGCGCAGCCAGTGGTTACGAATCATCTCCTGGCGTATTCCTAGGCATCTTTTTGTCTAAGCCAGTGATTCCCAACGTGGGACGTGGGTCATCTTGAAAATCATTTGAAGACGAAGCATAGCACAAGGATTGCACTAATTTTCCTCCGAGTTGTACATGTAACATGTAACGTAATATACATTATTTACTTACGAAGGTTTAATTAAAAATAGTATTGCCTATATGCATTTTTTATTTGAAGCAATTAATTTTTTTCGAAATAGTTAGATAACTATAAAATTTTTATAGGGGGTGCATTTTTGAAGCGTTGAAGTGGGGCTTGGTAGAAATAAGGTTGGGAAACAGTGAAACAGGGCTTAGACTCTAAGCCCTTACATAAAAGGTACTTTAAATCCGTAAATATTATATAAATAAGTACATGAAAATAATACATAAAAAATCAACCCAAAACTAAAAGCTTTCTTTACAATCTGTCACCGTTTCACAACCGTTTTTGAGTAGCAATTTTATTTATTTATTTATTTAAGAAAACAAAACATTGTGGACATAACAAATCAAAATTCAGGACGTTCACAACATGACATTTCAATTATAACAAAAAAATATTACTCTCACCAAATAATAATACCTACTAATAATAATAAAAAACATTACTTAACAATTTTCTACAGTAAAATAATGTTTCAAAAACCAAATTCAAAGTACATAATTGACAACGACATAGTGCTAATACTTAGATACAAACCTACCCTAGATAGCTGCCGTAGCGGCCGAAAGCAGTCTTGTGTATAGAATAGATGCGCAGCTCTCTTGGCTGTGTAAACTTTTAGACGGCTAACTTATTGTAACGATTATAATACCTCAATACATAAATATGATAAACTACTCTCGATAGCTGCCGATAATAGCAGACTTGTGTATAGAATAGATGCACTGGTACGATTTATAACGTAGAACAATAAAATTGAGGGAAGTTGTGTCTAGTTTCAGTTCAGGATTCAAACTGTGTGGTGAAAAACAGAGTCAATTTTATTATTGTCTACTATTATTTATTTTTAGGGGGCTAGGTAAAAAACTTGTATATTATAGATTCTAAAAGCGCCATGAAATAGAGTATTTTGGAAACCACTACCATATGTACTAAAACAGTGAGAAAGCTATAAATTTAATCAATCAATGAGTACTTTTTTATTAAAAATACACTTTCATTTGTATTGTTTTTAAGGCAGTAGGTATAATGAATTTAATTCTATAATATTTTTCTTAACTCAATTAAAATTCCTGGCGCCGTTATAAGTTTATACCCGCATCGGTTGCCATGGAGATAATGGTTAACGAAGGTAAAAAAAATGGCGTCCACCTTAATTACAGTAACTGAAAACATTAAGTACAGATGTACAAAAATAGTGCCCCCGAGTTTATGGTTTTCCCGCGTTTTACGCCACCTATCTACTCTGCTGAAAATGCAATCTGTTTGCTAAAGTACTAATGCTGAAAAAAGCTGTATTTATTTGCCACCACTACAACAGTGATGTGCAACCATTTTACAAAAAATACGGATTGTTATTATCGAGAAATCACTCAAAGTTAGTGGATACGAATGGTCAATAATATGCAATAAATCCATCGTCACGCATTAATTACAAAATACGTTCACATGTTTAATTACTAATGTAAACTGAAGGCTTTGAAGAATTTGTTCAGTTTATACCTATTGATCGAATCGAAACACAAGCTTTAGTTTCGCAACGTTAATTCCCGACCGAAATAATTGTCGATGATATTCTGTTGTCATTCACAAAACACATGTAACTTAATGTACTGCCGCACATAACGTCGGTGTGACATTTTTTTTCTTTCTTTTTTTTTTCTTTCTACCATGTCCGATCCTAATAGGATCATATACAGAGTAGAGGTTTGTATTAACAGATTTTGTTTTTTACGAGAAATGGATGTCAGCCACTTGCTCAACCTATTAGGTCCATACCCTGACAGAGACAAATTGAAAAACAATATGTGTACTTGCCAGACCCAGGATTCGAACCTGGGACCCACGGCGTGATAGTCCAACGCTTAAGCCGCGCGGCCACCGTGGGTGACATTTTTGGTGGGAAAAAACATCGATTTGCCGCGTGTAACAAAATTCACTTGACATGGGGTGCAGGGTGCAGGTAAGATTGCAAAATGTCACATCGGCTTGTCCTTCGTTCTGACGACTGATTTCGGTTTATGCAGTGACGCTTGCTTCATTTTCGTAGGACACTCACACATTCAAAACCCTACTTCAAAATGTAGTGTATCGGGGTATAGCCTATCTGAATTCTATTTATTAATCCGTTCTATGGAAGTGACTATTGCTACTGTCGATACCTAGGTGACATAACCATTGATTTGGTATTGCCAATATAATAATAAGGGATAACGGCATAGGAAGTTTTAATACCCAACGTTCCACCACCATTCTTATTAAAATGATAAAGTTAGTATAAAAATGTTATTAAATTTAGAAACTATTATCTTTAAGGCGACGCTTACGCATTAGCAAAATCTTAGCGAATATAGAACAAATATTCAACTTATTTGTTGGTTTGCGTTACTTTTGTTTGAATTTCAAACTTGAGTTCTACGGTTGACTTTGTTACAGTAGTTGCTAAGATACGCTGATTAAAAAAGTTTTTGATTAATTGATAGAGCTATTTTAACCGTTCAACTTGCTGATATTCACTTTCATTGTGCGAACTGTCAATACTTGATGTATAAATGTTAATTAAAATAAAAAAAATAATATAATAGCTCAACAGAAATACGGCAGACGCGACAAAGTTACGCAGCAAGGGAACTTACCCGTAGTGATCGCTTAGACTAGATTTTAGAAACAGTGATAATATAATCTTACTATACTCGAGTTAAGACGCATTTTCATGCTGTCGCTTACCGAAACGTCATGTTGACGGCGTTTTACTTTGTTATGACATTGATTACACGCGACGTTATGTATGAACTATCCTAACAAGTGTGAAAATGATTTTTTTTAAATAATTGAACTATTAATACGTTGACGTAAAAAATCAATTGTAAAAAGTAAATGTTAAATAAATTAATACTCAATTTGGGAACATATTCATATTTATATTTACACATAACCTAGAGGTCCTAGAGTATAAATTAGACTCACTATTTGTTCCGAATCAAATTGCATATTATATTGTGTTGACCGTGTGGAAGCAATAAGGATATCCATGGCTAAAACCTTACCTTTGTGTAATGAAATCCAATGGACGTGCAAACAAATGACAGACATCTATTTCAAATTTTAATCTCAATATTTTTTGAATCTGGAGGGCTTTTCCAATAGTTTTTGAAATACAGCTAAAAGATGGCACTGTTTTAGTAGGAATAGTTTTGTTCATCTCCGAATCATTAACGTATATTATCTATGACTAGACAATTTTGCATAAGGTGTCCATTTTTAATACATAATATTTATTGACCTTATACAAGTAATTCTTTATTGTAAGACGGTTTTTGATTATTTTGAAGTCTGAGGTGTGGGTGATGGGTAGTATCATTTAATTTTAATACAAAAAGGGTTTCACTTAGGTTTAACGTTAAAACCATAATCTTTAGCAATAAATAAAGTATTTACTAAAAATGTTGGTAGCGTCAACATGATACACTTTGCTACGTTTTTTACGTTACAATAAATTTATATACACTACAGTACTTTCATTAGAATGAGAAATTGAATATTACAAGTTCATCTTGATATGCTGACGATAATATTATAATATAACTGTGTATGCCATGGCAACTTTCATGTTTAAGTGTGCCCCTTTCCACGATTATAATAATATAATATGCACATTGTGGTTGATTTGACATATTATTATAGGTATTAATAATATATTCAACACATTTTTCAATTTTATGAATTATCTCCCTTTTCCAATTTGCACACAAATTTATTGTTAGCATTTTTATAGAAAAAATAATCATATTTAGAAATTCTCTGCTGAACTACGAACAATCCCAAGTGTGTCAAAAAGGGTTGTTTTTTAAATCAAAATGTGTTTGGAGAAGATGTAGTACCTATAAGAGAAGGAAGTTTTCGTGCAGCTGCGACGCCCCCGGCTACCATCTGCCGTCACTGATCTTACATCTGACCCCCCGCAACAAACCCGCCCCTGGAATCACTACCTGGCAATCGCTTTCTTATACCTGGATCATGGACAACACGTGTATACATCAATTAGGTAACAAATACAAATACGTATTTAATAAAATGGTCCTCGACCGCGAATATGATGATTTTTTAATTTATTTTTACGATTGTGTTATGTAAATGGCCGGTAAGTATATAATGTATGCCCACGATGGCTGAGCGGTTCGTGTAAGGAAATTTGTACGTGTGCAGTTCGCCGTATCACACTTCACCGTGAATTAATGTTGTATCGTCTTTGGGTCATATAGTACTGAGATAAAATTAATGTATAAATAAAACACGATTCTTATCGGTTTACAGGAAGCCAACGGAAAACAAATCTTGAAAATAGCCGATGTACTGGATTATTTGTTAGGTTAGGTTAGGTTTTAATTCTTATATAATTCATGACTTTTGCCAAAATCGGCTATGAAAATTAGCGCGGTTCCCGCCTGGCTTCACGTAAAGTCGTAAACCGACTTGTCATAGCAGCCATAGAAGAAATATTTTCATATGAAAATGGGAAACAGCACATTCATGACCACTTACTTATTGTCACCTCATTGCACTTTAAGAGTGAACGAAAAGAAAAAAAATCATGTGAAAGCTACTGAATAATAATTTTCTACTGAATAAACTACGACTCGGTTGAACATCTGTTTGCCAGTTACGATATTTTTGCGTGTATTTCTGCCAACACAAGTTGATCTATGTATATTGAAGAAATCTCAATTAGAACAAAACCTAATTAATTATAATATTTGATTTATGGCACATTAAAATAATATAAGCGATTTTCTGAAGACAGTGATCCACACCGGCGCATTATCAATATTATTATTTTAAGAAAATAATAGATATGAATGTAATGTAATGTCAGACAACCATACATTTTTAATTGGCTCGAAAGGTTTCGTAACATTTTGTTTTTATGAGAAATGGATGTTGACCACTTGAACAATGTATTACGACCAAACGCTTGGCTTAACTTTTAAGTTTAAATACCTTAGCCCAGTCTCACATTGAAAATTGTCCCGACTGGGATAATAGTCATAAATAACAACTGAGCGCAACATGCAACTTTCTTATCTGCGTATAAGCAAGGCCGTGCGAGGACGGTGACGTCATTCGGCAAGCCAAAATGAAAGACGAAGTGCAACATTTCGGGATTATACCTGCCGCTGCATGTCGGTTGAAAATAGCTGCATGTGCCCCCAGATTTTTTTTTTAAATTAAAATGTTTTAGTCCAGCAGTCTGCGAATGTCCATGAGACAACATGTGTTTTGTGAATAACTATGACGTCACATCATCGAAGTATTCGACACGTTGCAGACGAGACGACTTTAGATGTGAGACCCGGCTTACAGGCGCTCGAATAACAATATTATTTCTAAACGTTAAATACCACAGAACAGATTAATAAATATAATTCCGAAATGCTATGTTTTGAATGTGTGAGGTCCTACGAAAATGAACCACGTATTATGGACGTGCAATAGTGTGCGTAATACACCAATATTCAATGAGCGTCAACGTATAAGCCGAGAGCAGTTGTCAGTATTCGACTTATGACGTATTCTTGACACCTGTTTAAGTTTATCCCGATTCTTCCGCGCTCGAGATCGATTGCCTGCTACTCCTTACCCGTTAGGTAATTCAGTTCCCATTAATGAAAGATTTTGTTAACAACTCATTTGCGAGATGTATTAAGGTACATAAAATAATGTATACAGCTAATGTAGGTATATTTCACTACATTTTTATTATTGCATGGCTTTTTTTATCAAGACTATAATTTTATTATATAATATGTATCGTAAAACGATTTTTATTAAATAAATGATATGACGGTTCTTGTCGGTTTAAGGGAAGCCTGCAAACAAAACAATTTTTGAAAATAGCCAATATACTTACTGGATTATTTGTTAGGTTCGGTTAGGTTAAGTTAGGTTGGGTTATGTTTGCATTCTTGAATTCATGAATTTTGCCAAAATCGGCTATGACAAGTAGCGCGGTTCCCGTCTGGCTTCCCCATAACCGACGTGTACCGTACTAATTATTAGTACTAAGTATAACACATCCACCGATAACGAAAACTATCAATGCAATTATAATTATGAAATTTGAAACTGGTGATATAGATAGAAATGAATAAATAGACCATCTTTCTTGAAAAGCGTGTCTGGGGCGACTCTCTCCTTCCCTTGAATCGATCTCGAGGCACCACCAAACACATAGCACAGCGCATCACAAGGATTTGAATAAAAAAACCACACATCTGTTTCCGTAAAAATATGCTGCCGTAGCCAAGTGGCGTGACGTGCACCACATGCTGGTAATATATGGACTACATGGCGCAAGATGTCGCGAGATAGAAAAAACGGCGAGACGATCAAAAACTGCCTCGTGCTAGAAATGTCTCAAGAGTGTGCCATCTATCTCTAAAATTGCCCATTAAAAAAACAGCCTAAGCTGCGTAATAAGAAAATTATTATATTATTACTAATATGTATTTATTATTGAAATTAGAACCATCAATTTATAACAGTGGTTCTCATGTGCGGCCACCAGAGGATTTTGCTGCGGCCACCAACATCATTTTCAGTATTTAATTTAATTAACTGGGCTAACGTTAAAAAATAAGCGTTATTGGAAATAAGTCATGACCAAGTACTTAAAAACCAATTTAATAATACCACAGTTGAAAAAAATTGGTCGAAGCTATACGTTGACCAAGAAGCAAGCCAATTCAAAGAATTGCGGAAACGATGCGGCTCGCATTGGAAAAAAGAAGTATTGAGGAATTTCCATTTGCATTATTTTAAATAAATAGATATGTACTAAAATGTTCAAATGTCTTTTATTAAATGGACTTGACTTGGGTTTCCCCATCTCCACCCGCCATGTATATGCAGCCGGACTTGTCTATAAATAAATTGATCTATTTTTTTAGTAAATAAAATTTAGCTTTAATTTTTTCAATCACAACAAAAGTGAAATTTGGTGCGGCCACCAGACGTTTCCATAGAACTGTCCATGTCAATTGTGCGGCCACAGTTAAATTTCACGTGAGAACCACTGATTTACAATCATCATCAGCCGTGGTCAACTCGCCAATTAATGCCGCGGTCTGACTATAGACGGCCTTGGGTACCACTGTATGATTGCATTTGTTCAGCGGTTGTACAGTCGTTCAACAATATGTCATAAAGATCTCTATCACATCGCGTACTCTAATTTGTCTCGTTATTCATTAGTTTTTTCCGCGTTATACCCAACATGCACCTTCTTTTATTTTGTTAACACATGTAGAAAGAAGGCGAATTTAAAGGGGTAAGGTAATAAATAGAAAACATATAAGTACTTAAAGGCAGATTCTAAACTTCAAAAATAAAAATACACGCAAATAAAAGAATCGTTTATTTTAATCGGATGCTTCCAGTAGTACAGTACTATCCACATAACGGATTAATAAATATAATTCCGATAGGCTATATTCTAATACATTGAATGAGCGTCAGTGCATAGAACGAGAGTAGTTGTCAGAACGAAATACAAGCGTATTCTTGACACGTGTTTAAGTTTATCCCATATTCTTCCAAACCACGATCGGTTGCCAGTTTTTCCACACTCATTAGGTATTTTAGTTCCCATTATTTCCCTGGTACTATCATATCGTCGAGTGGATATAGAGAAAGTATTAAACAACATTACAATAAAATTGTAAATAATTATAAAAAGGTATAAATTAGTATGGTGTTAGATAGGAAAACACGATTTTGAAAATAATATAAGCATCTCTGACATCGTTAATACTTTGGACGCTGAAGACGCACATGGCGTGTAATGACCAGGCGGCCGATCGATGTAATTAACGTGCAATTTAAAGGTGGTGATTAAAAAAATCATTATCTAGTCAGCAGCGAATGAGTAAAATGTGATTTTAATCAAAACAATTTAATGTTGCAGAACTAAGCCACATCCAACAATGTTGACATTTTTTGGTCCTGGTTTGAGGATATTATATTCTGACGTCCCGGATGGCTTATGTCCGGGTGTCCAATTTAACACGCATGTCGTTCAATTATGCAAAATGTAGTTTAAAGATCAAAATCAAAAAAATAAATACAAAGCGAATATAAACTAAATCGAGCAATGAGATAATATAGTCTATCTTCTATCAACCAGCCACTTTCGCACCCGTCAGTCCGCTGAAGCTCGAGAAGGGTCTGCAATTCCCCATTGAAACCTGTAGCATTTGCATTCTTATACTAGGACGGGTCTATTATATAATATGTATTGTGTATTTGGCTCTACAATTCTACATGGCTCTTGGCGCTTCCCGAATAGAAAAATGATAATTATCCACTCACTCAACCACAGAACAAATTAATAAGATATCAATGTTAAAGTCATCGCAACGAACCGAGGTTTTGAAGCAGGGTATTTTATGATGGTTAGGCCATAAAACTGAAACAAAATAAAATGCACTGACTGTCTCTAATATTGAATGCGCGTTACATTTACGTGACAAACTTTAATGTATATTATTATTATATATACCTACGTAATTATAGAAAATATTTCGTGTTGGTTAGTTTTTAAAAATCAATTAAACACTGCCTTCCCAAACCATAATAGGTTTGGTATATTTTGGGCGATGCGACAAAATTGTGCACACTTTTACATTCAGACATATTGGTTTTCGTTGGATTAAGAATACATAATACACACATTGTTGGTTAATTTTAACTGATTTCTGTTAATTCATTACGCCCAGCATCACCAAACTATAATAGATAAAAAATATTATTCTGTCTACAAAATATTCAAAGTTATCTATACCCAATTGAATTGCATAATTTTAGATATTTTATAGGTAGACGAGTACTTTTTGACTATTATCTATTATTGCTTGGTTTTCGAAGGGTTTAATTGAATTTTAAAAACTAACCAACATAATCTGTAAATTGTAGTTTTATTTCAATGAAAACAAATACGTATGGCTGACAAAGTCTAGTGTACACTATTTATAGCAGATCTTAACAGCCTACCTCCACCCTTCGCGACTGCCGTCAACCTACGGCTTCAGAAATAGACATCCCGTCACTCGCCCATCGCGGTCACTATACATATAAAAATCTAACGAATAAATTAGTAATGTACTGGATGACAAGACACATCTCACCATTGAATTACCTACATCGCACAATCGAATCTGACCGTGAAAGTCTACTTACCCAGTGAATTTGAATACAATTATTGACATGTAGAAATTAATCTGAGCATGTGATTCAATGTGATAAAAAAGAGTTCCGGAAGAGTTGCGATCCGGAACGAGCCTGCTTCTGACACATGCGACTCGAGCACTGGGTTACAGCGGCCACTGAAGCGACTGCATCACAGATAATATAAACTCATTGGATCATGAAATGTAATGCATGGTCACGTTACTTTAGTGTTGTTTGTTAACTGTTTATTATTATGGTTAACTAACATTATTTTAAATGTTTACTAGATCATATTCTTGAATAATATTATTTTCACAAGATTACAGAAGAATGCTTTATTGTTTCACAATTATTATCAAATAATTCATCCTACAACTAAAAAAATAATATTATTATGATATCAGCTATTAAATTTTGTCTTCTCATAATTATATGGTATGTTACATTAAATTTATATTTAAATGTTGGTTTATCACTTCAGAACAGGATACATGAGCTTGCAAATGAAAGCAGTAAAGTTAAGTCACCATCATCATCATCAGCCTGAATCTATTCACTGCTGGATGAAGGCATTTTCAAGCTGCTTCCACTTCTCTCGGTCCTGTGCTTTGCGTTGCCACGTACTTCCGCAGAACTTTATCATTTCATCGATCCAGCGGTCTCTAGGTCTACCTTGCGGACGTTTTGTACTTCTTGGATTCCACTGGATGACTAGATTTGTCCAACGATTGCCTCTTCTTCTAGCTATGTGTCCAGCCCATCTCCATTTAAGGCTTTTAATAGACTCTATTACATTGCAAACCCTTGTCTGCTTCCTTATCCACTCATTCCTCTTTTTGTCCTTTCGCGTTATGCCCAGCATGCACCTCTCCATACCACGTTGTGCTACTCTAAGTTTCTGGATCTCTCTTTTATTTAGGGCCCATGTTTCACACGCATATGTGATAACGGGAAGCACACACTGGTTATACACTTTGCGCTTGAGGCACAGTGGAAGGTCACTTTTGAATACATTATTCAGGCGGCTAAAAGCACTCCAGCCTAGCTTTACTCTGTGAAAAATGTCATCAAATATAGATCCATCTATAGACACTTGTTTTCCCAGATAGATGTAGCTGTTCACCTGTTCGACCTGAGTGCCATTGATGAGGATCTCTTTTTGGCCCGCAAAGCAGTTGAACATGACTTTCGTCTTTGTTAAAGTTAAGTACCTAGGATAAGTTATTACCTAAGTTAAAGTCAAAGTTAAAGTTAAGTACCTGGGTTTAAAGATAAATGCCTTGAAGATAAACGTAATGATAAACTGCTTTACTGAACCAAAATTGATTCTCACCTATGGCACTTAAATCAAGCGAGTCAACATTACAATCTATCTTGGACAACAAATTTTATAATGTGAAGTGACAGTAGTATGTATAACCAATGTGTGTGACCAGTGCTCATGTTTTCGTATAAATCGTGGACAATTATTAATGCAAGAAAAATCCAAAATAGCGAATAATAGAAATATTCCAAATTTGGAATAGCGCAACGTGACATGGAAAGGTCCATGTTGGACATAACGCGGAAAGAAAGTAAAAGAAAAGATGGGCGCACAAGAGTACTCAAGGTGAAGCAGGTGAAATGGCAATTGGCTGGAATGTCGCTCGGTAAACAGTCAACCTGGACAAATGGTGTCATACAGTGTTACAATAAAATTCACTAGATAGACGGACTAATAAAGTTCGGAGGATTTATGTGGCAGAGAAGAACTAGGGACTGAGAAGAGTGGGGGGAGTTGGGCAGGTGTACATCCAGCAGTGGATCAACCCCAGTTGATGATGATTATTTGGTATTCATCGCATATAAATACTGTTTGTACGACACTTGGTAATCTTTTTAAGAACAAACATACCTACTTGAAAAATGTTACTAAGTTAAATTGAGTGATACTCGTAAATATCATAAATTTTGCGATAACCCATTTTGTAAAATTATTATAAATTATTACCATAAAATCCTGAATCCCCCGAAAAGATTAAATTTACTGTTAACCTATTAGGTAGAAAAGTTCATAATTTTGATTTTCTGGAAAAACTGATGTAATATTCCAGCTTTCTATGAGAAACTTTAAGCTATTTGTAGTGTTGAAAATATTAGATTAATTTAACGCGCTACGTTAGATGCATATTAAAAAATACTGTGATTGTGGGATGAAAAACATCATGTTAACAATGCTGTATTTTACTCCAAAACTTGGATTCAAAGCTGTTTACTTACTGTTTACAACATATTTTCATCTTTCGCAATATAGATAGATTAACGTTTCATCCAAAGTATCGATTCGGTTTGATCGAATGGCAGCAGTGACATCCCTAGGTAAAATGAGGCTCAGTTACATTTTATTCCTAAATTTGATGTAGGTACGTACCGTAATTCATTTGGTACTTACTCAATATACTTTTATCAACCTTTTTGAGCTGAGACCCAGATTAGGGTAAGTAATAGTTTTAGTATTGCGGCCCACGAAAAAAATGATAAAAGTAATTCGCGAACTTCACAAAATTTGGTAGGTTTTGCAAATTTGAGTGGGTCGCAAAATGTTAGAAATAAAAAAATCCTATAGTTTCAGTTTACGATAGTCAATAAGTAATAATAATACTCTCGTCATTATGATAATAAAGAATAACTCAAACTGCCAAAGATGTTTAAAACCCGTTGGCTGCTACGATGTTTTTCAAAATCCGGGCGAGGATTGCTACCAATAATTGTCGATAAATGAAAGTATTGTATTATTTTTAGACACCTTACCACTCTTTATGTTTTAAGTTTTTTACTTTTCCATTTATTTTGATCCTCGAATGTACTCAAATTAAAAGAATAAGCATTTAAATTGAAATTGCATCAAGTACCTTCGGTCGATAGTAGATCTTAATATTTGTGGACTAAACAATCTTAACCAAGCTTCATGCATGCGTTTGCTAAATAATTTCAATTGCCATAACAGAAAATAATGTATAAGTTTCCTTCTATGTATAGCTAATCAAAATTCTTTGTGAAGTACAATAAATTAAATCCTGTGTATCTTGTCTATGCATGAGACATATTATATAAATCAATAAGTCTACCAACATATGATCAAATCTAATTAAAAAAATAACTATAAGTATGTGTAATTTCATACAATAAACATATATACCTAATGATATGTAACATCCAAAGCCTGCATGCGATTAAAAGTTGTACATAATAATTATAATCTGTACTGTAAAATGGGAATATTGTTCTAATTAGAAAATATAGTACCCGATGTTAAATATAGTGGAATAATTCATAATAAAATGTACGTAAGTATAGTTTTTGTTATAATATACTAATTTTATTTTATTATCATATGGACCCAAACGGCACCGGATAGTCCACATGAAAGTGAAAAAGGTATCCAGAGTAGGTAATGTAATACAACACAGAAATAGCACCCATCGTGGGCAAAGAGCGAATAATTCAGAGGCCTTTCCATCTCGAAGAGCTCGGCAGCCATCGTCTAAATCTGGACAAACAAAAATGTCTATTCACTCCAAAGGAGAATAATAGTGGAAGCGTATAAATAAAATTCCACACATCAAAAAAATCCCGCTGTGTCTGCGAAGACGGATACAAAAGCCTCGCGCATTATTTACGTTCGCAGAATTATCCGGCAGGCTTTGTCAGTGGGACGGGGGATGGTGCAATAGGGCTGGCATTATCTAATCTCCCGAATCATCCGCAACCCCAATTCGACTAAGTGAAAAAGGTTTGATTAGTTTATTAAGCGCGAAGGCACAAATCTGTGTTTATTTTATCTTAGTGAATTAGCATACATTTGTTTTTCCTTTGTGTTTTCCCCGTTTCCTATTTACTTACTTAATCCTTTTTGCAAATATTATTTTTAGAACTTTGGTTTCTGACCTCAGCCTCAAAGAACATTACCATAATCTTATTTACAATAATTATTATATTTAATTACCTATATAGTTCATAAACGTGCTATAATACTGTTAGCTAGGTACCTACCAAAAAATGCAAAATTTTGTTTTATCAATACAAGTATGAAAATTCTAGAAATTGTCACATGTAACAGGTCAACGACAATATTATAACATCACACACCAATTTCGTATGGCAGCAAGCAGGGAACTCAGAAATAATGGGAACTGAAATACCTAACGGGTAAGGAGAAGCAGGCAACCGATCTCGAGTAAGGAAGAATACGGAATAAATTTAAACACGTGTCAAGAATACGTCATACGTCGAATACTGACAACTGCTTTCGGTTTATGCATTGACGCTCACACTATTGTACGTCTATACCTAATGCTTGTTTCATTTTCGTATGACACTCACACATTCAAAACCCTGCGTCAAAATTTACTGTATTGTTATATAGCCTATCGGAATTCTATTTATTATAATATATTCTGTGGCGGGAAGGTACCTATATAGAAAACAGCATCCACTCCAAGCAAAATCGCACTGACATACAATTGTCACTCAGAGACACCACATTCAACCACCATTTTCCACCAAATTTAAAAACAGCTTGGTACATTATCCATGGCAAAAATTACGTTGAAAGTATTGGCATATAAGTTGACGGTCTCAATAATATGCTAAGTGTTTTGCATTTATTCACACTCACACAGAGGAGACGGGATTTACATTACTTATGTATGCTATCAATAAAGCATTTATTTCGAACGAAGGGTAGTGTATGTAACAAAAATATTTAAAATATATATATATATATATATATACTTATAAGGTGTCAACCTTACAATTTGAAGGACGTATTGATGCAATAGTCCCGTTTCTAAAATAGCACAATGCTTTTGTCAAAATTGAATTCCTTAGAAATAAAATCCAGGTAGATACCTACACGGTAAAAGACTCCAAAACATCACTGACAACTGAAACCTTCCACACTATATAAATAAATGGGTCTTTTGATAGTGGAATGTTGAGTAAAGAAATCTAGGTAAGGTAATCGAAAGCTCCAAATTACGGTTGACATTCAGGTAAATTTAGACTATTTTAAAGTAAGTAGGTACCTAGATAGTCCTAAGTAGGACGTAGGTAAATATCTAAGAAATGTGTCTTATGGTAATGTCCTTTTTGTGTCGTTCTACAATAAAGTAGGTACCTACCTACATTATTTCTACAATTTATTCAATCTTTTGAATTTTAAATTTATCTAAGCAAATAAATTTCGACAATATTTCAGTGATTAATTGATTTATTATTTATCCATTACTAATATTTTTTAATAATTTCTTTTATTTTGTTAACTGTCAATTCATTGTGGAACTGCATTGTATTGTTGTTTTTATTTAATAAAACGCATTTTTTTTGTAGTACTTATTCCACTTTTAATCAATAGATTAGGACCGGTTTCGTCCGCCTCGGAGGCACATTTTCAACATATAGTTATAGTATATATTATTTGATATATATATAGTTGAAAATGTCCCTCTGAGGCGGACGAAACCGGTCCTAATCTATTGATTAAAAGTGGAATAAGTACTACAAAAAAATTTCGTTTTATTAAATAAAAACAACAATTTTTTAATAACGTCAAAATAGGTATAAAACCGAAACGAGAGCCGAAAAAAGGCCATCAAAAAACAGTAGATTCACCCCGGCGGATGATAACAATATTATTATGATATTATAGAATTAATTAAGAGGTACCTACTGACCATTTTTTAACAAACTTATTTTAATTTAACACATAATTTAGATAATCAAAATATTCGTCCACGAGAATTTTGCAATAGTTTACGTAAAATATAGGTACGATCTTTTTGCCACCTTTTTTGTAATTCATTCAATTAACAAAATTAAAATAATCAATGTTTCAAAATAAACATTTAATATTCATTAAACCATTTCTTTTATGCAACGATTTGAGAAAATATCATTTTATATATTAAATATACATCATTTGAAAACACCTTAAAAATAATAAACCCGACAGAGCTTGGACCTGCAACCACTAGATTCGCGCAAATGTGCTTTAATCAATTAAGTTACAGACATCTTACTGAATTACGACGAATTTAACTAGTAGATATTCTTAAAAAATGCTAATAGATAAGTCGTAATTAAGTAGGATGCTTAGTAGGGAATAGGGATACTTATATCTGCGAACCTATTCTATACACAGTGCGGCTATCGACGGCAGTCTATCATATTTATGTACTGAGGCGGTTAATTGTTACAATAAGTTAAACGCATAACTGTCAAAAAGTGCCATGTTTTAACTACCCCTCTCTTCGCTGTGTAAACTTTTAGAGCGAGATAGACAGTTCAGACGGCTAACTTATTGTAACATTTATATTAAACCGAAATAAGAAAAACCGAAATAACTACCGTCGATAGCCGCTGATAACCGCATTGTGTACAGAATAGACCCACTGAGGTGTTTCAAATTATGTATAATATGTACCTATTTAATAACATTAACAGCATAGTATACAAAACGTTGATAACTATTATCCCAAGCACTAATTAGTGAAAAAGTTTCTTATCTCTATTGTTCTAATTATTCTACGTACTCCTGAACAACTTCATAATTATTATAATTTTTTATCAACAAGGTACGGGGTGTCCCGAAATTGTATAGATTATTTCAAGGGTTATTCCAAACCAAAAAACATGTGACTCAATTATTCTGAAACACCATGATTTTTGTTTTAGTAAGGTAGTAAAATTTTGTGTACGAAATTATTAATATGTCTTCGTGTAAAATTTGGCAGTTTATTTATTGAACAGAAATAATGGCGCTTGGTGTATTCTAGCTCTACAGGGACGATATGTAATGGATGGTAACTAAAAACAAATAACCCAAAGAAGAAAGACATCACAAGGTAAGAAGGTACTATAAAATAACAAAAAATCTTGATAGTACTATCCATAAAGGGAATACTTTGTTCTCTTAACGGTCGGACTTTCTTTAAGTATTTATGATAAAGAAAATTTTTGGATTCCTCGGCGACTAATAATGTTGCCAAGCATTTTCCCTATACCTACCAATGTATTACTCTCAATAAAACATGATAATGTTTATTTATATGGTGCTGCCTTCAATTAATTGCAAAGTGGCGCCTATATAATTTGTATTTGGTAATAAAGCATACTGAAATTGTGTTTTATATTTAATTTGAAGTGGACATTGTATAGACAGATCTATATAAGTATTATAAAAGTCCAACTTTGTATGTTCGAATTACCTTTCCTATGCATTTATTAAATCAAATCAAATTACCTTTGCATATTTTGGAAATTCCTTTGTTTGACTTGGCTATCAGAATTATTATCATTTTGACACGTGGTATGGGACAGTGGCGAAGGGTGGAGGTAGGCTGTTAAGATCCGATATGAATAGTGCACACTAAACATTGTCAGTCAAATGTATTTTTTCCTGCAGAAGATAACTTTGTAACATTTTGAATTTATAGTTAATAAAATTAAATATAGAATGAAAAACGCATTCAACAAAGATGCCAGTTATCATTGTATTGAAAAATGTTCCCACTAAAAATGTCCCGTTTTGACATCCCCAAATTTGATAACCTTATGATCCACACTTAGTAAGGATCGAAAACAGTGAAACGAATTATTAGGAGGCTTTCATCCAACAGTAAAACGACTCCAAACGACGATGATGTATATGAGTTTATTCACTATGTCGGAGTACCTATACTGTTATTTAATGATATCATAAAAGACCATAATATTGTCACGACAAAAGAAGAAAATAATCAACTTTGAGAGCTTAACCAAAAAACCGAGCGTATCACACAAAAACACGAAAATAAATTGATTCTCTAAACTGTGTGGCAGAAAGCTTTTCCACTGAGCTTCTTATGGGGAAAGTTTTGTATGGTTACGCGTATTTTATTTCGATGTAAAGTTTTTCCCACTCTCAGAGTGGTATAATAAATCTATTTGAAACATGAATAAAAAAATATCTATCGATAATTGGCATCTCTCTATACCGGAATACTTAAGCCAACAAGCATTTTACTTTTAGACCTGCTACGCAATGGTCCAGATTTTGAATATCTTTGGCTAGATTCGTAGTATTCTATTAAAATGTGTAAAAGAATCCGAGGCATGGATGTTTGTAGTGTACTCGCTTTTATCCCCCTATTCATACAACTCAACATTTCTTGAACGAAACGTTGACAATCAATTCTCATAAACCTTGTTCTATTCATATAATATAAGGTACATTGTGACTATTGTCAGTGTCAATAAGATCCGTCTGAAGTGAAAATGGTACTTAAACAAATCGTGTAGTAGGTGGAGACTGGAGTTAGCAGGTTATTTAACTATGTAGGTATAATATTATACTATACAGGTAGTTAGTAAGTCTGGGAAAATAATACTTGTTATTAAAATGTGAGCTATAGAATCAAACACAGACATCAATTTGGATGGCATTGAAGAAAATAAATCAAATAAGTGTATGCTTGTGTGTCAGATTCTTTTTTAAACTTTTGTTAGCTTTTGATTATTCAATTTAGACTATTTAGGTACCAACTTTATTTACATAATAACTAGATAATAATATTTTTTTTTTTAATTTGGCAAACTACAAGTGTGATTCTGTACGTCACAAAAATATAAAACGTTTATAAACCCATCGACAAGCGTGTCCGGGAACTTGTACGTATGCAGTTCACCGTATTACACTTAATACACGGTAAATGAAATATTAGGTACAACATCCCAACATAAAACTTTTAAAATAGTAAATATACTTGTATTTCGAGAGTTTTTACTGGTAGTGGACAATATTATATGATCATCGTCATTAAACCTCTCTCCTTTGTGTGAGTAGTGAGAAATCTAAGCCACTGAGAATGTTTTTGACACCCTTTCTATAATCGTATCCGGAAACTTGTACGTATGCAGTTCGCCGTATCACTCTTCACCGTGAAATGTTGTATCGGAAATGTATGGCCGTATATTAATGACCGTTCAACCTCTTTGGGTCGTATAGTACTGATATAAAATTCATGTCTAAATAAAACACGGTTCTTGTCGGTTTACACTTTACAGCCAGCAGCAAACAAATTTTGAAAATTGCCGATATACTGGATTATTTGTTAGGTTAGGTTAGGTTTTTAACATTATTTTGGTAATATCTATTAAAACTTTTTATCCGAAGCGGAGCAGACCCTGGAGCGGAGCTGGAGCAAGCATTAGGTCCCGGAGCGGAACTGGAGCGGAGCAACTCAAAAAAGGGTCCGTTTCAACCTCTAGCTAGAATCTAGATATAAACATTGAACATGTTATCAGACAGTATTTCTAACAATCTTTTTAAAATTCACATACTACATAGGTTACATTATTGTTGCTTTTGCGGAAATAATCTGATCAGCATACCTAAATCAATTTCAATATACCAGTTTTCAATCAATACCTTTGTAGATAAATTTTATCAGAGAGTGCAATCAAAATAACCCAGTTTCCAAGTGGACATTTAGATATAATGAACGCCTAAAATTGATATGAACTTTTCCCATTGCAGACTCCAGTTATTGCGACGGACAACCTCCCAACCTGTGATTTACAATTTTCTTATATAGTTGAACTTGGTTATTACGAGGAAGATGGGACCGACTGAATTTGCGTTATATCGTTATATAACATTTTTCACGCCACGTTCTATATAAGCATAGAACATAAAAAAATCTGAAAACCGTCGTAAAAATCCCCGAAACAAGCATGGCATTCACAAACTACGAAAGAAGTTGTTTATTGTAATGAAGTACTGAGCCGCCGGCGCTGGTAGGTACCTACTGACTTCACAAAGCTTGGATTTTTTACATGCAATTTCAACCATATGCGTGAATACTTTTTCAATGTTGTCAGCGAAAACACCAATTAGGTACTTAAGACACTTAACTAGTGTCATAAACGTAATCCGTAAACTTCAACAGGCCACGAGGACCAATGACATGAGTGTAGTGAACCAGTAGTGTACTTAGTAATATAAGTAAAATGGTCACAAACAGCTAAGTTTTGAGAAAATCACATAAATATAATATGACCTCACCGTGAATCGAATCCGGAGCAATCGGATGAAATGTCAGCGTCTTGCGTACTGAACTACGAGGGCCGCGGTAGCATCAGCATAATGGATTAATGCTTGAGTCGATGCAATATTGTTATTAAGATTTAAGTTCAGAGCTTTTATAAATTTTAAGTTTACCACCACTCTCATAGTCCGATTGAAAAGACAGTGTACAAGATACACATTTTTTTAGTTGATGTGCGGGTTGGCTGGGTCCCCATTCTGTAAGCAGGTTTAATTTCTATTAAATTTGTATTGTATTCTTGTTTACTGTTAAAAAATGCGTAAAAAATACGCTTGGGGAGACCTCGTCCGCACATAAATCGTTTATTATGACTTATAGTATATTACTTGTCGGAAAATTTCAACTATTACTTAATTTCTTTTATTGTGTCAGTTCAACTGTGGAACTGCATTGTATTATTTGATTAATTTAATAAAACGCAAGAAAAAATTGTACATTTTCCAATTTTTATTTAATAAAATTTGGACCGGTTTCGTCCGCCCCAAAGGAACATTTTCAATTAGTAATTATAGTTAAAATTATTTGATTAACGAAATAGAGAATATCAAATGGTTTTATTCAAAGATTTCAGTCTTTTATTTGCCTTATTACTCCACTGTCAAATAATAGGGAAGTAATGAGTGTTTGATTGAGTGCGCTGTTAACTTTGAGAACCACTAAAGCAAAGCATTAGAGTGGACGTCAGTTACATACACGAGTCGAAGGCGGCGCGATTTCATCCCTCGGACGCTCAAACACACGGGTTGTTTTCCCGTGCAATTTACCGCGATTGATGTATGTATTCCAGCGGACGTGATAAATGAGGGGTAAACAAGCCGTTATGGATCCAGTAGGGAAAAAAATGGCAACAAATTTAGAGTTGGGACATCATGTTTATTGTCAGAGTACGCGGGCCGAATGAAAAATATATACGAGGACCCGATTAAAAACGGCGACGGTTTGTAAGCGGAATGTTCCAAAAAATCAATGGTTTAGACATCATTACCAATTTTGATTGCGAATATTTCATATATTATTACATACTACCAGTTGGATTATTTTCTATAAAATAAAATACTGTCGGCTGGGTACAGTTGGAAATTCCGAACGTATTATGTAGGTACCTACTGTAATTTCCAAGTACCTATCTAGTATTTAGTTATTCTGCCGCCTTATTCCTTGATTCCGAACCGAATCAGCCAAAATACAACATGTCAGCACTCAGGGGATAGATGAATTATTATTTATCCGCGGTGTGATCGCGTGACAACAGTGATAGAGCCTGCATCATGTGTACGTTCAAGAATTTTTAAATATTACTTGAGTCATAAAATAATTTAATACTATTTCAATCACAATAATGCCTTGTCCACACGGCGCGTGTCTCGCCGCGAGTGCATTTGGACATGTGCTTGTGAACGGCTCAATGAGGTCACATGACAAGGCCTTACACACACATAGGCGTGTGATATTTCCGCATTAACCATCATTATTATTTTTCTAGGTTCTTTCCGATTAACACCAGATAGTTTTGACACAAATTTAAAACAGTCATTGGTATTCAGCATTCACTCACCCTAAAAGCAGTGCTGCACCAGCGATTCCTCCGCCACACTGTGCTGCAATGAAGAGTGCTGCTCTTAGAGGTGTTACCTGCCTCGTGACGGCAAGTCCAACTGTCACCGCTGGATTCATGTGAGCCCCTGCAATCAGAAGGTGATAAAATTATTATTATCAGTTACCACACAGCAATGACGTCCCATGGGGATAGGCAGATTGAGCGTCGCTTGGGGGCGGCAGTTACCCAAAGGGCGGCAAATAGAAGAGAATCACTAGGTATATATATAAATAGATACCTAAACTTAGTAATAACGGAAATATCTATCCATTAAAAAATTCAGCTCACTGGTTGGAAACAAAATGTATTAATTAGGTACGAATAAGGATTTTTTGTCGGGTTCGCAATGTCTAGTTTACTTCCGTTGTCCTTGGACATTATTTAAAATTTATCCAAATATGTTTGCCAATCACTCGCGAGTTTTGGAAGTTGTCATTTTTAAATGTACCTATCTGAAACCGTAGAGTCGCAATATTGTCTATTGAAGCAGAGATGGCATTTAAATTAGATTTATATTGTTAGTAATGTATCCATACAACAATATTTCTTAGATATTGGAGACATGAAAGAATGATATTATAAAGTACTGTATAAAAAAAATGTGGCGGCATTTTCGCACTACCTAAAGGAGGCATTTTGTCCAGGGACGTCACTGCCACACACCAATCGTGAGCTATGTATTTACATGTAATAAACCTTGCTGGCGTAATTTAACAGTTAAATATAATTTAAAAAATATATTACTTGAGATTCGAAAACGAGTAGGTATTGCCATACCAGTAAAAGTTTTGTTTCTCATAATATCAGATGCAAATTTAATAATGTTAATAAAATATATGGAAAGATTTTCTTGGGTATTAGATTGAAATCAAAGGATTTAAAAAAACAAAATTCACTACATTCTTAAAATAGGGCCGGGCCAACTTAGTTCATTCAGTGTATCTCCTTGTATATATTTTATAATTTTTGTATTTACTCTTGCTACCATTTTTTTCTATTGCTGAATATATTTCTTTGTTTTTTTAAATGTCACGTTGTGAGCGTCTTCAATTTATAATTTGTAATGTTCACTATTTACATAAAATAAAATTGAATTTGAATTGCTAAAACCATCACGACTCTATTTATATATTTACTGGAACGTCGCTCGATGAGGTCACAACCGCTGGACAAGTGTTGGACTACAGTGGTGGCACTAAATGGCGAACCTTTTTACGTACGCGTGCCAAAATTTCCCAAATATTATTTTTCGACTGTCTAACGTGCTGAGCAGTTTTTCATAGGGAAAAAATGAAAGGAAAAAAAACGTTTTTAAGAATTCTGTTAAGAAAGTTGGAAAATTACAATTGAGTTCTTGAGATTCAATCTTTCGCCGTGTTTCCTAGCCTTTTTATATCTTTTATTATTTGAATAATTTTTTCCATGTTCAAAGAGATTGTGGAAGCATTTTAACCACGCTTCCTTCATATATTCTTCCATTTTAGCGATAATGTTTGAGGCAAAATAGCTATCGGCTGTTTGTATTTGAACGTATGTCGATAAATTTCATCAGATTTGTTGATTGAATATTTTCATTTTTAAGTGCCTGATTGGTCTCAAGCATTGTAAATCGATCAAAATCAGAGGCTCGCGAGACGGCTTCTCCCGCCCCCTGATGAGGTCTGTGCGATAATATTATGTGTGCCGCATAAAGCCTTTAAAATTATATATTTACAATTATTTTATAAACGTAATTCTTATTCTTGCGTGTGATATTTCCACATTTACCATCATTATTATTTTTCTAGGTTCTTTCCGATTAAGGCTATACCTCAGTTGAGGCATGGTCTAAAAAGATCGTGGCTAGGCGATGAGCGGATTGCGGGTCGCGGGTGCAAATCACGCATCCCGAACGAAATATAATTTGTCATATAAATCCAACATGCGTCCATTGAATGTTCTGTTTCGACTCTTCTGTAGACTCATCCATTTCAATTCGTGACACTCAGTATGCGGGTACACAAAGCGCTTAACGTCAGCGGACAGCAGAGCCAGTCCAAAAACAAACATTTTCTTTTTTAACTTTCTTCTTTCAGCACTACGGTGCATGGTTGCAGCATCAGTCCCGTGCGGCTCCGTCTCGGGACGGAATGAGCACTTAAAATCACTTCTTTCAGACACGTTTAAAGCGTCATAGAAAGCGGCCGTGCATATCCACGGTTGTGCATATATGACGGGTGGTGGTGGGCACTTTTTTTTTTTTTTTGTTCTATTAGTAACAATAATAATATATTCATTGACATTTTTTCTTTTTCAAGTAAATGGATAACGTTTTTAGTCATCTTTACACGATTTAAGAATTAATACCCCCGTCGCCATCACGAAACAAATTGACGTATTCACACCTCGACGTTCGCTCTCCGAATGCCAGCGAGTCCAAAATTTTGTCGCGCCTATTAGTTGAAAATTATTTGCCGTTTCACTGATGTATCGTCTTAATAAAAAGTACGAAAGTGTCCTAAAATTGAACAAAGTTTCAATTGAAATCATGCTTACGAAATGATGTCACATTAACAAACTAATAAATCGGCAATTTGTCAAAACGCGTGAAAGGTCTTTATCGCCGGCTTGCGAGAGTAATTAATATCCGCTTTCCACGTACGCCGAACGTAGATTATAATTTTAAATGTTCAGTTGTAAAAAATAAACATTTCCGCTGAATTTGAAATGATGGCGCGCTTTCAACAGAGCGAAATTAAAACGGAATCGCAAATAAGGACATGTAACACAATATTTACGCGAATAATAAATAAATTAATGTTAATTTATCAAAATGCGAAACTTTTTATGCGTCCGTATTCAAATATTTAATAATTGACAAATGTTTTGTTACGGCTAGTCGTAATCACAATGATAATAAAAAATGGAAACCGTAAAACATTAAACAGGCATTTACAATTTCTACTGCACACATTTTTTAAATATATTATATACTTATTTAACAATGCCGTATCGGTAATTAATATGCATTTATCATTAGCATTGCGAAAATTGTTTTGAATTCAACTAGATCAGTGGCATTTAAGGGTAAGCCGTGAGCAACTTCCAGTAACTACGCAACCTGTAATAATCTCAGATTCAGTGCGGCCGCTGATGCACCACACGATCATGAAAAATAACATTCCTCATACCTACCCAGACACTGCGTGAAAGGCAAGCTATAAATACCTACATGGTCTGCAAGTATAACTTTACTAATGGTGCTCATCTACGAGCTATGCGAGCTGTCGTATCCACGAGTGGTTATCGTGTGCTCTTGGCTTAACGGTTGTAATTATTAGGTTCGTTAGTGTCCGTTTGTGTCCTCCGCTCTGTCTTGTCTGTTAGACATGCCGCATCGGAATATTAAAGCAAACATTGGATGTCCCAGATAGTAGGATGCTAAGAGGAGTGGAGCCAACCCGTCCATAGGCTGTTCGACAGCCAAATCATCCGGGCTACGATCCTGTCATGAGGTTCTGACGAAGAATAAGGACCCGAATCCCCCCTCCCCCTGTGTGCTCGCCTAAAAACGATAGATTATCAGTATGATTCAGTGACCGTATATGCGATAACAATAGCTATGTGATATGTGAACTACTCTTCCCTAATCGCTACAGTCACCATGCGTCCTTTGGATTTATTTTTCTTTCAAATCTTGAAAAACGGAGAGATCCTAAAAATAATGACCATACTAGGAAAAAACTTCTTACATCTGATTCTAGGGAAAGTTTCAATAAGCACCTCGGAAAATATATAAGAAATTCTCCAATCTGTTCTAATCTTTATTCACTAAGGACGCTATTTGAAAATCACTGTACTAGGATATTATGAATAACTTGAAAATTTACCATTCTGCCAAAGAAATTATTTTAAATAAAATCACATTTAGACTAATTTATCACTGCCTTCCATTTCTATCAATCTGTCACAAATTAATTGTAATGTCATTTAATATTTTATATATAGTCGATTTGCTAGTACTGCACTATAAATATCTGTCAAACTATTGAGAGTATCCTATCTATAAGTGGGAAAACATTGTAAAAACCAAGACTATCGGTTCAAATAATATTAAAATTTTGAAAACACTTCTGAGGAAATATATTATAAACAATAGAAAAAATCTTTTTTTGAAAAAAGTAATGCAACCAGCAGGAATCGAACCTGCATCTCTCGGGTTTCGCGCCCATGCACATAGACCACTATTCTATAGGCGTCATACTTAAATGCGATAAAATGTGGTGAATACTGAGTAACAGGTGTTTTGTGATATGCGATTTGAAATAATTATATACTAACATGTCATTTTTTATGGAAAAAAATGACTATCTATAAAATAACCATTAACTTGATAATATTCACGAAGCTTATTTATATCTACGTACAATAAATGATTGCGTACCTATCTGAATATAAAAGTTGTCTTTTATAAGTATGTATTCATACACTATTGGTACATCCATCAGTAGGTACATTTTATTTATAAAGCATGATAAAAAAATGTTTTCCAAGATTATTTGGCACCATTTCCCTGATTTATTGAACCGTGCCTAATCCGACCCTGCGTATAACTCACAATCAATAGGAAAATTAATTCACACGAAAAGTGGAGAGTACGTGCTGCGACTGTAAATAATTACAACAGGACTTGAGCCGGGAAGTCGCTCAAAAGAAATAAATTCGTTTGATTATGTACGGAGTCATCATAAATAATAATTGAGATTCACTCCAAGGAATTGTTTCGTTTTGTTAAATTTCATAGAAAATCGTTTATAGACGGAATCAAATTATGATAAAATACTTTCACAATATCTTAACAGTTTATTGAACTAGAACTTACATCCATCTGACCCATCGCAATCGCAGTGGATTTTGCAATTAAAGTGCATGCTATCGATGCAATCATCAATCACGTCAAAATTCCCAAACAATATGCAACTGAGCTGTCAGAGACAGATTGTCGACAGCAGTTTTTTTTTATTTGGAGTTTCCGGATGACTGGCTGGTTGGATCTGTTCGAATATACTTCTTGTTACATGCATTGGTTCAATGCTTCAAGTTGGCAAATGCAACACAATAATTATTGTCATCATTGAAATTGCATTTTAGTGAGCATGCTTTACCTCGGGAACACGACATGTCAGCTGAATGCAGAACTAACTATTCATACTGATATTTGAAATATTTTACAAAAGTTTTCTTTGAAACATCATATTTAAGTTATGTATTTATTGTTTATATAGCCACATTTATGCATCATTATGTTCATCAATAATCCTAATAAAATATTATGTACCTATACCTTTAAATGTACAAATAATAAATAACTTCAATAGATTATTTCAAATAACTCCCTTCTAAAATTTCAGAATAGTTCAGCATTCGAGGTATAAAATCGAGAGTTGGTCATCTTATAACCCCATATTATATTGTCTCGAGTGCGCCCTACCTCGGTTTACTTACAATATAATGAGAATTCTCCATGTTCGGTAGGTATTATACCCAAGACTAACTCCGGATGAGGAAAGAGACAGGCCGCCCTTGAGAGATTCATCGAAACCCAGTTAATACATAATACCATGTAGATACTTTCTAAAAAAAAATTGCACGGCAGGCGACTTTTCTTCTATATATTATGTAATAAAATATACATAATAAATTTAAAAAAAAAATTAAGGCATGGTAGGACCATTTCTAAAATGGATAGATGGCATTATTTCGCATTCTAAAAAGATAACATGTTCGTCTTTTGGATACCATATTATGTAATAATGTCATACTCATATGTATATTTGTTACAATAATGAATAAATCATTCTCAAATAAAAATCTATAATCCTAATTATTTACCTGACATATCCTGATAAAAGTATGTGTACCTATTATGTAAGTATGTACATTTGTAGAGTATTTAGAATTTAGATGCTTCATTTTTTTTACTGATAGACTACCACACTGACAACAATGAAAGTATAAGCAAGCCCTGGTACCTGGTATTATTATGTACCCACTAATCGTGGAATGAGATATTTTAAAATAGAGGGAAACGTGTTATTAATTATAAAATCACATATTTACGTACATGGGTACCTTTTATCTTTTTTATCTGAAGATAATAATTAACTTCAATTATCATTATCTGTCTATCCGCTCTTATAAGATGGAAACTATAATGTGGCCTTTAAAAATTACACACAAAACGAGTCTCAAAAGTAGCTACTTTAAATTGTTTCGTTACTTTTATAATATTATCTGATCGTTGTAGTATATTATAAAACATATCGAACTGGTTTTTTTTATTAAGTATTATTTTGTGGCAGAGTTTTTGAACTTTATAAAGGTGAACACACTTACACGTGTGCAATGTACATCTTTTTACTAGGTTTGAGCGATTTAGTAAATTACCTGCAATTACAGCCTTGTAGTAAAATTACATCTTTAATTTATTGGTTATATATTTTTTTTCCTGATTTATCTTTTCACTGCTACTTCTACACTACTATTATTGGGCCTCTTGTGGCCTTAAAAAATACGTATATTATTATGGATCAAACTATAACCATTAAACATTACATTATTAATACTACTTTTTTACCATATTTTAACAAAACAATATGTCTGTAGTACGTTTAAACTGTTAAAATACGTATTGGTATTGATTCAGTTAGCATTTACAAATAGTCTCCACATTGGTTAATTTATTAACTGTATTGAATTGAATTCTACATTATATTTTGTAAATGCCTATTCAAATAAATTTATTATAAAACAATATATAAAACAACTAATCGTTACGTTAACGTAATTAGGTATCTATTAGATAAATATTGGTCAGAAAATCTTTTATTTTTAGTAATCATTCACCCAATCCTGAAAAACATTAAGTATTTAGATTATAACGATTACAACAATGAATAAACAAATAAAATATTTACATTGGAAATGTAAAATCACTGTCTTACAATGTCTCAGCTACATCCATAGTACCTACCTAACAATATGTTTTATGTACGAGTAGGTACATACCTACTATAATTATTACATTTAAAAAATATATTCTTACAGTGTTTTCATGAGATTTAACGTTCACTTACTGGTAAATTCATGACAATTTATAAGTAGGCTTAAAATGTATAGTCTCTATTAAAAATTCCCACCCCTTCCCTCAATTATCACTTGAATTTTTACCAATCCCTTCTCACATTACATCCTCTCCTTTATTATCAAACGTAACACACAATATTGACAATAATTGAGTCGTATAGAATCATATGTAGAACTGTGCACTATTCATCGTTTCGAGAAAATGACGAAAAACGCTTTGTTGGATTTTTGAGTTTTATAAAAGCATAAAATATTTTTCTACTTTTAGAAATTAAAAATACACAACAGAATTTACGTATGTCAGAATTCTGATTGTTGTAAATAATGAAATATAGATGTTTTAAAAGTGAAGAGTGCTACATTTGATACTCACATAGTATACAGTTCTGTCTTTGTTACCAAGGTTGTGTAACGTTCTGTATTTGATCCCAAACAATTGTGGATGACGTCACTAAGAAGTAGTTCAAATTTACCAGTGCAGTACATCATTATAATAAAAATAACGTATTTTTTTATTTATTGATTTCAATTTTAATAGGTACCTACATAAAATTTATAGTACTTTAATTTTAAATTGATTAAATATTGTGGGTATTAAGAAAATAACATGAAACCATAAACATACAGGGAGACAGAGATATTATTGTATGACATATTTTATAATAAAGAAAATAGGACATATTTTCCAATGTGTATACTATAAGTTCATTTAGAATGTCATCTTGTATTTCACCTAAGTTCACGTCCCCCGAATCTCGTAAATTATTCCGGGAGTTATTTTCATCAAATGATTTTTTTTATCGAATTGGAGAGTACCTATGTAAAGTTTACCATTGTGGCCCATAATGCTTAGTTAATAATTTATTCAAAAACTTCTTTCACTTGGCAAACTTTTTGCAACTGTAAATGGACGAATCGTATCAATGTTATTATTTTTCTTATATAATATTATTTAGTTTCCCGTAGTTTGATCGATATAAATTCTCTACCTGGACTAAAACATTCCCCTAGCGTTTTGAACGCTTCATATTTTTTTTGGACTCAGAAAACTTAATATGTCATCGATAAGAAAAAAGGAATGAAATAAGCAATTCACAGAAAATAAATAAAAGATTTAAGAACACAAACAAAAATTGAACAAAAACAATCCAAATAATTATAGAAACTATTCTTGTTGGTGGAGAGGGGGGACATTGTTTTAATCTAGTTTTAATAATATAAATAAAATTTCATAAAAACAATTGTACTAAAATCCACTTTATTTAATGAATCAGGAGTGGTGTATCCTTATAGGAAAATTTTCAACTGAGGTTTCATTCGTCCGAGGATGAAAAAGAATTAGCACTATATTTTTGAAATAGTTTAAACTTGGATAAATAAAATTAAATTAAAATATTTAATAAGTAATATTTTCAAAACATTTGATGTAGATACGCCTATGGATTTTACACGCACTGACCTGCCAACTTTCTCGATTTTTGCCTGTCATTTTTCAGGATTTATGCTACTCTTGCGACCTTTGTTTATTATTACTGGTGTTGGTTGGTACTCCATGAGGGGACTAGCCATCAGTATTTATATGTTTTGGTAAAAAAAAACTATAAAAAACTCAACTTTAAACACGGCATGTCAACAGTCACAACTGAACGATATGTATGAGCGGGCATATTGTGACGTCACTTAGGGCAACTCTGTGATTGGTCGAAACCGAACAGTTCTACTTGTGTTTCCAAAGACGTGAACAGTTCTAACTTTGATACCAAGCCCTATTTTCTTTCACGATTTTATACCACACAGATATGATTTTAATTCGAATATTATATTGCTAGTCATACATTATGATCCGAAGAATAATGTGGCATACTTAGTTCAATTTCGACATATATGCGACAGTTCTACTTTTGATACTATACGACTCAATTATGTTATTAGTACATAAACTCAAACGTAAATTGCGGTACTCACACATTTACATAATGGTGAATACCAAACGATTTATTTATGAAAACAAAACATTGTAGACAATGATAACAAATCTAAATTCAAGACGTTCACAGCATGATATTTACATTATAACAAATATTACCCTCACAAGAGAGAAGAAGAGAATAATAATAATAATAATACAAATTACAATTTTATACAGAAAAATAAAATTTCGAATACAAAATACATAGCACGTCGCCGACAATGTATATGTCTTTGGGGAGCGCATTGACAAGTCTCGCACCCCTCACTAATTATGCCTGATAAGCTTGACACAAGGAAACGGTTCCATCATGGATGCGACCACGTAGGTAATTGACAGGCGCATGTGAATTCAAATTCTTTAGGACACCAGGATTGGAAACCATCCCTCTCGGTGATAAACTGGTTCATATATGATATGAAGAAAATTAAATATTGATTGCTAACCTCCGAAAGAAGAGACAGTCTAGGGACAAAAAAAGATTGCTTTAATACAAACGTGACACAAAATAGGAGTACTCTTTTAAAAGTATAATACTAAAGGTACGTAATTAATTTGAACGTTCAGCTTTCATAAATTAGTTTACGGCACAGGAAATTGAAAGCTGGCATTATAGAAATATTATCCTAGCGGAGCATTAAACGCATTTTAGAAATTTACATACTATAATGGCATTTTTCTATTTTTTTTTTTTGTTTTTCTACGTGAATCTAGCAGGAAATTCGGTGCGCTGGAAAATTCTAAAAAAATTATTGATTGTCTATTTCCGATAATACGTTATTAATATGCATACGTATAGTGGGTACCTACTACTAACTCACACCCAAGTAGTACCCATCAATAAATGTATTAATTATAAAACGTACTTACTCATTTAGGTACATCATAGTGGTTTTTTCACACGTCATGGTCAATGACAAACATTGACATAATATACAATAGTAGTATATTTTATGAATTGATTTATTAGTTGTGGTTTATATAATCAGAAGTTATACAATAAATAACTATCTAAAAGTTCAACGCTATCCGAGTAGCGATGGCGAACTTTTTACAACGTTTTTCTTAGCTAGTATTCTTATTTGTCCGGTGGTTGTTTGTCCGGTACAAATCTTGCAATCGATTTTTAACTAACTTCCCGACTAGCTAGAGATTTGACCCGGCTAGCTAGAATATATCAGAACACGATGCCAATGCATTTTTTTATTACTTTTAGCCATCTTTAAGTAGAATTGAATTCATTTTCAGTTAATTCTGTTTTGTATGAAAAGTTATTTCGGAAGAAATCCGTAAAAATTAAAATACTATTATTGGTTGATAGTAGAGCTAGATAGAGATAGATAGAGCAGATAGTCCTAGCAACTAAATTATTAATATTAATATATACGTGCGTTACTATGGAAATCAAGTATCAAAATGACATTTCAGTATATTTATTAAGTATTTCTATCAAGTATATTTTTTTGATTGTTTAAGCTAGTCAAGTCAAGTTTATATGATTCAACAGAAAATTTAAAGACGTTGTATATAAAAAGTTCTTTTTATCTTGTAATTATTTATGTTTACGTGCCAAAATATATTATGTAATAATAAATATAATGTGGGTAAATTATAAATTAGAAACCGCATTAAGTGCATATTAGTAGTATTAATTGATTATTATAAATTTACGGAAATAATTTTATTTTTGACCTGCCGTCGCCATAAAGTGATATTAAAAATAAAATAAGTAGGTACTTACCTAATATAAATAATTGTAAATGAGATATTTGTTATTATGCAATAATAAGACATAAATTGGTAAAACCTCAATTAAATGCGATGTTTCTTTTTATACAAGCAGAAGATTTGACCAGTTCAATTAAACACACATTTATGCATTAGAAAAATCGAAGAAAAACCGCAACAAATACGATATTTCTGAATTTACAAATATAATGTAAAATCACATAAAAATACCATACTGGTGAGAAAACCGATGACAAGCGATTTACATCAGATGAGTGGCTCCAAGAGAGCGAGGTCCGTATGAGCATAATCTAAGACCTGGATACTCTGATTACAATCACCCGATGACCACGAGCCTCCTCACTATCTGTTATTTAAATACATCAAGTTATTCATAGACTTCCCTGTAATTCTACTATAAAATTTCGATTTTATCACAGCAGAGGTTTTAAGAACTAAACTAGGGCGTTATATATTTTGTAAACTAAACTGTTGCCGCATATTTAATTAAACATGTGAAGTTGACGCGCATTGAATTTCCTCTGGCCGGAGTCTACCCAATTAAGCTAATAAATTAAACAAACTCGAGGCAGTGTGTTTAATTTTGTCTTAACTCACAATAATTGGATACACAAACACTCGCCTTGATGATAATTCCGTGAGTGCATTTCCCGGCGAAGATTGTTTGCACTTTTGAGAGAAACAATCTTTCACGTTGCTGCAGTAGTGCAAATAGCACAGCGCGTTGCAGTATGCATCAATTCAATCAAATTATTTAATATACAAACTTAACAAACTATCTGGATCAAGTATCGTAGTGTATCACGTTAGAACTACGTAAGAACATTCATCATAATAAACGGTTTACTTATATCAGACAAGCATTAATTAAAAAAAAAGAGAACAAAAATATTTTTCAATAAACATGTGCTTTTTCCAGATTTAGGATACCATAATCTATAATGCTTATTTCACTTAATATAATAACGATAAATACCAGTTTCGTCTGTTACAATATGACACGCATTATTTTAAAACTACATTACTGATATTATGCATATTCTATTCAAGAACCAAGAACATTATTGTGTACGTAAACATTTTTCTATCCACGGCGAATACTAAAAAGGCATTAGTGTCACTTTTAAAATGTCCAGTTTTTACACAACTTTCGAATAGTTTTCATGTGAGCCATTGGCGTACTTTAATACGCCATATACCTAATATTTTAAATATTTAAATAATATATAGAAGTATCATTATTTAGTTACAAACGATTAAAAATAATATCTTGCTTCTTTTACCGCTAGGGTAAATCACTTTGAGCTTCAGAAATGAAAAATTTAATAAAATTTCTCCTGTATTAGCTTGCGCGCCGAGAATCAAACGTCAAAAGCCAGCGTCTAATGATTAACTTCCTAAGTAAACAGTGTAGGATTTTTTTAACGCGCGCAATTTTTTCCTGCGTGGCCCGAATTAAGTTCCGTCAGAGGCACTGTATATTTACCGGGATAACAACATACGGCGCTACTATACGAAACGTGATATTGAGTTACAGTTAGGCTGTGTTGCAATTTCTTATCCATATTATCTCTACTCAATATGTTAATGCTATTAACAAGTGGCGATGGGTGGAGATAGGCTGTGAAGATTCGACATAAATAGTGCACACTAAAGTTTGTCAGTCAAACATATTTGTCGTTAGTGAACTAATAATACAATTTACAGATGGTATTGGTTAGTTTTTAAAATTCAATTAAACCTTGCCTAGCTAGACCAAGCCAGAGATCTGGCAAAAATAATGCACACTTTGTCAGTCATGCTTATTTGATCATTAAACTCAGAATACAAATTGCTGATGTTTTTTTTATAATTCGATTAAACCATGTCGAACCAAACCAAAATAGACAAAAAAAAATAATCTTCCATCTATACAATATCCAAAATGGTGTATGATTTAATGGTAATGACATTTTATAGACAGAAGAACATTTTTTTAATATCTATTATGGTTTGCTTTTAGCAGGGTTTAATTGAAAAAAAATCCCCAATAACTACCCTGTAAAATGTTTACTACTACTACTCAATAAAAACAAATAAATAAAACTGACAAAGTTTAGTTTGCACAGTTTATATCGGATCTCAGCGGTCTACCTCCACCCTGTATTAATAAAAGTAATTGGATTACATAATACAGGGACATACTATATTTTATTGTTATATTTTTTTTTAATTAAAATGGATTCCTTTTACTACTTATATCTGGACCCGCACGTGATCTGGAGAACACGTGAAGCCTGCTACAAATCAATTTACTATGCGAAATAGCATGCCCTTAATCTAATCATCAGAGTGATTATTTTTATTTCAACTTTCAGTATATGATGTAGATAAAAGCTCTATTTATTTTTCTTATAAAAAGGGTTTTCTTCAACGTTTTTAGTAGGTAGTATTTCACTCACTATTTTGACAATAATCAACTACCTACGACATTTTTATAAACAAAATAATCTATAATTTTAAATTACAAAATTTTATAAGAATTTCAAAATTCTGTATCAAACATTAAGAATGAACGTAATATAATTATCAAATTCGTGCATATACATATCTTTATTATTCGACCAACTACTTTATTCAACCAATGATGTTGGACAACGATTTCAACAAGGGCGCCGAAATGTCTTAAGGCGGTCCTGCTTTCCGCCGCAAAGGAAATAAAAAATAAATTCCGAAATTAATAAATTTAGCAGCAATAAACCATTTATAAAAGAAGTGAATCAATGGCGTCGATGCGTTCAAGTTTTTGCCCTTTTAACAAGTAACTTTCCAAAAGCTTTCACCAAATTACTTCGCCAGACCGCCTGCTATTTAAGGAATCACTTTCATCGGAGTAATTATTACAAAAATAAAAAAAAAACGTCTTGTTATAATGACATATTTTTACAAAATGAAGGAGAGATGTTTCAATTTAATCTTATGAAGCCTTACTGCTATATAGTATTTGCTGCTATATAATATATCCTTTCAACGCGGACGGCACACCTGTTGTACACTAATTAATTGGCCATTCTATAAAATTAACATGTTATTTAAATGAGGTAATTAAATAGTAATTAAATCCTCCGCAGTAAATAAGATGAGATATTTTTATATTTAATACATATTGTGTAGGAATCATAGCACTCAGCATTACATGGGTGACATACTTCAACATGTATGTTTTGTTGTCAAAACAAAATAATAGAGCGAAAACGATTGTCTCTTGTAATATATCGACTGCATTCGTATAAATAAGAAGGATACTCCATAAATCCTCACTTACTCATCGAGTCCGTCACGCGACACACTACTATCGTCACGAGTCCGTCACTCGACGCACCACTCTAACATTAGACATAGTCAACCGCCATTTCACTCGAGTCCAGTCTCCCAGTTCATTGATATAATCAATCTCCGATCACATCGATCTCACCAGTACATGCGTACTCGCGATTATAACCTCACGCTGTTATCTATATTATTATTGTATTAATTATTTATTCTTGTAACGATAAATAAACTATCCTCTCACAACATACAAGACACAACGACTTTATCTTCACACACCTCATCATCCCCTAACAGATATAGATGTTTAAAAAACGTACAAATTACCGCTCGGTAAAATGCTCGAACGTGTCATCCGGTTTCAATGATATTCTTCCATCTTTCATTTGAATACTATGTTCACGGCTATAATGCATACGTACAATTTACATGTTACCATTCTAGATGGCCGAAGGAAAAGATATTACCTCTAGCGAAATAAGTACCACCAAAGCTGACGGCTCAATTGGGATTTTTCTACCCAGCGTGAATGAACGATAGGGGTTGGGCTTCCGCCCCCGGCTGTTTCCTTCCTGCGACATGATTGTCAATATATTACGCCTATCTCGTGATAAATATGCACAAAAAACGCCCGAAAACCTACGCGTGAGGTATCATAAGGAAGTAATGGAAATTATATATTTCACTTGTGAAAAGTGAAAACCTTCGAGCGGGGAGGGATGATTTCGAGACTTTGAAGCTGAAAGGACGTTAGTGGGAAATTCGAAATAGGAATTGTATTGGTTTCTTCCTTTGGAATGCATGATACAGCATTAGTTAGGACCATTGCATACGCCATACAATGTCTAAAAACTGAAGTGGGCGCTTTTTCCAAAATAAAACTGAAGATTCAAATCTAACTAAAATCTTCTATAATAATTGTCCTTTTTGCAATGTAGGTAGAGTTAATTTTACTATATAAATATTATTTTACAATAAATATCAGGCGTTATAAGTCTGATAGAAAAAAAGATGTGCACAAATTAACACAGTTTGCAAATTGACCATTATTACAATGCAGGTATAGATCATTTTTGCCTCGCTTTTTTTGCATTATCCTGTTTATTACGAAATAATAAAATCTATATAAAAAAATATGACAGACGTAAACTTTGTCTATTTGAAATGTCAGGGGCATCAGGCGCGCACACAAGAGGGAGGGGGTGTCGGTAAATGATATATTAACTTTTTGTCAGGACCTCATGACTGAGGATCGTGATGCGGCTCTTCTAACAATACCCTTTTCAACGAGTTGACCTTACTCCACTGTTCACTGGAAAATCGGTGGCAGTCATAAATTGATGCAATTACTATATGGGGCATCCAATGCTCGCTTCAATATTCAACAACATAATATTATCGTAATAACTCGTACGTGAATACCCTTAGTTATACCTACATGTCAGCTGCTTATATCTAGTCTCAAAGTACAAAATGTCTGGGTATGGGGAATGTATTTGGAAAATTGCCTTATTTCGCGGCAGCCGAAGCGACGCGAAGCCATATGTAGTATTCGAAGTACATTCGTGTAAGTCAGTGGCACCTGCTAAATTTCCTCATGCCACCTTTAAAATTATTTTAAAAAAATCACAACGGACCGGCCTCAAACCATTTTTTATTTTCCACTGTGCGCGCCTGCGGATCATAGATCGATTGAAAACGCGGTAACTTTGACCATGCCATTAGCACGGTCGTAGGACGGTTCATCCTTGTTTAATTAAAATAATATATAGCACAATAAAATTATATGTTCAGGATTGCAGATTCTCTGTTTATTATATTTGTCACGAATCACCGTACTAAAAAACAGTTAAATCGTCACTCGGATGATGTACTTTGGGACACTGAAGGTGACACTCTAAGTAATATAGCATTTTTTTAAATATCCCTTGCTCCCCTTTAAATCAGCCCCTTCAATTTGGTGGAAAATGCGCGGAACGGAAGACGTGTGTTATTTATGTGAGTTTGGGGACAACTACAGTGGAAAGAAATCACAAAAATTACTTTTCTGCTACAAACGCCATGTTCCTAAACCAAACCACGTGCTACAGGTATAGGTAAATCAGTCAACAGTGGCACCACGGGTGAATCGCATGTTCAGTAGCACAATGCCAGTTTCAATGATAGTAAAGATTACCAATACACTGCGAATCTCTTTTGCTGTGCCCATTGTGAAACTGTATAATGATTTACCCATACTATCAATACAAATACATGATAAGCACTAGAGGCGGCAACAGGTTGCGACAACACTAATAATTACGTTCTACCAGTAGTAGGCTGTAGGTCAGGTGTTCATTGCTAGAATCATACCACGGAGTGGGGAATGTACGCAGACTTTTTGGACTCCGTAGCAAGTTGCATCATATCGACACACTCTACAATGCGCGTGGGGATGTCGCATACAAACGTTATGAGAAATGCAGTCCGCAGAGTGTGGTTACCACACTTATCACCCGTGTATATGGTCAATGATCGTGTGCAGATACGTACGTCTAGTAATTTTGACACGATATTAAAATTGATTGAAGAATCAAACCCAACGATGTATCTTCTTCCAGATGGAGCCTTTAATTAAATTTCTCAATAGACATCATTCTCCTAACCAAATATCACGATGACTTTTATTGCTTTTAGTGGTTCTCATTTACCTCATTTTTATCTTTCAACATTTTTGAACAAAACTTGGAATTTAAGCTTTTCAACTGTGTGATTTCTTTTTAAAATATATAATTTTATATTTAATCAAATTTAAACTGGTTTCGTCGTTAAGACACTCTAACTTATGTCTCGGTGTGTGCGCATAGTGCCTTAAGATTCCGAAAGGCGAAACCCGGGTCGCAAAAACGACTCAAATGGAATAGTACAAAATTTAAATCCATTACAATTTAAATTTAAATTCTATAAAGTCTTCGTACGATAGTATCTATTATTATTATTTAAATAGTGTTATAAAAAATGGTTCTGAAGGGTACTGTAATTTAATTTCTAATTTAATTAAATTGTGTACTTTTCTAATTCAATCGTTTTTTGCGCCCCAGAAAACGATTCAAAGTAAAGAGTACTTAGTTATAAAACATAAATCATCTAGAAACTATTGTAATGTTCATTTGTTTAATAATAATACATATTATTAATAATATTGTACTATTCATTTAGTTGACGGGGAGCGCAGTGTCTTGACATGGCTTATTCCGAAACTTGAGGGACAAACTACCAAGAAAATTAATCGCGCTGTTAGTTCCAACTCCCAATGCCGATTAGATAAGGAACTATCCGAGTACCAAAAAGAGGGTTTGCAAAGCCGAAACATATTACACGAAGCTTATCTCTGCCTGTATAGAGAATTCCCTAGTAATTTATTTAATCCCAGGGCATAAATAATCCCTTAAACGTATTCATGTTTTCCCCAAAACATAAGCCAAGAAAGGGACCAAGAATTTCTACCGCAATTATTTATTTTTTCCACGGAATTTTATGAGAATGGTACTTGTTTTATTTACATAGTCCTGCCGCGGGGAGAAACAATTAAAAACGAATTTATAAAGGGTGGACGGAAGCGTTTTAATGCGTGTTGAAATGCGTGCGTGCTATATACCAAATTAATTATTTAAGATTTTTATTATATTTTACGATTGCTATCTAAATTGAATAATAAAAAGCTATTAATGTATTCACAATATCAATCAACTTTTCCTTTAGTGTTTTGTTATTAATATTATTATATTCGCTAGAAATTGTATCCACACAGCGCGGTAGGGAAATGTGTATGCAGGGCATAACGCATAATGATTGGATTATCATACCTGCCGAAATAACCACAAGATGTTGTATAGCCTTATTGCTCCACGCAGGCGTTCCCCGCTTACTGGGTTCTATAATTCTTGCACTACCGTGGAAGGTTCGAGAGGAGTCCGGTGGGGTCAAAACAAACGCAATGTCTTGTGGTTTGTATCGGCGGGTAACTTTAGGAAACAAACGAAGGTATGCGGTGCAATTGAGCTTGCTAAAAACATGGTAATAGCAGACACATAATACACAGATTCAGTCATCAAGTGGTATCCAAACGGTAGATAGAAAACGTCAGAAATGTAGACCTATACGCCACCAGATCGTCTTAATAGTTTAATTAAGAGATATGAAGTGGCAACACATCGTTTAAGACTGTAGGATAGGTAGAATCAGCTCGAAGAAGCCTTGATAATAATGACGGTATGCTAGGTAAGAAATAAAAATGACGCGTACACCTTGACACCCAGTAAGTTGGTCTACGCCCTACGGAATCATAACCTGGACATTAAAGAGACAGGTCATCAGAATTAGGAAGACTAGAGGTTTTTGAGATATGGCTGCATTGGCGAACGATGAGGATTTTTCTGAATCTTCTCACTCTTCGTGTCATCAATGAAGAGGCTTTAAGATGATGTCAATAAGCCTAGAAAACCTCAAGAATGGCTGCATATTTTGGCTATATTTTCTGCAATGAGAAAACGATATAATACAACTCATAATGAAGGGAAATGTGATGGTAGAAAAGGTGTACATACTGTACATGGCCACCATAAGGGGGGAGCTGATAGGGCCCTAGCTTGGGGGCCCGGGCTCAGAAGGAGCCCGGCGTGGCGAGTCGACCAGATAGTGAGAGAAACACACATCACAAATTTGCTTTAATAGAAAAAAGTGGCCTACGGCGCTATTTTCCTTCAATATTTTTATTATTTTAAATTATGTATTTGTACGATACAATGCTTAATTGCATACTGACACTCGACAACTCCATTATTCAAATAGATGTATTAAAGATATATAAAAAAAACACTAAATATACACATTAATTTTACCGCGTACACTTTTTGGAAAACGCTTCGGTAGAGCGTTACACTGTATTTATCCTTAGCGATAGGTAGGGGGGGCCGCCAAAGATCTTAGTCTGGGGGCCCACTTCAGGATGTGGAGCCCATGATACTGTAATATGGTCGCCAACCTTAGACAGAAGACAGCACCACTACAGGTGAGTTCACGTGACGTGATTGTAATGTATTTCTAGCATTATTGTCGAACGTTGGAGTGCTCGAAGGGTGATAAAAATGTAATAAACACTACACGACATGGCATCAAGAATTAATTATCGCGAATGACTTCAATCACAATCTTCAACTTTCTGTCTTCTTTGATAACTTATTATGTGTAATCTATGGGTAGTTGCGTTGTTCCTGATTTAGTTTTAGAAATAATAAAGTTAATATATTTTTATATTTTTGAATTTAGAACTTTATGGCTTACCGGAAATTCAGCCGGTGTCCCGCCGGTCACCCCTATACCTACATATAAATAGGTGTTACTTACTTCTTATGGAAGTAAAAATATATTGCATATTATATTTTCTCTTTGAATTTCGCTATCAATAGGCCGCGATCTCTCTCAAATCTCAGCACTTATTCACGGAGCTTTATACTGTACCGTACAGTTTAATCTCACTTCGGAGGAATTTTATTTAAATGCACGCATTTTGGGAAGCTGTCAGTGCTGTTCTCCAAAAACAACAAACGGCTCGCAAAGGTAGATAAAATATACATATTTAATATAATAATTGTATAGCTCCCATAGTATACCATAACAGTTTAGAAAACTCGCTTATGGTCCTCCAGATGCGAATTGAAAGTAATCCTTCGGGTCTAGGATGATTCGGCGCCGGGACAACTGAGCGCCACGCAATCGAATGAAATTCGAAAATAAACAGACGTTCGTGAATTATAGGTACATAATACTATTACATATTTATATTTAAATTAGTAAGTATATTATTATTTAATACTTAGTGAGAATTTAAATATGCAACCGTGTGTGCATATGTTTAAGTTCCACCAGTGGCGAAGGGTGGAGGTAGGCTATTAACTCATGTAGTGCTGACAACGCGACTAGCGCGTTTGCATTAATTGGCCATTCGATATAATTAACATGATATTTAAATGTGGTAATTAATTAGTAATTATCTGGTCAGCAGTGAATGTATTAATATCCGACAATAGTGTACGTTAAACTTTGTCAGTCATATAATATATTTGTTTTTATTGAACTAAGACCACAATTTACAGATTGTGTTGGTTAGTTTTTAAAAATAAATTTCATCAAAAGTCACAATCAAAAAGCCACACCATAATAGTTTTGGTATGCTATGGATGGACGATACGACAAAATAGTGCACACTTTTTCATTCATACTTATTTTTTGTCTTCGTTGAATTAAGAATAGATAGGTACGTATTACACATGGTATTGGATAGTTTCTCTAAAATTCATTAATCCCTGCCTTACCAAACAAACCATTATTGATAAAAAATATTATTCTATCTATAAAATACCGAAAATTATGTATGATTTAATGTCATAATTTTAGATATTATAATATAGATAAATGAATACTTTTTGACTATTATCTATTATGGCTTGGTTTTAGCAGGGTTCAATTTTAAAAACTAACTAACATCATATGTAAATTGTAATCATAGTTCAATGAAAACAAATACGTATTAATGACAAAGTTTACTGTGCATTATTTATGTTGGATCTTAACAGCCTATCTCCACCCTTCGCCACTGAGTTCCACGGAGAAGAGAGTTCTTTTATTTTTATATAAATCCTCAGGCATAATTCTCAACCCGCAATAAAAACATTATTTTAAGAGCAAAATGAATTAAAAGTAGGTACTAAATGGTAGATACTGATTAAAAATTCCCCGCCTACTTTCAATATCAAATCGTAACGAACGTTATTTATTTCATTCGACGGTGCGGCGTCCAGTTGTCCCATTCCCAATCCTTTAGACTTTAACCGAATAAAAAAAAACAAGTAAATGTAGATTCAGTGGGTTGAATGATTTACTGAAATCATAAATCCTATAATATAAAGCCTGTATTTCACGGTGATGGAAACGAGGTGGAAGGAAAAAATAATTGTAAAACAAAACCATTACTATGTTTTTTTAACTGCTAGCGAAATGACCACGATTCATACACATATAATCAAATGTATTGTCAGAGAGCTACTAAAATGATGTAAATAATAAGAAAATAATTGTATTATTATTCAACAGCACAGAGCAAAGTATTTATTGTAGATCTTATCAACCGGTTTGCGAGCCCTTTGTAAGAGGTCATCACCGAAAGAATCCCGTTAGACCTGTCATAAAAAATATCTACCCTCCCGCGTAGAGCCAGAGTACTGCCAACATTTCCAACCCTCGGGGATGAAATTTCCATACACCGGTCCCGCAGTCAATTCAACTCGGGCGACAATAAATCCCGGACGGTGCGTGAGTGTATGAAGAAGGCGCGCCCAGTTATTTATGCCCTTTTGCCCAAAAGAAAGTTCTCAAGTCATTGCTTTGGCGATGTATGAGAGGGCGTTTTCGGCGGAAGGATCCAAACCAAACAGTTCACGGGTCACAAGTATTTAAGGACGTAGGTACTACTGTAAGCTCTCTATTGTGTATCAGGGTTATTGATGGAAGGTCTGATAACACGGATAATCTTAGAATATTATGTAGGACAAGTTAACCTTCTGATTCCCAGGAATGATTTTTTATTAGGTATTAATAAAATTAATGCATCACTCACATCCACCACGTCATAATACACTATACACTAAGCAATAGAACAACACAAGAACACTATGTACACAAAATATTTCATTCTGGCCATAAAGAAAATTAAAGATATAAATGGAGGAACATAATTAACCACACATCAATGCAACTAACCCTCCCAACCACCTTGTACAAAAATAAAACACTTTACGAGTCAATGTTCCCTGTAAGGTGTGCGCGCACATATCTACCAAGATGTGTCCGCACACATGTTTTCATCCTCCGCACAGTCCTCACACAAAAATATTGTAAAATAAAGTTTCCTTTGCCAGATTTTAGTTTTGCTCGAATGCACGAAACCATCACATGCACAATTTCTTCGACTTAATGGACAGGAGAGAGAATAAATAATTATTGAAAAAAATCTAAATAAATTATTCATTGTATAAACAAATCATTAATTTTAGTGTCCGAATTAAACTCATTTATAATAATAATATAATATTTTCAATACACTAAAAGTGATTATGTTGAACAAAAACACCCAACATACAAATATATAGATTTAATATAAATATAAAAAAACTTTCTGCAAGTTTAGTATTTAATATATTTTATCAATGAATACTTTTTTTATTTACTTCAAAAATTACCTTTGTTAGTGTTATTATTATATAGAATCACTGAAATTAATAAATACCTTAGTTTTCATGATATAGGCGTTGTCGTGGAACTATTAGTCGTTTCGTATAATGAAGCAGACAGTTCTGATCTCAAGGACAAACACCATCAAACTCCAAACAGAAAACTTTTGATTATAGAGAGCCTGTAGTTTCCTGGTTTTGATACTACGTAGAACTTCTCGGTCCTTCCCCATTCGAAAACAATATATAGAATGTTACATTCTCTAAATTTGTGAATTATTCGTTGAATAAAACAAATGGTTATAATATTTAAGTACTTGAAAATACCAATTTTGGTGGAAAAAGTATTTTTTAGTACTCAAAGTAAATAATTTATGAGGATTAAGGGGGATGCTTATACTATCAGAGGCGAAAAGAGGCACCTAACGGAAAAATACGAAGCTTGCAATTTGAGATTTTTTTTGATAATTTACAATTTCAACTGTAGTAATTAATAAATATGTATCTGAAAACACTAAGGAGATCTTTTATTTTTTTTTTTAATTCAAAGATAAACTGGCAATTGTAAAAAAATGTAATAAAATGTGAATTCGTTGCAGGGTCAAATCTTATTATTACATTATATTTTATGACCATATTTATTATTAAAATTTAGTTTATTAAGTTTTAGATTTTATGTGGTGTAGATTTTTGACTAATTCATCGTTTTAATATTTTTTATATACTATATAAAAAATATTAAAACGATGAACTTTAAATTGAATGAATTTTAAAAAACATCGATTTAAAAAAAAATATAAATGTGTATAACTTGAAATCCTTTTTATTTATATCAAATTTTATTTTAGGCATGGTCACAATATTGAAGCTCGAGTTGATATAAATAAAAAGGATTTCAAGTTATACACATTTATATTTTTAGAAAAATCGATGTTTTTTAAAATATATTTAAAAAATATTAAAACGATGAATTAGTCAAAAATCTACACCACATAAAATCTAAAACTTAATAAACTAAATTTTAATGATAATCATGACCATAAAATATAATGCAATAATAAGATTTGATCCTGCAACGAATTCACATTTTATAACATTTTTTTTACAATTGTAAGTTTATCTTTAAGTTTAAAAAAAAATAAACAATCTTTTTAATGTTTTCGGATACATATTTATTAAATAATACAATTGAAATTGTAAATTATCAAAAAAAATCTCAAATTGCAAGCTTCGTATATTTCCGCTAGGTTCTCTGCTGGCATGCGTCTCCCCCTTAAGTATGTGATATATAATATAGTATTTTTTCTGTAATTAATATACAATATATCCAATTTGAAGTATATAGGCTTAGGCATTAGGGCGAACAATAATAAATGAAACCATACAGCAAATGGAAAATGTTTTTCTAACATAAGGGTGTATTTTTTAGAATAGGACAATTTATTCCATTGTACGCATATCGCAGTGGAAATGACACAGTGGCAGGGAAAAAAGCACGAGTAGGCATTCGATAAAAATTGGGAAATTCATCGCTAAAATATTGTTTGCGCAAAATTCGGTCAGTTTCTTTTATTTCGTTTCCAGAGGCTTATTTTTTTTTAGAATTCAAAGTGGACGTGATGTTCCATTTTCAGTCCAGGACTTACTGTTTTTAATTATTAAAGGCATTCATTGAATTTACAAACGGACTTAATCCAAATAATTAAATGATTTGTAGCAATCGGGAGGGTCGGGATTTAATTTTATTTACAACGGGTTTATGTTTAATTTAGATTTTTTTTAAATACTGACGCGGGTTTCATTTAAATGGGGTAAAATTATTGTATTTATAGCATTCACGTCAGAGTCAGAACGAAATGTCACGTAAAACGCTTGCATTCTGACGGTGTTCATTTACAGTATTGAGTCATGGAACTTTACTTATGATATATGAGGCAATAAAAATATATAAAAAAACATAGGTTAAACCACTTATTATTTATATTAATACTATCGACCGAAGGTACTTGATGGAATTTGAATTGAAATTCTAATGGATTCAAGTTATGTATCTACCATTCCATTTGGGTCGTTTTTTTGCGACCCGGGTTTCGCCTTTCGGCATCTTCAGGCACTGTGTACACTCACCAAAATGCAAATAAACACTGACGGTGTATGAAATAGTACAAAACTTAAATCCATTCGAACTTATTATTTAGACAAGTGAAGTTTGTCTTTTAAAACGCAACACGCATTCAATATTGGTAATATTTGAAGATATTCGGGGCTTTGTATTTCTTATGTTGAATGGCTTGCCCCTCATTAAGGTATAAACCAAAAATGCCGCGAAAGTGCTGATCTATGACGACTAGCTTTCATCTTATTAATCTATTTTGTGGCAGGTGACATCCCGAAAGCCAACAAATTTAATTTTTATTGTACTTACATTTCGCCATAGTATTGTTCACCATGAGCTGACGTACCGGAAAGAGATGGCCGTATAGCATTGAGATAAAAAAAGTGACGGTTTATTCATCGAGCATTGCAAATAGTAACAATGTTCCAATTGTATTAAGTAGATTGTATTAGAATAAAAACATTAACTTTATATCGATTGGTATCAAATATCTGATAATAACGCTGTCATTACTATAAGATATTTTATAGGTACGACTTGAAACTTAAAACACCTGCTTACCATAATTTTACGATATGACTGTATTTCTAATTTACTTACCTACCTATTTTCTTCTGTACTTCCCTTGTATTCCAGTGGGTTTTTATTACGTATTACGTGTTTTATTTAGACATGACTTCCATCTCGATTCCGATACAACATCACACGACGGTCTGTGATACGGCCAAATGCATATGTACAATTTTCAGGAAAAGTAATTTTATATTATCTCGTTAAGCAGGTAGGTATGTAAAATGCATTCAATTACAATGTCGAATTGGGTAAAGAACTTATTTATATGACGTACCCAAAAACTTCCTGCATACCGTACACAGGTGCTGGGTTATGGAATATCCACACATTACCGACCCGTAGGCCTCAATTGTAGCTGTTAATTCATTGTTAATACGTTAAACCATATTTAAAGATATTCCCATTAATTGTTTTCGGCAACCAGGTAAATAACTCGGTTTATTTATAATGTCAATATTTTATATCTGACATAACTTCACCATAATATTATAATATAGCAAATATTACCTACACATAAAACTTATTCAGTGAAATTACTTAACCTATTGTTCACCATTATCAGGAATGAGGTAGGTAACTAAATAAACATTTTTTTACTTCTTACGTAATAAATGACGTTGTGAACAAATTATTTTATCTTATTTATAGAAGATTTATATAGTATTATATCTTCATTTGCAAAAGTAAAAGGGCGATAAGTCTAAAATCAAATCACTACTTTTCAAGAGAGCCAATCAGATTTTTTGGTAACTTTGTTTCTGTATGGAATTTAGTTATTGAGAAATGTTGATTCTGTTTGTGTTTTTCTCATTTATGCATACATTAATAATACATAGTGTTAATAATCAATTGACAAGTTTAGTGATAACTAATTCTTTCCACAGCAAAAATCTACCGTTTGACAGTAAATTTGTCGGTCATTATTTTGTGAAACCATCCATTTCCGATGTGAATTTCATCTTCTCAAGTGTTGTCAGCACGTTATGAAGACAGCATATATTTTTAATTGTGCGAATAGTTTTACCCTAATAATAATGATTAATTTGACATATTATTTAAATCATTTTTCAAATTTTAAAATGTTTCACTCTTCACTTTTCGCAAAAAAAAATGTTATTTTTCGGATTTTACGATTTCAGCCTTTGCGATTTTGACCCAACCCAACCTAATACATTCACACCGCGTAAAAATAAACAATAATGTTTATAATCAACTAAAGATTTAAGAATGTAACATTCTAATTATTGAACATACATAATTTTGGAAACACTTCTGAGAAAATATATTATATCCAACAGAAAAATCTTTTTGAAAAAAGTAAGACTCCCCACTCCGCAGGAAACGAACCTGCATTTCTCGGGTATTGCGCCCACGCACATGTACCACTATGCTAAAGGAGTCATACTTAATTGTGACAAATTTTAACTAATGGTTTTTAATACTCTGGAATACTTAAAGCGCTTCGGTGAGTATTAAAAGCATTTAGATAAAATTTGTAATAAGATGATTTTTGTAATTGTATTATATTGATTCAAATTAATAAATTGTTATTCGGTATTTATCAGTAATATAGGGTGAAATGGGTATCTACAATTTTTTTCCCATAAAAACTCAATTTTTAACTGCATATTTTTTTCGCTTTTAGTACATATTATTTCAATGACTTTAAGTGCATGTATATAAATCCACCCCCTACTTATACTATTTTGTCAGAAGTGTTTTCAAAATTATGTATGTTCAATAATGTTGATAATTTGGTAGTGTAGTTGTGCGTATTATAAATAACTCTCACCAGTATAGGGTAACACGGTAGCTAGTACATAACGCAGTTGTAAACAGTTTACTTCTTCCTGTGAAAATGTGTTGACAATAGCAAACAATCGTCACGTCTCGAATGTTTGCGAACATCTCTGCTAATCCCCGTCTAATCCCATTGTTGAATGTATTATTTGTCACTCTTAATGGGGAGCGCCAGCGGATTATCCAACAGCATTAGCTGCCGTAATTATTACAGATCGGTGTACTCCTAACAAGGCCTAGTTTCCAAGTACCAGCTTCCAGTTTGACAGATAATAATAATATGTCGAAACCTACTTGGCGCTGCCTAAGCCAGCAATAAGATGGTTGTTTGTCAAATCATTATTGACATTATTTCTCTTAAGACCCCTTGATCAAGAACATAACAGCATCATATAGATAGGTATAATAATAACGTGTCCGGAAACTTGTACTTTTGCAGTTGCCGTATTACACTTCACCGTGAAATGTTGTATCGGAAATATATGACCGTATATTAAAGACCGTCCAACGCTAGGGACGGCAGGTTATATGAAAGTATGGTGAAGCCGGCTAGTATGGCGAAAAAGTATGGTGAGGTGGGCTGGTAATCAATTTGTGGCAAAATTTGAATGTTAACATTATATTGTATGGGTACATTATAATGACCAAAGTAAATCCTCTGTGATGCCCTGATTTTTTTTATCGCGTCGCTATTTTTCGTAAGTTATCGGCTATTGTTGGCCTGCTTCATTCAGCTGTATGAGAAAGCCGAATCCTTACCCCTCTTTTAATTTAATACCTCTATGGTCCAACCTCTTTGGTCGTATAGTACTGACATAAAATTCATGTCTAAATAATACACGGTTTTTTTCGGTTTACACTTTACAGGAAGCTAGCAACAAACTAATTTGGAAAATAGCCGATATACTGGATTATTTATTAGGTTAGATTAGGTTTTCATTCTAGAATTCATGAATTTTGCTAAAATCAGCTATGAAAATTGAATTAATTGAATCTAATAAAATTGGAGACCGTATAGAACCTATACGCTCATCTCATTCCGATAGAAAGCTCACGGCGAACTATGCCACGGTGAAATGTTTTACGTACAATTTACATGTAGGTAACCTAATAATTTGCTCTGAGGTATCGACAGGCTCCCTGATACTAATTGAATGAAACATTTTTTTTAGTTTTGTACCGTATACTTTCTAAATTTACAGAATACGTACATGTTTCATATTAATATATTATATAATACTTATGTATATACCTATATATATATATTTCACAATTTTATTATTTGCTGCTTGTCTCACAACAATTTATTATTTGCAATTTATAATTTAAATCAGTCGTCTTCAACCGGTGATCCGCGGACCGGCGCCGGTCCGCAAAAGCTTTCATCCGACTATTATAAATACCACTACACGATTCGGATATTCCCACTAGATATTTTGGTATATTCCACACTTCTATCTATTTATATTAGTTTTCATTTCTGGCTGATACTGGTCCGCGAAATATTTCTCCTATGTTCGCCGGGCCGTGGGTGTTAAAAGGTTGAAAAACACTGCTTTAAATTATTACACATGCCATAGCGTCTAAATACACCTAAAGACCAAGGCGATTTCTCGCTTTAGATTTGATATAACTAGGACGTTCGTTACGATGTTAATACAACAAGTAGACGATACTCTTAACATAATGTTGTTATTGCAGATTGAGAATTATCATGTCTGAGACTTTATAGAAACATAAAAGAACTCTCTTTTCGTAGGAGCTCAACCATAAGATGCACAATTAAACTATCATTTACATGTGCATATTTAAATTCTCATAAAGTATTAAATAATAAAATAATATATTAAATGTTTATTTTAAAGTATGTATAATTCACGAACGTCTATTTACGAGGGTGGGTCAATAATTCCTTAGAAAAAAGCATTAAAACAGTTTTTATTTTTGTATTTTTTCTTTATTTCTCAACATAATCTCCTTGGAGCTCAATACACGTGGTTAGACGTTTCTCAATTTTTTTTAAACCGTCAGAAAAATAAGTTTTCGGAAGGTCCTCAAAATAAGCATTTGTCCGATCGATGACTTCTTCATTTGAAAAAAAAACGTTGTCCACTTAGCCATTTTTTTAAGTTTGGGAAAAGGAAAAAGTCACTGGGGGCTAAATCTGGCGAATACGGTGGGTGGTCGACCAATTCGAACTTCAATTCTTCAATTTTAGCCATTGATCGTAAACATGTGTGAACACGGGCATTGTCCTGATGAAAGAGGATTTTTTTCCTGTTTAAATGAGGCCGTTTTTCTTCAATCTCGTTTTTTAGCTGGTCCAATAAAGATGCATAATAATCCCCTGTTATTGTTTTTCCTTTTTCCAAATAGTCAACGAAAATAATTTCACGTGCATCCCAAAATACAGTAGCCATAACCTTACCAGCTGATTTTACGGTTTTCGCCTTCTTTGGACATGGTTCGCCTTTCGCAATCCACTGCTTTGACTGTTCTTTCGTCTCGGGAGTATAGTGGTGTATCCATGTTTCATCTACAGTCACAAAGCGACGAAAAAATTCATCCGGATTGCGTTGCATGAGCGACAACAGGGCTTTAGAGGCCACCACCCTATTGCGTTTATTGTCGACTGTGAGCAAACGCGGCACCCATCTTGCAGAAACTTTTTTCATGCCCAATTTGTCATGTAAAATAGAAATGACGCTACCTTTTGAGATCCCTGTAACCTCAATTATCTCACTCAACTTTAATCTTCGGTCACTTAACACCATATCGTGGATTTTATTGATCATTTCTGGTGTAGTCACCTCTACAGGACGTCCTGAGCGTGGTTCATCCTTTGTTGATGTACGACCACGTTTAAATTCATTTAACCAGTTATAAATAGTTGCAAGTGAAGGAGCAGATATGCCGTGAACTAAATCCAACTCATTTTTTATTTCCTTTGCTGTTAACCCTTTTATATTAAAATGTTTAATAACAGCTCTAAACTCAATTTTCTCCATTTTTGTAAACAAGCAAATTTTTTTTTTAAATGTACGAAAATAAAAAACAACAACCCGACCAATCTGATTGAAACTTCGCAGCATACTGAATCGGTAGTGCCGCTGCATGAAAACAAACCGCTTACAGTACTAGTCGCGCCACCTGTCGGCTTTTCTAAGGACTTATTGACCCACCCTCGTATTTTCAAATTTCATTCGATTTCGCGGCGCCCAGTTGTCCCAGCGCCGAATCGTCCTAGAGTCCGTATTAATCCGTTCTGTGGATATTACTCACCTACGAAGTTAATTCGTAGCAAATAGTTCTACAACCTCTGGCAAGATCAAGGCTCAATCGCATACCTATTTAATTTTTATATTTAAAAAAATAATTCAACTTTATTGTACAAAATTCTAAATTTCCCGGCGAGTCATGTCATAGGTACAAAAAATGTCATAGGTTCGCCATTTCTGCCCTAGTAGGTATATTCTCAACATCGTCACATCGTAATCCAGATGTATGTGGAAAGTAACGTATCCCAAAACGCTTCCGATAGAGAAATAAAATTGCTCAAAATATAAAAATTCAATCAGCTTAATATGGCCGAAGCCTCCTTTGGTGCGGTCCACTTAAATCGACGAGGCTGTATTTTTCGGAGGACAGACATGAAAGGGGGAGGAAAAGAATGGGCCCGGAAGGAAGCAGAGGAATAATACACGCCATTGAGCAGCGAAATGTTGATGGGGGGGGGGGGTCGAGAGCGGATGTGGATGTTCCACGGCGGCACCAAAGCCCTTTTGTCCGTCTTCCTCTACGACCTAAAGACTTGTAATCCTATATTTATATCTGAATTGGGCTTTTGTCGATTGCTAGCTACCTATATTATACTTGTTTATGGTTAATCGAAAAAAACGAGGCAGTAAACGAGGTTAGTAAAAATGTAGATAATTAATTATAAATAATATAGTATCAATTTAATTCATGCTAGTAAACTAAGCAACTAGTAGTGGAACTTCAAATTCTGATCACTAACTGAAAAAATGATTAGGGAATTAATTTTCCGGAAAGTAATATTATATTTTACAGCCACGACGGCCGCGTGGCCTAAGCGCCGGTCTGTAGTATCGAGGGTCCCAGGTTCGAATCCTGGGTCTGGCAAGTACACATATTGTTTTTCAATTTGCGTTATGAGTCAGAGTATGGACCTAATAGGTTGAGCAAGTGGCTGACATCCATTTCTCGTAAAAATAAAGTTAATACAAACCTCCACTCTGTGGAGGACCTATGATCATATTAGGATAGGACATGGAATAATAAAATAATAATAATATTATATTTTACCACGTTTTTCTTAGCTCGTATTCTTGTTTGTCCGGTGGTTGTTTATCCAGTACAAATCTTGCAATCGATTTTTAACTAACTTCCCGACTAGCTGGACATTTGAAACTTTTAGAATATATCATAACACGATGCCAATGCATTCTTTTAATACTTTTGGCCATCTTTAAGTAGAATTGAATTCATTTTCAGTTAATTCTGTTTTGTATGAAAAGTTATTTCGGAAGAAATCCGTAATCCAATCCACTATTATTGGTTGCTAGGGGTCTGGGGTCCTAGCAACTAAGTTATTAATATATACGTGCGTTACTATGGAAATCAAAATGACATTTCAGTATTCGATGTTTGTTTGTTTTTTATTTACTTCATATCAAGTACAAGTTTGAGCATATTGAGCATAATAATTGAACAGGAAATTTAATAACGTTGTACTCGTATATAAAAAGTTATTGTATGTAATTATTTATCTTGGGTTTTATGGTGGTCAGGCCATAAACTATCCTACTTCATAACTTCGGTCCATGGGAATGGCATGTACATTTCTATTTATTAATCTGTTATCTCCATTCACCCATAGATTACATAAAATACCTAAATAATTAGTAGTTTTCCCGTTTCTCGGGAGGGACTGGAACCGATCTCCCCCCCCCCCCCCTCCCACTTGTGTAAGCGCCTTTGGGCACCTACCTTAACTACATCGATTCAGATAACAAATTT